>NC_140589.1:425853920-426473920 GCF_964204655.1 Triturus cristatus
CATGTGATTAAAGAAGTGATACTAGACCATTTGGGCTTGGATGCTGAAGCCTATAGAGTGAGGTTTCGAAAGGAAAGAGGAATGCCGGGCGAAAACCCGAAAACGTTGTTTTTTCGCCTAAAGATGGCGGTGGACAAATGGCTTAATCCCCGCCTCCAGCACCAAAGAAGAAATTATGAATAGGGTGTATTTAGAACAATTTATGGAAGCCCTCCCCTATGGCACCCAGAGATGGCTGAAGCAACATTCTAATCTATCCCCTGAACAAGCCATTGAGATGGCTGCAAATTATTCGCGAGCACAGCCCAGAACTCTGGTGTGGGACTCTGAGAAAAACAAAAACAGTACACCCTCCTAAAGCAGAGAAGAAACCAAAACCCCTGATGGACTTTTCAAGACCCAAACATACTAGGACGGAAGTGCCCACTGAACGAGGACCACAATGCTTTGACTGTGGTGATTGGGGCCATAAACCAGCGGAAGAAACCAGCGGAGGAACCCATGGAGGTGGGGTACATCCCAAATGCCATGCTATACTCTGCCGAGATGGGATCATCCTTTTACGTACGTGCACAGGTGAACGGGACGTGGGTGAGAGCATTGTTAGATTCCGGGTGTAAGCAGTCAGTGGTACAAAGGGATCTGGTCCATCAGTCTCAATACATAGCTGACACCATAGTACATATTCGCTGTGTGCACGGGGATGTAAAGCCCTACCCCCTTGCTCTAGTCACCATGTTTCTCCTAGATAGGAAATCCTGTACTGTGAGTGTGGGAGTGGTAGACTCGTTACCCGAGGATATAATATTAGGGGTTGACAATCCAAATTTCCTCTTCTTGTTCCAAGACCGACTAGGTGGAAAAAAAACCAACAAGGGAAACCCCCTCCCAGCCTTCATCACACCCGACCCATGGCTCCTAGATCACAGTTTTCGGTTTTCCCAAGCAAATGATGCCACACTTAACGCCTGGGAATCAGCCCACGCTAACCAGGATAACCCTTCCCCCGTATTTTTTGATAAATAAGGACCTCTTGTACCGTGAAGCAGGCCCCGATGAACCCAAACAACTATTAGTCCCTGCACCCTTTCGAGAGCAGATACTATTTTTCTCCCATGCCCATCTCACCGCCGGACATTTGGGGACAGAGAAAACAACGGAGAGCGTACTAAGACATTTTTTTGGGCCAGGAATCTACAAAGACATTCAAAGATATTGTCAATCCTGTGAAATCTGCCAAAAGAGAAATCTGAAGCAGCCTCCGGCAGTCCCCCTACAACCTATGCCCATAATCGGGACACCCTTTTAGAGGGTCGGCATGGACTTAATAGGGCCTCTTCCGAAAACCAATAAAGGCCATCTTTACGCATTGGTAATCATCGATTATGCTACTAGGTTTCCCGAGGCCTTCCCACTCCGAGCTCCAACTTCCAAAAGCATAGCCGAGAAATTCATCGAACTTTTCTCCTTGGTCGGTTTTCCCAAAGAAGTATTGACAGACCAAGGAACACCCTTCATGTCAAGACTCATGAAGGAGGTATGCCAGACCCTAGATGTACATCAACTCCGCACCTCAGTGTACCACCCTCAGACAGACGGTCTGGTCGAAAGGTATAACCGCTCCATAAAAACCACCCTTAAAAAAATGCTTTCAATCGAGGGGAGAGACTGGAATCGCTTGCGACCCGTGGCGCTATATGTGCTACGCTCACAAGTCAAAAGCAGTTTGGGTTGCTCCCCATTCGAAATGCTGTATGGAAGACAACCCCGATCTCTTCTTGAGATGATCAAAGACGCTTAGGAAGCAGAGGAAGAGAACGACCAGCGATCACTATTGGAATATACCCAACAACTAAGGGCGAAACTAGGAAAGTTAAGAGCCCTGGCATACTCCAACTTGGAGAAAAACAGAATGAAATAAAAGAAATATTATTACAGAGGGAAAAGATGGAGAAAATTGTCAGTAGGCAATTGGGTGTTGGACCTCCTCCCCTCCTCCACCCGGAAATTCCAAAGCGAGTGGCTGGGCCCATATCAAGGATGGAAACATTGGGCAATACAACATACAGAGTCCAGATAGCCGCAAACCGCAGGCAAAGCTATCACATCAATATGCTGAAGAAATGGTTGGGCCCCTTACCTAAAACAGCCCACCTAGCCCTGCCAACGACTAACGACTCCACGTTGGAGCAACTAGGGATCAACAATGAACTTACACCATCTATGAAAGAAGAAATATACCAGACATTTCTCCCATTTGCTTGCATGTTTTCAGATGTTCCAGGAAAAACCGCCTTAGCCGAGCACAGGATTGAGACCCAAAAAGGGAAAACAGTGAAACAGAAGTCCTATCGGATCCCAGCAGCGAAAAGAGCCGCGGTACGAAAAGAGGTACAGGAAATGCTCAGACTGGGTGTCATATGACCATCCAATAGTGAATGGGCCTCTCCTATTGTGATGATTCCAAAACCAGACGGAACAACCCGGTTCTGCATGGACTTCCGTACCTTGAACGAGATATCATCCTTTGACGCCTACCCAATTCCCCGGGTTGATGAACTCATTGAGAAACTTGGAGACTCCAAATATATTACCACATTTGACTTGACAAAGGGGTACTGGCAGGTGCCCCTCCGAGAAGAAGACGGCATTCGCTACCAAAGACGGATTGTCCGAGTTCAATGTGCTCCCTTTCGGTCTACACGGGGCCCCTGCCACTTTCCAAAGACTAATGAACACCATTCTCCCACCTTACCCCAGCTTTTGTTCGGCCTACCTGGATGACATTGTTGTTTTCAGTAGGACCTGGACAGAACACTTGCAACATCTCAAGATCATCCTGCAAGCACTAGAAATGGCAGGACTCCACATATATTCAAAACAATCTCGAGCCGCTTACCAGCGAGTGAAATATCTCGGCTACATGCTAGGGGATGGAGTAATCGCCCCCCAAGAGGAACAAATAAAAGCCATTGTGAAAACACCCTTCCCCACTACCAAAAGAGAACTGCAGGCATTTCTGGGGCTCATCGGCTACTACCGAAGGTTCATTCCCCAATTCTCAGACCTGGCAGCCCCTTTAACAGGTGTTCTCCGAAAAGAGGTACATCAACAACAACTCCTTCATCCCTCTCCTGACATGCTAGAGGCATTCCGAAAACTTAAAAACCTCATTACCACAAGTCCCGTACTCATTTCCCTTGACTTTAGTAAAGACTTTATACTGTCCACTGACGCTTCTGACATCGGGTTAGGGGCAGTATTATCCCAGACAGGGGAGGATGGGCTGGAACACCCAGTGTTATACATCAGTAGGAAACTGTTTCCCCGGGAATGCAAATATCCCACAATAGAGAGAGAATGCCTCGCCATTAAATGGGCCATTGATAAATTACACTATTACTTAGAAGGGCGTCCTTTCATCCCGTACACGGACCATGCACCCTTACAATGGAGGTATCGCAACAAAGCCCAGAACCCCAGGGTACTCCGCTGGTTCTTGTCTCTGCAACCTTTTGCCTTCCGAATCTGCAAAAAAAAGGGTAAAGACAATGGGAATGCGGATTACCTCTCCAGAGTGTTCCCTCTCCCAGATCGGGAGAATCCAGGGGGGGAGGTATGTGACAGGGCGGACCCACTACCAGAGTCCACCAGCAAATGGTGGTTGGCCATACCTCCATCTCTCCCTCTTGTTTCCTCTCAGCAGGGTGACTGGCGAATCTCCGACCCTTTATTACCTACCGCAAAAAACAGAAGAGGAACACGGCTCCTTTAACTGGGGATTCCACTGGGAGGACGGTCCGTCCCCATCCGACGTCACAGAGGTCCCACCACCAATAAGAACGGAGGAATTCCGGAACAGCGGGTATGTCACCACCGGAGAGGAGGAAGCCAAGTTAGGAGCCGGAGCATAGGTGATCTACGCGGAGAAGCCCGGAGAAGACGGACGGAAGCGAGAGAGCAGTTCGACTGTAGCCGAGGAGAAGCCAGGAGGCCAACACCCCCATGCGCCGCCGAGTCACGGTCCCGGAGGAGCGTGGCTGACACAGGTACGGGAGAGGTTCTCAGTGTGGGTTGGGAGGAGAGGTCGCCCTACCGCCGAAATCTGATTCCTACTCCTCCTATTGTTTTTAATAACAGTCCTCAAGTCACCTTCCCCTTCGGACTGAGCACCGCGACATCGTATTGTATAGTTCACCAGAGTGCCTCACAACACGAGTGAGTGGTGCCTTCTTCACCCCCGGCCCGAAGTGAGTGTGGCTTAAAGACCTAGCGTCCTCCGGATACCCTTTTGTTTTGTTTTTGTTGGCCGCATCTCCCCTCCTCCTTTGACTGGAATCAGAAGGACAACGGAGAGTGGACCCCAGAAGAGAAAGAGTGAAGCCGGAACCTACCGGGTTGAATCGAATCCCTCTAACCATGACTGATACCGTACAAACTGTCTCAGAAAGAGTAACAACTCTACGCAAAAGTGTCTTAATAAAAAGAAAACCTTATTCTAGCAGATTTGGTTCCCGAGTTGTTAATCCTACCCCGCCACAATAACATCGACTACAAAATTCTGAGCAGGATCTTGGCCACCTGACTATTACCTTTCATGACTACACTGATACACACAGACCAAGCCGGGTTTATCCCGAGCCATGGCACAGCAGGGAAAATCCGATGACTGTTGACTATTATGGAAGCGGACAAGCAGAACCAAGGGGACGCAGCGATCTTCGCTGTGGTTATAGAAATAGCATTTGAAAGCTTGGAGTGGGGATATTTATACGAAGTCGTGGCATGCATGAGATTAAGACCGGACTTTATTGATTGGACTCTACTATTATACACCAGACCCACAGCCAGAGTGCGCACGGGAAGAATCATATCGAGGGGATGGCCAGTGGAGTGCGGCACAAGGCAGGGATGCCCAACATCCCCCCCTATTGTTCGCGCTTGCCATGGAGCCGCTTGTGATTGCGGCCAGAACTAGGCAGTGCTACAGGGGACTCAATGTGGGGCATACTAATCATTAAATAGTACTCTATAGAGATGACCGGTTACTTTTCCTGAAAGAGGGGGTGAATAATCAACAAGGAGCCCGCTCCCTACTAGAGAAGTTTAGCTCCTACTCTGGTCTAAAAGTGAGCTGGCAGAAGTCCAGGTTCTTTCCGGTGGTGCAGACAGGGCGCCCTCTGACTGACCTGGCACAACTACAATGGGAACCGAGGTGCCTGCCTTATTTAGGAGTCCAAATATACCATGACTGGCCAGACCTCTGAGGTAAATTTGGAGCGAGCCCTTCAAGGACTTAGGACGTCCATTGCTTTCTGATGGACCCTGCCGCTCTCAGTAGCTGGTAGGATTGTAGCTGGTAGGATTGCATTCCTTAAAACGGTGGCGCTTCCTTGACTATTATATTACTTTAACATGATACTGCTCTGGATTCCCACAGCATTTTTCAGAGAGTTAGACTCTCTGATCCGGACTTTCATATGGGGGCGGGGCGACGCAGAGTGGGACTGACAATGATACAGCAACCGGTATCTGCGGGCTGGCAGTTCCCGACTTCAAGCCCTGTTACATAGCGGCCCAGCTGCAATGGCTAGTTAGAGACATGGCACTGAGACGGAAACCAGATGGAGTTCCACACTCTGCTGCAACACCATTACTTGATCTCTTGCAGGTGTTCCTCGGATTGGGCAGACCGACTTGGATAATTCACACAAATTCAAGGTGCAAGCCGAATGCTGGCGTCGAGGTCTGCAAAAAATGCGGGTTAAGGTCCCATAGTCCCCTGAAATACCGATAGACCTGCTGAGAGCACTTCCTCATGGGGGCCACTGTCGAGATCTGGATGTTTGGGTGGAAGCTGGGGCAACAAAAATAGGGGTTCTTTACAGGGACGTAGAGCTGCTCACATTTGAGGAGTTCCGCACAGAGTTTGACCTACCCCGTGGGCATTTCTTATTGCACACAGCGCTCACAACAGGAATACGCAAACACTGACATGTGAGAACTATGGAACCCCACCACATCAGAGTTGTTATTATAAGGCACCATAATGGCAGTGTCTTGTCTGTACAGAGTGCTACATGCAGATCAGCAACGCCCTTTGGAAAAACTGTGATCTCAGTGGAGAAGCAGATCTAGCCATCCAGATTCCAGCGAAGGATTGAGGTAATATACTAGCTGGGATACCCAGAGTATCTAGAAACGTGCTCTTTAAACTCATTAATTACTATGTCCTGCACAGATCGTACCTACCTCCAGAGCGTATAAGCCGATATTTCCAGGTAGAAGAAGCGGCCTGCGATCGCTGTGGGGAGGAAAAGGTACATACCCTTCATATGTTCTGGACCTGCTCAAGACTACGCAAGTTTTGGGAGGGGGTCTTGCACATAGTAGAAGAGGCTATTGAGAGAGAGGTCCCACACATCCCAGTCCATTGCCTACTGGGATGGTTCCCCCACACATCCAAGACTAAAGTCACCAGCAAATTCCAGGCTCTAGCGTTTCTCCTTGCTAAGCGCAAGATAGCCAAAAATTGGAAACATCGTGAGGTCCTAGACTGAATACATGAAGGCGAGAACTGCTGAAGTGGGCAGGTTGCGAGGGAAGGATATTGCTGAGAGAGGCTAAGAGGGAGATAGGGAACATGGAGGTGGCTTGAGCCTGGGAAACACTACTGGATGACTTGTTACACCACGGCCCGGGGACCCCCAAAATGAACACCTGTAAGATTCATATGAGCACTTCCTGGAGGGTGCACACCACTAAGGGTGAAACCTGCTACATAGACTTTGCCAAACCAAACCCACAGGGTTATTAAATCGGTCTATGACTGCCTTAGCCCTCACCCGAGTATGACACCGAGATCTGCCACATATAGCAAGAAGCCAATTCATACACCTCACACAACGCGGACTCACAGGGGGAAGGGGGTGAACAGTTAAGTGTTTTGAATTGGTACTGGGATTGCAATATTGCAAGATTCAGATCTGTACATGCAAAGGGTCAATATCCACGATGTACTGAAGTTTGAAACAAAAAACAATAAAATCGGTTTAAAAAAAAAAAAAAAAGAGGAGAAAGGAGATGCGTCGTGTTTAACTAACCCTAGCTAGGCCAAGACCTCTGTGACGTCATAACATTCTCATGACATCACTTCAGGATCTTGAGTGGCCAAGGTCGGTTATTCCGTTGAGATAGTTGGCTGCGCCTGGCTGTGGCTGTTGGGTTTTACTTGCATCTCTGATAAATAAAATACTCATTTTACTGATCTGCGCAAGTATTTCGCTTTTATTACTACAGTATTGCTCACAGTTACTGTCAAGATCTCCATAGCGTAAATAGCCCAGATCTTTGCCCACAATATTTGCCCACAATATACACCATTGTTAAAGATGAGCAAGCATACCCAGAAAGGGTATCCCAGATAGGAGGGCGCATCACCTGAAATTTCACAACTTGATGGAGAAGCTGTGAGCTTGGCTAGTTTCTAGGCAACCAGCCTTCCTGCTCAGAGTGAAGGAGTGTGCCTAGGAGGAGAGACTGTCTAGGAAGAGAAGCACAGCTCCGACCTGAGTCGTAAGAGGTTGCTCAGTCTCCCAGCGCATGGTTCTAGTAGTGAACTGCATAAACCAGTTTTTAACCCAGCAATGCGCCGTCTGGAACCCTGCAGAATCCCAGAAGACTGCAGCTGCTGACGTGTGGGAACGTTGCAAATGCGCAAAAAGAATCCTGCTTTATGACATTATCCTCATCTATGAGACTCTTTGGGCTTAAAAACTGTTAGAACTGAACTATGTTGCTGATACAACAACCGCTAGATTAACTTGCACCTGTGCCTAAACTTGCCTTGATTTTCGTAGGGACAGCCACCACAGTCCTTTGGGGGTACCATAGATTGTAGTGGAGAGCACAGTAGATGGTGCAGTGCTTGTTTTAGCACCCATACATGAGATCACTGAACCTTGTAGTTAGTTTCATTTTTTTTTTTTACTTAATGACCAGCACTGGCCTGGACAGTGAATTACTGTGTCTGTTTGAAAGTTTCACTTCTGAATCTCTGCCCCCCCTACACTACCTACCTCAGAAGCCTTTGATCTTTCCTTGCTACCCTGAGAGTCAAGTGCACAAAGGGTGTACGTGGTTTGCAGAGACATATTAGGTCAGGCCTCATAAAACCAGTGGCACACAAAACCAAACACCACAGTTGTGGCTCAGTAGCCCCTGTCTGCCATCTTCCCCCACCCCCCAAATAGGGCCAGACACACCACAAAGTCACATTATTCTCCACTGGATTACTTCACACATCCACACTAACTTCTAATGATAATTTGCTAATTTTTTCTACTGATTTACCTAATTGTCCAATTGTGACTAACACTTGTCACCAGCTCTGCCTCTGGAGTTTATGAAAGAGGTGAATCAGTAAATCCCTCTTATGCTATAGCCATATATCTTTTGCACCTGTCCTACCTCTCACTGATGATGTTTTTTTTATACAAGTTCAGTCCTGTATGTATTAAATAATAACATTATATTTGTTTAAATTGAACTCAGCATTTCAGAACAAGTTACTTACCGTTGGACAATGCTCTTTCTGGTGAAGACTATCTAGTTGCAGTTGCAGATTCCTCACCTTTTGAATATTCCCAAGGCGTCAGATTGGATCAGGAAACTTTTTTGCAGTACCTAAGCGCGCCAGCAAGTGGTGCCCGGTGGCTCCACACAAATGCTGTTCCATCCCAGAAATGAGAGAGCCTATATAGTCAAACACAAGGAGATGATGGATGGAGTGCTGAAACGTTTCAGACACTCACCCGCCCTTCACAGATCTGGGTTGAATCCATCATCGTTCTTTAGCTCACTTCACAACCCCAGTTTGGAACCAGCCATATGCAAATCAGTCTTGACCCTGTGCCTCATAGGAACAGTCCAGTCCAAACTGCCAGGCCAAGTCTTCCCTGGACCGGAAACAAACATTCGGGGCCCGGTTTCAGGGTAACACCCCTCTTCAGCCAGGCTAGCTTGAATCCAGTGGCAAAGTGAGCAAGGGACCCACATCTGGGCATACCCTGCCAACTCAGGCCGAACAAAGCAAACCCAAGAGAATGATGGACAGAGTGCTGAAAGTTTTCAGACACTCACCCCCAGTCACAGATCTGGGTTGAATCCATCATCTTTCTTTAGCTAACTTGGCCACCCCTAGTTTAGACCCAGGCATGTGCAAACCAGTCTTCACCCTGTGCCTCATCGGAATAGTCCATCCCGAACTCACAGGCCAGGTCCTCTCTGGACTGGTAACACCCCTCATCAACCAGGCTAGGTTGAATCCAGTGCCAAAGTGAGCAAGGGACCCACGTCTGGGAATACCCTGCCAACTTAGGTTGAACAAAGCAAATACAAGGAGATGATGGGCAGAGTGCTGGAACTTTTCAGACGCTCACCCCCAGTCACAGATCTGGGTTGAATCCATCATCGTTCTTTAGCTCACTTGGCCACCACAGTTTGGACCCAGCCATATGCATATCAGTCTTGACCCTGTGCCTCATGAGAACAGTCCAGTCCGAACTGCCAGGCCTGGACCGGAAACAAGCATCCTGGGACCTGTTTCGGTTTAATACCCCTCATCAGACAGGCTAGCTTGAATCCAGTGGCAAAGTGAGATAGGGACCCACATCTGAGCATATCCTGCCAACTTAAACCACCAGCTCCGAAGGATCAGATCTGTCCCCCCCCCCCACCAAGTTTGGGGACACCAAGACCTACTGGAGCCCTGCCGCACCAATACCCAGGGTACTGGACTTCCTGCAACCTGCACAAAGACAGGATCCCCTCCGGACTACATCTTCCGATGAAGCAAGCACCTGTTGAGAGACATCAAGACCCCTGAGACAGACATTGTGAGTGGCCCAGCCGTCCCGAAATCATCTCTCCGAGTTGCCTGCTCCTGACTGCGAGGACATCTTGACAGACACTGCCCAGCTGACTTATCTGCTCTGCACCCAGCCCCAGTAATTACGATCCAGCTGTGCTCCCGCAGTCCTGAGGTCCTTGCAACCTGCTTCTTCGAGTGGGCCCCTCGGACTTACCTGTAAATACCTTTGTGCAGTGCGTTTTCAAGTGGCCCAGTCTTTGGTAGCGCACCAGCTACCAACGACCTTAGCACCCTGCTCCCGGCCAAATCTGAAATGTTCCCAAGAATGCGCTGGTGGAACATTGGACCTGGCCTTGCTAAATACTGAAATCCAAGAGGTGAACCTTTAAAGTAGACTGTCCGATTTTACATGTAGGTTTGTCTTTCTCCCCATTGATTTCAGTGGTGCTTAATTATGCACAAATGTGACTGATTTTGCGAACTCTAACAATTCATAACTTTAAAAAAAACTTACTGTAGAACAATATATAAATGTCGATATTATTTTTGAAAATTGGTCTCAGATTTATTCTTGAGTATGTGGCTCATTTATTGCCTCTGTGAGTACAAAAAATGCTTAGCACTACCCTCTGACAAGCCCAACTGCTCGCCCACACTACCACAAATAAAGCGTTAGTATTATCTACTTTTGCCTCTGTGAACCAATAATGGACTCACTGGACTCTCTGCACAGTGTACTTCGTTTTAGTACACTATATAGCGATCCAGTTTCCTACACTGTCCCTGGAGTGGAGGCCTAATGACCCACTTGTCCAAGGTTCCGATTCTGTGTGCTTACCTGAATCCTAAGCTAACATCTAAAGTGTATGTTGTGCGTGTCTGTAGGTGTAGCCTGGTCAACACATACATTGAGTGTGTATAGCCAGCTTTAGCGTTGGTGGCACATGCTGCAACAATCTTTGAAGCAAACACAAGGAGATGATGGACGGAGCGCAGAAACTTTTCAGACACTCGCCCCCAGTCACAGATCTGGGTTGAATCCATCATCGTTCTTTAGCTCACTTCGCCACCCCAGTTCAGGCTCAGCTATATGCAAATCAGTCTTGACCCTATGCCTCATGGGAACAGTCCAGCCCAATTGCCAAGCCAAGGCTTTGTTGGCACCCCTCCATGGCCTTTTCTCTGTAGATTCTCTCACTACCACCCTCCAATTGCATCTCTTTTTAGCCCCTCTCTCACATTTATTTAATTTCTTTTATGGGGCTACTCATCCCAGTATAGGGTGCCAAAGCGCTTACCATCACACACACATTATATAGAGACAATGAATCGTACAAGTGTGTAAATCAATGCATTTCACTCAGAGTGTTCCAAACAACCAGGAAGATGGGCCTCATCAGAGCCGCAGCCTATCTTATACTCTGCGAAGCCTATCTTATACTAATGGTATACTTATTCACAGTGCTTTCTGTGTTCAGCTGGGCCCTCCTAGCACTACAAATGCTGCCCACTATTCACCACAGCCCCAACCAGGATTTAACTTCGTGACCCTCAGGCTACATACACAGCCTTCCGAAGTGATCAAATTAACCAACGGAGCTGAACCAGCAGAACAATGCATTTCCCACAGATAAGTTTAACTTGCATTTATTTTTCATTTATGGTGTGTGCAGGACACGTTATTATGCATTTACCGGTTGGTGAAAGGCCAAGAAAATAGTTACAGAATATTTTGTTCTTTTTAGCCGTGTGTCTGACCATGTCCCCACACTGACTGACCCCGCCACCATTCTTTCCCGAACACAGTTCCCACACTTTTATTTATGCACTTCAACCACTGCTCAAAAATCAGTAAACTGCTCGAGTATGAAGGGCTGTAACAAAACTAGACATATTTTGTTCTGTGCAGCATATTCCAGCGAGTCACTGAGAAATGTTGCACAGATAAGGCCCGAGTCCTTGCGCTCTCCTCACTCACAATTTAGCAAGGCACCAGATCTGACAAATGTCACCGGCGTGTTTGATGGCCAGTGCAGTGGCACTATCTGCCAGAGGTGAGGTGACATCACCGCAGAGTACCCTTTCGAAAAGAGCCGTTAGCCTGACCTGAAGCTCCTATAAGTCAGCATGCCTGCTGGCAGAAGGAAGGAGCCTGCCAACCCTATAGTAGGAGTGACTGTGCAGGAGAAGAGACGTGCAACATGGCCCTGGTGCGGTGGGGCTGCCAAAAGAGGACGGCTGCAGAGAGCGGTCTGAGTCTCTGTGTCGGTGGACAGCAAACTCTCTGACCTGCGGTTCCTGGCGAGAAATGGGCAATGCAGTCAGGGCTGTGATCCTAATTGGAATGACCTGAGCACAGTGGTTAATTTGTAAAAAACATAAGTGCAGGGACTCTCATCAGAAGGCAGCTTACACCAGCCCACTTCTGCTGTTAGCGCCGCCTAAATCAGAACCGACTACTAACCATGAAAATGGGGAGATGTGGCGCATGGCCAGAGCTGCTGACTACGGAGCAGGGGAACCAGGATCGAGTCTCTTCGTTGTCTCAACATCCAGTGATTCTGGGCAAATCACTTAATCCTCCCGTGCCTACCATAAATGAATGTGTACTGGTGCGCATTAAAAACCCCGGTGTTGATGATTAAGCACCAGTGTTGATGATTAGGAGCCCGTGCAGAGCACCGGAAACCACCGGCTCAAATTAGGCACTGCCTGAGCAGGTGTGTCCAAGAAGAAACTGTAATGCAACCGGACTACTGTGACTAAGAAGAAACGGTGGCATGACTTGTGTTTTAGTGCCAAAAATACGTGGCCGTGCGAGCCACATTGCTAAAGAAATGAGGCCGATGGGGTGGAAATGAGGCCGATGGGGTGGCAGACCGGCCATTTGAGATCAGCCTGTGTATTTTCTCACCACCCAAGGAACAGTCTAGTCTGTGCATGGCCGCATCTCGAGGACCGGACTGCACCAATCCCACAGCACCTGCTCTCTGCGATATCTGGCTACTTACAGGGACCACCGTGGCTGCCTGCGAGACCACCCCAGCTGTCAGAGGAACATCACAATTGGTAGCAGTGAGCTACGTTAACTTCACATCCAGACCACTGTAAGGCAGTACGGACAGGAACCCAAAACGTAATAGAAAAGAAAACGTATGTAAATGGGTGCTACGTCAGGGTACGAAAAAGAGGGTGGTCGGTGCCACACTCTGCGTAATTATAGGATGGCCTGGAGCGCACACAGTTCAAAATTTGAATCCAAAATGGTGGTATTAGTGATTCATTAATCGTCTACTCGCTGTTATATGTTTTGTTTTTATTGAAGTTCCCCAAAAAATCGTGTTTTCAAATAAACTCAGTGTCCATAGCTCATTGTAGCAGTATGCACAGTACAATTAATTTTTAAACAGCCCCAGTAATATAATACTGCAACAGATGTAATGGAAGACTTCTTAAAATATGAGTTACCAGTTCTTTAACCAGATACAGTTGAAGGCTTCATAGAAGAGATACAGCCGACACGGGTTTCGTCTAAGCACATTTTTCCAAGCCTGGGTTATCCGTGTCACAGTGGGACTCTAGAAGAGGTGAAGCTCTTTCCCTCGGTCTGCATTTGGAGTGTTTCTGGCTGGCTGTAAGTCAGCTCTGCTGGGCCCCTTCTGTTCCTGGACGGCACAGAATGTATTAAGCTCATTTGTAGACATGCTATGGGTAGTAACTGGTGCGTTGACCACCCTACATAAGCTTGCTTTTCACTATTTTGCAGTGCCCACTGAGTGTCATTCGTGGATAGAATGCTGCCTACAAGAGGTTCAGTTTAGGTCTGATCTGCTCTGGTGCTTCTCTGCATCTTCCTACTCATCACTGTTTGGATTCACTCTCCACCGTACAGCGATGTGCCCCAGAGCATCAATCAGTCTCATATTCATTGCGTCGGGATCCGGAAGATAACGATGGCAGTTCCGAAGCCAGACCTGGTGCGGGTTCTTCTATGGCCCATCAACATTGGTTCAAACAGGTCAGTCTGCGTCTCACCAGGCTGGAGCTCAGGGCCGCACCGGAACCAAAGGGTGGACTCCGAGATTGGTGCATTTCAGCAGACCTGGGCCGCCTTCCACAGCATTCCTGCATCCCAGCCCTTTCGCTGCATGCTTTATTTACACTGCAGCAGCTTCCAGGGAATGCTGGATTGGGGACAAGTCAGCCCGGTCCAGGAGTCTTCTAAACATGTTCGGCATGATTTCAAAATGAACTGTTGTGAAACTCTTTGTAGGACGATGGAGCTTGCTGTTTACCTCACGTCACCCCTAAAAACCTGGTCAGAATCCTCCCAAACCAAATGACTCCCCCCCCCCCCCATGCCTGTCACCAGGCAACGGCTGAGATTCACTTCTGGACCAGTGGCTGGACTCAGAGCTGTCCAGGTTCAGAGAGCGGACCCTCTGTCACAGAGTCTGATGGAGACACCAACACCAGCACCCTTCCCTTCCTTTTTAGGGGTCATGGCTGTGATGCTTTGCGTGTCTCACACAAGGTCCAATGTGGTCTCACTTCTTGGAGGGCCCTTTGCTTGTTTAAGGCTGCCAGACTTAGTGCAGAAACAAACATCGGAAGCCATGTTAAGCTTGATCAGGACTCAAATAACAATTTAAACTGGAATTGATATTTACAGCTTGACAGGGAGTCCAATCAATCAATCAGCACATTTGTAAAGCGCACTACTCACCCGTGAGGGTCTCAAGGCGCTGGGCCTTTGTTAGAATGGGTCGAAATGTGGCATTAAAACGGAAGGGGGGTGAGGGTAAACGGTTCAGCACCTAACCAAAGATATCACAGAGGGCAGCGATGTTACTGCGCTCGTTTGTAAGATATGTATTAATGAATCAACAACACAGGACTAAGCCATAAGCGGGGGCGCTGTGTGTACCACCACATGTAAGTTAGCTGTATGATGGGGAATCATAGCCACTTCGTTCGGCTTATCGATCACACAACGAAAGTCTTATGTTTATATTTTTTCCAGAAACAATCCAGGTACGTGGTAGCACAGATCTTGTGTGGGTGTGATGTGATGTGACAGCACCCAGTCACATGCAATACCCAGCCATTTCAAAGCTTTGCAAGAAGTGGTTTAGGGTGCTACGTCTTTACGGGACAGATATTTAGATGGCGCTTGCAAGTAGCTTTTCTGGTCTTATGATATTGTTTATCACATTTTGTTTACAGAGTTGGTGCTTTGATTTAAAGTGAATGCTTTCAATCAGTTACCTATGTAGAGCGACTACTCACCCGTAAGGATTTCAAGGCGCTGTTGGGGGGTGGCGGGGAGGACTGCAGTTCAGTCGAGGTGAATTTTGTTGAGTGAAGAGAGTTATATAGCACAACACCTCATACTCATATCACTTCTAGGCACTGCTAAGCTCAATAGAAATGCTAGGCTATTCTTACAAACAAATACTAGAGCTCAGCCTGTTTCCAACCACTTCAAGTTCACCAAGCAAGATAAGGGCAATTAGGCACATTTAAACAATGTCTAAGATCACTGTGTCATGGACAAGTGGGTAAACAGCTTTAGAAACCTGATGCTTCGGTTCCGAAGTCAACAATTTAGTCACTTTACCTCATTTAAGTTCTTATTTCATCATTGGATAATAATGTTATTTCTGAGGCCCAGTGAGCAAAAGCAAAATTGTTCCCCAGCAGGATGCTGGTAGTTTCCGTCATACCTCCACTCTAGGTATTTTCTAGTTTTGTTGGCTTTGAGCTGTTCGCTATAAGTAAGGCTCCCTGTTTTCCGTTTTTACAGATTTCTACAGATAAATAAAGACAGAAAACCATTTATTTTCCTGTCTGTATTTATTTTTAAATATGGATAAAAACGGAAATTGTGTTGTTTTTGAGTGATTCTGAATGCTGTCAATCATGACTGCCAGGCCGAAAGCTGTGCGGCTTGACAGGCAAGGGATTAAAAAAGAGAAATGAACTTTAGCAAAGAGCCTTAAACAGCAGTAGTTTTGCACAACCTTGATACCAAAATGTGCAAGATTTCTTATAAGAACCCGTAACACAGCAGTACTGCTCGCTGCTCTGCTGAAAACGCAGCTTTTTTTGCTAGTTTGCACATCAGACTCTTTATTCTTTTAGTTGCTTTAAAAAATGGAATGAACCTTTTAAATTCAATAGTATTTTATTATTGGATCGCTGAATGTTTTAATTTCTGAAATCTGTGTTCAATTGGAATGTGAGGGGAGAGGAGGGGCAATCGAACCCTGAATTGTGGATGGCTCTTTGAACCAACACTGCCATTTTTCCTAGTCGCTGCGGCCTAGTTGTTGCTAAACTGGGGACCATAAAGTGGGACGGTGCGCGAGCGTGCCAGACCCCGTAATACAGCAGTACTGCACCCTGCTCGGCTGAAAACACTGCTTTTTTTGCTAGTTTGCACATCAGACTCTTTATTCTTTTAGTTGCTTTTAAAAATGGAATGAACCTTTTAAATTCGATAGTATTTTATTATTGGTTTGCTGAATGTTTTAATTTCTGAAATCTGTGTTCAATTTGGAATGTGAGAGGAGGGGGAATCGAACCCTGAATTGTGGGTGGCTTTTTGAACCGACACCACCATTTTTCCTAGTCGGTGCGGTCTAGTTGTTGGTACACTGGGGACCATAAAGCGGGACACTGCGCGAGTGCGCAGCGGGTGCACCGCAGGCACGCCTAAGGCAAGCCCGTCTGCACCCATCAGCGTCCCGGAGGCGGCCGGCGCAGGAAATGCTGCCGGCTGACCAAGCGAGGAGTTACGCCACTTCAAATATTGCAGGCAAGCTCCTGAACATTGGTAGGTGTGTGAGCTGCAGCCCCCACCTCCCTGTTCAGTTGCCTGCAAACGGTCTTGCATGTAAATACTGTAACTGGGTGGCCTCCCCCAATCTCTGGGAACAAAATGAGAACCATAATATTGGCACCCACGTCGACCAGCTGCGCGAGGAAGGCAAGCATTTGAAGGCCTTCCTTCTTACTTTTTACTTCCCGCTCGGTAAAAAAACATGAGCTTCAGTTGCATGACCTGCTAATAGACTTAACCCCCAACATCGTGTTTTTAACCGAAACTTGGCTAACAGAAGCCTCTAACCCCTCTATTGCAAATGCAATCCCTCCGGGTTATCAGATCCTTAGGAAGGACCAACGCGAGGGGACGGGTGGGGGTGTGGCCCTCATTTTTAGGAGTTCCCTTAGTTGTTCTCCACTGCAGACTGTGGAGATAGAGGGGGCTGAGAGCCTGGTCTTTTTACTTCTGTCTCCGCTCATCAGTCCATTGCGGGGTACTAATTAACCGCCCGCCAGGGCAGGCTGGAAAGTTCTTGGAGTCTATCAGCCACACCATCTCCCCTATTGCTGCCAAATACAGTAATTGCCTAGTTCTTGGTGATTTTAATATCCACATGGATGACCTCACGAAACCTGAGTCTAGGGGGTTATGTGAATCTTTTGACATACCTAATATGACCCCATATGTCCACCTCCCCACCCATGAAAATGGGCACACGCTGGACCAGGTTTCTTCTTCTAACCATATTGAAATGGATGCACTCCTCCCCATAGCTTGGTCAGACCATTGTTTGCTAAGCTTGAGAGTGCGGCAGGGAGTTGGGGAGCCCCCAAACACATGGTAAACTTCGGGTGAATAGTTTTAGGCCTTTTCATCTGATCACCCCAGAGGCTTTGCAGAGTGCACTCAGTCTTCACCCTATACCCCATAGTGGGAACCTGGAAAGGGACGCACTCTCCTTAGAGAATTGGGTTCAACTCCGTTCTCTAGAACTGGCCCCTCCCACCACGCGGGCTGCGAAAACTAAAAGAGCCTCAGCCCCTTGGTTCACTGAGGCCCTCAGGAAAAGCAAAAGTGCGTGCAAACGCCTGGAAAGAGTGTGGCGAATTAATTATACACCCATGAACAAAGTTGTTTATAAACGGGCATTGAAAGATCACTACAGGAAAGTTTGTGATGGGAAGAAACTCTTCTTGTGCACTAAAATCGAGCAGGCTGGGAATAAAAGCAGAGAACTCTTCAACATTGTAAAAGAGTTCTCATCCCCTAGGGCCATCAGCAGCCTTTTTGTCCCCAGTAATGATTGGACAAATCAGATGGCCTGTTTCTTTCATGACAAGATTAAAATCATCCAAGACTCTTTTTTAACTCAATCACCAGTATTAGTAGGAGACATGTGTCTGCCCTCTACTGGCAGCGGTAATTCTGGTCCTTCTCTCACGCAGTTCCCTCCCATTACTTTGGAGAAATCCCTTGCATTAATGAAGGCCCTCAAATCTGGCTCACCTACTGACCCTTGTCCTGCAAAAGTACTGGCATCAATTGCAGAGGAGATTAATCCGGCAATTAATTTAGTCTTAGATACCTCCCTGCATGTGGGGCAAATGGCGAAAATCTGGTAGAATGCAAAAATTCTTCCACTCCTGTGGCTGACCCTTCGGTTGCCAGTAACTATAGGCCGATATCTTTACTGCCCTTCTTCTCCAAGGTTTTAGAGAGATATGTCAACTTGGTTACCACTGACTACGTGGAGCCCAACCATCTTCTGCATTCAAGGCAGGCTTTAGAGCTAATTTCAGCACAGAAACAGCCCTATTAGAAGTGGCTGAAATCATTAAAACCACACTTGACAAAGGGGGCAACGCGGTTTTGGTGCTGCTGGACCTCTCAGAGGCCTTCGATACCGTGCCCCACATTGGACTACAAAGAAGGCTTGAAGAGGGTGGTATTGGAGGCACGGTGCTTACATGGTTCGACTCCTTCTTAAATAACTGTCAGCAAACTATTTGGTCCCTGCCTTTCTCTGCTCCCGTCACCCCCATGAATGTCAGGGTCCCTCAGGGCTCAATTCTCAGCCCAACAATGTTTAACTTGTATATGGCTCTCTGGCGCTTCTTGATGAGAAACAGGTGGCAAAAATAGTGTCATATGCTGATGACACACAATTGTTGTTTACTTGTGAGAAGGGCGCCGAGTTCAATGGTAATGGGATTAACATCTGTCTGTCAGAGGTGTTCTCTTGGCTTAGGTAAAATCAATTGAAGTGCAACTCTGAAAAGTCAGAGATAATGTTCTTCGGCTCCCATTCCTGTGCAATATGGCACAACTAGTGGCCGCAAGACATGCCCCCCCGCTATGTCTGTCAACATCGTGAAAAATCTTGGGGTCAAATTTGACAACTCTCTTTCAATGCAGGCGCAGATTCAATCAGTGGCTGGGACCTGCTTTGGATTACTGCGAATGCTAAGGAACTTTCTGCCCCTGCTTCCAGTCTCTCACAGGAAGACGGTAGTCCAGGCCTTGGTGGTATCGAGACAGGACTATGTAAACGCCTTGTACTTAGGCCTTCCTGATTATTTACTTGGCCGCCTACAGGTGATCCAGAATGTGGCGGCCAGAGCCATTCTTTTGGCTGGGCCAAGAGCACGTACGGCCCCTCTTCTGTCTTCCGGCGCGGAAGAAGATTCATTTTAAACCGTTAGAGCTGGTTTTTAAAGCCTTCCATAAGTTAGGTGCCCCATATCTTGGGGAAAGATTCCAGCACTATATTCCACGCTGAACCCTGAGGTCTTCTGCCCAGTCTCTGACCATTACCCCTACGATACGCTCTCCCGGATAGGAGGAAGATCTTTTCAAGTGGTGGCTTCACGCCTTTGGAATAGCCTGCCCCTCTTTCTCAGACAAGTCGAGGATCTCTTCACTTTCAGGAGACAATTAGAAACTTGGCTTTTTGAAAAGGTACCCAACGTGTTGGTGTACTTTGTTCTGTGTTGCCGGCTTTTTTCATAGAGCCGGGACACTCCTTGGAGTAGCCGTGCGCTCTATAAATACCTGCTAACATAAGTGCGTAGTTTATCATCTGAGTGTGTACATATCCTTGAAACCCGTCAGCCGTTCAGGAACGAGTGTACATTAACGGGTTAAATAAATGCAGACGTTTACACATTTCAGGTTCATTTTTTCACAAAACCTAAAATAAATATGGACAAATACAGGTAAAATAAGCAAAATATAAATATGGACAAATACAGATGGAAATGACAAAAATATAAACACTATAAAACTGGGAGCCCTAGCTATAAGCCACTGGAGCCACCTTTTATAAACTTTGTATTTGAGTAACTTTCCTAAAGCTGAAGATTCAAATAGACAGGCTGCTGAAGTCTGTCTTCTATTTTTACAGTTCATAATTATTAATGCAGGAGATATTATAATTTTCCATTTCTACGGCTATAGATTTTTTACCCAACGATATTCAAGACCTTTTAGCTATATGGTCATCGGCTTCCAGGATGGTGCCATGTATTACTACTTTAAGATTCGGTTTAGTTTTTCATTTTACGTTGTAAATGTCCAGTGGTTAAGATAGTGCTCAGAAGCCATAGTTAGCCTGTTTCTATGTGCTCCCGAATTTGGAAGGTAAGAGAACCCAAAGCAAAAGATGAAGTGATTTATACATGAGGACACACAATTCCGTCAGGTAGGAAACCTACGGTAAGACTCGAGACCATATTGGTTTAGTTTAAATACTAGGAAACGCAAGACTAATCATCTTCAAATAAAAAGAGATATTTGTTTCTTGAAATACTAAAGGTGGGTAATGGTATAATACTGCTGAAACGAAAAATCGCAGAATTTCTCCTACACTATGCTACATAATTACATTGAAGAGTTAATGAATGGCAGCAGTATGATACTACAGTGAATACAAACATCGAGTTCTAAATTTTAAAGGTTAATTAGAAAAACGTGGAAAAAGGTCATTCTTTGTGTATCGTGCTCCTGAGGTAAGGACACTCCTGTGAGGTCTTCAGTTTCAATGCTGGTTTAAACATAAAAAATGACCTACTAACAAATGAGTACTAAAAGGTAAGACAAGCCGTTTTTCCTTGATATCAAGCCGATATTCAAAATGACATGGAGCTATTATTATAGATACACGTTTTACACAATTACCTGTAACGCGGGAAAGTGAGCCAGTACCGTGGCCATAAGTTCCTCGACTTCAAAAATAGCTTGAAGCAGATAAACATCCGCAAAGCTCAACTGGTTTCCAACAAGAAAATCCTGGCCGTGTTCTCTTAAAACCTGCAAAAGATTAGAATACCCGTAAAAATATTGCAGGAGAAGTGAAAATACTTCAAAATGCAGTATGACATACCCTTGGTAGGACTGTTAATGCTCCGCTAACTTAGTGTGCATTCATGCAGCCTACACCTCTCACCCACCCAGCAAGGAAAATAAAATGGTTTAAATGTGATCATTTCGCCAACTTGTAGAAGAAGAGCAGGGTCCTACAAACACTTTCAGTGATGACCCAGTAGTAAATCCAGGGTAAAATCACACACTTGTTCAATACAAAGGTCAATGGAAGTTATGTTGAATACTTCTGGCCAAAGTCTGAGAAAGTGTAAGTGCACTTCTACATAAATATGAGGAAAATGTACTGGAGAACACAGAACACTGTAAGGCACATTTACCAATGTATTCACTGCCTTTGATAAGCTAAATAGGTTGCCTCTATGGTGAAAATTGATCACCTGGAATATACCAAATGGAATACAGATGATGCTTTATGTGCAATACTTGGATTAAGATTAAATTAGAAAGAGAGTGGCAATTTCCTAAATCAGTATTTAACAAGAGGGCAGCAAAACAAGTTGTGTTTTGGCCCAATTACCATTTAAATTTGTATTTGGTGTGTCACCAACAATTTCGAATGCACACAAAACATGCCACAACTCACGCCGCCTGCCATACTAAATACAACACTTTGCCAATGGTAAAGGGAAAAAAATGAAAGAATACAAATGAAAACATGGTGGATGTAATTTTAATGACAATCCCATTTCTCTCCCTAAAATGTTCTTTTCTATTCATATAATGGAGGCAGTAAGATCATGATTTTCATAAAAATCACAATTTTATTGCAGCAACCCTGTTTTATTTCGAGTTTAATTATTTTACACGTCTGTGAGTATCTCCAGCAATCCACTAGGGCCAGGCCTTCTCATGGTACTTTCACTGCCACATTCTTCTGATTTTTGTTCCACATCAGTAAAATCAACCTATATGATTCTCAAAATAGCCCCAAAAAAACAGAAAGATCCCCTTTATTGGCTAATACCATATGCCAAAAAGTGTAATGTAAATGATGGGATGCACAATTTAAAAATGTAAACTCATCTGACACATATGAACAAACCAATGAAAAAAATGTTTCAGATTAAAGTTCCACTTTCATACTAAGTTTGGAGTAAATCTGGTCAACAGTTTTTGCAGTAGGAATGAGAAAAATTTGCCATGGATATTTGTATATCTAGAGACGCAGAATACCCGCAGGTAATCCGCGGATTAACGTGCACTAGCGAACTCCTGATTGTCTGGCCACACCTTTAGAGAAAAGTTGTGGCGCCCATTTTGTTTGTCTCAGAACAGTCGCCGGCGTTGAAAACGACAGTGAATATTAAGTGAAGGGTTCAGGAGAGAGGGTCCCTTGCCCCTTATGTATGCTTAAAATGACAGGTGAAGGTGTATTATGGCCATAAAAATCCCCCCCAAATTTTTGAGGATCGTTTGCAAAATCTGCGGATTGCTCGAAAGGCTAAGCACGGCCCCCTGTGTACCTTCACGGGGGTCCGCGTATTTAGCGAGGCTGCAAAAAACCATACATATTTATATACTCGCTCTTCTCCCACACCCAAACAGATACTGCTACACCTACTCACATACCCATACGGAATCTCCCACATATTCCGTGTTACACCCATACAGACACTGTCAGACCCATTCACATACCTTTGGCACCGTGTGACGAATCTTCACGAAATCTTTAAAACTAATGGGGCAGTCAGGCTAGCTCCTGTGTTGAAGGTTTCAAGGTAATTGTTAAGCAGGGGCAGAGAAAAAGGAGGGGGGATACCAAAACGCATTTTCTTAATGTTAAATTCCATAGGAAACTTTAGACACGGCTACAACCCAAACTGCTAAACGGAATTACACCAAAATTAGCAAAAAGGTAGCTCTGGGTCCAGAAAGGACTCATTTTATTAAATGGTGTAAATCCGTTGCTGAGAAATTTAAACATTTCTCAGATATCCATATATCTCAAGTCTGCAATCTGATTGGCTGCCAACAGTTCCAACCAGGAAGTGTTGGCAGCCATCTTGTGACTCGATTGAACCGAGTCGCAAGAAAAAAGGTAAAAAAAGGATTTTTAAAAATCAAGAAAAGGGGGCAGGGTAGAAACATCCTAACCCACCTAGGCCTGCTCAGGGGGTCCCACAGAGACCCCCAGGGCCCAAAAAACCTTTTTAAAAAAAAAAAAACATACTGCGGGAGTCGCGTTAAGTGCGCGATTCCCACAGAATTTCTTTTTCAAAACGAAGCGCGGTCTACCGCGCTTTGTTTTCTTTAAGCCCCCGGGTGGGCCAGGTCCCAGGGGCAATCATTAAAATACATGTGGGGGCCCGCGCAGCCCGGGGACCATCACCTCTGCGGGGCTATGTTCTTTAATAAGAGGGCCACGCTGGGACCCCACAGCCCCGGGGACCACCACCTCCCCGGGGATATATTAATGAAATGCTCGGGCCATGCGCCCCCTCCCCTGCAGCTCCGGGGACTCACTCCCCCCCACATAGCTCTGGAAACCACCACCTCCCCGGGCACAAATTAAGTAAATGCAGGGGTATATTGCGGCCCACCACATCCCCGGGGCTACACAGAAGATGGAGAGTGGGGGCCCCTCCAGGAGCCCTTAAAGGGCCTGGGGACCGCCGCCCCCAAGAGCTGGCTCCAGCAATGTCCGGGGGTGCTCACCCCCGGGACATTCCAGTTTGCTATGGCTTGGCGGGAGCACTGTTCCCACCAAGCCAGAGCAAACACTGCTTTGGTTCTTGGAAGCGAGAGTATGGAAATGAAGCAGCATTGCTTTTGGGCAGAGGAAGCCGCATTTTAGCAGCTCCCACTGCCCAAAAGCAATGTCTGCTCCCGCAGGAGGCGAGGAGCCAGCAGGGACCGCGAAGGCCTTGGGGCTCCCTCTGCGGTCTCCAACGAGAGGGCAAGCCCCGGGGGATGGGGTCCCTGGAGCCGAAATCGACCTGGGGAGGGGGACCATGCGCCCCCTCCTTTAAAATAAATTATAAAAAGAAAAGAAATGGCCAAGCCCCCTCCTTTAAAAAGAAACAAAAAACGATTGGATGGGTCTCAGGGTTGGGGTCCCCGGGGCTGAAATCGGCATTGGGAGGGGTGCTGCACCACCCCCTACCCCTTAAAAAAAAAAAAAAAAAAGGCCCTGCACGGGAGATGGGGTCCCGGGGCATATATCCGCCTCATGAGGAGGCCAAGTGACCCCCCTCCCTTTTAAATTAAGTTAAAATAAAAAAAATGGGTCAGGCCCCGGGTGATGGGGTCCTCGGGCCCCATAGCGCCAAGGGAAGGGGTGGTACACATATACAAAATATATAGGAAATGGCAACTCGCCGGAGGCCCCGCCCCCTTTCTCCACTACTCTTCAAATGCGCCTCCTGGGGCGCTCTTGGTTGGGGGATGAAGTCCCCGTCACCGCTGAAGGTCCTTAGGGACCAAATAGCCCACCAAGTACCTACAGTAAGCCCACAAATTGGAATTGCTGTGAGGAGGTTGAAGGCCGCGCCCCTTTTTACAACACTCTGCAAATGCGCCTCTTGGTGCACTTCTAGTGGGTGGATGAGATCCCCTAGACAAAAGTGTACTTCATCCCCCAAGCAGCAGTGAGCCAGGAGGCGCATTTACAGAGTGGTGGAGAAAGAGGATGTGGTCTCTGACCACCACCATTCCAGCTGTGTGGGGCTTACTGGAGGTAACTGGTGGGATAGTTGGCACCCAGGGACCCTCAAGAGGCAAGGGGACCTTACCCCCCAATCAAGAGCATGCCAGGAGGTGGAGAAAGGGGGTGTGGCCAGTCACTGGATGATGTCATCACTGATGTCGGATGCCATTTGATAGGTCATCAGTGATGTCACTGACCATGTCATGAGTGATGTAATATATGAGGCCATAAGCAGTGCATTGCAGGGGAGCGAGTTATAGTTACCTCTGCTAACTGTAACGTCTGAATTTCTTTGGTCTTGTACGAGTGAAATGTCAGACTAACTATAACATCCCTCTGACCTTTGGTTTTTTCCAAGAATATCTAAAGTTTTTTAAATGCTAATTTCTAACTATAATGGCCCTGAAAGCTGTGTTTTTTTTCAGTATATATATATATATATATATATATATATATATATATATCAGACACGTCCTCCGAGCACTGGAGCCCCCGACCCTACAGGGCGGCCTCTGAAAACATTGGGCACGGAGAAGCCCAACAATCCAACAGAGCAACGCAGAGGCCCAATTCCAAGGTATTAACTTTATTTACAAAGGCGCAGCAGCATGTCATGCCTCCTTCTCTCCTTACGCGTTTCGGCGTTAGCCTTGTTCACAGGAAATAGAAGTCATTTGCAAAGTGCGTCGTGCGTGCTTTTAAAATTAGAGGTCACGTGACTACCACAATACTGCATCTCCCACAGTGCATTTCACAAGTTAGAGTTTTCTGTTAGGAAGTCCATTGTACTTTTTGCACATTGCTCAATTATATCATTATGTAAAGTGCACTTGTGTTGGTGTTTTAAATCCAAATGGAAAATAGTCACGGAAGTTTTCCTTTCAAATCCGACTAATGTCCGATTCCTTTAACTGCCTTCAAACAGAGTGCATACCTTTGGAACGATCGGCGTGGGACATCCTCCCCGCCGAATCCCTTCCTCAGCCCACACATTTTCGCTATTTAGCATTCCTTTCCTCGGTACCGACACCAACACAAGTGCACTTTACATAATGATATAATTGAGCAATGTGCAAAAAGTACAATGGACTTCCTAACAGAAAACTCTAACTTGTGAAATGCACTGTGGGAGATGCAGTATTGTGGTAGTCACGTGACCTCTAATTTTAAAAGCACGCACGACGCACTTTGCAAATGACTTCTATTTCCTGTGAACAAGGCTAACGCCGAAACGCGTAAGGAGAGAAGGAGGCATGACATGCTGCTGCGCCTTTGTAAATAAAGTTAATACCTTGGAATTGGGCCTCTGCGTTGCTCTGTTGCATATATATATATATATATATATATCTACTGGCGGTCGCCAGTAGATAGTTATAGTTAGGACCCTGTTTCCATAGGAAATCCGCAACATTCTATTTGGAATAACTTTGGCGCCGGTCGACGAATGCTCGCGAGGAAAGGAATGCTAAATAGCGAAAATGTGTGGGCTGAGGAAGGGATTCGGCGGGGAGGATGTCCCACGCCGATCGTTCCAAAGGTATGCACTCTGTTTGAAGGCAGTTAAAGGAATCGGACATTAGTCGGATTTGAAATGAAAACTTCCGTGACTATTTTCCATTTGGATTTAAAACACCAACACAAGTGCACTTTACATAATGATATAATTGAGCAATGTGCAAAAAGTACAATGGACTTCCTAACAGAAAACTCTAACTTGTGAAATGCACTGTGGGAGATGCAGTATTGTGGTAGTCACGTGACCTCTAATTTTAAAAGCACGCACGACGCACTTTGCAAATGACTTCTATTTCCTGTGAACAAGGCTAACGCCGAAACGCGTAAGGAGAGAAGGAGGCATGACATGCTGCTGCGCCTTTGTAAATAAAGTTAATACCTTGGAATTGGGCCTCTGCGTTGCTCTGTTGCATATATATATATATCTACTGGCGGTCGCCAGTAGATAGTTATAGTTAGGACCCTGTTTCCATAGGAAATCCGCAACATTCTATTTGGAATAACTTTGGCGCCGGTCGACGAATGCTCGCGAAATTTTCAAAACTAATGGGGCGCTACGCTCCGCTCCTACCCTGAAAGTCTCGGGGGGATTCGTCAAGCGGGGGCTGAGAAAAAAGGGGGGTCCCAAAACGCGTTTTCCCCATGCATTTTTCCATAGGACCTTTAGACACAGCTACAGCCCGAACAGCTGAACGGAATTACTTGAAATTTGGCAGAGAGGTAGTCCTCAGGTCAAGGAAGTGCTTTTTGTAGGTCTGGTGTAAATCTGTTAAGTATTTCCTGATAAAATAGCATTTAAATCAATATATATATCTGTGGGCGCGCTCCGTGCGCTTACCGTAAGCTTACCGTACGCGCACGGTGCTGTGCGCGAGCGCGATTCTGATTGGTTGTTAGATCTTAGTAAACATTCGAATCGGTCGAAATCAGGAAGTGTCGGCCGCCATTTTGTCTCTCGCAGTCTGAGGGGGTGTAAAACAAAGGTGGATAATGTGAAAAGGGGGCAGGCTGGACAGTTCCAGACCCCCTAGCCATTGTCAGGGGGTCTTAGAAGGACCCCCAAGGGGAATTTTTTTTTTTTTTTTTTTTTTAAATCGCCGAATGCGCGCAGCGTACGCGCACGGCGTAAACGGAGAAATTCCGCGAAATTCGCGTAATTACGCGTACCGTGCGCGCACGGTAAAACATTTTTTCAAAAAGGAAAGCTTAAAAAAAAAAAAAAAAATTGTGAGGTAAGGTTGGCTCTTAAAAGAGCCGTTGGGTTCATAGAGGGATGGAGGAAAGAAAGAATGGGAATATTATGAGCGTCTACAAACGTGCTGGTCTATCTTATTGTTAATAAGGGGAACACTGGTCTCCCCAAAAACAATAAGACCAGAACACGTTATACACCTCATTACAACCCCCCCAAATCGAGGGTTAACGCCCAGAGGAGCAGAAGAAGGTGATGCTCCCACCTCAGAGGAAGGGCTCAGCTGAGCTGCCGATGATGTACTCGGCTGAGCTTCTGAGGCTGGGCTCTGGTGACTTACTGAAGAGTTTTCTCCAGTATGTCGATCAAAGGTCCTGGGATGTTTATCCCTAAGGTGTCTCATCAGAGTGATTTCCAAAGGAATACTTTTTCCTAGTATTTCCTCTTGATAAAACACGGTCACAAAGTGTGCAAGTGACCAGTGGAGCATTGACCTTTTTCTCCCCCTCTGGAAAAGTAAAATACTCCCATACAAAAGAAGTCTTCTGTTTCCTCCTTCTCTGGATGATGGTGGTGCTGCTAGCCTCACTCTCAGAAGAGGTCTGCTGTTCTGCCATTGTATCCCAAAGACAATTCAGCTCCTGCTCCTAAAGAATCACAAGCAGTAATGAGGGGAATGGGTGTGGTGTGGGAAGTTTCTGGAACTGAAAGTAATTTCAACCAATGAAAAGTGTTCTTTGTGGATCACATGACCTACCGTGCGCGCTCCGTAAGCTTACGGTACGCGCTCGTAAACAAGTACGCATGCGCGAACGTGACGCTTACGGAGCGCTTACGGAGCGCGTACGTAAGATGCACTCGCGCATGC
This sequence comes from Triturus cristatus, assembly GCF_964204655.1. Classification (NCBI taxonomy): domain Eukaryota; kingdom Metazoa; phylum Chordata; class Amphibia; order Caudata; family Salamandridae; genus Triturus; species Triturus cristatus. Next base: position 425,882,225 of record NC_140589.1, read on the forward strand.
GCATTACACGCCCCTTGCGTAACCGCGACGTTGCTTCCGGGTGTACGCGTACGTCACGCACGTATCGCGTAAGCGCGCTGTACTTATGACGTGCGGAGCGCGTAGCGTCAGCTTACCGTACGCGTATCCTATTACGTACGCGCACCGTACTTATGACGTACGGAGCGCGTACCGTCAGCTTACCGTACGAGCACGGAAAAAAATGCATAAAAAAAAAAAAACCTTTCCATAATGCAGGATATAGTACATATATTATTTTATACATAGGTTTACAAAAAATCTCAAAAAAAAATTTGCATTTAAAAAACCGTACAAATTCACTGAAAAAACCATGGGTTTCACACACGTTATAGTTAGGAATTAGCATTTAAAAAACCTTGCAAATTCAGTGAAAAAACCATAGGTTTCACACATGTTATAGTTAGCTGTACATTTCACTCGTAAAAAAACAATGAAATTCCCGCGTTATAGTTAGTGCAGGCAACTATAACTCACGCGACCGCAATCCTCTGTTGATGCAAATACTGTATCTTTAGGTATACATATATTACAAATATTTATTTTTTATAAACACACATATGTCATCAGTGATGTAATATCTGACATCATCAGCAGAGGATTGCGGTCGCGTGAGTTATAGTTGCCTGCACTAACTATAACGCGGGTATTTCATTGTTTTTTTACGAGTGAAATGTACAGCTAACTATAACATGTGTGAAACCTATGGTTTTTTCACTGAATATATATATATATATATATATATATATATATATATATATATATATATATATATATATATATATATATATATTGAAAAGCATAGGTTTCACACATGTTCTAGTTAGCTGGACATTTCACTCGTAAAAAACCAATGAAATTCCCCCGTTATAGCTAGTGCAGGCAACTATAGCTCACGCGACTGCAATCCTCTGCTGATGACGTCAGATATTACATCACTGTATTTAGACACTTATTTACCCATGTCTTCTTCCATTAATCTTTAGCTATACATATATTACAAATATTTATTTTTCATAAAGACACATATGTCATCAGTGATGTAATATCGGACGTCATCAGCAGAGGATTGCGGTCGCGTGAGTTATAGTTGCCTGCACTAACTATAACGGGGGAATTTCATTGGTTTTTTACCAGTGAAATGTCCAGCTAACTATAACATGTGTGAAACCTATGGTTTTTTAAGTGAATTTGCAAGGTTTTTTAAATGCTAATTCGTAACTACAACGTGTGTGAAACCTATGGTTTTTTCAGTGAATTTGTACGGTTTTTTAAATGCTAAGTTATGTATTTATAAATTATTTTTTTTTTCAGGTTTTTCACCGTGCGCGCACCGTGCGCACGCCGTGGACACTCGGTGCGCTTCGCGCACCGAGCGCCCACGGTTCGCAGTGCGTGCCGTGCGCGCACCTCGCGATTTAAAAAAAATGAATAATTGTTTTTTCTCCCTTGGGGGTCCTTCTGTGACCCCCTGATCAAGGCTAGGGGGTCAGGAACTGTTCACTCTGCCCCCTTTTCACGTTCTCCACCTTTTTTTTTCTCCCCCTCAGACTGCGAGAGACAAAATGGCAGCCGACACTTCCTGGTTTCGACCGATTCGAATGTTTACCGACATCTAACAACCAATCAAAATTGCGCTCGCGCACGGCAGGGTGCGCGCACGGTGCGCGCGTATAGATATTGATATGCTTTTAAATGCTATTTTCTCAGGAAATACTGAACAGATTTACACCAGACCTGCAAAAGGCACTTCCTTGACCTTATGGCTACCTCTCTGCCAAATTTCACGTAAATCTGTTCAGCCGTTCAGGCTGTAGCTGCGACTAAAGGTCCTATGGAAAAATGCATGGGGAAAACGTGTTTTGGGACCCCCCTTTTTCTCGGCCCCCGCTTGACGAATCACCCCGAGACTTTCAGGGTAGGAGCTGAACGGAGCGCCCCATTAGTTTTGAAAATTTCGCAAGGATTCGTCAACCGGCGCCAAAGTTATTCAAAATAGAATTTTGAGATTTCCTATGGAAACTAGGTTGTAACTATAACTATCTACTGACGACCGCCAGTAGATTATATATATATATATATATATATATATATATATATATATATATATATATTAGATATCTGATTGCTTCTTTCCAAAGAAATCACGCAGCACACCAAAGGATTCTTTCCAAACGGGTCTCCTTTATTCCAACGATATATATATATTCACTGAAAAAACCATAGGTTTCAGGGGCGTTAGTTAGCTGGACTTTTCACTCGTACAAAACCATTGAAATTCCCCGTTATAGTTAGTTCAGCTAACTATAACTCGCGCGCCCGCAATGCACTGCTGATGAAGTCACATAATACATCACTCATGACATGGTCAGTGACATCACTCATGACATCTCAAATGACATCACTGATGACATCATCCAGTGAATGTGTGTTTTTCTGAAAATTACATATGTTTTATATATGTATATCTCAAGGTCGATGGAAGAATAAATGGGTATATAAGTGTCTAAATGGATGATTTGTTTTTGAAAAATTGATTGTATAACTGACTGATTAAGTGTATCTTAGTGGATACATGGCTTAGTGAGTAATGTTTAAATGTGTAAATATCTGTATCAGTCTCTCACTTTGTGTATAAGTGGCTGCATGGGTTGGTGAGTAGCTACAGGAGTGTCTTTATAGGTTATTAGTTGGTTTTTTGAGTATCAGTATGAGTGTCTGAGTGTCTGTATGGTTCGGTGGGGGGTATTATGTAGTGCATAGGTGCATGAATGAGTGACTCACTGTTTGTATGTGTTGAAGACAGCATGTGTGCAGGACTGTATGGGTGGCTGAGTGTGTGCATGGGTGTGTTAGTGAGTGATACTGTCTCAATAGTGTCTTTATGAGTAACTACATATGTTTTAAACTAGTATATGTGACTATTGGTGTATATAAGTGAGTATATGTGAGAGTGAGAGATTGAAAGAGTTCCTGTATGAATAAGTATGTGTTTCTATAAGTGATTGTTTAAAAGACTAAGTATGTGTAAGTTTCCGTAGAAGTAAGGGTGGTGGTGTGTGTATAACTGTATATGCAAGTAAATGGATGTTTGATTCTTTATTAGCATGAGTGACTATGTGTGTGAGTAACTCTATGGATGAGTGGCGTTGTGTAACAGGATGTATAGGTGTGTGAGTACATATAATGAGTGAGTACATGTATGAGTGACTGTATAGGACTGTTGGTGAATGAGTGGATGTGTATGTGGATCTTAGAATTACTGAATAGGTTGTTGTAACTGGTATTGGTATGTCCATTGTTTTGAACATTGTAGTTTCTATTTTTGAATGTGTGTATCAAAGGTTATATTAGGGGAAGAGGAGGTCTGCCACTCTATCACAAGGATGATGTCATCAGTCATGTCATTAGTGATGTCATGAGTGATGTCACTGACCATGTCATGAGTGATGTAATATGTGACGTCATCAGCAGTGCATTGCGGGCGCGCGAGTTATAGTTAGCTGAACTAACTATAACGGGGGAATTTCAATGGTTTTGTACGAGTGAAAAGTTCAGCTAACTGTAACGCCCCTGAAACCTACGGTTTTTTCAGTGAATTTCTAAGGTTTTTTAAATGCTAATTCCTAACTATAACGTGCCTGACACCTATGTTTTTTTCAGTGAATTTTAAAGGTTTTTTAAATGCTAATTTCTAACTATGCCTGCAGAGATAGGACATGTGAAGAAAGAAGAAAAAACACACACAAAGAAGAAAAAGAAATGCAGAAAGAAGCAACAGAAGTCCTCAAAGACGAAGAAAAGTGCAGGAAGAAGGATAAAGTGCAGAAAGAACAAACAGAAGAGCAGAAAGAAGCCTTGTTGCAAAATCATCCTGTACCCTCACCTTTTTCAGACGGATACTGGTGGTAACTGAGTCTGACTAACCAGTCCTAGAGCCAGTGCTATGTTAAAAGACACTCAGAATACAGTGAAAACACCTACATACACTAGGGAACACTATGCGTTGGGGTCCCCCTGTGATCAGCATGACCTCCTCTGTAAGCCCCTAGTATATAATAGGGCAGGGGATTAAAACTACCTCTTAAAACGCGCCACAGGGCGTGTTTGCACACGTCACCTCAGGCCCCGTCCCCTCACTTCCCCACTGTGTAAACACGCCCTGTGGCCGTTTTTTAAGTTGGGAGATTAAGTCCCCTTGAATCCTGAGGATCCCTAGGGTCCAACTAGACCACTAGGTACCTCCAGTATGCGCCACAGAGCTGCGTTGCAGAGAGGTGTAAAAAGTGGCACGGCCTGGACCACCTCTCTGCAACGCAGCTCAGTGGCGCTTACTGGAAGCACCTGGTGGGCTAGTTAGCCCCCAGGGGCCCTCAGGATTGAAGGGGAATTATTTCCCCAACTTAAAACGTGCCATAGGGCGTGTTTGCACACGTCACCTCAGGCCCCGTCCCCTTCCTTCCCCACTGTGTAAACATGCCCTGTGGCCGTTTAAGTTGGGAGATTAGGTCCCCTTGAATCCTGAGGATCCCTAGGGGCAAAATAGCCCACTAGGTACGTCCAGTAAGCGCCATTGCAGAGAGGTGTAAAAAGGGGCACGGCCTGCACCACCTCTCTGCAACGCAGAGCAGTGGCACTTACTGGAAGCACCTGGTGGGCTAGTTGGCCCCCAGGGTCCCTCAGGATTGAAAGGGAATTATTTCCCCAACTTAAAACGCGCCACAGGGCGTGTTTGCACACGTCACCTCAGGCCCCGTCCCCTCCCTTCACCACTGTGTAAACGCGCCCTGTGGCCGTTCTAAGTTGAGAGATTAAGTCCCCTTGAATCCTAAGGGTCCCTAGGGTCAAACTAGCCCACTAGGTACCTCCAGTAAGCGCCACAGAGCTGCGTTGCATAGAGGTGTAAAAAGGGGAGTGGCCTCAGAACACCTGTCTGCAACGCAGCTCCCTGGCGCACACTGGAGATACCCGTTGGGCTAGTTGGCCCTCAGGGACCCTCAGTATTGAAGGGGAATTAATTCCCCAACTTACAACTGGCCAGGGGGCGCGTTTGCAGAGTGCTGCAAGGAGGGGGTGTGGCCTCCAGCGCGATGCCGGTCTTTTATTTATTTTATTTTTTTAAGAATGAGGGCTGTGTGGCCCACTTCTTTTTCTAAATTTACTGGCCCTGGGGTCCCCATCCCCCAGGGCCTGCACCCTAATTTTTTTTGTTGAAAAAAATAAATTTGGCCCTCCCAAGGCCTTAATCGGCCCCCGGGGACCCCAATGCCCGGGTCATGGCCTTTTTTTAATTTAAATTCTTTAGGAGGGGGCTGCGTTGCCCCCCTCCTCAGGCCACTTATGGCTCCGGGGACCCCATCCCCCGGGGCCGGCCTTTGTTTTTTATTATTTTAAAAATATATATATTTATAGAAACACCTAGGACATGCTGGACAAACCGTATGTACCTATCACCATGACGATTTGCTTGATATTCATTAAAAGGCGACTATGCATAGAATGAATCCACATGGAATGTATTTACACCGCTAGTGAAGCTCTGACGTGTCTGACGCCCTACCGTGCCTAATCCCGGCGCCCCCGCCGGTGGGTACTCTCCAAGTAGACACCCTTGTCGTTTATTTATACAAACATGGGTAGCTATTGACGGGCACATTTAATATACACGCACACCAAGCCATTCAAAGGGGATTCGACAAAAATTCGACCAAACTATGCAAGAAACCCCTCTTACGGTTAATAAAAAACACATCCACCGCCGGATGTGTAATACTTTTTATTTTACTCTCTGGAAAGGAGACGAACCTCACTTGAGAGTCACAGCGTGCTCCTGGCTGAGCCCAATGCTGTGTTACACCCACCAGTGCCCGTCGATTGCCTCACAAGTCTGTGTTGTATTCCACCAGCTAGTGCGTATGCTATGACACTCTCTAGCCCATGTGCACTGTAACACCACCCCGTGAATATGTCATGCCACACTTGCCTTCGCACGGGTTAAATTGCCCCATCTAACGTGCCTTCCTCGATGTGTATGTTATAACGCACAGCGCTATGCCATACATATTACAATCTGGGATCCATATCTTTGTCACAGTGCATATGCAACGTTACACTCCCCAGCACATATTTTATATTACAACTTTAGAGACTAGTTATGTTACACAACACTGCCCTGTGCATATTACACTCCAAGGTGCATATCGCATAGCACGCGCTAGTGCCTGTGCTATCTCGCGCTCTCCAATGAATCTGTCATTGCGCACAATGTATTGCATATTATATTTCAGGCCCCGGTTCATCTTATATCACACTTTTTGGTGCATAGTTTATACCATATACTACATCTAGTTTTCATTTTCAATCGTGCTCTCAGGACTATGTTCTATATAACACTGCATCCACCTACCCTTTTCACGGGCATTACATTTTGTGATGGGGTGGAGGGTCAGGGGGTGTATCTGCCAAGTGAGCCCGGAGTCACAGTCACAGTCACAAACGTCCTCTTCTCCTGAATAAAAGTGAGATTCTGCTGCATACTTGTTCATATTTTAAGTAGTTCGCACAGACACACATTTTAAAAACAATAAAGTTCCTAATACCCACCTTCTCTGAACAGTTAGCTTGCTGCCCCATCCACCTCCTCCCTATCCTCTGTTGTTTGAATCCATGGACTAGCCTCCTCCCTCCTGCCATGCATGGTCTGATGTGCTGCCACTGCCCTCCATTTAGCATGATGTACCAGTCCACACTCCTGCCCTCCATTGCCCAATTCTATGGCCCATCATTGACCTCCTGCTTAGCCTCTGTGCTTAGCTTGCTGCCCCTATTCTCCTTCCCCCTGCCCCCGATGTCTTTGTGCATGCCCCTGCTCCATCCTTTTTGCCCACTATGTTCCATGGACCTGCCACTCCTATCTACTCTGAGTGTTCTGTTGAGCTGCCACTCCCCTCCCACCTGCCTAGCATTGTCAGATGACTGTAACCTGTCCCTGCCACCTCCACCCTGCCTGTCCACATGTCAAGCCCCTATCCCCTTCCTCCTGTCCTCCATGGTCCATTTTACTGCCACACCCTTCTGCCCTCCCTGATCTGTTGTGCTGCAACTGCTCCTCCTGCCTGCCCCGCGCGGTCTGTTGTGAGGCCCCTTCCCCTGAACTCTCTTGTCTGTGCCCAGGTCCTGACCCTGTCTTCTATCCTCCATGGTCCTTTGTGCATGCCCCTGCACCCTCCTTCTTGCCCATCATAGCCATTGTGCTGCCACTAACCCTCCCGCTTGCCATGCATGGTCTTCTGTGCTGCCATGGCCCCTCCCACCTTCCCTCCATGGTCTGTGTGTATGCCACCATAGTCTCATTGTTGCTCTCCATGGTGTGTCTTGTTTCTAGTGCCCATCCTGCCTGACCTCCATGGTCATCTTGCTGCTCCTGCCCTGCCACCTTGCCCCCAGCCCTCTGTTTCCATGTGCAGACCCCCTATTCCCTCCCTCCTGGCTTGTCTGTTCCATTGTAATGCCCCTGATCCGTCCCTCCTGCCCTTTATGGTCTGTTATGCTGCAGCTTTCTCTCCTGTCTGTCCATTATGGCTAGCTACCATTGCCTCTTTCCCATCTGTTCTCTGTTGTCCATGTGCATGGTCCTGTCCCCTCCCTATTGCTTTATATGGATTGTTGTGCTGCACTCCCGTCCCGCATGCGCTGTGTGGTGTATTGTGCTGCTGCAAACCCTGATGCCTGCCCTGTAGGGTCAGTTTGGTGCACCTCTGCATGTCCCTCCTGTCCTCTGTTATCCGAGTCCATGTCCCTACCCCAATTCCTCCTGCCTACCATGATTCAATGTACCATACTTGCAAACATTTTGAACTTGGTAAGAGGGAGATTTTGAAAAAAAAACTGGGGTATTGATTTTCCCCTTTGAGTTGCATTGAAAAACAGGAGATTGTAGACAGGGGACAGATCAAATAAAGCCCATTTGAGCTTAAAAACATTGGACGTTTCCTGGCTGAAACGGGTCTGTTGGCATGTATGGTTGTACTACCACTGCCTCTTCCTTCTGCCCACAATGGTCTATTATATTGCCACAGCCTCTCTTGCTGTATTGTTGGTTTGTCGCCCCTGCCCCCCTTTCCACTGCCCTCCATAGTCTGTTGTGCTGCCACTGCCCTTCCTGCCTGCCCAGTGTGGTCAAATTGTTGCCTCTGCACTCTCCTACCTGCCTTCAATTTTCAGAGTCCGTGCCCCTGGCCTCTGCCTCTCAACAGTATCCCAATGAACAACTAGATTGCTAACATTCTATATTTATTACAAAAGTATGGAACGCCTGACGTCATCTTGATATAATCAAAACTGTGATACCTAGAGTATTTCCTTTAGAAATTACATATATGAGAGGGTCTTATTTGCATCAAAATGATGGTTAGTGCTCTAAAAAACTAAAATGAGGACATATTTTCTGAGTTTTCAAATAGCGACAAAGAACTTTTAAATTATTTGTAATCTTTATGTTTTTTTATCCAGTTGACCACTTGATTAAATGTTGCACCTTGGCGAGAGGATGTGGTGTTACTTCCAGAGCTGCAGACTTTGCAACTGGGGAACCAGGTTGGAGTTTATGCTTCAGCTCAACATTCTGTGATTCTGGTCAAATCACTTCATCTCCCCATGTCTACAACCAAAATGAATTTGATCTTGTGTGATGTAACCAATGCTCATGTAAAGCATTCCAATACCTGACAAGTCTGCACTATATAAAACTGCAAATACACAAAAAATAAGTGTTTTGCACACTTCTGTCATTGGGCTACATGTGGGCTACATCTGGGTGATATTTGTGCTGCATTTAGGCTCTTTTGTGTCTGGTGGCCATCTTGGGAGATTTATTTGTTATGAAGTTTCCTAATTTCCTCATTTACTGCAGTCTCCTCAGTAGGAAATGCTTTCAGTTTTTTACTTTGATTCCATCAAGAAGGTATTCAGATATGTCACACATTTGCCATAAATTCTGAATGTTAGCACTCTAGTTGCTCATTAGATCACTGTAGTAAAGCTACTGCTCACCACGGAAGTCTGCTGCTGGTATTAAAAGTGCATGTTTCAGTCTGCATATCAGAATTTTTTAATGAAATAGAAGAGGATTTGAGAAGTCACTCAAAATGTGCCCTAATTTTTCTTTCTTCAGCACTAATCATAATTTCTATGGCAAAATGAACCCCCTCATTGTGTTCCTTTTCAAATTAAATGTTTTAAGTGTTACCAGTTTATTCCAATCAAGATGGCTTCAGGTGTGCCATACTTTTGTCATAAGTAAGACAGTAAGTGCTCTAGTTGTTCTTAAGAACACTCTGGGACATTCTGTCATTAGGCTATACTTGGGCTACATCTGGGTGATATTTGGGCTACATTTGGGCTCTTTTGTCTCTGGTGGCCATCTTGGGAGATTTATTTGTTATGAAGTTTCCTAATTTACTGCAGTCTCCTCAGTAGGAAATACTTTGAAATGAATGAATGAAATAAAAATAGTTTTTATAAAGCGCGTTGGCTACCCTGAGGCGTCCTACCGAACTGAGTATACATGAGTGGGTGGAGGGACCTAGTGGTGGTAAACAGCAGCGTTTTTAACCCCTTTCGGAAGGAGAGATGGTTGGGTTCTGAACGCAGAGGGAGGGAGTTCCAAAGTCTTGAGGAATTATAGGAAAACAGTCGTCCGCCCGCTCTGGATCTCTTAATTTTTGGCACTAAGGCCAAAAACAAAGACGCTGACCTAAGATGCCTGGTTGGGAGATAAGGGGAGATCAGAGGATGGTTAATGGTGGCGCCAGTCTTCCAGAAGGCGCGATGGGCAATACATAAGCTTTTAAAGGCAATTCTTTCCCTAATTGGGAGCCAGTGCAATTTCCTTAGGCCAGGTTTTATAGAGACGAGACGGGGAGCTTGCAGGAGCATTCGTGCTGCACAGTTTTGGATGACCTGCAGCTTATTGATGGTGGACTGGGGCGCCCCCAGATAGAGGGCGTTGCCATAATCCAGACGAGAAAGTACCAGTCCTTGTGTCATAATCTGTCTGGCTTTAAAGGGGAGTCTGGAGAGAATGTTTTTGATAAGCCTGAGCATACCGACACAGGTGGCTGAAAGCTTAGCCGCCTGGTGTGAGAAGTGAAGGGTCTTATCCAGCCAGAATCCTAAGCTCTTAATTGAATCCTTGGGAATGGGAGTGGGGCCAAGGCAAGATGGCCAGCAGAAGTTATTGATGGCGTTTGAGGAGTTGCCCAAGAGCATCATCTCCATTTAATTTAAGACAGGATGAGTTCATCCAAGATGCGACTGCTTCTAGGCAGTCCCTCAGGTTACTAGTAGTCTGTGTCAGGGTTTGATCAAGAGCGACTACTAGCTGCGTGTCGTCTGCATAGGTTACAATTTTTATCCCGAAAGGGCGGACGATTGCAGCTAGCGGGGTCATATATATATTAAAAAGTGTTGGACTTGGAGACGAACCCTGCGGTACTCCACACCCTAGGGGTTTGCGAGGGGAGATAGCCTCATTCTCGAAGACCTGAAAAGAGTGGTTGGACAGAAAGGACTTAAACCAGTGGAGAACCTGGGTAGAGACTCCCAGATTAGAGAGTCTCTGAAGAAGGATGCTGTGGTTCACAGTATCAAATGCAGCACTTAGATCAAGGAGGAGGATGGCCACAGTCCCTCCTTGATCAATAATCTTCCTAGCCTCTTCCATCACTGCAACCAAGGCGGTCTCAGTCCCATTCAGGGGCCGGAACCCGGTTTGGGAGGGATCTAACAAATGATTGGTTTCGAGAAACTCCGTCAGTGCCTTGTTGACATGTTTCTCGAGAATCTTACTCAACCAAGGTAAGAGAGAAATTGGACGATAGTTAGACGGATTGTTACTATCTAAGTTAGGTTTTTTCAACAGAGCCTTTACCATAGCCTGTTTCCCAGGTAGCGGGACTATGCCGGTGGTCAGAGAGGCATTAAGCAGATCCATGATAATCGGCATAATGAGCGGGCTGACCGAGATCAAAGAGCGCGGGGGCGCGGGGTCATTAGGCGAGCCTGACTTGACCTGGGACATCAAAGCCTGTAGGGTGGCCAGATTCAATAGAGGAAGCTTTTTCAGAGTGGCCCGGGACAGTCCCTCTGACCCGGCATCTTTAGTCGATGTTAAGAAAGGCTGGGTATTTGGGAAGGTGGAGTAGATCGCTTGGATCTTTCTATGAAAGAACTCTGCCAGATCGTTACAACGACGTTGGGCGTCCGAAGAGTTGGGAGTTTTTTCTGGGAGTTTGAGAAGAGTTTTAGCGATATTGTAGATCTCTTTAGGCTTAGAGGCAGCTGCATTAATTTTTGTTTCGTAGAAAGCAGCTTGTGCTGTTATGATGTTTTCCTTATAGGTTTTTATGGCAGCTCTATAGGCCCTTTTCCTGGAGGGTGAGAAATCTAGCCGCCATTTCCTCTCTAGTTTTTTACAGTATCGCTTGCTTTCTCGTAAGTCTTGGGAATACCAAGGGGCAGTTTTTGTGGCACGTTTAGGTTTACTACATTGTAAAGGAATTATTACATCTAGAGAGTTCAGAATCCAGTTGTTGAAATTAAGGTTGGCCAGGGTAGGGTCCCATATAGGAGGTGGTCTTGATGATTCGAGGGCCAAGGTCCTGTCCACTCGGGAAAGTTTAGACCAATTCCGCTCTGCCCGAATAGCAGTAGGCGGAGGAAGGGGGCTGTGCACAATAAGCAGCTTAAATGGGATCAGATGGTGATCTGTCCAGGGAAGTGGTACAGGGTTTTCCACCAGAAGGTCAGAGCAATTGCTAAAGATAGGATCTAACAAATTACCCTTACAGTGAGTGGGTTTCGTGACTAACTGTATCAGTTGTAATGCGGCAAGGTTTTCGGACAGATCAAGGGCATTATGGTCATCGGAGTTGTCAAAGTGAATGTTAAGATCAACTTACAGAGAGTAGTTGGCCGAGCTACACACTGAGTCGGCTAGTAGGGGAGGAAGGCCACGGAGAAATTGCCCCATAGGTCCCGGTGCACGATAAATAAGGGTCCCAGAGAAGGTGTAGGTGGCAGAGAAATCTAAAGCGAAAGATAGGCTTTCGCAATCCGGTATAGAGTTGGGTAAGCTCCGACAATTGTATCCATCCTTATAGATAATAGCCAATCCACCTCCTCTCCTAGTGGAACGATCTACCCGTAAAATCAAATAGCCCTTAGGAAGGGCATTAATAATATCAGGGTCAGATTCAGAGTGGAGCCAGGTTTCCGTCAGAAATAAGGCATCAGGTTTGATTTCCTCTAGGAGCAATGAGATCTCAGTACTATGTTTGGGGAGAGATCTACAATTCAGTAGGTACATACGGACTGGAATAGTTTGGCCCGTAGGAACCCCAGGGAGTTGAAAGCCACAGTGGGAACAAGTCACTCCTTGATCTATGGGATTGCAGAAGGGAACACACAGAGGAGAGACCTTCCCTCTAAGTGAGAAGAGGGCCTGGGAGCTATACCTCCGTATAGTGGAAGAAAAAGGAGCAGGGTTCCTGGCCCCGTGCCCCGGTCGGCCGCGGACGGGCGCAGACGGGCTTGCCTTTGGCGTGCTACGGCGCGCCGCCGGCGCGCCCGCTGAGCGCGTCCGCTGCGCGCTCGCACCATGCCCCTCTTTTGTAGCGTGAGGGGAGCAGACGCTAGACTGCTCCCTGCACTACTACTAAGATGGCGGCCGGCCGAGTGATAGAGGAAGTACTGGGGGAGCGAGGAGCTAAGGCTGCACAAGAGGTGAGTGCCGGTAAGCACCGTGACAATATTTAAAACAATGCTTCTTTAAAACACAGGTCACAAGAATACATGTACAAGAATAAATGTTTTAAGAATTACCACTTTATTCCAACCAAGATGGCTTCAGGTGTGCCATACGTTTGTCATAAGTAGGACTGTTAGCGCTCTAGTTGTTCTTTAGAACACTCTGGGAAGCTGCAGTAGAACACAAAGGAATCAACTGACAGTCTCTGCCCTTGTTGGATGTACATGTTTTACTGAGAATGTCAGACTTCATTCTCACATGACTGAGAAAGATAATGTGAATTTATAGAAAATATGCTCTCAGTTAGCTTATAGATCACCTTCCAAACCTCTGTGGGAAAAGCATCAGAAAATAGTTTTCTCTCAAACATGATTCATGATATCACAGCAGAAGGCTTTTTCACATGGTAAAATCACCTTAGAACACACCACAATTCCTAAAATGGGTATGGTACCGTCAACAAATGATTTGTAATGTAACTAAAGTCTTAAAACCTTCTATTAACTGCAATGATTTTTAATGAGGTGCTATCATGTATATTGGTCCCAAGATGGCTGCCAACACTTCTTGGATGAAGTGCTGACAGCCAATCAGATCTCACGATGAGATGTGTGGTTAGGCTCTGCCCAGATATATATGTGATTTTACTTTTGATTTTCTCAGGAACTACTGAACGGATTTACACCATTTAAGCAAAAGGACATGCCTGACCTGAGGACTACCTCTTTGCCAAATTTCAAGTAATTCTGTTCAGCCGTTCGGGCTGTACCTTCGACTAAAGGTCCTATGGGAAAATGCATGGGGAAAATGCGTTTTGGGACCCCCCCTTTTTTCTCAGCCTTCGCTTGACGAATCACCCCGAGACTTTCAGGGTAGGAGCTGAGCGGAGCGTCCCATTAGTTTTGAAAATTTCACGAAGATAAGTCAACTGGCGCCAAAGTTATTCAAAATAGAATGTTTAGATTTCCTATGGGAACTCGGTCCTAACTATAACTATCTACTGGCGACCGCCAGTAGATAATACATATATATATATATATATATATATATATATATACACACACACATACATATATACATATATACACATACATATATATATATATATATACACACATACATATATATACACATACATATATACATATATACATACATATACATACATGTTCACTTAAAAAACCATAGGTTTCACACATGTTATAGTTAGCTGGACATTTCACTCGTAAAAAAACCATTGAAATTCACCCGTTCCATTTAGTTCAGATAACTATAACTTGCGCGCCCGCAATCCACTGCTCATGACGTCACATATTACATCACTCATGACATGGTCAGTGGCCTCACTGATGACATCATCCTTGTGATAGAGTGGCGGTCTCGCGAGTTAAAGTTATCTGAACTAGCTATAACGGGGGAATTTCAATGTTTTTTTACGAGTGAAATGTCCAGCTAACTATAACATGTGTGAAACCTATGGTTTTTTAAGTGAATTTGCAAAGTTTTTTAAATGCTAATTCCTAACTATAACGTGTGTGAAACCTATGGTTTTTTAAGTGAATTTGTAAGGTTTTTTAAATGCTAAGTTATGTATGTTTTATTATATATTTATTATTATGTTTTAAGGTTTTTCACCGTGCGCGCACCCCGCGATTTTTTGAAAAAAAAATGTAAATGTTTTTTTCACCCTTCGGGGTCCTTCAGGGACCCCCTGACAGAGACTAGGGGGTCAGGAACTCTCTACCCTGCCCCCTTTTCACGTTCTCCACCTTTCTTTTTCACTGTCACACACAAAACACACAAAATGGCTGCCGACACTTCCTAATTTCGACCGATTCGAACATTGACTGACATGTAACCACCAATCAGAATTCCGCTCGCGCACATGGGTGCGCACCTATAGATATTTATGTACTTTTAACTGCAATTTTCTCAGGAACTACTGAACAGATTGACTCCACATATGCAAAAGGCACATCCCTGACCTGAGGACTACCTCTTTGCCAAATTTCAAGTAATTCTGTTCAGCCGTTCGGGCTGTACCTTCGACTAAAGGGCCTATGGGAAAATGCATGGGGAAAACGTGTTTTGGGACCCCCTTTTTTTCTCGGCCCCCGCTTGACGAATCACCCCGAGATTTTCAGGGTAGGAGCTGAGCGGAGTGCCCCATTAGTTTTGAAAATTTCGCGAGGATTCGTCAACCGGCGCCAAAGTTATTCAAAATAGAATTTTCAGATTTCCTATGGAAACTTGGTCCTAACTATAACTATCTACTGGCCACCGCCAGTAGATGATAATATATATATATATATACATATATATACACACATATATATACACATATATATACATACATATACAAATATATATACATACATATATCTATATCATCTACTGGCGGTCGCCAGTAGATAGTTATAGTTAGGACCTACTTTCCATAGGAAATCCGCAACATTCTATTCCCAATAAGTCTGGCGCCGGTTGATAAATCCTCGCGAAATTTTTTAAACTTTTGGCCAGCTCTGCTCCACTCCTACCCTGAAAGTTTCGTGGTGATTCGTCAAGCGGGGGCTGAGAAAAAAGGGGGGTCCCAAAACGCGTTTTTCCCATGCAATTTCCCATAGGATCTGTTGTCGCAGCTACAGCCCGAACCGCTGAACGGAATGACACCAAATTTGGCAAAGAGGTAGTCCTCAGTTCAGACTCGTGCCTTTTGCATAAATGGTGTGAATCCGTTCAGTAGTTCCTGAGAAAATTAGAGTTAAATGTACATATATCTATGGCCGGGGAGGATCCGCGCACCCTACCCGCACCATAAGCGCACCCTCCTCGAACTGAGCGCGCACCCTCCCGATCGCGCTGAATGCTAATTGGCTGTCGAGTGTCTGTCTACATTCGAAACCAGGAACTGTTGGCGGACATTTTCTGCCTCGGTAGAAGCGAGGCTGAAGAGGCAAGGGGAATAAGTGTGTAAAACGTATAAAGGGGACAGAGTGGAAATACTCTGACCCTCTAGAGGTGCTTAGGAGGTCCCAGAAGGACCCCCTGAAGCCCCCTTTAAAAAAAAAAAAAAAAAAACGCGAAATGCGTGCACGGTGCGCGCATCCTATCGCGTTGGGTGCGCGGATCCAAGGAAATGTTTTTTGAAAAAAGACTAGAAATCATTGGTTGTATGACAACTTTCTACACTGAAAGGTAGGGTGTATATTTCTGTTTTTTAAAGGCATGATTCTTATTGGTTAACAAAAACTGATTGTAAGGAACATTATATATGATAAGCTGATATGTTGAAAAGTCAAGCACACTTGCTGTCTTGTTTAGCAACATTGTGTGCTGAACTTGTGACCCTTGTGCTCAGTGCAGTGTTCCATGACCTGTTTCTATGGTAACAGGGGGAAGGGTTGAAATGTATTTCATTTGGAAAGGGTTGAAATGTTTAACCAATAGAAATGTGTGTTTGCTTTTGAATTTATGTGTGAAGGATTGTGATTTGATGTTTACATGTATATGTGTGGAAAATGAAAGGGAAACTTTTCCATTCTTTATTTTTGCTGAGACGTGCACAGTGCAGAGATTTTGTAAAAGAAAATCTGGTGTGTGACTGATATCTGGTGTGTGACTGATATACTTCTTAATCTACAAAACAACTTGAAAGGTGAGTTATTTAATTGTGAGGGGATGTATGTAGACTATTTTGATTTTAATCAGACTAATGTATTTCTCCTGCTTAAGAGTAGGGAGTACTTTTTTTTCTCTACAATCTTATTGACAGTGTGTGTGCATGTAGAAACCATTCTGTGATAAGCATTTGTGTTTTTCATGTGTTTGCAGAGAGAACTGTGCTGTTTTTATATTTTGGTAGAATTAGAAACCAGTCATTGTTTATGAATTTGTGAAATGAGTTATGTTTTGATACTAAAATGTAGTATCTCCTTCTAGATGAAGAAATGTGTTTTGGTATAGTGCAAGGGATAGTGTTGTTTGTCTAGAATCACACAGTGAGTATGTGTGCATTTGGGAACTACTGTGAGAAGCATTTGGTAACATCGTGTATTTGGTGACAGATAACTTTTAAAACATGTCATGTTGTCAAGTTTTAGTAGCATTAGAAGCCAGTCTTTGCTTATGCATTGATAAAATAAGTCCTGCTTTGACACTAATGTGCTGTACTTTAATATGTAGATTGTGTGTAGTCTCCTTACCCCTTGCACAGTAGTGAATGAGTTTTGGTAAGCTGCTAGGGATAGTGTTGCTTGTCTAGAATCACACTGAGTCTGTGTGCATTTGGGAACCACTGTGAGAGAAGCATTTGGTCACATTGTGTATTTTCTGGCAGATAACTCTTTTAAAACCTGTCATTTTGTCAAGTTTTAGTAGCATTAGAAGCCAGTCTTTGCTTATGCGTTGATTAAATGAGTCATGCTTGGACACTAATGTGCTGTACTTAAATATGTAGATTGGGTGCAGTACCCTTATCTCTTCTAGACTAGTGAATGAGTTTTGGTAAACTCCTAGGATAGTGTTGCTTGTCTAAAATCACACTGTGAGTCTGTGTACATTTGGGTAAGGATTGTGATAGAAGCATTTGGTAACATCGTGTATTTGCTGACAGATAACTGTTTTAAAACCGGTCATGTTGTCAAGTTTTAGTAGCGTTAGAAGCTATTCTATGCTTATGCATTGATAAAATGAGTCAGGGTTTGACACTAAAGTGCAGTACCATGTACTATTCTCTTCTCTGTGCCAGAACTGAAAATTTAAAAGTTTTAACCAGGCACTGTCCTAGCAGTAGTCTGATGATTTAGTCAGTTTCCAAGTACTCATGTTGTGAACCATACATAACCACATAGACTGCTTCAAATGTCTATGCAGTATGCATGCAGTCTTCTAACATACTATACACTTGTCTTTCACATCTTCAATTCCCTAGTCAATATCCATACAGTCCAGCAAACATCCTGTCACTCCCTTTGCACTCCTCTAGTGACCCATTCAGTACCAAGTACTAATCCATTCACTGTGTCAAAAGCCAACCACTTATAAATTCACCCAGGCACTCTCTTTGCTGTACTCTAATCATTCAGTCAGTACCCAAGTATTCATGCAGTGAGCCAGGCCTTATGACAGACTGCTTCAAACACCTATTCACTATGCATGCAGTCCTCTAACCACCTACACAGTTGTCTTTCACACCTTCAATTCCCTAGTCAGTATCCATACACTTCCAGGAAACACCCTGTTACTCACCCAGTGTGTCTCCTTATAGTACTGTAATCATTCAGTCAGTTAGCATGTAGTCTTTTAGTGAGGTAGGCTTTAGGGCATGAACTGCTTCAAAGTAGTATGCACTATGCATGTAGTGTTTTAACGATCGTCACACTTGTGGTTCAGGGCTATAGTTTCTTAGTCAGTTTTTATATAAAATGTGTTTGTACAGTAATGGAATAGTATAAATTTGAAAGTTATTAATATACATTTATTTGTGATTCTTTTGTTACAGATAGAGAACCGGAGTGTTTCTCATCTGTTTGCACTCTTCTCGTGCAAGATTGTTTGGATGAAGGGTCCTTCGGTGTTTCATCATACTTGCCGTACGAGTATTTCTTGTTAGGATCCCCTTGCAACAGAACTCTTTCGCAAATCTTGCACGTGACCAAGGTGGCATTGATCTTTGTTTGCCCCTCGGGAAAAGTAAAAAATTTCCACACCACTGAAGGAAAACGTTGTGGGCGTGGTGTGTCCTCCAAAAACTCATCCTTAGATGCGGTGAATATTTTAAAGCGACAACATTTACAGTTTTTGTAAGATAAACTTATAAAACTTTGTTAGCTGTAAGCATTTTATATATCTGTGATTTGTATCTTGTGGTATTTTGTTGAGAATAGCATGTTGTTTTTTTTCAACAATCTTTTTGATTGTTTTTTTTTGCCCGCTGTTAAGTGAGGAGTACGATTGAAATCACTATTTTTAGTGAAATTTAATATATTCTGAGAACAGCAAAAAAAGGCAAACAAATTACTTTGTGGAAATTATGCTGTGTTGTAAAAAATGTATTACTACATGTTATAATAAGATCCAAATTTTAAAATAAGCAATTTATATGAATTTAGATTGCAATGAAAATCTGAAAAAAAATGTATACCATTTTTTATTCCTATTACTGTGAAGGTAAGTTTAACTAAGTCTCAATATGCAGAATGAGGAGGTCTGCAAGAAGCTACAAAGTTGAAACACGTTTCTAAAAAGACTGTTTATACCTATGTAGTTTTGAAATCTGATAATCAGATATCATGTGACCTGCAAAAAAAGAGATTTGAGGGGTTCATAATATTCCCCATTGTAGCTATTCAAGGGCCGCAATCATTTCAATAATTCTTCTTTGAACATATTTGTAGACAAAACTCTGTGGTTACCTTCTATCATTCGCAAGGAATTTTAAAACCGGAAATATGTCACTTTTTGTAACATAGTTATAGTGCAAGACACTCTTTCATATTTACAAAGAGAGGAAAAGGCACTCTGTGTACTTTTTATACTCCATGTAAATACAACCTCATTATGCACACCACTCTGCGTTGAAAGGGTGTTCTATAAGTGTTGTTGTGCATGATTGCACTGAATACTCATAGAACAAGACACATGTCTAGATTTGTCAGAAATCTCGATATGTGTGTGAATGCTGCACCATTCTAAAATTGGTGTAAGAAAGCACAACAAGGAGAATTGTTTTCATTTCTCCACATTTTTATATCTTCAATGCATGCTGAAATGTTCAATCAATCAATCAATCAATCAGTGACATTTATAGAGCGCACTACATACCCGTAGGGTCTCAAGGCGCTGGGGGTGGGGGGGTGCCGCTACTGCTCGAACAGCCATGTCTTCAGCTTCTTCCTGAAGGAGAGGTGGTCTTGGGTCAGGCGCAGGTCGGTCGGGAGGGAGTTCCAGGTCTTGGCGGCCAGGTAGGAGAAGGACCTTCCTCCTGTAGTCGCTCTTCGGATGCGGGGGACGGCGGCGAGGGCGAGGTTGGCTGATCGGAGGTGGCGTTTGGGAGCGTAGAAGTTGACTCGGCTGTTGAGGTAGCTCGGGCCTTGGTCGTGTAGGGCTTTGTGTGCGTGGGTGAGGAGGCGGAAGGTGATTCTTTTGTTGACGGGGAGCCAGTGAAGGTCTCTCAGATGTCCGGAGATGTGGCTGGTTCGTGGGATGTCGAGGATGAGTCTGGCTGAGGCGTTCTGGATCCGCTGGAGTCTCTTCTGGAGCTTGGCGGTGGTACCGGCGTAGAGGGCGTTGCCGTAGTCCAGTCGGCTGGTGACGAGGGCCTGGGTGGCGGTCCTCCTGGTCTCGGTGGGGATCCACCAGAAGATCTTCCGTAGCATGCGTAGGATGTTGAAGCACGCCGAGGAGACGGCGTTGACTTGCCTGGTCATGGAGAGGGAGGAGTCCAGGATGAAGCCCAGGTTGCGTGCATGGTCTGTCGGTTTGAGTGCGGTGCCCAGGGCGGGAGGCCACCAGGAGTCGTCCCAGGCGGAGGGTGAGGAGCCCAGGATGAGGACCTCCGTCTTGTCCGAGTTCAGCTTCAGGCGGCTGGTCGTCATCCACTCGGCTACGTCCTTCATCCCTTCGTGTAGGTTGGCTCTGGCGGCGGCGGGGTCGTTGGTCAGGGAGAGGATCAGCTGGGTGTCGTCGGCGTAGGAGATTATGTTGAGGTTGTGCTGCCGTGCGATGGCCGCGAGGGGGCTCATGTAGACGTTGAAGAGGGTGGGGCTCAGCGAGGATCCTTGAGGGACGCCGCAGATGACATCGGTGGCCTCTGACTTGTACGGTGGTAGACGGACTCTCTGTGTTCTTCCGTCGAGGAAGGAGATGATCCATTCCAGCGCCTTGTCCTGGATTCCGACGTTGCTGAGGCGCTGTACTAGGGTGCGGTGGCAGACAGTGTCGAATGCTGCGGAGAGGTCTAGGAGGATGAGGGCCGCTGTTTCTCCGTTGTCCATCAGGGCTCGAATGTCATCGGTGGCGGCGATGAGGGCGGTCTCGGTGCTGTGATTGGCTCGGAAGCCGGACTGTGAGGGGTCGAGGGATCCATTCGTTTCGAGGAAGGCGGCCATCTGCTTGTTGACGGTCTTCTCGATGACTTTGGCTGGAAACGGGAGGAGCGAGATGGGGCGGTAGTTCTTGAGTTCGGTGGGGTCCGCTGTGGGTTTCTTGAGTAGCCCCATTCAGCAGACATTAAAGGAGAAAAATGCATTTTCTCATTGTTTTTGTGCAGGAAGGTGTGTCTTCCTGCACAAAGACAAACAGCACATGACACAGATATCCTTGCACTATGGTGCAAGGGTACCTGTGTCACCACATGGCTGCAGTTTAAGCAGCCATGCAGAGAGAAGCATAGATTTGCAACATATTTATGTACATATGTTGCATCCCTGTGCTTCGGAAGTACTACAGCACACTGCAGTTAAAGAGGTTACTGTGTGATGCTGCAGCACTTCCTCATAGTTCTGCACTTATACATTCACCATACATTACTAATGCATTCATTCAGTCAATCACATACTACACATACATTCATCTAAACTTTCACACACTAACAAAGAAATTTAGCACTTTTTTTAAACCAGGAAAGTTAGTTCTTACAAGAACTTATTTTTTGGGGAGTTTTCTTAACAACTTTTAATTTTTTTTGTTTTTTCTGCAAAAAACAAAACAAAAAAAAAAACAGGAGGAACCAAACAATGAACTTCAGGGAACAATAAAAAAAAACAAAAAAGAACTAGCAAATGTGACTTTCTTGCCGGCGGCAGATCAGATCGATCGACTGCTCACTGTAGCACAAAGTCGCATTGCACTTAGTGCAGAGCACTTTTAAAAATTGAAATTGAGGACGGTTGTCCAAATTTTGGGCTGATGGATGCACTCTTGAAGTGCTCGGCTGCGATGAGGTGAAAGGCGCAGGAGTGTTTCTCATCCGTTTGCACTCTTGTCGTGCAAGATTGTTTGGATGAAGGGTCCTCAGGTGCTTCATCATACTAGCCGTGCTGCACGAGTATTTCTTGTTAGGATCCCCTCGCGACAGCACTCTTTTGCAAATCTTGCACGTGACCAAGGTGGCATTGGTCTTATTCTGCCCATCGGGAAAAGTAAACAATTTCCACACCACTGAAGAAAAACGTTCTTTTGGTGGTGCCTCCACCAAAAATTCATCCTCAGATGAGTGAGGAGATGCAGGTGATGCCTGCTGCCCTGAAGCCATTTTTAGTAGAAAAAAGTTAGAGCTAAGTGTAAACTTAGTCTAAAAAATCTTCTTCTCTGCAAAGAGATGCTCCTCCGAAGAAGGTGAAAGAAGAATGATTGAATTGGGTGGGGTCTTTCAATAGTTAGAACAGGAAGTGTAATGAACCAATCAAAGCTCTTTTTTTGCAGGTCACATGGGATCCGCGCACCCTGCGCTTACGCATCACGCCCCAGCGCGCATCCGCGAAATTGAATTTAAAAAAAATATAGGATTAGATGTAAAAATATATTACTTTTAAGACTAGTTGAGAGTTTGTCTTCAATTAATATTCACATGAAATACATATATATTTTTTTTAAATGTTAAATATTTTGCCGGATCCGCGCACCTACCGCGTCATAGACGCAGATGATGCATCGCGGAAGCGCATAAACGTCGCGTTACGTACATCGAACGTGTCGCGTATAGGCTGGGAGTCGCGTACCTGTCGCATTGCGATCGCGCACTAAACACGTACCCAACGCATACCGTGCGCGGATGCTTCCGCGTAGGGATCGAGAACGGAGCGCATTGGGTGCGCGGATCCAAAAACATGGAAAAAATATATATGAAATAACGTTTTGAGCATATAGTTAAAAACATATTTTGAAAAATATAAAAAAAAGTTTGAAAAACCCATTAAATTCAAATCATATTTTTTAATTTTTAAAAGAATTAATTGAAAAAATAAGTTTAAAAAATGTTGATAAAGTATTTTAAAAAAAACATAATAAATGAAATTGACACACTGAATTTGAAAAATATAGAAATCCAATCAAAATCATTAAACATGATATCTTCAAAGATAAGTTAAAGATAGGAATTAGCATTTAATAAACCTTTGAAATTCACTGAAAAACATAGGTTTCAGGGGCGTTATAGTTAGTTTGACATTTCCCTCGTACAAAACCCTAGAAATTCCCCTGTTATAGTTAGTTCAGCTAACTATAACTCGCGCCCCCGCAATGCACTGCTGATGACGTCACATATTACATCACTCATGACATGGTCAGTGACATCACTGATGACATCACTGATTTCCAGCAAATGTCATCAAAAATTACATCAATTATTATAAGCGATGTGCCCGGAAGGAAAGAGTTAGGTAAGGTAAAGGAGATCAAAGTGAATTGTGCGGAAATGGTGTATAAGGGGAGGACAAAAGAATTAATGCAATTCAAAAGATTAAAGTATGATATACAAAAAACGGGCTAGTTTACTAAGCCACCATTACATGAATAGTCATATAATTAACACATAGCCATGCAGTGTGAGAAAAACACGGTACAAAATTATCCGTTGTTTGAAGCTGGCATGAGATAAAAGTGTTGACGTTTCGACCCCAGGACTATGTAGGTAACTGTCCACCTTACAGGGGGTCTTCCTCAGGACTGTGTGGGGGGAAGGAGGGCACCTGAGAGGCCAAGTCAAAGCGAAAGTAGACACTGGGGCTAACTCTTTTCTTCCGGGCACATCGCTTCTAATAATTGATGTAATTTTTGATGACATTTGCTGGAAATGAGGGTGTGATTAAATAACACTTCTCAGTTTAATTTTCGTTTTTATTATTTTCCATGTACCGTTTTTTGTAATAATTGTATGTTAGTTAGTACTTACTGGGACCCTTTCCTATTGTACTGTACTCTACCCAGGTCCCAGTACTATTGGGTCTACCCTTTATGTAACGTCAACTGTTGTAGATGTGCGGCAGGCAGGGGTCCGTGGGGGCTCCTGAGTGGGTGTTCTTCATGGTCATGGCGGTGACTTCGGTGGTAGCAAGTTTCCAGGTGGTGATGGTGGGCTGGTTGTTGGTGGTGGACAGGGGGTGGTGTCTGGAGTCTGTTCGCTGAAGTCGTCGTATAGGGCCTTGATTTTAAGGTGGGAGTAGGAGCTAAACTTGTTGCAGAGGTCCTGGGATGGTGTGACGTCCGTGGCTTCGCTGGGGGGTTTGGTGAACTGCTGTAGAACGTTGAAGAGTTCTTTTGCGTTACTGGCGTTGGTGTGGATTTTGTTCTTGATATATGTCCGCTTGGTGGCTCTTATGCGCTGGTGGTATTCAGTCATGGCGTTCCTTTAGGTGTTCAGGTCTTTGGTGGTTTTCCTGGTCCTCCAGAGTTTCTCAAGGTGTCTGCAGGAGCGCCTGGCTTATTGGAGGTCGGTGGTGAACCAAGCGGCCTTCTGGAGGCGTAGTCTGACGGGGAGTTGGAGGGGTGTGAGCTTGTCTGCACAGCTGGAGATCCAGCGGTGTAGTTCTTTGGCTGCAGAGTTGGCGTCGGTTGTGGCGGAGGGAGGGTCGTGGAAGAGGGTGGTGATTAGGTGCTCCTCTGTGATCTTACTCCAGTTTCTTCTGGCGGGCGCGGGGCGGGTTTGGGTGCGGTGGTGGTGTTGAAGGTGAAGTGTATGTAGTGGTGGTCTGTCCAGAGGGGCTGCGTGGTGTAGCTGAAGTGGATGTTTGTCCCTCCTGCAAAGATGGGGTCGAGGGTGTGTCCGGCTCTGTGGGTGGGGGTGGTGACAACCTGCTTCAATCCAAGGGTGGCGAGGTTGTCAAGGAGGGTGGTGGAGTCGGGGTCGCTGTGGTTGTTGAGGTGGAAGTTCAGGTCTACGGTGAGAATGTAGTCCGTGGAGGGGATGTCGTGGTGTGCGACTAGGTCGGCAATCGTGGTGGCGGAAGAGGCGCGAGGCCTGGGGGCCTGTAGATGAGGGTCCCGTGCAGCGTGGTACTGGGGCTGGTCTGGATCTGGAAGTGGAGGTGCTCTGCGTTGGAGAGGGGGTTGCTTGTGCTGGAGAGTCGGAGGGAGCTCTTGTGTGCGATGGCGAGTCCTCCTCCAGGACGGTTGGGACGTTCCTTTCTTTAAGTCTTGTATCCATCTGGGATGACGGTGGCGATGTCGGGGGCAGAGGTGGCGTTGGTCCATGTTTCCATGAAGAAGGCGACGTTTGGCGAGAGGATGTCGAGCAGGTCCCAGATCTCCATGGTGTGTCTGTGTAGGGAGCGCACGTTGAGGAAGATGCACATCAGGGGTTCGGTGGTGCGGGCTTTCGGCGTGGGTTCACTGGTCGTGGGGGACTGTTGATGGTGAAGGATTGTTGGAAGTGTCGGCAGGAGAACTGGTCGTGGGTGGTGTTCGGCGTCGATCTCTGGCAGTTGTTGCTGTTCTGGGATTGAGTGCGAGGAGTGCGGCGGAGTTGTAGCGGTGGGTGGTGGTAAATCCAGGGTTCCTGGCGCTGGCCGGGGTCGGGTTGCAGACAGGCTAGCCTTTGACGTGCCTGCTCCGCAGCCGCCATTATGGGGGGGGGGGAGGGAAGAGTAGCTGGGAGGCGGGAACCGGCAGGGGGGAGGGGCCACCGGGGCAGCAGCAGCAGCTGTAAGGGCACAGAGACAGAAAATGGCTAAATAAACAGAGGACACAGGCACAATTGGTACAATAAAAGACAGAGAGGAGGCAGAAAACGGGCACAAGAGAGACAGAAAAAACGAAAATGGCACAAAGACAGACAAGGGCACAAGGGAGACAGAAAAAACGAAAATGGCACAAAGACAGACACGGGCACAAGAGAGACAGAAAAACAGAAAGTGGCCCAAAGACAGATACAGACAACAGCGTCCAGCAGAAAAGCAAGGCTCTCCCACTAGACCACCAGGGATGAAGCGCAGGCAGGAGCCTGTGGGTGGAGGTGAGCCTCGAACACCTGCCTGAGCGAGACGGTCACAGTGCCTGCAGCGGTGGCACTTAATGGCGGAGCTGCAGGGGGAGAGCAGGTCCCTGACCAGGAGGTCAGAGGTCTTGCTCACACTCCCTCGCAGCGGCCGACATTAAGTAGGGGAGGGGGAGGGAAGCACAGCTGGTAGGCAGGATGCGGGAACCGGCGGGGGGGAGGGGCCGAGGAGCAGCAGCGGGGGGGAGGGCACAGAGACAGAAAACGGCTATGTAAACAGAGAGGACACAGGTACAATAGGTACAATAAAAGACAAGAGGAGGTAGAAAATGGGCACAAGAGAGACAGAAAACCCGAAAATGACACAAAGACACGGGCACAAGAGAGACAGAAAAACAGGAAAGTGGCACAAAGACGGACACGGGCACAAGGGAAACAGAAAAACTGAAAATGGCACAAAGACAGACACGGGCACAAGAGAGACCGAAAAAGAGGAAAGTGGCACAAAGACAGACACAGACAACAGCGGCCAGCAGAAGAGCAAGGCTCTCCCACTGGACCACCAGGGATGAGGCGCAGGCAGGAGTCTGCGGGTGGAGGAGGTTCTCGAACACCTGCTTGAGCGAGCAGGTCACAGTGCCTGTAGCGGTGGCACTTAACGGCGGAGCTGTGAGGGGAGAGCAGGTCACCTCTCAACTAGTTAAGTACTTCCTCTAATGAGTCCGTCCAGAACTGCAAGCGTCTTAGCACACAGTCTCAGGACACTACATCTCCCCTTTTAACCCCTTGCCTGCTCATGACGGAACCACTTCGTCATGAGCCACGGGCGCCGTGTGCTCATGACGGAGTGGTTTCGTCATGCTGCGGCCGTTGCGGCCGCTCCGCCCACGCGGCACTGATTCCCCGCCTGTGCGGGCGAACAATGCAAGTGGGCGGAGTCGTGACGGAACCACTCCGTCATGAGCACAGCGCGCCGGTGGCTCTTGACGGAGTGGTTCCGCCAAGAGCATGGCGGTTAATAAAAAAGAGCACAAACATCAACTATAATACATTCGTCAAGGTGCTCGCACTAGTCAACCTGATCAATTGATGTGAAGTGGTTGAAATGAACTTTGTTCAGGCACTGATGGTAAAGGTTCTGATGCTCAATCTGGACTGTCAGGCAGGACGGCCTCATCTGCTAGTGTAGAAGCCGATGATTGCTACTTGGGAACTACCCAGAGTCCTTTGCTTCTTTTTGGCATAATATACGAGCCACTCTAACCCTAAAAGGGTATAGCTTTGAGAATATATCTATCTATCTATATGTTAGGTGCTGAGATAAGATAAAAACGAATGTTTAAAAACAAAAAAAAACACTGAAATGTACCAAACTATAAGGTGCTCCCACGCCATTCACTCCTTATTACCTCACATTTAACATCAATCATGTTAAATGACATTGTGAATAGCATGGAATTTGGCCTTTCTACTGTAATAATAAATTTGTGTTTATTCGTACAATTGCTCTAAATAACATGCTATTGGGCCACATTTATTTAAAGTGGTGTGGGGGTGTTTGGGTATGCGTGAGTACGTGTAATAATATTTTTTTTTTTAAGAACTAATGCACGACTGTTCATGTATCGCTTATCAGCGGTTTTATTATTTAAGTTATTATTGCTTGGAAGAGATTTGTTAATGATTGCTTATGATGCAAACTCTGCCCAACTTCGATCAGTGTTTAGAGGTAAACTAGAATTAGACAGAGACATGAAATTAGACAGGGTGAATTCAGATGACTGGTGACTTACATGTGCATATGACGTGTTGTGGAAGTTTCCCCTCAACACTGTTATTCATACCACATAAGTGGCTTTGGTCGACTTATCAGTGGGCGGTCGAGAGCATGAGGCCCCTCCACTCCTGTTAAATCATCTATAGATCACCAAACATATTATAAAGGGAAGCCCACAAGTAAAGAGTAGGGAGTTAAGGTGGCAGATGATGCTGCATTCCTGCTGCAGAAACTGGATATTACATTTTTAGTAAGGGAAGATACCACCAGGCTCCAGAGCCATCACACCTTTGCAATGATTTGCACATTAACTTTATTAAGCATTGCAAAACCTAACCTAAGTGCTTGTTTTTCATCTTTCAATCAAAAGAAACCATTCTCTACTTTCTCAAGACTTGTAAATTAAGTACTATAAAATATTCAAACCTTTTCAAAAACTGGGAAGTATCTGGTTGTTGCCCTTTCTATGATGAGCTTCAAGCGGGTTTCCTGGTCATTAGCTGGTAAAAAGGGGTAGAAAACCACCAGGTCCATCAAATCTGCTGTTCCTTCAACATACATGTCAATTCTAAACAAAAAAACAATAACTTTCATTAGTTATTAGCAATTTGCACTCGGCATTGCTCTTCATTACTGCCTTACAATACATTGTCATATCAATTGGCAGAAAAGCCTACAAGTGGCTGAAGCCATGGACAGACTCCTGTAGTCCTACAAGAACCAGTGACCTGACACTTACAAGGTTCATTTTTTGAGGAATATTGTTATTTTCTTTTGGCTCTCACCAATGCACACAAGACAATCACATAAGGATACAACTGCTTCTACAACAGGACTCTCCGCCCACCCTACTTGCCTCACCTTGTTCATGGTGTATATTAGAAAGCATAAATGAATTTAGATGTCGGTCGCACTCCTTGTTACTCTTATAAATCAGAAAGTAGTCCTGCTTAACTTGCTTTGGGTGCTGTGGGATCTTATCCCCTGTCCAAAGGGATGTGGCGTATATACAAAGCAAAATTCCCTCACCAGTGGAAGGTGTATCCCAATTTGCACTCCTCTGAACTTCGCACTTTAATAACACATAATCCAATGTATATCTGCAATTGTAACTGTTTTAATTTCACAGTAAAGTATTCGATGTGTTTCTTCAACGAATATTATTCATTTTGTACAGTTAGTACTGTTCAATGTTGAAAACATAGGTACTCGGGTCACGAGTTTTAATCCCAGGTACTCGGGTCACAGGGTTTTAATCCCAATGCATTTCGGGGTCCACCCTTCCTCAGGGGGTACTCCCTATGAAAGAATGTAGTCTCTTAGTGGTTTTAGCGCCAGAATGTACATTTTAGAAAAGATAACGAAAATACGAACAATGTGTATGTTAGTCATGCTTTCGATACATTGCTCCATACAACGTGTTGAAATCTCTATTATTATATCGGCTGTGCGTAGTTCGTAAGTAACGCTGCGAGTAGCTCACTCAGAAGGGCTGTGATGTTTAAGGTAGTGACTTTACTAGCGTGTGTAAATGTGCTTAAGTTTTGTGATAGAAAATAATTGACCCGGCTTGAAACGCAGTGCTCAGTTTACCGCTGTGAATGACTCACTCGGAAGGGCTGTGCTATATAAGGTAGTGACTTTACTAGCGTGTGTGAATGTGCTTAGGTTTCGTGATAGAAAATACTCGGCCCGACGTGAAACGCAGTGCTCGGTTTAACGTGAACTGAAGTGCATACCTGCTTAAACCCGCCATTCGGCTATAACTCCTCCGCGTTCTGTGTTAGTCGGAATCGGAAATGTTACTAATGTGCCCCGGAAGTAAATAAAGGGACGTGCATGGGCTTTGCTAATGGATATAGAAGAAAGACTCTAACTCGAAGAATTAGTTGTGACAAATATCGGCGTGAGGTGCTATTCAACTCTTTTTCTGCCATTAATAATAGACTTAAAATCCATACGTGTTACGTGTAATACATGACTGAAAAAAATACAAACATTTCTTAAACAAATTATTTGGAGAAAAGCTCCAAAGGCATTAGATGAAAACAAAATTTCACTAGATAATTAAATCTTGGTCGCAATATCAGCACGTTGATACTAGATAATTTGGAAGTCAGTTTACAGGTAACAGTTGTACTCCACCCGGTCATTCAGCCCTTTTGGGTGTAGAGAGTCCAATTTGAAAATCCAGTAAAGTTCTCTTTGTAAAAGAAATTTTTTATTGTCCCGCCCATTTTGTTGCTGAATTTGTTCAAGAATGAGAAATCGAAGTTGACTGATGTTATGTGAAAATTTGTTGAAATGTGTGGCAATAACAGATTTAGGATTGTTTATTCTTATATTGCTCTTATGTTCTGTTATTCGAATTTTTATCTTTCGTTCCGTTTTGCCCACATAAGTGAGGCCGCATGGGCACTTGAGGAGGTACACCACAAAACTGGAATCACAGGTCGCTGTTACACGTAATTTGATTGGGGTGCCCTGGGTAGGGTGTGTCAGTGTAATGCCTTTAACGATATTATTGCAGCTTCCACAATTAAGGCAAGGGATGGTGCCCTTGTATGTCTCTGTTACAGTGTTCTTATTTTGTTTCAACAGTTGTTGCAAATTCGTTGTGCGTTGGTATGCGAATATGGGATTTTGATTGAAAATGCCGTTGAACTCCGTTTCAGCTTGTAACATTGGCCAATATTTTTTGATAGTTTGTTTGATCTTTTGACTTCTTGTTGAGTATTTTGATACAAATACATTGTATTCATGTCTTGCTCCCAAGTTTTTCATCGTTAGTAATTCCGGTCTACTTTTTTTGTTCGCTCTTTCATTAGCTTGGTGTAGCACGGACTCAGGGTATGCTCTTTGTTTGAATTTCATCATCATCTTGTCTTTATTTACCTGATATAGTTCTTCAGTCGATGATATTCTTTTGACTCTGAGCAGTTGAGAGTATGGTAAATGCTGTTTAAGACTCATTTGGTGGAAACTTGAGAAATGTAACAGGTTGTTTCTGTCTATGCTTTTGATGTGTAATGAAGTTACCAATTCATGGTCCTTTATCATTACTTCCACGTCTAGAAAAGAACGTTTTTGTTTGTCAATGGTGTGTGTGAATTGGATACGGTTGTCAGCTTGATTCAGCTTTTGTATTGCATTCAGTAGTTCCACTTCTACGCCTTTCCAAATAAGAAAGATGTCGTCAATGTATCGGGTAAATAAGATGATGTTGTCCATCCATTGTTTTTGCGATAGAATGTGATTAATTTCAAAATGGTGCATGAACAGATTTGCATACGCAGGAGCTGCGCAATTGCCCATTGAAGTACCGTTCAATTGAGTGTAGTATTGATCTTTCCATGTGAAATAGCTGTGGTATAGCGTAAAGTGCATTAACTCCATTTAAAAAATACTGAGATTGTTGTCTTTGTCACTTCTTAAAAGAAAGTATTCAAGTGCCTCAAGTCCTAAGTTGTGTGGAATTGAAGTGTATAATGCCTGTACATCCATGGTGCAAAGTATGTAATCGATGTTTTCTGCCAATTTGATTTTGTCTAGTTTGATTAGGAAATCAGGATACAACTGATTTCCTAATCGCATACCAACGCACAACGAATTTGCAACAACTGTTGAAACAAAATAAGAACACTGTAACAGAGACATACAAGGGCACCATCCCTTGCCTTAATTGTGGAAGCTGCAATAATATCATTAAAGGCATTACACTGACACACCCTACCCAGGGCACCCCAATCAAATTACGTGTAACAGCGACCTGTGATTCCAGTTTTGTGGTGTACCTCCTCAAGTGCCCATGCGGCCTCACTTATGTGGGCAAAACGGAACGAAAGATAAAAATTTGAATAACAGAACATAAGAGCAATATAAGAATAAACAATCCTAAATCTGTTATTGCCACACATTTCAACAAATTTTCACATAACATCAGTCAACTTCGATTTCTCATTCTTGAACAAATTCAGCAACAAAATGGGCGGGACAGTAAAAAATTTCTTTTACAAAGAGAACTTTACTGGATTTTCAAATTGGACTCTCTACACCCAAAAGGGCTGAATGACCGGGTGGAGTATAACTTACCTGTAAACTGACTTTCAAATTATCTAGTATCAACGTGCTGATATTGCGACCAAGATTTAATTATCTAGTGAAATTTTGTTTTAATCTAATGCCTTTGGAGCTTTTCTCCAAATAATTTGTTTAAGAAATGTTTGTATTTTTTTCAGTCATGTATTACACGTGACACGTATGGATTTTAAGTCTATTATTAATGGCAGAAAAAGAGTTGAATAGCACCTCACGCCGATATTTGTCACAACTAATTCTTCGAGTTAGAGTCTTTCTTCTATATCCATTAGCAAAGCCCATGCACGTCCCTTTATTTACTTCCGGGGCACATTAGTAACATTTCCGATTCCGACGAACACAGAACGCGGAGGAGTTATAGCCGAATGGCGGGTTTAAGCAGGTATGCACTTCAGTTCACGTTAAACCGAGCACTGCGTTTCACGTCGGGCCGAGTATTTTCCATCACGAAACCTAAGCACATTCACACACGCTAGTAAAGTCACTACCTTATATAGCACAGCCCTTCCGAGTGAGTCATTCACAGCGGTAAACTGAGCACTGCGTTTCAAGCCGGGTCAATTATTTTCTATCACAAAACTTAAGCACATTTACACACGCTAGTAAAGTCACTACCTTAAACATCACAGCCCTTCTGAGTGAGCTACTCACAGCGTTACTTACGAACTACGCACAGCCGATATAATAATAGAGATTTCAACAAGTTGTATGGAGCAATGTATCGAAAGCATGACTAACATACACATTGTTCATATTTTCGTTATCTTTTCTAAAATGTACATTCTGGCGCTAAAACCACTAAGAGACTACATTCTTTCATAGGGAATATCCCCTGAGGAAGGGTGGACCCCGAAATGCATTGGGATTAAAACCCTGTGACCCGAGTACCTGGGATTAAAACTCGTGACCCGAGTACCTATGTTTTCAACATTGAACAGTACTAACTGTACAAAATGAATAATATTCGTTGAAGAAACACATCGAATACTTTACTGTAAAATTAAAACAGTTACAATTGCAGATATACATTGGATTATGTGTTATTAAAGTGCGAAGTTCAGAGGAGTGCAAATTGGGATACACCTTCCACTGGTGAGGGAATTTTGCTTTGTATATTAGAAAGCCCCAGGTGCCTCCTCAAGCACAATCCACAGTTTCTCCCCCCTGAAGGTAGGAAGTTTTGTGGAGTGACATCCGTATCCGCTCGCTTATAGTGTTTTAGTCCATGACAGGCTCTTCATTTCCCCCAAATATTATCAAAATTCTGGGGGCAACTACAGCTCTCATATTACACCCGCTCTACCTCCAGGCCTGGGCATAGTTTGCGGACTTTTGCTACGCGACACTCTGCGAAGTTACAAAAAACCTCTGCGAAGTTCTGTGAGTGGCGAAGTGCAGTGCGAAGTGCAGTGCGAACTGCAGTTTGTGCTGGTATTCCTGCCGCTCGGGTAGAAATTCTACCCGAGTGGCAGTTCGCAATCGCGAACTTACCATTCACGATCGTGAACTTACTGTTCGGGATCGCGAGCGGGGAAAAAACTCCACTGCACATCATGAAGAGGAGTTTTCTGCACTTTGCGAACTCGGCGGAGTGCGAAGTGCAGAAAACTCTGCAAACTCGGCTAACGGAGCGAAGTTCACCACCCAGGCCTATATGCCTCACCCATCTGTTCATTCCCTGGCGCAACATACCAATTGTTGGAGGGTGCTATCGTCCCTACATTCTAGCCACGTCTCTTCTCACCACAACAAAGCCCAGCATTCAGAACAACTGTTTCCTAGGGATGTCTACATCGCTGGGGATGTCCAGTATAACCAAGTGGAAGAGCCTAGGAATATCCACCTCCATTATGGCTTCCAACTCCTTAACAATGTGCCCTAGTAGTCACTTACCCTGGGGCAGCCCCAAATTGTAATCTGAAACGTACCGTCGTCTATGCTGCATCTAGGACATACAGAGCTCTCAGCTCTCCCCATTCTGAATAGCCGTTAGGACCGGTTATAGTATGTCTTGTGAAGGATTTTGAATTGAATCAATCTCAGTCTGGCTTTAATAGCAACTTCTCTTGGGAGCATCTGGACTGTGTCCTAGTCTATATCCTGTAGGTCTTCTAGATCAGCATCCCACCTATTTTGGGCCCTCCTAAGAATGTCAGTAGTGGGGTTAATCATGGTACGATGGTTCTTGGATACCTACTTGTGGGTAATTGTGCCTCTGAGCACCCAGCTTTCCAGTGGGCTGTGGTCTGGGAGATCTGTCTCTAGGACCCCCTCTGCCCTTAGGGAATGGGCCAATTGTATACATTTAAACCTCTGAGCAGTGGCCAGAGTACATTCCTACTGTAGTGGTTCAAACACTTTATCTTCCCCACTGTCTAATATGTCGCCTAATATTTTTATCATGATCTGTTCCCAGTGGTGAAACCTAGTAAGCTTTCCTTCTTCAGTCATTATCATCAACTTTATTTTGGTTTAAAAAAAACCCATAAAAGTACAGTATAAAAGAGTACAAACAGAATACAAAGTAAACAAGCATTTGCAATGCAATAGGACTCGCATTTGCAAGAGTTTGAGTTATTGGCTTTGTAAATGACAATGCCTTTTATTTATGTATTTTGAAAACCTGCCAGGAGTGCGTAAACGCGCATTTTTACTTATAGTCCTTGCTTATGAGAAGCAAGGCTGGCAGTAAAAGAGGCGCAGTTACTGCCAGCCTTGCTTGTCGTAAGCAACTACTATATGTACAAAGTGCGTGTTTACGCACTGCTTGCACGTTGTCAAAACACACAAACAAAAGTCATTGTCATTTAAGATGCCATATCGTTTTTTTGGGCCCTAACGTAGCTTGGCAAAACATTTGACCATATAAAAATCACAACAAATGGCTTTATTAAAGAATACAGGGGGTTTAGCCTGATATTGTCCAAGGCTCTGGGGTCGATTTTGGTGCCTAGCTGTCACGTAACCCCTTGAGCCCAGCCCATCTCTGTGGGGTTTTTAAAAAATAAACATTTCGCATTTTAAGACTTGTAAGCCTATGCCACTTAATGTAAAGAAAAATTGCCAGTCTTAGTATAGAAAAAGCGGTTGGCTTAATTTAAAAAGGTAAATAAATAATGTGCAGCTGAAAGAGTCATTTGACAAGGAGAGCTGAGAGGTGTGATGCATCTGTCCTGCTTTACGATCTGTTGCCAATGCATTACATTTGCATAATGAACAGAGCATTCCTTACTTTGTGCAGGGAGACCTAAAACTACCTTTCTCTCAAGTACACACAAAACCCGTTCAGAAATCTCTAGAGGAGTTTAAGTGATTTGCCCAGAATCACAGGATGTTGAGCCCACACCGAGATTTGAAAGAGGCGATTTATAGTAAGGTCTATGTTATATATAATAAAGAGCGCAAATATAGGCATTCCATTTTTAGGTCTCTGGACCATCCGGTCTGCCGAAGGCAGAACCAGAAGTCGAGAGATTTAATGTTTTGGAGAAGAGGGGCTTGAACCCGCCCCTCTTCTCCCCTGTTCTCCATTGGCTGGCCTCTTCAATGCTGGCCAGCCATTGGAGAAGAGGTCCCGTCACTCCGATCATGCCCCGTCCTTTTCGGATCGGGGGGCGTGTTTTTTGCAGAAAGTCTAATTATCTCCTCCAGCCAAAACACGCCCCCGAATCCGAAAAGGACGCTGCGTTTCTCCGAGGCATTTCTGCTCTGCCTCGGAGAAAGGCGGTGGTGTCTTCCGGTGCCCTCGGCTTGTTCCTCTTTACTTGTTTTTCACTGTACGAGTGCTAATACCGTACACGATGACCTAGTTGCTATTTTACTAATAAAAACGCAATAATACTTTACCTGAAAAGGTGATGCTCATTTAATATTCCGGCTTTGTTTAACGGCTATTTCATCAATCCACAGCCTTCTCAGAACAGACCTGTCTGCAGGTACAACCGCCAACGCTGGGTCTAGCTTAGAGAGCTCCTCTCCCGAACCGCGAGGCCCCGCAGCTCTACCATCTGCTTTTGCATAATACCCATGTGCCACGCTACCTTTTGGAGACGTTTGGTACCTTACACAGTCAGGTTAGTATTTATAACTTTCAAAGTCATGCATAGTAGTGGCGGGTGAGGTGTTTTAGGAGTTATAGAATATGTATGGTAGGGCAAGTCACAGGGATAGCTCTGCAGCCGGAAGACCTTCGGAAAGTCAGATGGGGCCGGGGCGGCAATCAGGGGTACAGCTTACAGAGAAGGCGGAGCCTTTCGAGGAAACGAGGTTTCGTGTTTTTTGAAAACTAGGGTTCTGGGGGCACTGAGCACCTCTCACTGACTGGCCATACGTCCCACTGGAGTTCAGTTACTGGGCGGTTACTACCTTCAAAGGAGGCTCGCGAGGTTTGCATGCAAGAAGACTGACAGCGGCATAACACATCTTGTGGGGGTCTCCACTGCAAAGTGCATAAATGCGCCCCACATCCAATCCCCCCGCCGCTCAGGACCCTGTCAGGGCCTCTCAAGCACAGTGCCGGAGGGGACCCCATTGGAGCTCGCCCTCGACCCTCTACCCCCATTCCCCTCCCCCACCGCCCGCAGGGACTGTTGTTACACCAGTGGACTGTGAGACAGTAAATAGGGAGTTGGTTAGCATTGGAAGAATGGTGCCAGCATGCACGAACTGCTCATCTCCCAAAGAAGGCAGGTTTGTTTCCCCCACCCTGGTGTGAGCTAGCATTTATTACTTGGGACACAGCTGCCTCTCTAACTGTCTTACCTATTAAACACGGTTGGGAGTGGAGGCGAGAGGAGAAGCCACGCCCTCTTTCAATACACGCACGAAAGTTGCAGGAAACAAAAACAAGCACATTCCACTCCCTCCAACCCCCCACCGGTGAGAGTGGTCTCCCTGCACACTGCCCAGTCCCTCTGCTCGTTCTTCAGAGGTTCTCTTGTATGCCTTTTCTCCCGCCCTTCAAACACCCTGCCCTCTGACTCGCGGGAGGGGGGCCTGGTCTGAACTTTGCTCTTCGCTGCCCGGGAGAGCTGCGCACAGGGTTGTTTTCCCTCCTCGCGCCTTCTCGCGGGTGTCCAGTGTCACTCCCCGGGGCAGGCCTGCCTCCCTTCGCGCAAAGGCGCTAGGAAGGGCTGCTTCGAGGGGCCCTGCGAGGCAACAGGCAAAGGACACAGAAGCAACGCAATTTCAACCCAGAACCTGGGGGAATTCCGGACACAGCCATTGGAAAAATGCCTATGAAACACGAGGAGATGTGAGCCCTGAAATTACAAGGAGATCCACATCCTACAGTGCAACGGGGCGGCCTCGAAAACCAGATGGACGAGTCCTCAGAAATTTAACCTCAAAAAGGACGGCCAAAAGCGGTGAGAACTTGCCCTAGTGACGCTGGTTATTTAGAACCGAACTGCCTTTAGATCCCCGCCATGTGCACAAAGGGCATCTGAGACGAGAAACTGTGGCTTGTATATAATATTGAAAAAGCATCCACTTGAAGCCCTAGTGACACCACGACAATGTTACTGCTCCTGAGTTTCAAAAAGAGACAACAATATAATCATGCAGTGGCTGAACTCGACAGATTAAGAAATATATCCCAAATTATATACAACAGTCGGTAGACGCATGCCTCTACAGTGTTGTCTTATATTTTGAAACCAGAATTGGTCAAGTTCGTATCCTTTCAAAGTTCCCTTTTCAAACAATCATTATCAACGCCAAGTCTGGCCCTGGCACGGTAGTGCGATTTTTGTTTAGTATTAATAAAATTTGACACTTCAGACAGCAGTTTCAGCAGAGAGGACAAAGAAGGAATGGGCATGGAATCCAAATACAGAAACTGAAACTTCTCTATCAAGGGGAAACATCACTGCCAAAGTTCAGAGCTTGTGAAAAAACGACCAGCGAAATCACTTGCTAGTTAATGTTCGGGGGGGGGGTAAGCAAAAATTTCGGGGGGGGATGAATCTTTAAACAGTAGGCAGAGTGGCGCTGATTTCGGGGGTGGGGGGGCTGAATCTAGGCAGAGTGGAGCTGCGGGGGTTCTTAGAAGGGGTGAACCAACAGCGAGGCCTCATTAACATGCAAATGGTCTTTTTAAAGACCTGTGAAGTGCTCAGGCGCGGCTTTTTGTCTGCCCGGGAAGCGGTCTCATCCCGGGCTGCCACACACGACGGGGGGGGGGCTGAAGCCCTTTGAGTTCAATGGGTGTTGCGCGCCTGATTACAGGTAAATGCGGGAGAGAACGGGGTTGTTGAGCAGGGCCGGGATAGCTTGCCAGGGCATCGGGCGTTTCCTGTAGCAAAAGTGCTTCACAGTTAACCTCCCCCATGACCCTCCAGCTTGTCCGACATAATTGCCAGGCCTACTTTGGGGTTCCAGTTCGGCCCTGTTGTTGAGTATCCTACCCAGGGCTTTAAGTGGGATAAAAAAAAATGGGTGGGGGTGGGGGGCAGTGTTGCGCGGGGTCTATACGACTTGTATTTTGCTGTCTCTTTTGTGATTGCATCCAGGCATAATGATACAACAAGTAACATGATACAACAAGTTAGAACTATTGGCTTTGTTAATCGTTGTTAGTTGCATAAGATAAATTAGCAGTAACTGTGGCTTGTATATAATATTGAAAAAGCATCCACTTGAAGCCCTAGTGACACCACGACAATGTTACTGCTCCTGAGTTTCAAAAAGAGACAACAATATAATCATGCAGTGGCTGAACTCGACAGATTAAGAAATATATCCCAAATTATATATAACAGTCGGTAGACGCATGCCTCTACAGTGTTCTCTTATATTTTGAAACCAGAATTGGTCAAGTTCGTATCCTTTCAAAGTTCCCTTTTCAAACAATCATTATCAACGCCAAGTCTGGCCCTGGCACGGTAGTGCGATTTTTGTTTAGTATTAATAAAATAT
Organism: Triturus cristatus; assembly: GCF_964204655.1. Classification (NCBI taxonomy): domain Eukaryota; kingdom Metazoa; phylum Chordata; class Amphibia; order Caudata; family Salamandridae; genus Triturus; species Triturus cristatus. The sequence goes on from NC_140589.1 coordinate 425,920,775, forward strand.
GACACTTCAGACAGCAGTTTCAGCAGAGAGGACAAAGAAGGAATGGGCATGGAATCCAAATACTAATCATGCATATTAGTCTGGGCCACTGGCATTTTGCGATGCTGCAGCGTTTTCCTCATAATTATGGATTTGCCAAACTTCCCAAATAATGCTCGCATAATAAATCTCGCTTTTGAGAGTGATTAAGCTATTGACATTGTAAATAACAATGCTGTTTCTTTAAATGTTTTAAAAACATAAACAAAAATAATGTCATGAGCAATGCCAATAGCTCTAACTTTAACAATGCCGAGACCGTTGCATTGTAAATGCTTGTTTGTATCTACTGAAACTAGTTCTGAGGTTAATAAGTTCCCAAGTGCTACAAATGTTGGTATGCATGTAAGCCCAAAGGGGAGTAAAGTGGGTGGGCCAAGGTCACAGAACAATTTGATCATGTGGGTGCCCCATGATTGGCACTCGGGTATTCAGGTTTCTTAAGAAAACATTCAGCATCTCCTGCCAGGCCTCATTATTTAAACGGCGAATTGGCACTGCTACAATTTCATTGCAAATGAGAACAGCACATATACTAGGCCAAGTTTGTTATTTACATAGCGATATATAAGCAGCATGTGACACATTTGTAAGTACTCCTAGTGCTGGTATAAGGCACTGAGGAACACTGAGATGATGTAATTTGCCCAGGATCACATGGTGTGTGGTCATGTGACAAAGCCTGAGCTAGCACTTAAGCCTGGTGAATTCACATCCCCACATTAGACGCTAGAGCATGCCATGTAATTGCAGTCAAAGCATTTTATTTTTGAGGCGGAACTAACCACCTTTTCATGTTCTCTTTCCTAAATTCTGTTAAATATATACACTTGGATAGTAAAAAAAAATATCTTGGTGTGACAAAGGGGGTGCCACGGACGATTCGAAGACATGGAGGCTCAAAGTCACATTGCGTTGTAGAAAGTTCTAAAGATCGTCAGACATTACTCTGACGGCAAACAAACCCCATGCTTGTCACCAACGAACATTTCATCAGGATAAAAGGTGGCTTAATCAGAGGAATCCACAATTTTTAGGTGGGGGTGAATGATGCATTGGCATACTTTTCTCTCACATATATCAAGCAAAATGGCTCAGCGAACTTAAAGTTATTATCTAATAAACAAGTGCAATCTTCAAGTCATGAGCTCTGATCCCGGCAGGATCAACTCGGATTTTTCACCCGGGAGTCCGACACTTTTAGTGCTTCTGCGTTGTCACCCACTTTATAATGCCTGCGCTTTTAGACTGTCTCAGTCTATTTATCGTTCTCCGAAGAATGAAAGTAGTATTTAAACGCTCGAGAGACACATATTTAAAGACCTCTGCTGCAGGGCCTCCACCCACTGAGCTAGATTATTAAAGGGTGGCTTCTGAGAGCATCCGTGTCTCTGGTGCGGAGTTACTTCCGCGAGTAGAGCCTCCCTGAGGCTCTGAAATGATGCAGCCTTAAGAGAAATATTAGAAAAGCCAGGTCACGCCAGCCTGGTTTCCCAGCTCCAAGGTCGCGGCTCTGGCTAGCTAGTCTTTGCGAGGTTTTAGCAAATAACATTTTACTGTGTCAGACGTGTAAGCCTATTTAACAGTAGGTAATTGGTTTACTTATCAACTGTTGCTGTGTCATAGTTGCCTTATTACATTAGGAATCTGAAATAAACGATAGAGGCTCTCTATGAGAGCCATACTTAAAGAAATAATACCTTTATGCATTCAAAATGAAATAAAATTACTCTGGGGATCCACAAATAGGGGCAGGGTGGAAATAGGGGTTTCAGAAACGGATTAGAGCCGAGTGGTGAATCAGTGGCGTGGTATAGTCTGATAGCATATTGCATTATAGGGATAGGGCACCTGCGGCTGAGATTTATTTGCATCAAGGAAGTCTCGGGGATAAGGTCACTCAGCAGACTGATATGTACTTACTAAAGAAAAGTGTAGGTAATCTGCTGGCCACACGTTTGAAACACTTTAAAACAGCTTAGAAGGTTAATATGCCTGCTGTAGAGCAGTGCGATGACCAGTGGGTTAGAATCGTAGTAGGACTTTTGTTTTTCAGTGATTTAATGTCATTTCATGGTTGTGCTAATTAAAGGTGTTAGAACTGGCAAGATCTGCCTTCATTTTTGATCACATAATGTTGCCAAATACCACATAACATGAGGTAAACATATCTTATTCCACAGAGACCTGATGTATTTGACGTACACGCCACTAAAACATCTCACACACCTTACGCGCACTTTCCTCCCTCGCCCCCACCTCCTTTGTTAAAGGCCACTTGCCTGTAGGTGTTCACGTTCCTCATTATCAGCATTCCTATTACAAATGGGTTTATAATACTGCTTTTTGTATGACCTCTCTGCTGGCTCAACTCTCACACTCTTACATTGTGAACAACAACAGTCAATCATGTTCACAGCATGCAGCGCTTAAATGCGGGAGAGGAGGTCAGTGAAGGTACTGGCGGGCAATCGTGTAACCAGGATGCATGTGCAAGCCCAATGGTCTGGCTTTAAAAAAAACTAGCATCGCAGAAAGGACACAGTGAACTCAGATTGCAGAATCGCCCTCTGACACAGGCTGCAAAGTTCAGGATGAGCAAGTATTTCACTCGGGTCTGACGAAGGCGCTGCTATTCATGGGCTAGGGCTGCCCAGCTGCGTGACCGCAAGCTGCACACCATGCATTATGGGCGAGTGTCTGGAAGTATTGAAAGTTAAAATATTGTAGTAAAGCTTGCCTAATCACGCAGTGTCTAATTTTTAACCTAGGATCAATGCTTTGTGCATAGATAACTTTGTATAATTTAATTACCTTATAGTTATAATGTTTAGTACAGTGACTTTTAAAGTCCTACATGTCAAGTTACTTGCAGTTTGCCGGTGCCATCCGCATTCAAATTTCAATACCCGCCAAAATGCAGATTCTCCGAGCCAGTGATGAAAGAAAGTCCTAATTTTGTTAACGATAAATGAGGCAAATATTATGCAATCTCCAAATTGCTGATTCTATTAGACAATTGGTTGTGGAAAGTTCTGCTTTAATTGAAGAACGAGTGGTGCGCGCGGCGTGCCACAGCGAGTGAGCTGGCTTCAATTATCACGCTCGTGTCTGGGCACGATAATTGAAAACAGATGTTGGCTTGCGGGTAACAGACACCAATAGGCCATGGGCGCAGCAACGCGACCGCCTTTGGTCTATTGGTGCTGTCTTTCTAAAAAATACGACCGCAAACGCCAATACCGTGGCTCAAAAGGAATCGCACACGCACAAGCGTGTGCGTTTCCAGAGTCCGTTTTGGAACCCTCCACAAAAGGGCTCTCGCCTGCGCGAGCACTGTTGCGCAGTGCAACGCAGGGCGCGAGCCCTAAAAATGGCATCTGCATCAAGCATATGTAATGACAAATGTCCATGCCTACAAAATGGCACGCAGCTGTGTCATCTTTTTATTTTACTTTTGTTCATTCACGCTGTACAGCATAAATAAAAAGCACTGGCAGAGCCAACGGGTCTCAAAGACTGTGCCAATGCTTATTTTTCACCATCCATCCTACATTTCCAGACTCAGACACCACCTCCAATGTAAAAACCCCTAAATCACATCCGTAATGTTCCCACATTGCTCAGTCACTGATCAGCCCAAAATGTGCAAGTTGCGTTATCATCTAGCATTTTCTCCTCGAGGCGCACAAATAAAGGTGGGGTTCATGCTGGCACTCCACAGTAGTCGCCCACTTGATGCACAGTCGCTTCTACTTTTGTGATCCTGCCATCCGCACAACGCATCCCTCACCTAAGGGAGGAAAGTGTAGTATCTGCATTACATTGAGGTCACAACCCATGTCCCAGTGTATTATTACATGGGGAGTGAGTGCTCTGTATTCTCTGTTCTTGACTTAAAGACTGCTGAGCTTTGAATTTCCCCGATTGTGTGTTACTGTGAGTGCAAGCAGCAGCCGGGCCTCTGGGCTCCTGCACTAAGCTTCACTACATGCGTCACAAAGCCTACATTCACTACAAAGAAGATTCGGCTTCTGCTTCCTTCACAACACTCACACAGTGCAGGCAACATCAATTGAGGTTTCACAGACATCCACAGACAAGTACAGCTAAACAGAGGCAATGAACGCGCCTCACTCGAGCATAGGCAGGGGAGCTTCCCAAGTCCACCTGTTGCGTGTGAAGCCCCCATGGCTGCTCCTGGGCTGTACATGTTCTGTGTGCCCGTTTGTCTACACCGTCCTATCACCGAATTAAGAACACGTATTTTCAGCCCTCCAAGTACGAAAGAGGCAATGTAGCTGCTGCTGCACACAGCGGTAGTAGGGAAGGGGTGATGACATGGTCTTCGGAGCCGCTGGCAGTGCATGGCAGAAAAGGGCATAACACAGACACACGGAAGCCAAGGCGCTGAGGAGCAGAGGGAGATGCAGAGGCCGCCGCTCCTCAGAGAGAGAGGGCGGGGGGGTCGGGTCTCTGGAAGGACCTGCTGCACAGAGGCCAGCTAGCGGCTGCTCAAAGATGTACCTGCAAGACTTCCCACTACAACGCGGACAAATTAAAAGGTGCGACGAAGAGCGCCAACCCCCACTCCTTACCCGTGCTACTCTGAACGAACAGAAGTGCACTTCAAGGATATAAACCCCTGAAAGAGCCGGTCTCGCTTTACATATAAAAGCGAGACCAGTGGTTCAGGAGCACGTTTGCTACCAAAGCTTCCAGTGGAAACCATGCCTCTCGTACGTACGCAAGAAGCTAAGTTCACGTGAAACCCTCTCGCTATCAAGACCTTAGAGTCGGCGGCCTTTCAAGTCAGTAAATAGCGGAAGCCCTGGGTCACCCTTCTTGGCCAAGGCGGCTCCTGATGTATTAATGCTCTTCTCCTGGAAATAGCTGCAATCAAAGAACACAATCTAAGACTTGCAGGTCACAGAATCAAATTGAATTTGGAATCGACAGAAGCTGAGAAAATAAGTGTCAATAAACTAGATAAATCGCCCCGACTATTACCGAGTTACTTTGATGATGCAAGTTATATAACGGAGTAATAGCATTCATGCGGAAGCAGCATCTTATCACATCATGTTTAATAAATGTATTCAATATTTACTTCACATTAGTGCAATTTCGCTTCGAAGAGTAACCGGGATCTTTAAAGCAGATGAATGTAAAAGCAAATCAAAACAGCAGAAACAAAGATTAATCAAGGTAAAATATAAAACATCGAGCGCCACAAAAAGCAAGTAAAAAAAGCAATCGCGAAAGCGATCGCAAATGTAAAAAAAAAAAAAAGCACGCCCGCGAGTGGTGCGCGCGCCCCAGCGAGCCATATGTGTTTTCCATTATAGCGCCCGTGTCTGGGCAAGATAATTGAAAACATATGGGCTTTGGTGCACGTAACAGACACCAATAGGCCAAGGGCGTAGCAATGAGCCCGCCTTTGGCCTATTATGTGCTCTGTTTTAAAAAAACACGCACACAAAGCCCAAAAGCGGAACCCAAAAGGAAAAGCACGCGCACAAGCGTGTGCGATTCCAGGGTCCGTTTTCAAACCCCGGACAAAAGGGCTCTGGCCTGCGCGAGCACTGCTACGCAACGCAGGGCGCGAGCCCTAAAAACATATCAATTAAGTGCATACACTACATACAAACTGCTGCATTTTGGTGAACCTCCATTCTATCTTTAATTACAGAACATAGGATGCTCAGTTAGAGTCTACAGCTGGAGTAAAAACTGGGTCCATTATGTCCACCAGGCAGCTACTTTGAAGTCAAGCAATCAATGTGGCACTTCTATTTCTCCTAGTTTACTACAATTTAAAAGTACCTATTGTATAAAAGCAGCTAAAACATAGTTAAAATTAAAACGTGTGGCCTATTTGCATACACACACACCAATACAGTTCGCTCTGATGAACAAAATTGAACTTAAGTACTTTGAGACTGTAGGAAGGTAGGATCGGTTTTGCTTGTTTTTGACTAGTCTGACTGGGATCCTGCTAATCAGGACCCCAGTCTATCTGCTTTCTCCCTAAAATGTAATGTACTTCGGTGCACTCCAGATTGGATACTGGGGTACCCTTGTCAGTCCCTAGTATATGGTACACATGTACCCAGGGAATAGGTACCCCAGAGGCCTCCAACGGGCTGAAGCATATATTATGCCACCCATGAGAGGCCATGCAAAATGCAACTACAGGCCTGCCATTGCAGCCTGTGAAAGAAGGTGCATGCACCACTTACTTTAGATATAGGTTTACTATATCTATAGGCCACTACACTTAAAACCTATAAGTCACCCCTATAGCAGGCCTTGACAGTCCTGAAGGCAGGGTGCTGGGTTCTACATGAGAGGGTGCCCCTGCATGAGCAGAGCACCCATGCAGCCTTCCGAGACCATTCTCCCAGGTTGTCGGTGACGCAGCCAGACATATAGGTAGAGGTGCATTATATGCTCGCGTAAAATGGTCTCTCGAAAACGGTTGCAACAAACCATGTCATGTTTGGTATCAAACACCTTGGAATCATACCTCTACACCGGTAACCAGTGTGGGAGGTATGATTCCGCCCTTCAGAAGCAAGCTTCGTTGGGTCCCTGGTTTTCCTGGTACCAACCTTTTCGACCAGGACAGCACAAAATGATTGCTGCCGACCAGAGACACATTTCTGCCCTTCTGCTGCTGAGCCAAGCTCGAACAGGAGAAGGCAGCACAATAGGCGTGAAACTGGACAAAGGACATGGGAGTAACCGCCCCACTGTCCAACCTTCTCCCGTGGGTACAAAAGTGCTAACCTGGCTGTAGGACTTGAATTCGACATGGATAATATTCTGAACAAGAAATCACTGACCTTTGACCGTCTGGACACTCTGGACTTCGCTGGGCTTTAACTGCGCCCTACTTCGTCTCCCTCTCCGTCCAAGGTATCGTCTGTACCTGTGCAACAAACAGGCTCCATGCCGGACCTGTGGAGCATCAAGGACAACTGAAGTATCTCCCTTGGGGTAAAGGAGTCTCTCCCCTGCATTCGGAGGCACCGTAACACAACTGACCGGTCTGCTTATCCTGAGCTCCTGCGGACTCCTAAGGCTCCAGCAACACAGGAAGTGGGTTCCTACGTTCCCTGAGGTCGAGCTGCCCTCTCACCAAGTTGAGGCCAGTATCCCTCATGGGGACCGCATAAGCCGAACCCCTGTGCACTGCGTACTTTTGCAAGGGCATATGCTTGTTGGCGTTCCCCAACTAAGTGCATTGGGCTATCGATAACCCCAACCTCTGCGCACATTTCATACAAAGGACTTTGGCCTCCTCGCACTCTGTGCCCTGCAAGCTGTTACTTTGTGAAACTGCTAGAGGTCCCCTCACGACTCCTGTGCCTTTTGCCTGTGGGTCCAATTGAGGGACAACACTGCTTTTCTTGGGCACCCTGGTTGCTCCCGGCCTGCTTTGACTCCCACTGCTGTGGTGAGACCCCCCAGTCCTTGCTGGGTCAGACCGTAACCTTCTTTGACCTTCTTCATGGATTGCCACTGCCAAGGCTTGTTGGTTCTCCCGCTGGACACCGACCCCTCCGCACTCGACATCCTTCGTGGGACAGCTCGTATCCTGCTCTTGGTCATCCTCGATGACTCCTGGTCCCTGCAGCTGTAGAGTCAAGGTCTCCATCTTCACACCTAAAGCCCCTGACATCAGTGAGCATTTGTCTACCAAGCCCCTGGTCTCTCCTGAGTGACCCAGACTCTGTCTCATCTGCTTTCAGGTTCCTTTCGTCAAGAATTCACTTGTGGGTTCCACCGGACACTCGTCTTCTTTCCAGCAGTGGCATTTCTTGGAAGACTCCCGTTGAGAACAACAGCGGTTTCCAACGCCACTTCAGCCCTATGCACCCGGCTTCCCTGGAATAGGTAAGTCAGGCTATAACTCCAAGGAACAATGTCCTGCCACGATTACCAGCCCGGCACTCCCACCTCTCGGTCTACAAGCTCATGAGGTCTTTCATTTTTCTACAGCAAGTATATCAACCATACAAGACCTATTTAGGCATTACTTACCCTAGGAGGATATTTTCTTCCTGGCACTTTTCTACTTTACATTTACGTTACTACACGACACAGTGAGTTTTTAGGAAGGGATCCTTAAGGTCCTGAAGAAGAAGCCTGGGGAGCTTCGAAACATGTCGGCAGACATAGGAGGCACAGCTCATTGAGGCATCCACACCTCCTCCCCTCCACCTTTTACTAATACCAGCTCATTGGTATATTAAAATGTTTTAGACCGCAGAGCCAGGTATTTTTATATTCACATTTCCATTCACTCCAGACCCTTCCTCTCACACCCCCGCATTACACATAGTTGTCTCATAAATATCAGTGCTCCCACGCAAACGTAGGTTGTAGCACGCCCCGTCCCGTAGAGGGGCGGGAAGACCCCTATGATTAAGCATGACACCAAGGGCCCTTTTGGTGTGTGAGGGGTATTTTAACAACTAATATGTATCCCACAGTGGTGGAGAATACACATCTATTGTGGGAGATTCTGACATATTATACTTATCTGTGGGTGGATCACTATGTTTATTGACTTATGACTGGGAGGATGTATACACCTCCACTACTCTTTTGAGTGGTACCTCTCTACTCCCCACTTTGTTCCTTTTCATACTTTAATTAGTGAACAGCATATACCAGGCCAACTTCCCACAGAGACCAAATACATAATGCTGCTCCTATTGTCCGATTTACAGATTCTTAATGCATGATGTCTGTCTGTAAGCCCAAATAGCCGACAAAGAGGAACAATCCAACAGGCTTGTTGCTTTGTAGAAGTGCTGCAGAAAAATAATACATGTTCAACATTTTCCACAGCATTATAGCCCATAGGGTATAAGGTAGAAAGAGATTCATTTTTAGATCATGTGCTAGTAAAGGAGTACAATAGTAAAACCCCTAGTCTAAATTTAATGCAAAAAGCATCTGCTGTCGGGATGTTGATGTAATCCAGGAAATCCTCAAATTTGGGGGCACATTTGTATGACAGGTAAGTGTCTACTAGATTTTCCATGGCCATAGCGGAGATTGTGGAACAAAAAACACAGTCCCAATATTGAGTGTTGACTATTTCTCAGACACCACTTCAAACTGCATCAGGCGATAGCTGGTACTCACTCAGTCTTCGACTACTCAGCCAAGTATTCACATGTGCAGGCTAGAGCATTGTGTATGCTCAAGGATTTGCCAGTATCTTCCAGAGACGGTCGCTGTATGGTTCAAGTTCAGCTACTGTCCATAGCCTAACCCAATGCAAAATTGGTTTTAGGCAGGCAATATCAGAGAACTGTCTAAGGTTTAGGTCAAACCTTAGCAGGAGCAATGGGAAACTCTTTGGGAGTCTCACAAGAGCTTTGATAAAAGAATTTTCACTTTGAATACGTCAAGCTTACAGTAACCCCACAGGTCTTCCCTATACAAAGCAGCCCCACATGCTTGTGCTTTATATATCTCCAGGGCCAGAGGGATCGGATAAGAGGAGGCCTGGTTAGCTACTATACCAATCAAACTAGCACTGTGTTTCAAAGACAATTCGCTTTTTTCAATTTGGCCAGATTATATGTGGGAATCATTGAATCTGACCCCTAAGTAGTCAAACTCTGAAACTCTATCAAACGGAACACCTTCTAGAGCAACGCTTCGTTGAGTTCTTCTCCAGGGGCTGAATATCATATATTTTGTTTTGCTGCTGTTTGTTTCCAGGCCATGGTCTTTACAAAACAAACTGATCCTCCCTGGCTATACGATTAAGCCCTGTGAAATTTTCAACAATAAGAGTGCATCAACCACGAATAACAAACCTGGCACCTTCATCCCAACCATTTTGGGTGCGTCACCCACGCAATCCTAAATGTAAAAGATGCAACCATTAATGAATAACAAAAAGTATTTTACAGTCAGTATTATTCCCTTCCATTAGGATGTGACAAGACTGGGGTTCCTTCGCTAACCCACAGCACGGGTTGCGTCGTTTGGCGCTTTCAAGGTAACCTGGGTAGGTGCAGGCAGGTATTTCCTATCTTTTTTCCTGCAAGGTACATGTTTGGCCTCTTAAACCAAAGAGACCTGTTTATTCTTCAATCAAAGAAGTGGATAACTTTAATTGATGACCAACAGCTAGACCACAAAAAGCAGTGCCACTTCCTTAACATTGACAATTATACCAAAAAAATACAAAAGGAGGTCAATGATTGGTTGCTAACCGAAATTCTTAAGTTTTGCATCATTCTTCCATTATTCCAGCACAAAATATGTTTACAGTTGCTGGAATGCTTTGATCAAAATCTATTTCAAAGAGACTGGACTGTCCAACTTCATGCGACTAGTCATTAGAATATCTCCCATTGAGGCAGTTCTTTTATATATCAATACTTTCTTCAGGAGGTCATCACTTTTCAATATATTCCAGTGTTGATCCAGGATTTTGTTTATCCTCCCACTGTCCAATGTGTGTTTCATAATGAATCTAAAAATTGTGTCTCCCTTCTCAGTTGCAGATGGCTCCTTATTCATTGTGGAGTGCATTAAAGCTTCTCTGTTCCTGGTCCTAGCTCGTGAGAGAGTGTATTTTAATATTGTCTCGGGGTATCCTCTTGATTGGACGTGGGAAAACATCCTCTGAGCCTCCAATTCCAAATCCTTTTATTCTGAGCAGATACCACAAGCTCAAAGACATTCACCGTAAAATATGCTCCACTTGTGATATTTTGGATGTCCAAAGTTTGCTTGCTGTGAAAGATATCTGTTACAAGTTGCCGAGGAGGTGATGGGGACGAAGCCAGCCACCATGGAGTAAGAAGATCAGAGCCGCTCGGAGCCACTCCGACCCCCCGTTTCCCCCACGGCGAACCTTGGCAGCCCTGAAGTCTTGAGGTCAGTGCTGGTTGGCAAATCTCATTCTCAGGCTTGTTTGTGCACTGGCACCGGGGGGACGTTATTTCCTCATGCCTCTGTGAGCAAAATTTTAATTGGTCATGGAGATAGCGAATGTAGGAGGATCCTGAGTGAGGTTCCGTGAGAATCTGACTGACATTTTGGGTATGTTCGAATATGGACGAGTTTGGTATCTACGAACCGCAAATGACGAGTTTAGTGGGTGTACGCGTTTTCGCTACGCTACTATGTATGGTTCGTCTCATTCTTGGGTATGTCCATCTGAACCCTTGGATTCCATTTTAGATACGACGTCCATTTTGTCTCTTGCCCTCAAGTAGCCAGCGAACGGACACTGTCCGCTTCGTGACCCTGGGATTCCCAAGCTTTCGTGGAGGACACATGTTTCTTTGAAGGTGTCTTTTATGGCGAGGGGGGCTGACACGGCAAAGGCAGATGGCCCCGCTTAAGGCTCATCTTGCCATGCCGTTTATTGTTTCAGTCGTGCATACATTAGGCACGAGTCCTTTGATCCTGCAATCAAGTTTCCGTTATTGCTCTCTACACTGTTTTCTAAACTGTTGTACATCCATATCTTTTTCCTTTGCATCCGTTTCTGTCCCTTCCTCTAATTCGTTATGGTCAGAATGGAATGTGCTTAATGTGCTTTTACAGTTGGGAACCGGCAATGCTGCTGTAATTATGTTTCGGGTTTCTGAAAACATGAATGCGACCTTTTTGAAGTTTATTGTGGGAACTGAGTTGTAACCTTTGTTCGTTATGTTGTGCAATGACGAAAATGTGTATAAAAGGAGCGATCCACTTGTGCAATTCGAAGCAGTCTCTCAGAACCTACACGTTGTGTACTTCTTGCGATTTCTGTATCCCTGCAGTGAATAAATGCTGATCTTTGACGCCGCAGGAAGTGTCCCGTGTCTCTGTGTTTTGTACGCCGGAACAGGTAACCCACGAAGGTTTCAGGTGTTGTCCCCTGGCACCGCTGGGCCTTAGAATAGCCCAGTCCTTCAGTTGGCGCCCAACGTGGGGCGACATCAGCGGTACCGGTCCAAAGCCCGACGATCGTGAGGAACTTCGTGTGAAATCTCCGAGGGAAGGTGCACCCCGCTTCATCGATCCAGTTGTCGAAATAAGTGGCCCGAAGACTTTTATGTTATGTTATATATGCATTTATAGCGCGCACAGATACTCTGGAGTGTCCCGGCGCGAATCTATGGGGGTAGGAGACTGAACTCAAGCCAAAAAAACTGTATTAATTACATAGGCAAGATCAGAAGGAGCATCCTTAAACAAACAGAAAGGTTTTCAGCTTTTTTTTAAACGTACCCAAATCCTGGATGGAGCGAAGACTGAGTGGAAGAGAATTCCAAACCGTGGTTGCCTTCACAGTAAAGGAGCTACCGCCAATCCTCTGTCGCTGAAAGCGAGGGACAAGGGCCAAATAAAGAGACGCGGAGCGCAAAGCCCGCCCCGGTACATAGAATTTAATCCGCTTTTGCAGATACAGAGGCCCATTACCATGCAGGGCGCGGAAGGCAAGGGTCAGTAGCTTAAATTTCACTCTAACTGCTACTGGTAGCCAGTGAAATGATCGAAGCTGGCTCTGTACACTGTCCCTGGAAGATAGTCCAGATAACAATCTGGCAGCAGTGTTTTGGACTATCTGAAGTTTTTTTAGCAAATATGCCGGAATACCTGAAAAGAGGGCATTAGCATAGTCCAGGCGAGAGAAAATCAGTGCACATATAAGTGTTTGTCTGGCAGAAATAGGGAGTAGGGGAAAGAAACATCTGAAAGATTTAAGTAGACCAAAACAGCCACCTGCCACCTTCATGATGTGTGACTCAAACGATAGGCGCTCATCAAACCAAACCCCTAGATTCTTAGCTGATTTCTCAGATGAGGTTGGACAAGGGTATTCTGGAGGCCAGAGTTGCTCTTTGAAATTAGAGGGAAACTTGCCAAAGAGAAGAACCTCCGATTTTCCTTCATTACATTTGAGCTTTGCCTCCGCCATCCAGTGAAATACTGTGGCCAAGCAGGTTTGGGCTTGGGATACCGGGACAGTATCTGTCTTCCAAGTGAAAAGTAGCTGGGTATCGTCAGCGTAAGCCATTACCTTAGCTCCCAACCCTTCCGCTAGATAAATTAATGGGGTCATATAGATATTAAACAGGAGGGGGCTAAGGGCAGACCCCTGCGGGACTCCCGTAGTGACCCGCTGTTGAGTAGATGAAAACGGTGGTATGGAAATCTGCTCAGTCCGGGCTTCCAGAAATGAGCGAAGCCATTCCCACACTGCCCCAACAATCCCGACCCTTGCCAGGCGAGCAAGGAGCAGTGGATGGGGGACCGTGTCAAATGCGGCCGAGAGGTCAAGCAGGATAAGTGCAGCCCTCCCGCCCGCATCCAGACAGTCACGAATGGCCTCGGCCACCTCGACCAGGACAGTTTCCGTGCTGTGTCCTGATCTGAAGCCCGACTGAGCTGGGTGAAGAATTGACTCACTTTCCACAAAGTCGGTCAGTTGTTTATTAACCACCTTTTCGCAAATTTTTGCTAAAGCAGGAAGCAAAGAGATGGGCCGGTAATTCCCAGGGCACAGGGGATCCATCGTTTGTTTTTTAAGGAGAGGTCGAATTATGGCTTCCTTCCAGGAACGGGGAACGACCGCTTCCTTTAAGGAAAGGTTAATGATGGAGGTGACCTCTTTGTAGATGGTCTCCGAGACTAATGCTAGTGTTCTAGCCGGGCATGGATCGGATGGGGATCCAGATTTTAAGGCCTTTAAGATTTTTTGACATTCATCAGGGACAATCAACTGAAAATCAGAGAAAACATGTACAGTGCCTTCTGCAGGGCCGGCAAAGGCATCTGATACCTTGGTCGCCTGAGAAACAAAGGATGCTTGAATGCCTATGATCTTGTCCCTAAAGGCTCGGGACAGAGTGTCACACCAAGCTGAGGAAGACGGTAGAGCACTAGAGAGCGCCACAGGGGCCATGAAATTCTGAACAATAGAATATAATTCCCTGGCATTATTATTAGCAGCTGCTATACGGCTGGAATAAAAGAGACTTTTAGCCTGTTTGATGGCAGCGTAATATGCCTTCTGTTTGTCCCTGAGCTTCATTTTATCCTCCAGACAGTAACCACCTTTTCGCCATGCCCGTTCTAAAACCTTGCAATCATGTTTCAGGCTTTGTAAAAGGGTGTTGAACCACGGTTTAGAAGGAGAATTTCTCGAAGGCCTGATCGGCCAGGGGGAGATCACCTTGGCCACTGCCGTCGAAACCCAAGTAGCAAAGTCTGCCGCCTGGGTATTAAGCTCACCGACAAGAACAGGCTTAGAGGCTGCCAAGGCTAAGTTGAGTGCTGTGGGATCAATTTTACCACCCAAAGAAATTTGACTTTTGGGGGCAACGGGTTCCGACCTGGCTACCTCCCAAGAAAAGAAGGTTATAAAGTGATCTGACCAGGTCACCGGACAAGTCTCTACCTCTAAGATGGGGAAATTGGAGCAAATAGGGTCGAGTAGATGTCCGGCTTGGTGTGTAGGGAGGGTGAGATGTTGCTTGAGTTGGGCCAGCAGCAACCCATCCAGTACATCCTGCGTGTCCTTACTGTCAGAACAGTCCAGGTGTATATTCAGGTCCCCAAGAATCAGAAGATTAGAGAAACGAATCGCCCTAGATGTAATGGCATCCCCCCACTCTTGTAAAAACGGCCCTGCTGGTCCTGGGGGTCTATAAATTAGTGACCCTCCCAGGGTAAAGTGAGCGGACATTTGTATACTGAAGTCAAGTACTTCGCAGTTACTCCAAGAAGAGCCCTCGATCCTCTGAAGGTTCCAGATGTCTTTGTAGATAACCGCCACCCCCCCCCCTCTACCACTCGTCCGATCTACCCGGTTTATTTTATATCCCGGGGGCAGAGCTAGGGCAACAAGGGGGTTGGAAGAGGAGTCAAGCCAGGTCTCTGTCAAGAATAGTAAATCAAGAGAGTGGCTATCCAAAAGGTCAAACACTTCAGCATGGTGTTTTCTAAGGGACCGGGTATTCAGGGAGGCAGCCCTAACCAGGCCGGTGGGGGGTTGGAATGTCCGAACAGTGGTATATCCCATATCATGAACTATGACTGAATTCATGGCTAGACCGCAGAAATTGCACAGAAAGCTATCGCTGTTGCCAGCATCCCAGCGATCCGCCAAACAGCTGTGTACGGGTGCCAGAGCCCGCAGGGAAGAGGCCGAGTACCTCCTCACAATGCCGGTGGTTCCATGAGCAGCATACCTGGCCCTAGGCGCTTCCGGGGCGCTTCCGGGCGCAGACGGGCTTGCCTTAGGCGCGCCTTCGGCGCGCCACCGGCGCGCCCGCTGCGCCCGTCCGCTGCGCTCCCGGGGCTCGCGCATCTAAATAGACTCCGGTGCGAGAGAGCTAGACCGCCAACTACCTAAAATGGCGGCGCCTCTCGGCACAAACAGGAATCCGGAAGCGCACAGTGCAACGAGCGAGGAGAACAGTGCAAGAACAATGTGCAAAAATGGCAAATAAGCAGCAAATATCTTGTTTTATAGTGCGGGTATGCGGTCACAGTAGGTAAAATAACGATCAAGAAATAAAATTATTAAAACACTTCGCAAGTAATGTTTCCACACAGACTGACAGAGGAAAAAGTCAAAGCAGTCCTACCCCAACGGACACAGAGTCCGGGGCTCGCGCATCTAAATAGACTCCGGTGCGAGAGAGCTAGACCGCCAACTACCTAAAATGGCGGCGCCTCTCGGCACAAACAGGAATCCGGAAGCGCACAGTGCAACGAGCGAGGAGAACAGTGCAAATACAATGTGCAAAAATGGCAAATAAGCAGCAAATATCTTGTTTTATAGTGCGGGTATGCGGTCACAGTAGGTAAAATAACGATCAAGAAATAAAATTATTAAAACACTTCGCAAGTAATGTTTCCACACAGACTGACAGAGGAAAAAGTCAAAGCAGTCCTACCCCAACGGACCCGCGAAGATTCCCGCCTCCTGACGGCTGCGACGGACTGATGCCCTGACTGTCGACCTGTTTTGGCGCCTGGCGTAGTCCTTTGTACGGCGAGACGATAGACGGGCCTTCCTGGTGACGCCATTGCTCTTTCAGTTAAGTATTTGTGGGTCGCTCCCAAAGTAGACTTGGTTGTTTGCATGGTTCCATTGCATTTGTGGTTCTTAGTCGTTGGTTCTTAGTTGTTGGGTTTTATTTGACAATTGCAATTGCCAAAAACCGAGGGTCTTGCATTTTTTTGCGAGGACATCGTAATTCGATAGCCCTTGAAGTTTGTAAACTAGGTTAGTGTGCACGATGCCTGGCCGTAGTACTTTGTTTGGTTTCTTTAAATGTTGCAGCACGGATTCCCGACTAGAGGATTCATGTCCGATACCTCCAGTTGGAACTCCAATTTATGAGCTCTATAGTCGCCATGGAGTAGGTCCTATCGTATATAATGAATATTGGATTCGATATACTAAAAATGATGGTGTTCTTAGTTGGCCACCACATGGTAGTTTCGAAACTGCAATATTGGATAATCTTGAAACTAAATTTTTAAAAAGAAGGCTAGGCCAGCCATGTTTGATTCCTTTCGGTTATGGTGTAAAGAGGCCAAGCAGAAAGAAATTAAACAGTCTAAGAAAAATAAGAGAGAAGGTGTTCTTGCGGTGATGCGAAATGCAGAACAGTGTCAGCGAGACAAGGATGAGAAGGAGCAGGAAGTTTCTGCTAGATTGCATCATATGGCGGTGGATAAATGTTATCCGGTTTTACCGTCTAGTCCTGATAAGACGGGAGAAGAAACGGTCGAGGTTTACTTATTGTCTTATCTATTGAAATCACCACCTCCCTATGCACCAGATACTGTGGGTCCTGTGATTCCTCCTGCTCCCCAACCTGCTGTCTTGGCGGCTGCTGGACAGCCTGTTGTTCCTCCTGTTCTTCCGAATCCTCTTGTGCCGCGAATTGTTCATCCTCCGCTACCCGCTCTTTTCCCTATTGCTCCTTTGCCTGTACCTCTTCAGCCTATTGTTACTACTACTCCTGCTATCTCGACTACTTCTACTAGTTCTACGGTTATCCCTGATGTAGTTACTCCTGTGCTTCCTTCTTCTTCCCCTTCTGTTCCTAGTCGCATATTTAATGCTGTCGCTAATCTCTATTCTCCGCTTTTTGGGCCGATACTTGGGTCTGATCTTTCTGATGTCTCTCAGAGGCGTAGTCAAATTCCTGATGGTAGGGAACGTGAGTCGTTGGAAAAACTGGCACGTAAATGGATTAGTTATCCTGCGAAGTACACTTCGCGTATAGTCTTCGAGACATTTTCTCAGTTTAATGAGCCCACACAAAGATTTGTGTACGAGGAAATGTGTAAATCTTTGCGAGAAGAGTGGGATACTGATGCGGTAGACAATGTACCGCCCGAGATGACTGAACTTCAGAATCGCTTTTCGAGTGGTATGATTGTGGGTAGTAATGTCCGACATGCTTTAGAGCGTCTGTTATCTTTTCGATCTACGGTATCACCTCGAGCATTGTTTAAGGACGAAGCTGAGGAGCGGATGGCACAATCTGGTCAGTACCCTATGCGGGAAGTTCCCCCAGTGTGGATGCCAGGTGATGCTGCTGCTAATCCTGCTATTCCACCACACTTTCAGAGAGTTTGGATACACCTCCCCTGGAAGCGATCGGAAGTTTTGCAGGTGAAGCAAACTTTGCCTGACCCCCGCAAAAATCCGGCAGGTTATTATAAGGAGTTATCCCAACTAGTGGATGCTACTATTATGAACCTTGCCGATATTGATATGTTGTTCGGTAATGTAGTACCTCAACCGATTTGGGCGAAAATCCGCCAAGAGAATCACGTAGCCGAGTTGGGCGGTGATTGGGCTGCTCTTGCTGCGGCTGACGCACGGCAAGTTGGTGGGGCTAAACCTGAACAGCTCATTGAGAATCTGCCCCAGAGGATAATTACACTTATGAAGACACTTATGCCGGCAATAAGAGTTAACTGGGATAAACTGTCCGCGTGCAAACAAAAGAAGGACGAGAGTGTCTCCGATTTCTTTACGAGATTTGAGGAGGCATTCATTGATCACAGGGGTCAGGATATGAGCACTGAGGGAGGTCAGCGACTGTTTGTTGATAAATTCGTATTGAATCTGCTGTCTGAACTAAGCAACAAATTGAAGAATTCTGAAAGTTCGTGGGCTGTTTCTACCACTGCTCAAATATTAGCTACGGCCCAATACTACGAAAATAGAGAGAAAGAAGAAAGCGAACGTGCAGATAAGAAAACGAAGGATCTTAAAACTAAGGTCTTATTGCAGCAAGCGTATTCCCCGCGCTCGAATCAAAATGACTCGCAACAGCAAAATCGATTACAGTCACAGTTTTCTAGGTCACAGTCGCGTACCGACTCCTCTACACCGCGAACTATGTTGGGGTATAATCAATGCGCATATTGTAGGGGTGAGGGTCATCTGAAGTTTAATTGTCCAGTTTTGCGTGACCGAAACAATGGTGTTTCGGCTCGAGGAGGTCGTAGTGGTCCTCAACAAGCATCACGTGGTAGAGGTCGCGGTGTTACTCAGAATCAGAATGAGCGTCTTGCCACTTCAGCAGACTCGCAAAATTGCTTTGATCGGCGTAATTTATCGGCTGGTAGATCTGCACAGTATCATGTGGACGACTATTATGTCGAGCATGATGTTGCTGCTGACGGTCATTATTAGGACAGCCATAGACAAAGAAAGGGAGTGGTATCGGTTCCGGTTGATCAGAGAGGGCCTTACGTTACAGTTGCCACAATGGGCGTAGTTGAGCCTTTTCTGTTGGATACTGGTGCAGCGAAAAGCTCCATCATGCATTCGAAACTCCCTGGCGCGCCTTTGTCTGGCTTAACGAATGTTTCCGTTGGATTCTCTGGCGCCTCCGTTAGCAATCCAGTTTCTAGCCTGTTGCCCCTTACAATTGGGTCTCGTGAGTTAGAAGCTCCTTTGCTTTTGACTACTGGTTGTGGTGAGAATCTTTTGGGCCTGGATTTATTGAAGCGGTTATATGCGACTTTGTACTGTTCTCCTGCGGGAGTGGAGCTTACGTTGGGTCAGAAAGTGATCTCTCCTATGTATTTGTCGACTGGTAAGCTCCCACCGGAATTGAGTTCTCTTCCTAAGTCTTTGTGGGCGACGGGTCCCAACGACGTGGGCCTGTTGGATATACCGCCTTATGTTGTTCAATTGAAATCAAATGTGCGCTTACCACGCATTCCCCAGTATCGTATCTCACTTGATGGTGAGCGAGCACTATTAGTGATCATTTACGATTTGATCGATAAGGATGTCATCGAAGAAACTCGGGGTAACGTGTGTAATAGTCCTGTGTTACCTATTTTGAAACTAACTGATCCATCTAAGCCTCCTGTGTATCGTTTTGTTATTGATTTACGGGAGGTAAATAAAATTGTGATCCCACAGTTCCCCGTAGTGCCCGACATTACGGCTTTGCTGACTCTGATTCCAGCTTCTGCAGCATGGTTCTCGGTAATCGATCTGAAGAATGCCTTCTTTAGCATTCCTATTGCTGAGGAAAGCAGAGATCTATTTGGTTTCTCGTTAGGTGGTCGCAGTTTCAGGTTTAAACGCGCACCTCAGGGCTACTGTGAAAGTCCATCGATCTATAGTCAAGCGCTTAAGAGCCAACTTGATGCGTTTGTGTTACCGACTGGTGCGGCCTTGATTCCGTACGTTGACGATCTGTTGGTAGCTGCTGACACTGAACAGATTTGTAAAACTGCTACAGTATCGCTGTTACAGCATCTATGTGACTTACATCACAAGGTGTCACCCTCTAAATTGCAATATTGTTGTCAAGAAGTAACCTATCTCGGTCACTTATTGTCAAAGGAGGGAAAAAGGTTGACCCCAGAAAGAATTGCAGCGATTGCTCGAATGACGGTGCCAACAACTCAGAGAGATGTGCGTGCCTTTCTAGGTATCACGTCATACTGCAGACAGTGGATCCCAAACTTTTCACTGTTAGCGAAGCCATTGATAGCTCTCACGTGCAAGGATGTTTCGACTCCTTTGCCATGGACGGAAGAATGTCAGAAAAGTTTTTCTGAACTGCGTGACGCGTTGTGTTCGGCTCCTGTGTTAGGTACTCCTGTTTACAGTAAGCCATTTACACTATACGTTCACGAGAGAGAAGGTTGTGCGTTGAGTGTTTTGACGCAACAATTTGGTGGTAAGCAGCGTCCATGTGCATATTTTTCCTCGACCTTAGACCCGGTAGCTAGAGCGTTGCCGAGTTGCTTGAGGGCGACAGCGGCAGCTGCGGTGTCTATTCGACAATCCGCAGGTCTGGTTATGGATAATATGCTTACAGTGATGGTTCCGCATGCAGTTGACACTCTCCTGAATCGTACAAAAACTCAACATCTGACGAGTGCAAGGTTGTCCGGTTACGAGTTAACACTTTTGGCAAGTCATATACAGATCAAGCGTTGTAATGTGCTGAATCCGGCGACATTGTTGCCGATTAATGTGGAATCAACTGATGTATCACCACATGATTGTTATTTACGAACTGAAGAAGAAACGAAGGGTCGTGTGGACCTGAAAAACACTCCATTGATAGACCCCGATGGCACTTTGTATGTTGATGGTTCATGTTTTAAGTTGCCGAATGCTGATGTGACGACTGCGTATGCTGTAGTGACGTTGAGTACGGTTGTGGAAACTGCGAGATTGAGTCAGAATTCAGCGCAGGCGGCAGAGTTGATTGCGTTAACGAGAGCGTGTGTCTTGTCTAAGGGAAAGCGAGTGAATGTGTTTACTGACAGTCAGTATGCATTTGGTGTTGCACATAGCTTTGGCCGATTGTGGAGAGAGAGAGAATTTATGACATCGCATGGTACGAAGATCCAACACGGACAGCTTGTGAATGATCTTTTGGATGCACTTACATTGCCTAAACAGGTGGCGATCATTAAATGTAGTGCGCATCGAAAGGTTACGGATGATGTTGGTCGTGGTAATGCATTTGCGGATGAGATTGCTAAGGAAACGGCTAAGAATCTTGCGTCTCGAATGTATGTTACGAGTTCAGTGCGGTGGCCGACGGAGACTGGTATGTGTGAAGACACTGTTGAGAGCGTGAAAGCAATTCAGAATGAGGCCACTAGAACTGAAAAGACCAAGTGGAAAGAAAGTACGGGAAAGTTAGATACCTATGGATGTTGGGTTGACTTGTCAGAATGTCAGAGGTGGATGTTACCGGATGCATATGTGCTAGCCGTTGTGACTATGGCTCACGGCTTGTCACATATTAGCGCAAAAGGTATATGTAAGCTATTGTCTCCTGTATGGAAGAATGATGGTATCGCTAAATGTGCTGAGAGAGTGGTTAAGAATTGTATGGTGTGTTTGATGTACAATCCTGGCAAGGGCACTCCCACTCCACCTGGCCATTTTGCCCCTCCTACATGTCCCTTTGAGGTTATCCAGCTGGACTTCATCCATATGGAGAGATGCAATAATTTGAAGTACGTTTTGGTTGTGGTTTGTGCATTCTCCAGATGGATAGAGGCCTATCCTCTTAAGGATAATACTGCCTTGTCCACAGCGAAAGTCCTACTGAAGGAATACTTTCCTCGGTATGGAATGCCACGGATTGTGTGGTCAGATAATGGAAGTGAGTTTGTAGGAAGTGTGATGCAGAGTGTGTGTAAGGGCCTTGGAATTCGACAGAAATTCCATAGCGCCAATCATCCTCAGGCAGCGGGTTTGGTTGAAGGGTACAATGGTACTCTGAAACTGAAACTTGCAAAGATACAAGCTACGACTGGTTTGTCATGGCCTGATGCTTTGCCTCTGGCTCTCTTGTCAACCAGGGCGACTGTGCACTCTCGAGTAGGGCTTAGCCCATATGAGATTGTGTTCGGCCGCCCTGCAAACATTTGGGGAGTCCCGAGGCCTAAGGCCTTTGATAGCCTTGAGTATCCAATGTTAATTGATTATCTTCATGATCTGACTGCTAAACTGAGGTTAATTCATCAACAGGTCTTTGAAGCTTTACCGGCACAGACAGAGGGTCCTGGACATCGGCTCCAACCGGGTGACTGGGTTGTTACCCGCAATTTTGGCAGAAAACGCAATCTGGAGCCAAGATTTGTGGGCCCTTTTCAAGTGCTGCTGGCAACAAGGACTGCAGTTCGGTTGGAAGGCAGAAAGAACTGGGTGCATGCCACCCATACCAAAAAGGTTTCGATCCCTTCACCAGCAGATAATTGGGTGAGAACTGGTATTGCGACAGCGGAAACTGAGACTCCTCTACGTTACGTGC
Organism: Triturus cristatus; assembly: GCF_964204655.1. Classification (NCBI taxonomy): domain Eukaryota; kingdom Metazoa; phylum Chordata; class Amphibia; order Caudata; family Salamandridae; genus Triturus; species Triturus cristatus. The sequence goes on from NC_140589.1 coordinate 425,943,130, forward strand.
CGTTTAGCGATGCTCAACCTGTAGTAGACAATTCATTGCAGCCGGACACATCTGTTGAGTCGTCAGTTTTGGAGAACTCAAGGTCTGAATTGTCATCTGATCGATTGAACATTGTTCCACCAGCTGAACAATTATTTGAAGAGCAGACTCGACCTGGAAGATGTCGATATTTTCTTCGTTCACGTGACAAAGACCAATAATTGTTTCTATATTTTCCTTTACTGTTACCACGAACATTAAGAACCATTGCGTCCTTTGCTGATTTTTGAGTTTCCTTCTACGTGCATTTTTTTACAGCTAAGAGATTTTTATTAAGTTGGATGTTTGTTTAAGAAAACCTATCATCTGGGTTAACCGTAGGGCCGTGCGGGTACTTCCTTCTGTTTAGCAGGTTCCTGATACTAGGTCAGTTACCTTTTGTCGATTCCTGGGAACTCCTGGGGATTGATAATTGCTACTCAGAACGAAGTGCGTCAAGAACGTACGGACGGTTTTTAGAGGATGGCGTTCTCTAAGCTGTTGGAAGTAGAAAGGATGTCGGCGCAAAGATCAAAATTGCATAAGATTGTACGAACGAAATGTTTTTTGTTTCAGGTATTTCTACTGTTTCTGACTGTTTCTATGCTATTGGTGGGCGGAGTGTATTTTGGGATACAGTCGTTATTGCCTTCTGTTTCACCTACCTTTTCTCCTAAACTAAGTTCCATTACTACTGTTTCTCCACATTCCTTTCATCCTCTGCCCCAACATGAGCAGGCTAGACGTGCGGAATTCATGAATAACTCCTTTGTTCAACTCCTACATCAGCATCAGTTGGTGATGAATACTACCAACTGTTGGGTGTGTGGGTTAATGCCACATACCATGGATAGAGGTATTCCGTTTTTGGTGCTTCCTTATAGTTCCCAGGGGTCAGCTCGAGCATTCCAAACTATGTTCCGTAGTGCACTAGATTCCTACCCCAGTCGAGAGCCACGTTCAGCGAACTTTGGTCCTGGTCCGTACCACAAGCCTTTGGCGATAGCGATTGCTGATCTCGATAGAGATATTTTTGATGTGTCGCTTATTCCAGATGTAGAGATACAAGCATATAAAGATCTGAGTGAGGCGGAGTATAGTATGTCAGTGGTTGATAGACAGCTCAAGAGCTCGTCTCCAATATGGATTGTACCCCACCTCGGTAATTTCTGCTTGAAAGGTCTTGGTCGAAATCCGAGAGCCCAGCTTGGGGACAGTGCTTGTACTGACACGTACGTTCTACCGATGCTCTCTTCCCCTGTTTTCCTGACTGCCAAGGGTACCTATTTCGTATGTTATGAGCGTGCATATACATGGTTGCCCCGTGACTTCTCGGGAACCTGTTATATTGCGAATCTTTTGCCACCGACTTTTACAGTTGCCTCCGATTATCATAAAACTAGAGTTGTGAGAGGCGTTGTCAGCAAAGAAGACACTGTGGGTCAAGAAGCAGGAGACTTCTTTAAGGGTTTCTTGCCGTTTTGGGGACCTATGGTTAATAGTAGGAACCTGAGACAGTTGACCCGTGTGGTAGAATTGACTGCTAACATAACTGCGAGTGCTCTTGGTAATTTAACAGCGGAACTTCAAGCGGATAGACTTATGACGTTGCAGAACCGTATGGTTCTAGATGTTGTTCTTGCAGATAGAGGTGGTGTGTGCAAAGTTATCCATTCGAGCTGTTGCATTTTCATTCCTGACAACGCTCCAACTGTTTACCAAGCCATCTCGAAGTTGCATAAGATCTCCGAGTCCATACACGTGGACGAGGGTAATTGGACGCTTCGAGGATGGTTTTGGGGCCTGATATCAACTTGGGGTTGGAAGATTCTGATGATTATGGGGGTTGTTGTAACGTTTCTGTTCACGTGTTGTCTTTGCGTACAGTGTGGTCCGGCCTTATGTGGCCTCTGTGCTACAACGTGTATAAGACGGCCATCAGTTACCAAGGAGACGTTGATGAATAGAATGATGCTCCAGCAGCAACTGAATGATTTGATTAATATCGAAATCGATTCTGATCTTGACTAGTGCTTGCCTACATGAGGGCAAAAGGAGCGTCTGAGGTTCCGTGAGAATCTGACTGACATTTTGGGTATGTTCGAATATGGACGAGTTTGGTATCTACGAACCGCAAATGACGAGTTTAGTGGGTGTACGCGTTTTCGCTACGCTACTATGTATGGTTCGTCTCATTCTTGGGTATGTCCATCTGAACCCTTGGGTTCCATTTTAGATACGACGTCCATTTTGTCTCTTGCCCTCAAGTAGCCAGCGAACGGACACTGTCCGCTTCGTGACCCTGGGATTCCCAAGCTTTCGTGGAGGACACATGTTTCTTTGAAGGTGTCTTTTATGGCGAGGGGGGCTGACACGGCAAAGGCAGATGGCCCCGCTTAAGGCTCATCTTGCCATGCCGTTTATTGTTTCAGTCGTGCATACATTAGGCACGAGTCCTTTGATCCTGCAATCAAGTTTCCGTTATTGCACTCTACACTGTTTTCTAAACTGTTGTACATCCATATCTTTTTCCTTTGCATCTGTTTCTGTCCCTTCCTCTAATTCGTTATGGTCAGAATGGAATGTGCTTAATGTGCTTTTACAGTTGGGAACCGGCAATGCTGCTGTAATTATGTTTCGGGTTTCTGAAAACATGAATGCGACCTTTTTGAAGTTTATTGTGGGAACTGAGTTGTAACCTTTGTTCGTTATGTTGTGCAATGACGAAAATGTGTATAAAAGGAGCGATCCACTTGTGCAATTCGAAGCAGTCTCTCAGAACCTACACGTTGTGTACTTCTTGCGATTTCTGTATCCCTGCAGTGAATAAATGCTGATCTTTGACGCCGCAGGAAGTGTCCCGTGTCTCTGTGTTTTGTACGCCGGAACAGGTAACCCACGAAGGTTTCAGGTGTTGTCCCCTGGCACCGCTGGGCCTTAGAATAGCCCAGTCCTTCATGAGGTCTCTAGTTACTCCAAAGTAAGCTATTCATGGTGTCTTGTGGGGCAAGTAAAAGCCTATGACATTAATGTAAGAATGATCTGCTTCTGGCCCAGGACTGCTTTGTTAAGTTAAACTCGAGCCTTATTTGAGCCGGTGAGACACTCTTTGGCAGATAAAGAGCAGCTAGTCTCCATGCCCAGGGTGATTTCACTCCCATTCCGGTTCCAGTCTGGCACCAGTGGATATTCTAAAGGTGAGGAATCTGCGGTTAGAAGTATCCCTTGGCAATAGAATATATTAGCCTGGCTTTATGTTATGATATATATATAGATATATGCAGCTCGCAGGGTCCCTTACTCCCATCCGGAGAAAAAGGCAACAGCACTCGCGGTTTCAGTTTTTAGGGCCAGTTTTATTCCTTAGCGCTTCACAGACGCGTTTCGGGGTTTCCCTTCGTCAGTGTGTTAACACACTGACGAAGGGAAACCCCGAAACGCGTCTGTGAAGGGCTAAGGAATAAAACTGGCCCTAAAAACTGAAACCGCGAGTGCTGTTGCCTTTTTCTCCGGATGGGAGTAAGGGACCCTGCGAGCTGCAGATTTCACACGGAGCACCACCGTGCAAACAGCACCCGCCAGCGAGTGATCCGTTTTCTTTTTGGTGCAGTGGAGCAATTATATATAGATATATATAGATATATATATATACATACACACACATATATATATATATATATATTACCTACTGGCGGTCGCCAGTAGGTAGTTATAGTTAGGACCCCTTTTCCATAGGAAATCCGCAACATTCTATTTTGAATAACTTTTGCGCCGGTCGACGAATCCTCGCGAATTTCTCAAAATAGGTGGGGCGCTACGCTCCGCTCCTACCCTGAAAGTCTCGGGGGGATTCGTCAAGCGGGGGCTGAGATAAAAGGGGGGTCCCAAAACGCGTTTTTCCCATGCATTTTTCCATAGGACCTTTAGACAGGGCTACAGCCCGAACGGCTGAACAGAATTACTAGAAATTTGGCAGAGAGGTAGTCCCTAGGTCAAGGAAGTGCCTTTTGTAGGTTTGGTGTAAATCTGTTCAGTAGATTTTGAGAAAATAGCCTTTAAATCAATATATATATCTGAGCCAGCTTACGGTACGCTTACCGTAAGCTTACCGTACGCGTACGGTGGCGTGCGCGATTCTGATTGGCTGTTACATCTGTAAACATTCGAATCGGTCGAAACCAGGAAGCGGCGGCCGCCATTTTCTCTCTCGCACTCTGAGGGGGGGGCTGTAAACAAAGGCAAAAAAACATATAAAGGGGCTGTTTAGACAGCGCCCATGCACATAGCCATGTTAGTTGAGTCCTCAAAGATCCCCCAAGGCCAAAAACGGTAAATTTTTTTTTTGGAAAATTTCGCCGATTACGCTTACCGTACGCGTACGGTGCGCTTACGCTAAAAAATTTTAATAAAAAAAAAAAAACTCTCTGTGCATGGCATATTATTGTCATCACTTACAAATTAAATTTAACAGATTACCTATCACAAGGAAGCGCATAATATGTCCTCCATGTGCGCACGGTGCGTAACGTGGGCACGCGGTGCGCGTAGCGCACTGCGTGCCCACCTTGCGTGTACGGCACTAACTGTGTAAAGTGGGCGCGCGGTGCGCAAAGCGCACCGCGTGCTCACTGTGCGCGCACGGTGCGCGAAGCGCACCGTGCGCGCACGGAATGAACTGCGTTAAGTGGGCGTGCACGCCACGAATGGCGTAAAGTAACTTAGCATTTAAAAAACCGTACAAATTCACTGAAAAAACCATAGGTTTCACACACGTTATAGTTAGCGGAAATTTTACTGATAAAAAACCAATGAAATTCCCCCGTTATAGTTAGTGCAGGCAACTATAACTCACGCGACCGCAATCCTCTGCTGATGCTAATACTGTATTTAGACACTTATTTGCCCATGTCTTCTTCCATAAATTTTTAGCTATACATATATTACAAACATTTTTTTTTCATAAAGACACATATGTCATCAGCAGAAGATTGCGGTCGCGTGAGTTATAGTTGCCTGCACTAACTATAACGGGGGAATTTCATTGGTTTTTTATCAGTAAAATTTCCGCTAACTATAACGTGTGTGAAACCTATGGTTTTTTCAGTGAATATATATATATATATATATATATATATATATATATATATATATATATATATATATATATATATATATATATATATGACACTCTTCTTATTTAAAACCCTATTAATTTACATTTATACTCTCCATTGTAGCAAATCTACATTTCTGCTTGGTCACTCCAGATATTGAGCAATTTTCTGGACCCCCACCTTTGCACATGGTTACATGGGCTTACCCCTGATTGACGTATTTAACTTGCAATTAAGTAACATGTGTATGGGGTAGGAAATACACACAGGGCCTGGAAGTTAAATGCCACCTGTGGAATTCAGCACCTAGGGTGCCATCCACATGGTTGGCCTGTAAAACCTGGCTGTATCCCTACTAGGTGTAACCTGTCTGCAGCAGCCTAAAAAGCTGCTGTCAAACTTGTCAAAAATAATCCTTTTTGACAGGTAGAGGTGACATTATTATTTAAAAGCAGGATTTACTAAGTGCAACTTGTCCCCCATGACAGAGTTTTATTAATTAGAAAATAATGCTTATATACACATGTTTTAATTAGGCTGCAAATATTATTTATTTAACAGGCCTTTGTCTGTTTGCATTGACAGTTAAAGAAAACATGGCTTTTAAACTTGCACAAACACATTTACTACGCGCAAGATTTCACTCTTCTTTTTCCTTTTCTTAAAATAGTTGAAATGGGATTCATTTTATGGTGGTGTTTTCTCCTATTGTATCAAACTGTGTGCCTTTGGAGGAAGCCATGTTGGAGATGTTCTTGCATGTTGAACAAGTTACTTACCTTCGGTAACGATGTATCTGTAAGAAACATTAGTTAGTTAGATTCCTCACCTTAGAATATCCCCAGGCGTCAGACTGGATCCGGAAGATTTTTTGTCAGCAATACCCCTTGCGCGTCGCTAGGCGTCGTCTGCGGCTCCGCGTCCGTCGTCGGCGTCGTGCGCCGGAATGACGTTGGAGTACTTAGACGCCGCCCTCGCGCGCTGACGTCAGTTCTTGTACATAGCTTTCCGCGTCAGGAACGCAGAGCCATGCAAAGACCGACACTGGTGCCAAAAATAAAATCTAGGGGCCTGAAAAGGATAACCTTAACCCTAGATGTCAGTTCGCAGAACGGGGAGGATGGGTGGGTCGGTGAGGAATCTATCTAATGTTTCTTACAGATACATCGTTACCGAAGGTAAGTAACTTGTTCATCTGAAGGAAACACGTTAGTTAGATTCCTCACCTTAGAATAGATACCCAAGCAATACCATCCCCGGTGGTGGGTCTGCGAACCAAGATCACACCAGAAAGTCCTGGAGGACAGAACGGCCAAAGAAGCCATCCCTCCGGACTTGGCTGTCAAGGCAATAATGCCTGGCAAACGTGTGTAGCGAAGCCCACGTTGCCGCCTGACAGATGTCCTGCAAAGGGACACCCCGTCCCAAAGCAGAAGTAGCCGCCGTGGCCCGAGTAGAATGGGCGCGTAGCCCAACAGGAGGGTCCTTTTTTGCCAAGGAGTAACAAATTTTGATGCACAAAACGACCCACCGAGAGATGGTCCGTTTGTGCACAGCTTTCCCCTTCTTAGCACCCACGTATCCAACGAAAAGTTGGTCGTCCACCCGGAACTGCTTTGTGCGGTCCAGATAAAAGGAGAGCGCACGTTTTGGGTCCAGACGGTGGAGCCTCTCTTCCTCTTTGGAAGGATGCGGAGGCGGAAAGAAGGTGGGCAAGGTGACAGACTGCCCAAGATGAAATGGGGTCACCACTTTCGGAAGAAAGGAGGGACGAGACCGAAGGACAACCTTGTCCGGATGAACAGAGAGAAAAGGAGGCTTTGATGATAAAGCCTGGAGCTCACTCACCCGTCTAGCCGAGGTGATGGTTACCAGAAAAGCAGTCTTAAGCGTCAGCAGACGAAGAGGACAATTATGAAGAGGCTCAAAGGGAGCGCACATTAGAAATGTGAGAACAAGATTCAAGTCCTACTGAGGCATTACAAAAGGGACAGGAGGGAACGTGTGAGTAATGCCTTTTAGAAAGCGTGTAACTACAGGGGACTTGAATAGAGAAGGCTGATCAGGAAGCCGCAAGAAGGCAGAGATGGCAGCAAGATAACCTTTCAAGGTGCCCAGGGCAGAGCCCTGCCGGGCCAAAGAAAGAAGAAAGAGGAGAACCTCAGAAAGAGGGGCGGAAAGGGGATCCACAGCCTTTGCTGTGCACCATGCCACAAATTTGTTCCACCGGCAGGCGTATACCGTCTTTGTGGAGGGACGCCTGGCTGCCAGAATGATATCACAGACTTCAAGAGGCAAGTCAAATGCAATCAACTGCTGCCGCTCAATCTCCACGCATGGAGGTGGAAGCTGGACAGGTTCGGGTGTAGGACCACCCCCTGCTGCTGCGACAGAAGATCCTCCCGAAGGGGCAGACGTATCGGAGGATCGGTCAACATACTGAGTAGCTCGGGATACCAGTACCTTCGTGCCCAATCCGGAGCCACCAAGATGACTTGGGCCCGGTCGTGCCTGATCTTCTTCAGCACTCTGGGCAGAAGTGGTATAGGCGGAAAGGCGTACAACAGACCGCAACTCCACTCGTGACGAAAAGCGTCGCCGAGCGAGTGCCGCCTTGGAAATTCCAACGCGCAGAACTGCTGACATTGCGCGTTCTCTTCGGTGGCGAATAGATCTAACCAAGGCTCTCCCCACTGCTGAAAGAGACCTTGCGCCACTTCGGAGTTCAGACGCCATTCGTGATCCATCATGCACCGGCGGCTGAGTTCGTCTGCTCTGGTGTTCAGAGAGCCCGCCAGATGTTGAACCACCAGGGTGACGCCATGGTGTTCCAGCCATGTCCAGAGGCGCAGAGCCTCCTGACAAAGGGTCCACGACCCCACCCCGCCCTGTTTGTTGCAATACCACAGGGCGGTGGTGTTGTCCGTGAACACCTGCACGACACTTCCCTGAACAGAGGGAAGGAAGGCTTTCAGTGCAAGTCGGATTGCTCTCAACTCCAACAGGTTGATGTGGAGACAAGACTCCGCCGGAGACCAGAGGCCTCTGATCTCCGCCTCTCCCATATGGCCACCCCATCCCAGGAGGGACGCATCCGTCACTACGACATGCTCCGGTTGGGGAAGGGAGAGGCTCTTGCCCGTGACCCAATCGCGGTCCGTGAGCCACCACTGCAACTGCTGTGCAGTGCCCTCCGAGATCAAGACATGGTCGGACAGGTTGCCGTGATGCTGGGCCCACTGAAACTTCAGGTCCCACTGCAGAGCCCGCATGCGCCGCTTGGCGTGATGCACTAGTAGGATAAAGGAGGCCATCAGCCCCAGAAGCCGCAACACTAGCCTGACCGAAACCCAGGATAGAGGCCGAAAGATGGGAATCAGGGCCTGAATATCCCGGACCCGCTGCTCCGGTGGATAGGCCCGGAACTGCGTCGAATCGAGAACCGCTCCGATGAAGAGGAGCTTCTGAGAGGGACTCAGGTGTGACTTCGGCACGTTGATGGAAAATCCCAGCAAATGCAGGAGATCCGCCGTAGTCTGGAGGTGGGAGACGACTGCCTGGGGCGAGCCCGCCTTCAACAACCAGTCGTCGAGATAGAGGAAGACTGGAACCCCTGATCTGCGCAGATGAGCTGCGACCACCGCCATCACTTTCGTGAACACCCGAGGGGCACTGGTAAGGCCGAAGGGGAGCACGGTAAACTGAAAGTGCTCTTGACCCACCGTGAACCGCAGGTAACGCCGGTGGGCCGGCAGGACGGGGATGTGGAAATATGCGTCCAGCAAGACCAACGCTACCATCCAGTCTCCCGGGTCTAGGGCAGCTAGAACCTGAGCCAAAGTTAACATCTTGAACCTTTCCTTCCGGAGGAAGGCATTGACGCTCCGGAGGTCCAAGATAGGGCGTAGGCCCCCTTTGCCCTTCTTGGGAACCAGAAAGTAGTGGGAATAACAACCACGACCTACTTCTGGGCTCGGAACGCGCTCGACGGCCCCCTTGGCCAAGAGGGCTAAAACTTCCTCATGGAGAAAATTCAAATGATCCCCCGAGATACGGTGGTGCTGCGGTGGCATGGCTGGAGGGGTCGTCTCGAAGGGGAGGGAGTAGCCCCTTCGGACGATTTGCAGCACCCACCTGTCCGATGTGATGGACCGCCAGTGGAGCAGGTGATGGCGAACTCTGCCGCCCACTGGCGTGGAATGGGCCTGAAAGCTCGGACTAGGAAGGCTTTGAGGCAGATGCTGCCGGGGTGGATGTGGGCTGACCGCGTCGACCTCCAGAACCGCCTCAGCGGAAACCACGTCCGTGACCGCGCGCAGGTTGGTTCTGCGGCTGGTGGCTAGGCGTACGTGAGGAGGCACCCCTTCCTTGGCCACGAAAGGGGCGAAAGTCGGAAGTTTGCGACCGCGGGGCCGAGAGGCCCAAGGACTTGGCCGTAGCCCGGTAGTCCTTAAAGCGATTCAGCGCACTGTCCGCTTTCTCGCCAAAAAGGCGAGTGCCATCAAAGGGCATGTCCATGAGAGTGCTCTGGACATCACCCGAAAAGGACGTGGACCTCAGCCAGGCGTGACGTCTAAGCGCCACCGTGGTAGAAATCGCCCTACCCAGCGAGTCCGTAGTGTCAAGCCCACATCGGATAGCATGTCGTGTTGCATCCCTCCCATCGGCCAGAGCCTGGGTAAGTCGTGTCTGGACCTCCTCCGGACACAGGGTGCAGCACGTCCTCCACCGTATCCCACAGAAAGTGGGAATAACAGTCCAAGAGACAGGCGGTGTTCAAGGACCGCAGGCCCAAACTAAGGGAGGAGAACATCTTTTTGCCAAACTGTTCCAGTCTCTTGGAATCCCGGTCCGGCGGAGCGGTCGGGAAGGAGGATTGGGAGGTAGAGGCCTGGATAACCAGGCTCTCGGGGGTAGGGTGTTGGGACAGAAAACTGGGGTCTCCCGGAGCAGGGCGGTGGCGCCTGGCGACGTTCCTGTCCACAGGAGGAACTGTGGAGGGCTTGGACCAGGTGCCCTGCAGAACGTCAATGAGGGCCTCATTGAATTGCAGCAGAGGCTCAGTGGAGCTTGCTGCAGACTGAAGCATCTCAGTGAGGACGTTAGTCCTCACAGCCACGGCAGGTAGCTCGAGCCCAAGGGCTGCGGCCGCCTTGCGCAGCACCTCAGAGAAAGCAGCACCCTCCTCCGAAGCCACAGTCGGAGGAGAGATGAATCCAGTGTCTGGAGAGGTATCCAGACCACTGGCCTCCCCCAGTTCATCTGCCCAGTCCTGTGACAGCTGAGCCTGAACGGCCATAGGATCCTCGGATCCCTCCTATTCGCCCCCGTCATCCGATTCCTGGTATGCAGGAGGAAGGATCGGAGCCGGGCGATAGACATAATGTGTCTCCAGCGGCGCCGAACGCGGCGTCCATCGACGCCGTAACGGCGCCGGGCCCGAAGCGGAGCGGGGCTGAACTGGGGCTCGACGCCGAGCGGAGCCGGCGTCGGAGGTGGTACCGGTGTCGACGCCGGCGGAGGAGGCGTGACGAGGTCGACCGGCGTCGGCGGGGACTCAGGAACGGGTCCCTCGGGCACTTGCGGCGTCGAGGCCGGAGCCGCCGGCAGGCAAGGTTGCCCAGTCGGGTCCGCGGGGCCCGAAGGCACGCCAGCGGGCATCGACGGCAGAGCCAGGTTCCTCATGGCCGAGAGGAAGGCACTGACTTCCGCCGGCGTCGCGTCAGTCCCAGGGACCGGCGGGTATGGGGACTTGCGCGGCACCTGCGGCTCCGCTGGAGCCGCGGGGGTGGAACCACCCTGACCCTCGGCCGAGTCGCGCGACCGGCGAGGGGAGTCCGAAGAGCGGTGTCGCCTCTTGGACTTCTTGGAGTGCTTCGACTTACCCGAAGACTTGGAGCCAGACGATCGATGATGACGTCGGATGCGGCTCCGCGACCGATCCTTGGACCTCCTCCTGGACCGGGATCGAGAGGGGCGTGGAGCCGAGTGGCGAAGCTCGAGAAGCTTACGGGACCGCTCCCGTCTAACCTTCGAGGTCAGGGCCTTGCAGTCCGAACACGACGCCGCGTCGTGGTCGAGGCCCAAGCAGTAAAGGCACCGGCGGTGATGGTCCGTAACCGACATCAAGCGGTTGCAGTCAGCACAGGCTTTAAAACCAGGCATCCTACCGGCACCGGAGTAGAGACAAGATCAAAAAGGATCAAAAAACTTAGTCAAAAAAGACTAAAAGGGGTAGCTCTCCCGGATCTGCGCTTACTGGCGCGGAAAAAAGAAGAACTGACGTCAGCGCGCAAGGGCGGCGTCTAAGTACTCCGACGACGTCATTCCGGCGCACGACGCCGACGACGGACGCGTAGCCGCAGACGACACCTAGCGACGCGCCAGGGGTATTGCTGACGAAAAATCTTCCGGATCCAGTCTGACGCCTGGGGATATTCTAAGGTGAGGAATCTAACTAACGTGTTTCTTTCAAATGTAATAAACAAGGCTGTCGCGGGCTGCAGCCACAACTGTATTTCCTATTCATTTTAAATGGCTATTCGTTCAGTAGTGCAATGTCATTTCCCTTGTTTATAAGGTAAAGTACCCTGTTTTATGTAATACAATTTCTACAATGTTGATTGGTGTATGTCATATAACTTTATTAGTTCAGCCCTATGATACCATCTCACGCTAGGCGGAAAGCATTGCTTTTCACTCCTCTGAAACTTTAAAATTTGCCGCATTTGGAATGTGTGCCAGACATTTTGCATGCATCCATGAAGAAAGGCTCAATGATAGTCTGTTATTTGATTTATGCTTAGTGAGCCTTTTTGCTTCCTGATTTAATTTAAAACATACAAACTATTTTTTTTGCTTTCTGTAACGAGTCTTAGTTGTGAATAAACTCTTATGGTTTGGATTTTGAATATTATCCTGCAAAGGTTTTCTTTATTTGTACTAGGAGACCAATCCTCTGGGAATCTCACAGCCCTGAGCCTGCAAATCAGCCCATGAATTTAGTGGTGCAAATCGCCAACAGAATTTTGATGGGGAATGCAGGAAATTGGTGCACATTTTGGTGCAAAATGTAATTAAATTTGCACCCAAAAATGGTAAGGAGTTATGGGATCCTGGAATAGCAAGGATTAATGCATGTGTACCCGACTAGTAGTACCTGTTGAGGCTGTGGAGAGTTGCATTATACGAGCATGAATAGGGCTTTTGTGAAGTAAGTGGTCTTGCTTGATGAGTTGTCTTATGTGGATTCTGACAATGTACCTATGTTGTCTTGTGGTGTGTGATTTGGAGTGTGGTAGTCGTTTTGCAGAAAACGTAAGTCATACAGTGGTGTTATAACAATGGTGTTTTGTATTTCTCGTTGTGCATGCGGCAAAAACTGCATTGCAATATACTGTTTTGAGCAAATTGCTGAAGCTGATTAAATTGTGCTCTTGATGAAGATATATTGTGAATTTATGTGATTTATGACCAAAGGTTTTTGGATTGAAGTACAAGGTTTAGGGATTAATGGAAATTCAAGATCTCAAGATAAAGCATTATGGTTGTCTGCTGAAAAGGTGTTCGGCCTCCACGTCAGGTTATAGGTTAAAGTCCTTTGGAACCCTCAACAGTCTAACTGTGTATGAACTAATCTGGATAGTGTTGTTTAGATTTCTTGTGCAAGAGGATAGATATGCGGAGTCTAAATGTAGGTTAGCGCTGGGCGAGAATCCATCTTTGTGTGATTAAAAGCTCTTGGTGTGTTTCCCCTTTCTATGCAGAGTTAGATTTTTCCGTCCCATATCCCAGTAGGCAGACAACATTTATTGGTCTTGGTTTATGTAATCACATTTTGAGATCGTATTGTGATTGGTTGTATTAGTATTGCATGTATTGTAATTTAGGTGGAGATTACAATAGATGCACATTTGAATAAGCCTGCGATTTCTTCAAATGGCGCAGATTCTCTGCTCCCAATTGGTATCCCCACTTATGAAATGCTCTTGGATCATGTGTTACATACAAGGTTGTGGCTTAAAGAATGGAAAGGAATTAGTGGTGATAATAAAAGTTACAATCTCCTGTGCATGGTACACCTGAAGTGAAAAAGATTGAGAATTTGAGGTGTGCTTGAGATGAAGCCGTAGCCTAGACCTGCACAGTTAGAATCTTGAAATGAGTGGGACTATGTGGTGAATGAGAGAGTACAAGAAAATATTAAACGGGCAAATTGGTAAGGCTGTTAACCATCGGATGGATGTGAGAATGTGTTTACGGAAGAAAGCATGGAGACAGAAAGTGTTTGAAACTATAGCTGCTTTCCTTGTGCATAATAATGAATCAGACTTAAAGAAAACAAAAGATGACAACAATGAGAACAAGAAAGACAAAAAAGAATGAGAGTGAGTCTGAGGAAGAGGATGAGGATGAGTTTATGCAAAGATTGTTGACTGATCCACCTCCGTATAATGTAGGTCCTGGCAGACGATATAGGAGTAGGACCAGCAAAGTGTCAAGAGAAATGAGATGAAAGTGGTGGAGACTGAAACTTTCAAATTCAAATGAAATTTATAAATAATGGCAGAAGTGGGAATTGATACAGACAAAATTTCAATGTTTATTAAAGACGAATTGGCATTTTTGGGTGCCGAAGCAGGAGCACATTCTCCGATAGTTGAGGAACTTCAGGAATTGGCTAAAGAATTAAAAGAGGGTTTCAAACAGAAGAACATTTGTGAGTCATAAGATAGTGTTGTAGTAGAATTATAAGATACTCTCATAGAATTATTAGTGACAATTAAAAAATGGGAGGATGTGATGAAGTATCGGAAAGAAAGGATGGAACCAACTAAAAAGCATGGGGTTTAAAAAAAGAGTTAAATAAAGAAAAATGTGAGTGTGAGTGTTTCAGGTTGTGAAGTGTTTGCTGAAAAATAGTTTCAGAGGAGAAAGGTGCAGGGAGAAGCATATGTGTATGTACCTTAATCAAGGAGTGATCTTTATACATTTACAAAGAATTTCCCAGAACTCTTAGAGGAACACAAGAAGTGGTACACAGAGCTGGAAAGGATTGTGATGATTCCAAAACTGATTTGGAGGCTATATTTTCATTCTTTTTGTCTCAAGATTTGGGGACAGAGTGTAAGACCATAGTACAGTGGCCAGTAGAAGAATCACAGAGAGAAGCACCTCAAAGCAAGCCTTCTCCAAATGTTATGGAGAAAAAAAACTGGTTATCGAGCATTTGAAGACAAAGGTTCCCCAGAAACAGGTAAGTTGGACAAAAATTGTGAAAGAGAACCAAGATCCAGGTGAATCAGTGCATGCATACTATGAGAGTTTGCTGGAGATTTACAGACAGTACAGAGGAGTTGACGACCCCATAGAAGGTGGGTTAGTTCAGGCGTTTTGGGTCTAGATTGAATCTGGCAATTAGTCTGCATATTCTGCAAAGTCTGATTGTTGGCAGACTAAGTCGTTCGATGACATTCTGGTATATGCAAAGTATTGTAGTGATTGTTATGATGCTAGCAAGAAAATGACGAAGGAGGCATTGATGGTGGTTCAAACTAGATTTTTCCAAAAGGGTTGTTAAGGTGATTTTCAAGCACCTGGTTTTCGCACTGGCGCTGGTGTGCAAGGTGTTCATGTACAAGGCAATGGTGTACAATTTGTGCAAGGTGGAAATGGTGGCCCTTGTGACAGAGGGAGCAGCTTTGCTAACAACATGCCTAATCAAAATATTGATAATATACTAGTGAGAAATTGTGACTGCCATAACTGTTGGAAAATGGTCATGGAAACAGTATTGTAGGTTTGACCCAGATAGATTTCAAAATGATTCTTATCTGGTTCCACAAATGCAGCAGGATATGAATCAGATGTCAAAGAATGGGATGGTTCATAAACTTTCCCAGCTCTACCAGCTACTGTGCTGAACATGCAGAATTCAAGGCACTTCAGTGGGAATATGCCTTCAGCTCCAGTCATGCAACAGCACGAAAAAAATAATATGTAGGGTTTTCAAACAAGTTTTAGATTTTGAAAAAGAGTTCCTACAGGATGGAGTTTGGCACAATGACTGTGCCTGAGAATGGAGGAAGACTACATGGTTGGAACAGTCCTACAGTAGACCAGAAGAGAAACCCATTATCATTTTTGATCAATACTGGGACTATCAGCTCGACGGTTAAACCAGTAGAAGTTCCCAACCTGCCCCTCTCAGGAAAAGAAGTCCATGTTCAAGGCATTTCAAATAAACAAATGGATAAGAAGTTGTTAGCTAATGTCGGGTAAACATATGTTCAATCAAATATGACCATGAATTTATAATCAGTAAGATGAGTTCAGTGAATGTGTTGGGATGGAATCTCCTCTGTAAACTTAACTGCATACTTTACTGCACACCAGATATAATTACTTTCCCACCAAAGGCTGATGATTTTGTATCATACAAAAAAACAAAAATTGCAAGAGACCAGAATTAAAATATTCCCATTTTTCAGAGATGAAGACTTGCCTCCAGATTTTAGACATACTGTGAACAAGGAGGTTTGGGGTTTTTAGGAAAATACATTGGATTTATCAAAAGTGCAGAGCCAGTGCAGATCAACCTAAAACCAAATTCAGTGTATACTTGTACTGCTCATTACAAGCTTTCTTGTGAAGCACTCATCAAGGATTTCACTTTTTGTAGATAAGCGATTGAGCCAGGCATTCTAAAACAAGT
The DNA here is from genome assembly GCF_964204655.1 of Triturus cristatus. Lineage (NCBI taxonomy): Eukaryota > Metazoa > Chordata > Amphibia > Caudata > Salamandridae > Triturus > Triturus cristatus. Next base: position 425,958,976 of record NC_140589.1, read on the forward strand.
ACTAGGAAGCCCATGTAACCTTCCAATCAAGGTAATGAATAAGCCTAGTGAATGTTGATTTAAACAAAAAAAATTAATAAGCCTAGTGAAAAATGGAGGCTAGAAGAGGATCTGCCCAAAATGAATGATATAGTGATTCCTTGTTGTTCCATGTACCAACCCCTACAATAATATGGTTTCAGATTCCCACAGAAGCTAAAGAGCTTATGGTAGTAGATTTGAATCAAAACTTTTTCGCAATCTCTCTTCATTAGAATAGTTAATATCTCTTCGGGTTCAGACTCTGAACTAGAATTCTAGTTTGGTGTATAATCTCACATGGTTACACAGAGAGTACTTCAATCTTTCACAAAATCCTGAAGGGTCTAGAAAGTCTACATTTGTCCTGTGACTCAGTGATAGTCTAATGCATTGATGACCTGTTGGTTGCAGTAAAAGAAAGAAGGGACAGTAGACTTGTTCAATCATATGACTGAAATTGGGCATAAAGAGTCTCATGTGAAATTACAGTATTGTCAAGAGGAAGTGATCTAGTTGGGACACCAAACTGAGAAGGGAGTAGGAAAGGTGTCTAAAGAATACATTTCTTCGAAACTCAAATTTAACCCACCCTCAACATAAAGAAAAGTGCGGATGTTTCTATAGATGGTTGGATATTGTCATCAGTGGATTCCAAACTCTTCCCTGATTGCAAAGCATTTACAGAGTCTGACTCAGTGATGTGACAGAACCGGTGCCTTGGGACAATGCATGTACACAAGTCTTGCTGAAGTCAGACACAGTCAGAATGCATGTTTACAAGAAAGATTTTAATGTATTTTGTCATGAAAGAGAAGGGTGTGCTATTCCAGTCCCCATGCAACAGCACCAGGGATGAAACAGCCCATTGCAGAGATTTCTGCTACACTAGATGCAGTGGCCACTGAGCTTTCTGGGTGTATGAAAAGTATTACAGTGACATCATTGGCGATTGTGCACAGTGAGACAATTGTAATGGGGGACACACTACCATGGTGGTTCCACATTCAGTCAAACACTGCAATACACTGAATGTTGATTATGAAAGCAACCATGATTGTTCTAATGTGAGAGTTGTGCACCGAACCAAGACCGGATATTCAAAATGTACCACTTGAGTTGATACAGGTAGAACACTCCATATTCTTTAAACAAATTAATAAATGAAGCCATCGTTGCTACATCTTGCCCGAAAAGACAAAATTAAGGTCTCAGTTGAGCTGAAGATATAGAAATTTGAAAGGGAAAATTCAATTTGAAATCGCAAACTGAAAAAAATCCACAACAATTCACATTGCACTAAGTTGCGCAAAGTACAAAATGTACCAGGAAAGGCCATACTTGAGCCATTTTTGAGGGAAAGCAAAATGTTTGCTTTCATTGCTTTCATTACTTTCACAATGTAAAGTGCTATAGGTCTTTCCAATTTTTAAGGATAGCCTAATATACAAGTTTATCAAGATGATGCAGCGGAAAGCTATGGTCACTGAGCCAGGTGTCAATACAGGTATAGATTATTACATTGTGCGATTTGTCCCTGCCCAACCACCAGCTACAGTATTTATAGATTCTATCATAAAACACTATTTCTAACTTCCCACTATTAGCTACAAGCTTATTTTTATTATTGTAATCATTTACGGCTGAAAGGGATCTCTGCAACCCCACACGTTCGCAATCTAAACTAACTGCCATCCGCATACTGTAACAGAATCTGCTGACCTGCCCATTTTTGAGGTAAGGACGAGATCAGAAGTCTAGAGATTGAATTGCAATACATAATCACAGGACCAAACCCTTTCTATCTAGACAGAACCAGGGTACACCATGAGAACATTTTTCTGTGGGACTCATTCCTTGACAAGTTTCTTCAATGTGCGAGAACCTGTATTAAACACTTTTATTTTAGATTGCAAATCGGTTATATTCTTGCTTGCTTCTCAGCAAGGGTAACAATCAACATTAGTGCAGATGGCACGGTGTTCAGAAATGAAAAGTGAGGTTGGCTATACAATATAACACACGTAAACCTAATCAGGGGTGTCCCTTCTATAGACATGATTATAAATCCAATCTGATTATTGTTCCTTAAATATAATAATTTCTTTCAAGAACTGCCTTTGAAATAGTGCTGACGTTTTGACCCAATAAAGCAATTCACCTGTGGAATAAATTGAGAAAGGCAAACCAGAGTATAGAAGAAACAAAACTAATCCAGACCATGTCAATGGTCATGTGGTTTTGCACTTTTATGTAGAGGTTGAGAGGTTCTAAATCAGGTAGATAAACTACTAAGACGTCTACTATAATGTAAAAAAAATAACAATGAAAACTCACTACAGGAGTTTGCGAATGTACCTTAATACAAATCGGAGGCCCATCATTGTTGGAAACCAAGATTACCGCTATCCAGAGTAAGTCTAAAACAGATCTTTACATTTTTGGCCCAAAAAAAGAAGAAAGCAGTTTGCACACAACAGAATGGGAAACTTCTTATCAAATATTTGAAGGCAGACAAAATTCCTCAATAGCTGCAGGTTAACATACCCGTGAGTTTTGTACATAATGAGAAATTTAAGAAAAAATTGCTTTATGTCCAACAACTACAGTATTGTTCTAGGGATAGAGACAGGTTTGGAAGAAATGACTGAAGTGAAAAAAGATTGAGGAATTAGAAGAGACAAGCTGCAATACTAATGCAGTAGAAAATGCGATGGCTGTGTTAGACAATTAATAGAGAGTATTGTTGACTTTTACTCAATACATTTGGGCAGAGATAAAATTCAGAAAAGCACAGTCAGATATAACAAATAGCATGTCTACCCCTATCTGAAATTTAATTACTACACCCACTGCAACACCAGTAATCAGGATAATTGAATAGGCATATCAAATATACGCCAGACATTGACATTCTCAGACACATCAGTCAGCTCTGACGACCAAGAGGAACCAGGCACAAGCACCACAGAGCCATCATAAGCACAACCCCCAACTGCATGGAATGTTTTAGAATACAGCAACCCACAAAGGAGGAGGGCAGGTAATGAAAGAGAGGAGAGTAATAAGGAAGACGGTAGAGACAATATCAACCTGCCGAGTATATCCCCGATAATATTACCAAGCCTGGAAAACATGCACTGACTAATCTGAGCCACAATATCAATATTACGATGAAGCCGGAGAACTGTGTGGTAATAAGCATGCAAGAGACAGAGAAATATGACATCGAAATTTGGAGGCAATTGGACACTGAGAAGCATTACTGAAGATTACCCAAGAATCCTTTACATGAAATTAAACACGATATCAGGTGTGCCACTGACACTGGATTAAGTATGGGAGCTTTCAGCGGAAAAGAACAGGAGTTCCTTAAGCTGCAGTCTAGAACCGCGGTCATATACATGATACACAAGTACAGTCGGGAACTTACAGCAGACCTATAATATAAGGGTGTAGTTCAGTATTAGAACCTTTATGCAAATTTGTGGATTTTTATATAAAGCCATTTGTAACCAAAATAGCCTTTTCCGTAAGAGACAGTATGGATTTTATCATCTGGTAGAAAGTGCCAATTTGAGCCTGACAAACACGTTATTCACGTTTGATGTTGAATCCTTATGTACGAACATCCCTCAACTATTAATCTTGAAAACAATAAGGAATACCCTAGAAACCAAGAGCTCATGATATTCTAATCAAAGTCATACAACAACTGTCGTAAATAGCTCTAACCAAGAACTGTTTCTGGTTTAAGAAAGATTTCTCTCTGCAAAAGAAGGGAGTGGCTATGGAAGCTTGGTCTGCTCCAGACATAGCCAGAGGAGTGGTTGCAGAATTTGAAATCTGTAAGATCATACGCACCACAAATCCATATAGATCTAATATCATCTGGCAGAGATACATTGATGATATTTTTATGATAGGGGAAGAGAATACACAAATGTTGTTGGCATTCTCCTCCGGGTTGAATAAACGAAGCGCGACGTAAAATCGACATACAACTATAATACTTAGGAAATGAGTTATCTACACCTCCTGATCGAACATGATTAGGGCAGTATCTTTACGACCTTATACAGCAAACCAACGGACAAAAATTGATTGCTTTCAGAAAATAATAACCATCCATGGCCCTTAACTGATAACTTGTACTATGGCCAGTTTTTAAGCATCAAAAGATGTTATAGTCGCAGAAATGACCACTTAAAAGAGGCAGAAATCTTGGACTCCAAACTGGTAGAGCAAGGATATCCCAGGAAAGTAGTCCGCAGAGCCTTAAAATGCGCTTGGTACCGTCCAAGAGAATCATGGACAGTATCATGGCCTGAGGTCTTCTACCACTTGTTGGCCACTTCAGGTGTGGGAGATTACATGCTTGTAGAGAAACCAGTAACCAAGTTTTTAGAAGTAGGCACTATTAAAGTCTGATTATTGTCGCATTCTATTTGTAACAGTAAAAATATTATCCATGCGATAATGTGTCCGTGTGAACTCTTTTGTGTTAGTCAAACAAGCCAGACGGTGAATGTTGGAAATTACCATCTTTTGCATGGTATCCCCTATATTTGATTGCCTTCTTTTGCTAAACCCATTTCTGCTGGCCATAGGACTCTGTACACTTTACTCCTGCTAACCAGTTGTAAAGTGCTAATACCCTCCTTTGACTGTTAGAATTGGCAAAATCCTAATTTGAACATTTAGAGTCATATGTGTAAAACATTTTTGCAGGCGGATATGGCCATATTTGGGCTGTATGTGTGATCGCAAAAATGCTTTTTTAACTGTACAAATTGCATTTCTGTAACACTTTACTAAATAGCAATTGGAAGGGGTGCGTTTAGGGCATACCTTCCAAATACCGAATAGCAGTGCTATGTATGAATGTGTTATGAATAGAATTACGGTTGCGAAACATCCATTTTTTACTGACATCTTGAAGAAGGTGCTAACCATTCGCAAACGGGAAGGTGGTCCCAAGGGACCTCTTCCCCTTTGAGAATCTAAAAAATAAATTCGGAGCAGGCAGTGGTCCCTCCAAACACTGCCTACTCTTAAAAAATGTAACTTCAAAGTTTCATATTTTCTTTTTAAATAGATCCCTTTTTCCTTTAAGGAAAACAGGCTGCATTTAGAAAAAGGTTTATTAAAAAAGCAATTACAGACGTGATCTGCTGACCTCAGCGGGCCACCATCATTGTGATGGCTATGATTCCTAATGGGTGGCAAACTGTGATCTACCTCTAATATTCATGAGGTAGGTTGATTTGCAACCCACTAGGAATCAATATTTAAAATATGTACGTTTTCTTACATCAGGAATTACAATTAGCAAATCACAAATTTAAGTCCCTATTAAATGGCATCCCATGTACCCAGGGCCTGTAAATTAAATTGAATTGTACTAGTGGGCTGCAGCACTCATTGGGCCATCCACTAAAGTAGCACTGTAAAATATACAACTTAAAGGTCAATTACATTTTTTATCTATTAGTACTTAGGATATGACACATTTAGAAAGTTGTCAATTTCCTGCCTTAAACCAAAAGGCTTTCCAGCCGGTCACCAAACCCCAGACGGTTACCGTGTGGCGAGATGTGTACGATGTCCCAGACAGTGACAAAGGCTCTGTGGGTATGGTGGGGGACTCCTCTCTTGACAAGATGGCCTGGGGGCAGTGTTGCGCCCCTTCCTGAGCTTCAAAGGATACCTGCCTAGTTACTGGCACACACCTAGGCCTGCCTCTCATTGATCTCTCTAGTAAGGCTGGCACCAAGAGGAGGAATTGATCTGAACTGGTTTAAGGGGTGGACAAAGGATAGCCCTCCACTACAGGCTGGCACTAGGTATATAAGTGGCAGCCCCAGAAACTCTCAGGTGAATACTCCTGGAGCCTTGAGGAATCACAGAAAGGACTGTCCTGCTGTGTGACAAATCTGACGGAAGACTGGACTAGTTTGCCTTTAACTTAGGATCCCAGAAATTACTCCAAAGGTCAGTTGAGTGACCACTTGTTTGAGCTACAGCAACAAGCTTCCTGAGGTCTCTCTTCCTGCAACTACACATCACACCCGTTCCAACTGGACCTGCCCTGGACCCAGCTGACAGCCCCTGTTGGAGTGAGTACTAACCCCCAAGTAGTGCCCTGCAGGTCCTACCCACTCGACTGGTGTCTAGAAGAAGGACTTAAAAACTTTTTGCCAACTTTCTGCCTGGGGAACCACTGGCCACTGAGGTTGCCATTGAAGCCACAGTCATCAACATCGAATCACTGGTCGGCCTCAGCTTGCTGGTTTGCCCAGCTGAAGGAGTTCGGACCTCCCAAAATGTTTCTACGTCCGAACATAGAGGGCTAAATTGGAACTGATGCAGAGAAGCATCCGATCAACATTAGGACCTTCCTTGCTCTTCAGCAACCAGCCGTCATTGAGCCCCGCTTGGGATCCAGCTTGCACCTTGCCCTACCTGCTGATGAGTTGTCAACAACACTTCTACTTAAATGTTTCTAAGTCAGAAGCTAAACTTTCACCGGGGAAACGTGGTTCCTGTATGCCATCCATGATTCAGTGCAGTTGGTCTCCACTTCTGATTTGGACCCAGTCTAGCTGGACCAGATAACCATAGTTGGCACTTTGTGATTTTAGGTGCTATTTTTTTATTAACATACTCTCTATTCCTCTAAATTGCCTTACTATGTTTCTTGTATTGTGCTTTCACTATATTTGTGTTAGAGGCAATGCGTTAAGTATTTATGCAGTATCCAATGTTAAGCCTGACTGCGTTGTGCCGAGCTACCAGAAGGTTGAGCACAGGTTTATTTAGTGTCCCTAGTAGATCACTCTGACAAGCACTGTGATTATCATCTGAGGTAGGTTCCCACCCCCTCCATTAATAGCCCAATTTCTTACAATGAAGCAGAGAATCTGCCAGCATTGGAGCCAAGATCCCCCTCCGATAAAACATTTCCTGAAGGCACAGCATACGGAGGGTGTCCTATGCTGGCTGGTAGTAGGTGGAAATTATTAAACTGGACATGAAAGAAGTGACTCGAACATGATTCTCTCACTCAGGGAATGGAGATAGATGACCTGCCCAAAAACCAGAATCTTTGGTATAAACAATGTATGTGAATTGAGAGGCGCAATAGCATCAATTAACAAATTAGTATGAATACAAGGATGGGAACTGTCAAACAAATTGACACAATGTTATCAAATATGATTCCCTGTAATCTTTCATACGCCCAGTATATGCATGTTGGGTTCATACTGTGCCAAAGTGATACACCCTTATGCAGGGCTCTCCAACTGATAATTATAGTTTCTGATCATGTAAGGTTTACATATGCACATTGCAATTACACTGGGGCAGTATAAAGACATACCGGTAGGCAAGAAGCTCTTGTACCACCTATATGTAATTTCTAGTAATTGAAGTTCTACAAACATACAGGTTACAATGATATGTCCATTATATTGGGCACGGATTAGATCCAGGTACCCTTGAACAGTGAGGAAGTATTCTGCCACTTCTCACAACCCCTCTCTGTCTCAATACCATTTGCTTTCACATCCTTTGTCCCTGCTCCCGCCCTTCCCTTCTTACTCTCCACCCCCGCTCTTTCTAATGTTTTTGTTGAGGATAGAATTTGCACAAAATGGCTAATGCAATAGTTGGTGTCTATCTGCTGATCAACCACGAGATAAAATCATGCAGCTCTTCCCATGCATACGGTGCTTCGTGAGCACCGCAAAGGCAATTCTTGTAGTTACAACACAGGCACGCTAATTCGGGTATACTTGGCCTGATCTCTTATTCCAGATTAGAATACAAGATGGCACTGTGATATGAACCTATGTAAGACTTTTCTGTTAAGATCGGTGATGACACTCTTAATAAGATGGGATTGATTTCTGAGATGTTAATGCAGCAGTATTGTAATGGAGAACACTTAGTGGTGACTAAAAGACATGGGGTTGTTTCCTGGAGTCAATTTTAGTTGTAGCAGGATTTAAGGGTTCATTTAAGCCTGCTGAAAACATGTTATTTCCATGTGGATTAGAATTAGAAAGATAGCTGCATTGTAAATAGGCGGCTTCCCATGGTCAGGAATCAGCTCTAATTGGCAACCTATGTAATATCATGTAACGGGTGCCTTGATAATAGTTGTGTTTTTCGCCTCTAGCCCATTGTAAGTAAGGGTGCTAAAACATCATTGGGAATTTCTGGCTCTCTGGCCTTATAGTTCAGTAGTGTATTGGGTTGTCGGTTGTTTTTGTCACACCATTGGGTATTGGGATATTAATAATACATTTGCAAACTCCTGGGGTGAGTTTTTATTGTATTTCACTGCACCACTGTTGATTGTCACACTAAGGGACAAACAAGAATATAATTGATTTGCAACCTGAAAGGTCTCTGTTTTTCCATTCATGGCCTGAAAGTGTTTTTACAGGTTTTCACAGATGGACTAAATCTGTCAAAGAATGAGTCACACTGAAACGTTTTTCTAAATTCTTGGAGATTGAAATGCAGGTATGCTAAATCACACTTGCATTTCAGGACCCAACTGGTGGAAATCTGACTTGGCAGATATTGCCCTTTGCCCAATTTCACCTGGACCCATATAATGCCTGAACGGCCATGAGCAAGTCATAATGGCTAATGCACTCCTTTAGTGGACCTGTCTACACATTCAAAGGTAGAAGAATGATCTATGAAACATGGAAACTTTACTGCCCCAACAGTGTGGACACAGTAGAGTGCCAATACACATACAGCCATGAGGTTATCCATGATATTCTGAAGATACCCTGCCTGGTTGAATGGGAGGAGGAATTTGTCTTTCACACAGAATTCAAGTTCTTCTAAAAGGATCTTAGCCCATGCCTTTGCTTCGACATTTGGAAAGGCGATAAATCAATAACTTAAAGAATCTTTAAAATTGCCCTTCTTGTGAAGCTGATGAAGCACTCACCTTTTCCAGAAGTCAGGGATAATGGCCTGCTCAAAAGCAATGCAGATTTGAACAATAATCAATGCGAGATTGTCGATCCGATGCCAATTTTGTCCACAGCTCTAAAGATCTTGACCACTGTTCTTCTCTGACCACAAAGTTTGAAGAAAATGGCAGAGCCCCTTTTTTCTTAAAAAACTAGAAGACTCATCCACCATGGGATCTATACATAACAATTCAATGTAGATTATCCAACTGTTTAGGCAGACACTGCTTGCATTATGAAATACAGCCATTCTGTCTAAGCCACTTACAAATATCCAAAATCACATTTGGTATTTAGACTTGGAAATGTCAAAGATCTGACCCCACTGTATTTCAGGGTAATCTCTCTTTGCAGCCAAAATACTTTGCTTTATTTTGTGCTCTAAATTGCGTATTAACGATGTTTTACATAAGTGCTGGGGTGAACGACCCACAAATTACAGTATGGTGTTTCGTGAAAAAAGTATTTGTGGACAGCTTTGTCGAAAAATCTTGCAAAATACACACGCTGCTCCAAATCAAAAAACAAAATTTTTCTCTTCTAAAAGGGTTATAAATAACTCAATTACTTACGGCTAGCAGTCCATGGGTGTTTTTCCAGACATAAAACAAGTTTTAAGTTTACTATACCATTAGATCCATCAAAGTTATTTGAAAACAGCTGCTTCGCCAATTGCATTCAATGGTCTACAGTGGGAACTCCAGTTTAATTTCAGTGTTGGGGGACAAGGTCATTTTCTGTTCTATCATGTACACTTAAACAACAGCTCCAATAAAATATATAATTATGGAAGATACATGAAAAACAATGCCGATGATGTGAGAAAGAAAACAACAAATACATGTGTGCAGGTCTAAACTTATGTCCTATAACCTCCTGACAAGTACTTCTCTTCTCTACACCAAGAATAACCGTGCAGGTCGTTTTTAGGTCGAGCTTCGACAGCGCTTGCACTGCCTGCAAGACCTGTTGTATCATCCTCTATTGGCTTTGGCACACCCACCGATTGCCATTGTTTGTAATCTGTGTCCTTTAGAAATGATGGCATTTTATTGGTGCATTTGTTTGAATGCCCCCCCAACCCCCCCCCCCCCCCCCCCCCCTCAGTATTCTTAGCTCCCTCCCAGGCGATTTCACTAAGGGAATATTTTTGTTGGCCATCACATTGTTACAGCGTGTGATGGCCCCTCCTCCCGTCTGGTTTATAGAAAGGCTATACCACCTAGGCCGTATTTAGAATCCCATCCCGTGCAAGCCGTGAAGTGATGGGCCCACCCAAACATGAGCCTGGCTCACCCAAACATAAGCCTTGGCCTTCGCAGTGAGGACATGAAGGCCAATAGAAAATGGGCAATATAATTTAAAACGTTCCTCCAAACGTTGTTTTTCTTCCTGTTCTGAGAGTTACGTGATTGGGTCTGGGCTTTTTCTCACACCCATCCCCAATCACATAACTTCTTTCAGAAAGGTGAGCTATGTCCTGCAGGTACAAAAGGGGCATGGCAAGGGGGAAAATTATTTATTTGGCACCGAGTAACTTTTGACTACCTTCCTGCTGTGTGGATATTTCCTTTTTTGTTTCAACACGGGAGAAAAGAAGTTTGTTTATTCTGTTTCACCTTTCCTGACCCCTGCAGCTGCTAATCAGATCAGGCTGTGACACAAAGTTTGATTATTGGAGTAGGTAAGAGAATGTGTTACTATTTGGTCTTATTTATAAAATCTATACGGGCCCAGCAAGGCACATACTTCGGTATGCTTTATTTAAATCGTTTTTATCAGGGATGCAAGACAACAATAAAAATGTCCAAATAACTGGTGAATAATGATCCTGCTGGATAGCAATCCTTTGTTGGTATTTTTGAAATGCAGATAAACTGTATTTTATGTGGATAGCTCAGTGGGTTACTGCCTTTGTCACTGGGATTCTTGTGTTGCTTGCAGTTCAGAACTTATACTCCTAACATAGGACAGTAACCTATGAACTGTCAAAGAGCTGCATACAAACATGAATGGCATAGTTAGAACTTTACTTTGTTTTGTGTTGCTATATAGTTAGAATTTCCCCAATCTTTCATTATTTTAATGTTGCTAAAAAGAGTTTGGGCAGATATACATTTTTATTAGTAAAGCCAACCCCTAACCACTAGGGTATGCTTTAAATCCTGAGTTTGTGCTTCCCCAGCCCAAACCCTCTTAAAATATAGTGCCCACCATTATTGTAATCCTCATTGGCTTTTGTGACATTCCCTATAGACTGATTTACATACTTGTATGATTTTTTGTCTGAGTATAATATGTGCGTGATGTAAAGTACTGTGACACCCTACACTAGGAGTAGCACTATGCAACAAATGAAATGCATATGAGAGAAGGGCTATGGAGAGATGAAGGACACTGGTGGAGGGTGGCAATGAGGGAATCGGAGGAGTTGGTCATGGGGTGGGGGGGAATTACGGAGAGATGGGGCACTGGTGGAGGGTGGTAATGAGGGAGTCTGAGGAGTAGGTCATGAGTGGGAGGGGCTATGGAGAGATGAGGGGCACTGTCGGAGGGGGGCTGTGGGGGAATCCAAGGAGGCGGTCATGGGGGTGGCTACAGAGAGATGAGGGGCACTGTTGGGGGCTGGCAGTGAGGGATTCCAAGGAAGAGAGACGAGGGGCACTGTTGGAGGGTGCTAGTAATGGTATCTGAAGAGAAAGAGGTCATTGGTGGGGCGCTAAAAAAGACTTTCGCACTAGCACTAAAGCTGGCCCTGTCATGGCCTTTCTGTTTTTATTTAAATAGCAGTCAGGTAATTACGGCAATTGTGGAACATATTTTAAAGTATGTGCTAATTATATTTACTGCTATATTCAATGTTTTAAGTTTTACGGTGATATTACTAATGTTTTTTACTGGAATAATGAATGTGGAGCTGGATGGTGGATGATATGGGCTAGGGCCCAAAGTCAGCTGTGAGATAAGGTGCCCAGGAGAGGGAAGGTAGAAAAGTGGATAATCGGGCCTGGAAGCACTTGTTTTGAAGCCTGACATGTTGGAATTTGAGGGTTTGCACTTAGGTCCAGACACTGCTCTTACTTTAAAATAACTCTCCACATGCTCTGTATACACACAGAATTAATCGGCTGTATCATGGGGACTGTTTGCAAGTATGATGTAATCTAGGGTGTGTAGGCTACCACAAGAAGCGACAAATCGGTTTGTTCGATAACACCACCAACCCGCAGGAAGACAGCTTGTATTATTTGCAGCCCGTGTACTTCTTTTTGCCTTTGCTCGCAAAAGACTATCAAAGTGACATCATACAAATCCTGAACCGACAGGGCAGTCTGGTTTTTATTTTCCAATTCCGAAGTCGGTCCTGCAGGGAATCAGAAAGAAGATGCTGCGCTTGGTCTACAGCAAGCAGGCAAGTGGATGTTGCCATAGAGGCCAGATGCCCGTTTTTTAGGGGGCTACAATTCGTTCGATTATGAAAATGCAAATCTAAGAATTGCAGAGTTTGAATGTGGCAGCCTGAAATTCCTTGATGTCCCATTCCACTGCTCAGCTTGACAAACTGCCTTCTTGTCCTGACCTCTATGTGACTGCATGAGTTCTGCATTTTTCTGTAGGTTAAGTGTGCGTATGTGTGTTTTGTGGGAGAAGTGGTGCCTTCATTGCGCATGCAGTTCTAATACTTATATCACATCACAGGAACAGGGGTGGGAGCATACCGCTACACCTCCCAGCAAGGTTCGCCCCTGGCATTATGGTAAATGCAGTCTTCTGTTGTTTACTTTGCTGAACTATTTACGAGTGTTTCGCCAGAGTTGGCGCAGATGGTGCTAATCTCTAGATGCGTGTTTCTGGTTCTTTAACCATCATCAATAAAGATTACAGGCTTCAAATTTGGGGTTTGCTGAGTAGGCTGCCAAACATCACATCAGGTCAGGTACCTCTCACTGGCGCGTGGGTTCTTCTTCCACGAGCTCATCAGCTCAATGACTCCCCGGGAGTGCTTTTAAACAGGAACAGGGGTGGGAGCACACCGCTACGCCTCCCAGCAAGGTTTGCCCCTGGCATTATGGTAAATGCAGTCTCATGTTGTTTACTTTGCTGAAATCTTTGTGAGTGTTCCGCCAGACGAGCTCGTGGAAGAAGCACCCGCGTGCCAGCGAGAGGTACCTGACCTGATGTGATGTTTGGCAGCCTACTCGGAAAACCCAAAATTTGAAGCCTGCAATCTCTACTGATGATGGTTAAAGAACCAAAAACACGTGTCTAGAGATCAGCACCATCTGCGCCAACTGTGGCGAAACACTCGCAAATATTTCAGCAAAGTAAACATGAGACTGCATTTACCATAATGCCCGGGGCGAACCTTACTGGGAGGTGTAGCGGTGTGCTCTCACCCTGTTCCTAATACTGATATTACATTTCAAAAGCACAACTCTTCTGCTACACCTGCAGTGGAAGAGCAAAAGTCACCTCTCTGACCTGCCAGCACTCTTCAATGAGAACCACCCGGGGGTGAGAATTTCAATGCCCAAGGATATGCTGGAGGCTCTCCTGAAATATCAGGGACTGGTTCTATCCAATTGTGACGATATGAATGTCAGCAGCCCTACATGCCAAGAACAGATGCATACTGGTAATTAGCATATTCAGTTCGAGGCATGTGGGCTGCTGAATTCATATCTGTGCATAGAATATATAGCAGTACCCTCTATTAGCGGCGGCTACCAGTGCCAGCTGCAGCAGTCTGAAAAAGAGTTTGGAGAACAGCCTGTCCTACAGCTGCCTGCTCTTTTGATTGCACATCTACACAATAGTGTTTGGTAAATGTATGTGTAGTGGACCAGGTGGCTGCTCTACATATATCATGCAAAGGAATGTTTCCCAGGAAAGCCATGGAGGCCCCTAACTTACGTGTTGAGTGGGCTCGTGGGGGAATCGTTAATGTGCGTTTAGCCTTTTGATAGCAAATTTGAATACATTTAACGATCCATCTGGCTATACCTGCTTTGGAGATGGCGTTACCTTTGTGGTGTGGGGCAAAGGCAACGAAAAGTTGTTTTGTTTTCCTAAAGACTTTAGTCCTGTCGATATAGTACATGAGGGCTCTCTTTACATCCAGTGTATGGAGTGCTCTTTCTGCGACAGTTTGTGGGTTTTGAAAGAAAACAGGCAGTTCAATAGTTTGATTTATGTGGAACTGCGATATTACCTTGGGCATGAATTTGGGATTGGTACGTAGTACGACCCTGTTGGCGTGAACCTGTATGAATGGCTCTTGAACGGTTAGTGCCTGGAGTTCACTAACTCTCCTTAAAGAAGTGATTGCTACTAGGAAAGCTACTTTCCAGGTGAGGAATTGAATCTCGCATGAGTGTAGAGGTTCGAAGGGTGGACCCATCAGGCGTGTGAGGACCAAGTTGAGGTTCCACATTGGAGCTGGTGGGTGGCTTGGAGGAATGACTCGTTTGAGTCCTTCCAAGAATGCTTTGATGGCCAGCACTCTGAATAAAGAGAGGTGCTGCCTGTTCTGGAGGTAGGCTGATATTGCGGTCAAATGGACACGTATTGAGGTGTATGCCAGATTGCATCGGTATAGGTGTAAGAGGTAACAAATTATGTTTTGGATGGATGCGTCTAGCGGGTTAATGTCATTATTATTGCAATAAATGACTAATCTTTTCCATTTGGCTGCATAGCAAGCTCTGGTAGTGGGTCTCCTGGCCTCCTTAATGATGTCCATACAGTCAGGTGGCAGGTTTAGGTAGCCAAACTCTAGGACTTCAGGAGCCAGATTGCCAGGTTCAGCTGTTGCGGATCTGGGTGCTGAATCTCTTCATGGTTCTGCGTCAAATGCGCGGGTTTGATCCGCAGCCTTTGGTGCGGCACCACGGAAAGTTCGAGAAAGGTGGTGTACCATGGCTGGCGTGCCCACGTTGGAGCAACCAGGACGAGTGTCAGTGAGTGTTGTCTGAGTTTGCGTGCCACCAGCGGTATCAATGGTGCTGGGGGAAAAGCGTACGCAAATCTGCCGGACCAGTTCATCCATATCGCATTGCCCTGCGACTGCGGATGTGGGAACCTGGCGGCAAAGCTTTGGCATTTTGCGTTTTCGCTTGTGGCGAATAGGTCTATCTCTGGATGACCCCACTGCTGGAAGCACGGTTGGAGTACTAATGGGTGTAACTCCCACTCGTGCATCTGGTGGCTGTGTCTGCTGAGCAGATCCGCCATCTGGTTGTCCTTGCCGGGGAGGTGTTCCGCCATGAGGAACATGTTCCTCTGAATGGCCCACTTCCACATGCTCTGAGCCAGATGAGACAACTGTGGAGAGTGTGTGTAAGGATCGCGGATGTTCTGCAGGAGCGTCTGGAGTCGTGAAGATGAGTCCACAGTCGTCCCCCGTGTTTCCTCGACTCTATCAGACTCTAGAGTGCGGAGAACCCACTGGGGAAAACAGGGAAACAAAACAAGGATAGGTGGGGGGATCCGGTAGGTCTTGATAGGTGATTCCGGCAGGAGGAACAACAGGAGCGTAAGAGATCGCAACAAGGCAAACAAGAAGGTCTCCCAGCTGTAATATAAAGGTGGTTAGTGGAATATCTCTGTATCGCCCCCCCCCCCTGTGCTCCTTCGATTCTGTATTTCCCCAACACCTACCGGGAATATCGTCTGCTGCTATGTATAAGTCTGTAGGAACCAGCAGGTGTGTTCTAAGTAGTAGTTCCTTTGTGGGCAGCTGCAGGGAATAAGTATACCAAGGTCATAATCCCAGGAAGGTAGAGTATTCCGTTAATACATAGGTAAGGTGGGGAAGATCAAGTACCTTGCTTATTGTGTAGAAGAGTGGGAAACCTAACCCCCTGCTCAATGGTCCTCGCAATATATCACCACCGGATTCCTGATAGCAGCTCAGGATGACGAAGGAGATGGATATAATGGTGAAGGGAGGAAATGATACTGGGGTCGTGGAAATAGGACAAAGGAAAAGACTCCAACTAACTCCAACCTTGGAGTTATCTTAACAGCAGGTAAAACTATAACTATACCTACAACTAATAAGATTTCAGGTATAAGACATGGATAAGCGAGGCGTTGGTATGAAGACACCATGACAGGAAGCGCTGGGAATGGAGAAAGCGCTCTGTCAATGTCAGTCTACCTCTTTAGTACGAAGTGACGCGAGACAGGAAACCCCTGGACCTCCAAACACCCAGCAGACCTTACTTGCATGAAGATGCCACAACCAGGGGAAACCCTCGCCAATATCCTGGAGAGAGTGGACCCCGTCCACACTCCGTAACAACAGGATCCACAACGCTACAACCACCGGAGCCGGGAAACGTCCACGACTCAAAACAGGAAACCGGAACTAACGCTACAGGAAGTCAGGCAACAGCTCTCGGGACGGAAATGGGGCTCAATGCTAGAACGCGAAGCGGCGTGTACACGCTCTTCGCCCCTTATATACCTGCCACCTGTAGGGGCTGAATCGCGAGGCATGACAGTACTCTCCCCTCACAACGCCCCTCCCCAGGCTTAGGTTTATGAGGGTACCTCTGATGAAACACCCGTACCAACCGGGGAGCATGTACTTCACTCGCAGACACCCAAGAACGTTCTTCCACCCCATAACCTTTCCAATGTAGCAGATACTGAAGTGTTTTACCCACGAAGCGGGAGTCTACAATGGTGTCCACTTCGTATTCTTCAGTGTCTTGTATGGTAACAGGCGAGGGTTTCTTAGGGAGTCGTGTACCAGGTGCAACAGGCTTAAGCAATGAGATATGGAATACCGGGTGGATTTTAAGAGCTGCAGGCAGTTCGATCTTCACTGCCACCGGATTGATCAGTCTCACCACGTTATAAGGACCAATGTATTTGGGCATGAACTTGCGAGGACCACTGAGTCTGATGTGTTTAGTGGAAAGCCACACCTTGTCCCCAGGAGCGTATATGGGTTCCAACCTCCGGTGTAGATCTGCCCCCTCTTTATATCGAACTTTAGCCAAATCAAGGTTGACTAATGTCTGTTTATGTAAATCGTGTAATCTCTGCACTAGGTCATTGGCTGCAGGAGTTGGGCTGCTAACGGGGATTCCCAGAGGCAACAGCTTGGGGTGAAAACCGTGTGAACAAAAGAAAGGAGTATGGAGGGTGGAGGAATGTGGACTGTTGTTATATGATAATTCTGCCACCCACACCCACTCATCCCACTCCGCGGCTGAGTGCAGCGCTTGGTTCCGTACATATTGTTCAAAGCACTGATTGACTCTCTCTGTTTGGCCGTCAGACTGGGGGTGATGACTGGAAGAGAGTCTAACGTCAATCTGCAGCAAGGCACAGAGGCATTTCCAAAATCGGGACACAAACTGGGCCCCCCTATCAGAAATCAAGACCGAGGGAAGGCCATGTAGCCGTACAACCTGTTGCAAAAAGATAGAAGCTAATGCAGCTGCTGTAGGTAACCCCGTTAAAGGAATGAAATGTGCTGTCTTCGTAAAGTGGTCTACCACCACCAGCAAGGTGTTATTCAAGCGCTTGGTGGTTGGTAGTTCCACTATGAAGTCAAGTGATACTGTGTGCCATGGGCCGGGAGGTGTAGCAAGAGGGAGCAGAAGACCCACCGGATTTTGATGGGAACTCTTAGTTTGTGCACAGACATGGCATGACTTCACATACTGTTCTATGTCCTGCAACATAGTGGGCCACCAGAACCGCTCACGTATGATCTGGATGGTCTTCTTAATACCAGGGTGACCCGACAAAGGGTGCGAATGATACCAGTCCAGGACCTGTGTTTGTAAAGCAGGAGTGGGTAACACCACCCCCCCTCGGACACACACCACTCCATCTGTACTGACCCACTCCTCTGCCCCCACAAAGTCAGGCATGGCCATCGAAAGTTGACTCTGCCGAATCCGAGCCCTGAAGTCTTCCTCCCTGAACACTCCCCCTAGGATGTGCCCTTCAGGGATGACAGGGGGCGCGACCTCAGGCACATCGGGAAGTTGAAACCCTAACCGGGATAAGGCATCGGCCTTGCCATTTTTCCTCCCAGGGCGGAACCTAATAGTGAAGTCATATTCACAGAAGAACTGGGTCCATCTAAGTTGCCTCATGGACAGCGCCTTGGTGGATTTAAGGTACTGGAGATTGCGATGGTCGGTGTAAACCACCACCGGGAAACGTGCACCTAAGAGGTATTGTCGCCACTCCTCAAAGGCTTTCTTGATCGCCAGGAGTTCCTTGTCCCCCACCGCATAGTTGAATTCCGCGGGAGAGAACTTGTGAGAAAAATAAGCAATGGGATGGCACACCCCGGTGTCAGGATCGACTTGACTCAGAACCCCTCCCACTGCCACTTGAGAAGCGTCCACCTCAACCACATAAGGCAAGGCTGGATCCGGATGGCGCAAAACGGGGGCGCGCGTAAAGGCCTCCTTCAAACTCCGAAAAGAGTCGTCAGCCGCAGTCGACCAGATGTACGGGACCCCCTTCCGCAAGAGGAGCGTGAGTGGAGTTGCCAATTCTGAGTATCCTTGAATAAAACGCCGATAAAAATTGGCGAACCCCAAGAATTTCTGCAGGTCCTTCACGGAAGTAGGTGATGGCCAGGCGAGAACCGCCTCGACCTTCACAGGATCCATACGAAGTCCGAGTGGGGAAACAATAAAGCCTAAAAAAGGCACCTCTCGTGTATGGAAAGTACATTTTTCCAGCTTGCAGTACAAATCATGAGCACGTAAGCGTTCCAACACACGCCGAACGTGACCCACATGTTCAGTCATGGAGGAAGAGAATATCAGTAAATCATCGATGTAGGCGATGACATGGAGGTCCATCATATCCCACAGGACTTCATTAATGAAAAACTGGAACGCCGCTGGAGCGTTGCAAAGCCCAAAGGGCATTACTAAATATTCAAACAATCCGTATTTAGTACAGAAAGCAGTTTTCCATTCATCTCCCTCCTTGACACGCACCAGATGGTAGGCGCCTCGTAAATCCAATTTGGTGAAATAGTTGGCATTACGTACTCTGTCAAGGAGGGAGGAGATCAAGGGCAAGGGATACCTGTTTTTAATAGTAACCTCATTCAATCTCCGATAATCGATGCAACATCGAAGACCCCCCTCACGCTTAGGAATAAAAAACAGCGATGAGGAGGCAGGGGATCTGGAAGGCCTAATAAACCCTTTCTCCAGCATAGTGTCCAGGTATTCTCGTAGGTATGTATTCTCCTTCTCGGTAAGGGCGTACACTCTGCTGCAAGGGATTCGAGCCCCAGCCTCTAAATCAATGCGGCAGTCGTATACCCTATGCGGGGGAAGGACGTCTGCCTCTTTAGGATCGAATACTGCGCTCAAATCATTGTAACAATCGGGCAGCTCGGATCTGGTGTCAGTCTGGTCCACCATAGAGGCTGCAAGAGCTACTGGGGCCCTAGTATCAAGAGGTTTGACAGGACGAAACTGGAGTGTGGCTGCCTTCCAGTCAATGATTGGGTTGTGTGTTTGCAACCAAGGGATTCCTAAGAGTACTGGTATCTGAGGTGAGCGAATCAAGTCGAATTCAATAATCTCATGGTGGTTCGGGTCTATATGCATATGGAGGGTGCATGTCTTGTGCGTTACGGGGCCTGAAACGAGAGAACGGCCATCAATAGTGATGACCGCATTGGGCACCTCCTTCTTGACGCATGGAATAACGTTGTCAGTTGCCCACTTCTCGTCCATAAAATTACCAGAGGCCCCAGAATCGATCATGATGGCCACATGCAAACCCAGGTGTTCTACTGAAAGGTAAGCTGACACATAGAGGTGAGTGACTGATCTAGATTCAGGGTCAGAGGAGGAGACTGTAAGGTCAGAAACGCCCAGGAGTCCTGTCTCCATGTTTCCTAGGCTTTCTAGTTTCCCGAACTCTTTGGAGGTAGGGGTTTTACGGGGCATGACCGCAGGAAATGACCGGCCTTCCCGCAGTAGAGACACAGTCTGTTGGTGCGACGCCTCTGTCGTTCTTCAGGAGTTAGGGGCCCTCTCACTATTCCTATTTGCATAGGTTCACTATCATCGGGAACTTTGACCACCTCAACTCCTTTTGCTTTGGCGGGAACATATCGCTGTTCTCCTTTCCCCTTTTCCTGCTTCCTTTCCTGGATACGATGTTCAATTTTCACCACAAGGTCTATCAACTCAGGACAGGCTGCAGGAAGGTCCACTATCTGTGAAAGGGCGTCTTTTAAATCGTCCCGTAGCCCTCTGTAAAACAGTGTACCCCGCTTTTCTTCGGGCCAATTGGATTCAACTACCAGTCTCTGAAATGTAGTGATGTAGGCAACCAGGTCTTGATTGCCTTGTCTAAAAGCCAACAGTTCAGAGTCTGCAGAGTGTGTATATGTGTGTCTATCAAAAAGCTTGCGAAACTCCCTCTTAAACTCGGTGTAATCGTACAATAAAGGGTCATCCCGGTCCACTAGAGGTATAGCCCAGTCCGCGGCCGCCCCACTAAGGTAGGACACCATAAATGCAACCCGGGCCTGATCTGTGGGGAAGCAGGTGGCCTTACAAGAAAAATGCAGCTGGCAGTGGCTAAGAAAGGCGGCACACCGCGAAGCATCCCCCGAAAACCTTTCTGGAGGGGCTAACGGGATGGAGGTAGGGGTAGTAACCTGTATCACTGGGTTGGGTGGATCAATTCTCCCTCCCACGGCCCCCATCTCCTGTCGATGCTGGAGGGAATCTATTCTGGCAGATAATGCCTGGGTTTCCGCTTGCAGATTGCCGAGCATGCCGGCGACGTCTGCAAGTGTAACCACACCTAGCTCCATGGCGCTCGGGCAGAATATTCTATACTGGCTTCGCGTTCTGTAAGGATCGCAGATGTTCTGCAGGAGCGTCTGGAGTCGTGAAGATGAGTCCACAGTCGTCCCCCGTGTTTCCCCGACTCTATCAGACTCTAGAGTGCGGAGAACCCACTGGGGAAAACAGGGAAACAAAACAAGGATAGGTGGGGGGATCCGGTAGGTCTTGATAGGTGATTCCGGCAGGAGGAACAACAGGAGCGTAAGAGATCGCAACAAGGCAAACAAGAAGGTCTCCCAGCTGTAATATAAAGGTGGTTAGTGGAATATCTCTGTATCGCCCCCCCCTGTGCTCCTTCGATTCTGTATTTCCCCAACACCTACCGGGAATATCGTCTGCTGCTATGTACAAGTCTGTAGGAACCAGCAGGTGTGTTCTAAGTAGTAGTTCCTTTGTGGGCAGCTGCAGGGAATAAGTATACCAAGGTCATAATCCCAGGAAGGTAGAGTATTCCGTTAATACATAGGTAAGGTGGGGAAGATCAAGTACCTTGCTTATTGTGTAGAAGAGTGGGAAACCTAACCCCCTGCTCAATGGTCCTCGCAATATATCACCACCGGATTCCTGATAGCAGCTCAGGATGACGAAGGAGATGGATATAATGGTGAAGGGAGGAAATGATACTGGGGTCGTGGAAATAGGACAAAGGAAAAGACTCCAACTAACTCCAACCTTGGAGTTATCTTAACAGCAGGTAAAACTATAACTATACCTACAACTAATAAGATTTCAGGTATAACACATGGATAAGCGAGGCGTTGGTATGAAGACACCACGACAGGAAGCGCTGGGAATGGAGAAAGCGCTCTGTCAATGTCAGTCTACCTCTTTAGTACGAAGTGACGCGAGACAGGAAACCCCTGGACCTCCAAACACCCAGCAGACCTTACTTGCATGAAGATGCCACAACCAGGGGAAACCCTCGCCAATATCCTGGAGAGAGTGGACCCCGTCCACACTCCGTAACAACAGGATCCACAACGCTACAACCACCGGAGCCGGGAAACGTCCACGACTCAAAACAGGAAACCGGAACTAACGCTACAGGAAGTCAGGCAACAGCTCTCGGGACGGAAATGGGGCTCAATGCTAGAACGCGAAGCGGCGTGTACACGCTCTTCGCCCCTTATATACCTGCCACCTGTAGGGGCTGAATCGCGAGGCATGACAGTGTGTTCCTCCCTGCTTCTGTATGTAGTACATGGCGGTCATGTTGTCCGTCCGGATCAACACGACTTTGTTGCACAAGTGTACTTTGAATGCTTTCATAGCCAGGAAGATTGCCATCAGTTCTAGAAGGTTGATGTGCATCTTCTTTTGTTGTATTGTCCATAGTCCCTGCACTGTGTAATTGAGTACATGAGCTCCCCATCCCTGGAGAGACGCGTCCGCTGTCAGTAATATTTGTGGAACAGGCTCTTGGAACGGTCGGCCCTTGCAAAGGTTTTGTGGATTCCACCAATGCAGAGAGTTGTATGCCCGACCGCTCACCAACACTAGGTCTTTTAGTTGCCCTTGAGCCTGATTCCATTGACGTGCTAAGCACTCCTGAAGCGGGCGCATATGTAGTCTCGCGTGTGGGACTATGAAAATGCAGGAGGCCATCATGCCTATCAGCTGCATGAACACTCGCGCGGGAAGGGAGTGTTGGGGTTTGAACTTGGAAATTAGCATTTGCATGCTGTTGATCCTCACTAAATTTGGCTGAGCTGTGGCTGCCAGAGTGTCTATGGTCGCACCTAGGTACTGTTGTACGTGTGCGGGTTGGAGATGTGATTTTGGGTAATTTAGTGAGAACCCAAGACTGTGAAGAAGGTGAATGGTGCGGGACATGTGACTGGCACATTGCTGGGCTGACTTTGCCTGAACAAGCCAGTCGTCCAGGTAAGGGTAGACATGAATGTGTTGCCTCCGTAAATGTGCAGCCACAGTAGCTAGGCACTTTGTGAAAACTCTGGGCGCCGTTGTCACGCCGAAGGGAAAAACCTTGAATTGGTAGTGCTGCCCTTGAATAGTGAACCTGAGATATTTTCTGTGTGATGGGTGAATGGGTATGTGGAAATCCGCATCTTTGAGGTCTAGTGTGGCTAGGAAGTCTCCCTGTTTGAGCAGTGGGAGGACTTGTTGTAGGGTGAGCATGTGGAAATGCTCCGAGAGAATGTAGCGGTTGAGGGGTCTCAGGTCTAGTATAGGTCTGAGTGACCCGTCCTTTTTTGGTATTAAAAAGTACAGGGAGTACACCCCCGTACCTTGCTCGTGGACGGGTACGACCTCTATTGCGCCTTTTTGCAGCATACTTAGCACTTCCTGCTGTAATAGCGCTAAGTGCTCTGAGGACATAGGACGGTGTTTTGGCGGTATGGTGGGTGGAGTTGAGGTTAATTCTAGGCAGTAACCGTGTTTGATAATATCTTTGACCCACCTGTCCGTGGTGATGGAGTTCCACGTGGACAGGAACCTTTGTAGCCTTCCCCCGACAGGTGTTATGTGGTCGGGAGGAAGGGAGAGGGCGTCACTGTTTGTTCTTGGGGGAGGACCTGGTATTGCCGTATCCGCGTCCTCTGCCCTTTGTGCTTGAGCCACGATATCCACCCCGGGTGTTTTTATCGTAGGTACTTTGTGTGTTGCCCTTGTTGTAGGTTTGCTGTGACCCCTGTCCTCTACCTGCTCCCCTATTTCCGGGGCGACGAAAGGAGCCACTCGGAAAGGTCTGCGTTTGGAGAGCCCCCATGGACTTTGCAGTGTCTGTGTCCTTTTTTATTTTCTCTAGGGTGGTGTCAACCTCTGGTCCGAATAAGTAGTCGGGGTTGACCGGCTGATTGAGGATGTTATTTTGAACCTCTGGTTTGAATCCAGAGATTCGCAACCAGGCGTGTCGGCGTAACATGACGCTAGTGTTTATTGCTCTGGCAGCTGTATCTGCGGCATCCAGTGCACACTTAATGGATGCGTTCGTGAGGAGTTGTCCCTCCCTGATGAGGATCTCTGCTCCCTCTTTGTATTGGTCAGGGAGATGTTGGAGTAAGGTTTCTAATGTGTCATAGTGTGCGCGATCGTAGCGAGCTAGGAGCGCCTGAGTATTGGCAATACGCCATATGTTAGCTGCCTGGGCTGCAACCCGTTTGCCGGAGGTCTCTAGCACCTTGGACTCTTTGTCCGGGGGAGGAGCATCCCCAGTTGTCTGCGAGTGCGCCCGTTTGCGAGCATTCGCGACTACTATGGAATCCAGAAGCAACTGGCCTCTAATGTAGGTAGGGTCCCCAGGCGCCGACCTATATTTCTTGTCGATCCTGGGGTTTATTACTCTTGCCCTGGTGGGTTCTTTGAAAATGTCCTTTGCTGGTTTGAGGACACCTTTCAACATGGGTAGAGTTTTGATATTCCTTTCTGAGGATGCGAAAGTTTCCATTAGAAAATCGTCCTCGATTGTGTCAGAGTGGAGTTGCACACCATGATTGGCCACAGCACGTTCAATGAGGGCGTTGAATGCGGCAGTGTCCTCTGTGGGAGACGTTTTCGCGCCCTATAGCTGCGTGTCCTGTGTATCCATAGGTGCACCCGGGTCTACAGGGTCATCCCAAGCCTGGTCAGGGTCCTGTTGGCCTTCAGGGTCCATCTCTCCCGGGTAGGGGATGTGGTCACCCATGTAGTCCTCCAATGTGGATCTGGGTAAGAGGTATGGAGAGGTTCGTAAAGAACTGGTTCCGAATCCGCTGGCAGCTTTTTCTTCAGCGGGATCCGGTAGGAGTCCAAAGCCGGCTCGGAAGATATTCTCCGCTTGTGGAGCATAATTCTGCCGGTGTCGGCATCGATGATGTGGGATGGCGACGTCTCCGTAGGAGAGCGTTCGGCAGGCGTGATCCTAGTGTGGGTGACACGTGTTCTGATTTCGAACAGTTTGGGCGCCGTGGATGGCGGCAGGCCAAAAGTGATGTTGGCTGGTGCCGGAGAAGCTTTTTGAGCCTTTTTCGGCTCGGAGCCCCACGTGTCCTGGAGGGCTGTCTTTTGTTTGATGCGTTGCAAGGACGCTGCAACTTGCCGTGCCTGGAACGCCGATGGTTCTTTGGCGCCGACCGGTTCTGTAGAGGCAGGCGTGGACTTCTTCGGCGCCACGGGGTCATCGAGGAGAGGTAGTAGCTGTCGACGGCGTCGATGATTGGGCCTTTAGTGCTGCTTTCGAGGTGGTGTGAGACGCAGCGGCCATTTTGACCTTTGTGGCCGGAGCCGATAGCTTCGGTGCCGGGAGCCGAGGCGGTTTGGCGGTACCGATGGTCTTTTTCCGTGTGTCGGTGCCGACGTCGGCTGCTGCGAGCTCGGCGCCGAAGTCCCGTTTGGTGCGGTCGGTGCCGACGGGTTTGGCTGGCGTCGAAGGTGTAGTGGGCTTCGATCCGACCAGTGTCACTTTCAGTTTCGGTTTCTGTGGAACCGATAAGACTTTCGGTTTCGGTTTCGATGAAGGGAAACCAGTCGTTTTGGGTAGTAATGGCTGTCGCTGAAAGTCCGAGGCCGGGCCAGAGGGCGGGGCCGAAGAACTGCGGGATAGGTCTTGGGTAAGGCCCGAAGGCGATCCCTCGACCGGAGCCATAGACTGACGCACTGGGATATCCTCCGTCTGTACGGGTAGGCCGTGCTCGTCACCGGAGCTACTCTCTTCGGCCCCTAAGGCCTCATCGTAGTCTCCTACCTCGGTGTCGGCTTCTTCTCTGTGAAAGAGTTGTTCTTCGATGTCTTCTGATCCGGATTCGTGTTCGGAAACGGGGCTGGAGGGTAGGTTCTCCACGTCTTCCACATCTTCGTCCTCGGCGCTGAAGATGTTGGTCGGGGCCGGTGCCGCTTGCTGCGCTTCAAGTCTCGCTGCTCGTCGATTCCGGAGAGTCTTTTTGGATCGGAATCGGGCACAGGCCATACATGTGGATTCGTCGTGATCCGGTGAAAGGCATTTGTTGCACACCGGGTGGACGTCGACATGGGGATATTTCGCATTGCAAACAGGACACCGCTTGAACGGTGTCCTCGATTCCATCGTCGATGTGTTGGGTCGATGGTCGGATATAATGCGAAAAAGTTGTTCTTGAAGTTAGTAAACTAACAAATAACTATCGATACCGATCGGGAACAGTACCGACGCGAACTAAAGGCCTTTTGGCCTGAAAAAAGTTTTTCCTAACTTGAGTCAAGATAAGCACATCCGAACCCAATGGCGGAAAAAAACAATCTGAGGATGGAGAGGATGCCCATGCGCACTGTGGTCCAGGGGAGGAGTCACCTATCTCAGGATACTTCGAAGACTCTTCCAGGACAACAACGTGCAAACATCCGGACCCAACACTAGGCGGCGATCTATGCACAGATATGAATTCAGCAGCCCACATGCCTCGAACATATATATATCTGTATTCATTTTCAAAGAAGAGAGACAAATTGAAAGTAGATTGTAGAGCAATACACTTATAACAAAACACACTGACCCACAGCATGACATTCACCCAGGTGAAGAAGGGCGACCAGTATATAGCAGCTTAGAAAGCAGTTCTGTCTACCATATCTTCCCTGTTCTTCCTCCATGAGGGAGCTCTGTTACATTTAAGAAGTCGCATGCTGGTAAGGAGACACAGGAAGTGGGAAAGTAATAACTACTTTATTTAAGAACAAGTTACCTGTATAGGATCTCCACCAGGGGCTATAGATAAAACCAGTTCAGTGTACTCTGGCTTCTGGATCAGACCCCATCTATAAAATGTATATCAACACCACTAAGTTTCAGCTTCTAAAACAGTGATAATGCAAGTACCCTTTCATGCATCAGAATAAAGGAGGCCTTTTTGAATCCAGTAACAATAAGAGGAAACCATGTTGTAGAGGGGACATGTCCCAAGCACAATGCAGGCGGGCAGCCAACAAGGTCAGTAGGTGTGTGGTTAGAGCAAGCTGACGGTCACCCAGCAAAGGGGCAGTAAAGCAACACCCTCTCTCAAAGTGACCACCATACAAATTCATGAGGTCCTCTCTGCTAAGAAGGAGCAATGCTTTCCATTCTAACATGCCAATTACTTCATTTGCATCATAAAATTCGCACGGACATGCTTTCACCAATGTCCTGTATTACTAAATGTGACATGATGCATTACTATGGACACAATTTTTACCATGCCATATGAACAAGGTGGCACCTCAGTCTGCAAGCAATGCGAGTCATCTCTAATACTATTGCAGTACATTTTGTTGTGGTCGTACGGCATCAGAAAAGGTAAAATAAAAATGGATAGTGTTTGGACTTCTTCTAAGAGTGATATTAAAAGACCATACAAAAAAAGAAAGGACAACATTATTTACAAAGAGTTGTGTAGTGTAAATGAATTGCTTAATTACACAGTTCTTGTATTTTAGCATATGTAGTACAATAGATTACACATATTCTATATCGATTTCCTAGACATCAAGGTTTAAGCCAAGCATATGCGAATGGAGTTTGTTTACTGTTGTATTCTAATGAGGTTAGCTCACTAATACGGGTGCATCTGTTCTCACCCACTCCTGCAAAGATATCATGCAAGGCCAACAGGGCTGGGCCAACAGGGCTGGTCCACCAGTTCACAGTTTATCCATGGACGGTTCAGATTTTCCAGTTGTGTATTGAGGCCTGGGGTCGTGCTACATCCAGAGAGATAATTAGTAAAACAAGGAGCTGGATATGAACTTAGTAGTGTAAATAGAGAATGTATCTAAGTAAAAGTGGGTGTGGAAGACAGAAAGGTATGGTGCCCTTGGCCAAGTACCTCTATATTCTGACTCCTGGCCTATGAACCTGGGGCTATGGACCCTGCCTTTGGTCTACTAATTAAGTTCATTTTAGAAGAAAGTGCTTAGATTGATGGTTTGTGCTCTTTGATTGACAGCTACTCCTTAATTATTTTGGGTTGTGAGCAAGTCTCACTGTTTTGTGTGATTCTAATGATGCTTTTAAAATGCATGAAGACATATGTCTGACCTTTTTAACTCCCACACATGATTTAGGGTTGTATGCAGTTTCAAAGGAGTATTCTCTGCATGCTCTTTCTAATGGATGGAGGGCCATCAATTGACCGAATATCAGCCGAATAAATGTAAGATTTCCTGAAGAGCCCAAAGAAAGATTCTTACTCTCGATTTAAATGCTTACATTGGAAATGAACTTCCTGAGTCTATGACAACTACAAACAAGCATTTGCAATGCAATAGGTCTCACATTACTGAAAGTTTGAGCTATTGGTGTTGCAAATAATAATGCAACGCCAATAGCTCAAACTTTCAGTAAGTAATGCGAGACATATTGCATTCCAAATGCTTGTTCATCCAGTGTTGACCCTGGAACAATGCAAACTAGCTGTTTCTGCTTTGAGACATTTGCTGTCCCCTCACATTACTTACCATATATCACTGTGCAAGGCTGAATTATTAAGCTTTTACTTACTACTGTGGAACTGTTTCTAATTGCAGGAAGTCATGCTTAAATGATGTGGATCACCTGTTAAGGTGTAAAACACTATGGGCCAGATGTATCAAGAATTGCTTTTGCAGTTCTTAAATAGTAAATCTTACAGATTCGCTATTTAAGAATCGCAAAATGCAATGTATGTAGTATTTGCAAATTTTTTTTGCGAATCCTTAACAATCCCTATTAGCGAATCGCAAATTGTGATTCACTATTAAGGCATGCATTCCCATTCATTCCTATGGGCCTATAGGCCCATAGGAATGAATGGGAAAACATTCACAATTTGCGAGTACCAAATTGGTAATCGCAAATTGCTAATTCAATTGTGAGGGTGCTAGGGGGCCTAAAGGCACCCCTGATGCACCCCCAGAAAAGGTAAGTATGCACATGTGGTGCACACACATGCCTTAAGGGCATGTTTGCGAGCCACATGGCACTTTGAAAGATGCACTTTGGTGCATTTTTCAAAGGAATCGGAAATTACCATCAACTTGAAGTTGGTGGTAATTTGCGTTCCCTAAACGCAAATTTGTATTTAGCGATTGCTACATGAATTGCATTTAGGGAATCGCAAATTGTGATTCCCTTACTGCATTCGCAATTTAGGTAATCGCAAAAAATTGCGATTACCCATATTGCGAATGCCAAGATTTTGATACATTGCAAAAGGCATTTTTGCATTCACAAACGGGCCGATTTTGCGAACGCAAAAAGCCTTGATACATCTGGCTCTATGTTTGTACGAGGCTCATTTTACAGGGAAGCAGATGAACTCCAGCAGTGGGGATCTGTATAAATACTGGCAGAGTTTTTAATCCCAGGAGCCTGGTGACTGATGTTCTCCATCGTTCGACGCACTATCTCTGCGCGAGAACTCACCCATCCAGGAAAAACCCAGTATGTCTGACTGAAACTATTTACATGTAACCCCTAGTGTGCATTAAACACCAATGAATTAGCAATATCAATGGAGAAGTTTCATTTCTTCTCACGCTGAAGATGGATTGCCTGAAAGTAAGGGGAACTGTGCAGAATAGGCACCGATTCAATTATGAAAACAGAAAAAAATAAATAGATAAGCCGCCTGAAGGCCTATCCTGTTTGTTCCGCTTTGTTGCTAGCAAAGAAAACCGGTTTTGGTAGATTACTGTGCAGTCCCCGCAGTGCTGTCTCGAGTTTGTGACAAGTAGATTTCATTTTCTTTTGTCTGTTTATCGCATTGTATATGCACACCTTCATTGTGACAAAGAGAACTAATTTCTGTACGGTTTGCGAATCTTAAAATAAAGTTCCCAAACCTACAAGTCACCTTCGTTCCTGAGGCAGCTGGGACAACGCCACATTCTGCCCCCTTGCCTGCTGCAAATAAATTATTCAGCTATTTTTGAGCGAAACGTTAGCAACTAAGATGATCTACGGAAGAAACACCTTCCGCTAACCCCACTGTATTTAATGTCACTATGGCGCAATGTCTCCCTACATCTGTCTTTCCTTAACGGTACGATTTGAACTGCTAGTACGTCACCCAGAAAGAATATGTTCAAATTCTTTTGAGAGAAAAATAAATGTAGAATAGTAATACAATTCAAAATGTTATCAGCCCCTCGAATTCTATTTAATTCTGTGCACCGATATTTATATAGCGCATGGCTAACCAACCGGGCCTACCTGCGATGGTAACAACCTCTGCTCTACTACCCTGTGAAACTAGAATTGTGCTGGAATAAATGGGTTTTCAGGTTTTTACCTAAGTTTGCTTCTGATTTTTCCAATCTCCAGTGTTGTGAGGGCATTCCACAGCTTAAATGCCAGGTATGCAAGGGAACTCACACCAGTCGGGCTGCTACCTGGAAGCAGCAGTGGGGTAGGGGGGGGATATCGTTAAAAATAAAAAAAATAAAAAAGTCACTTACCTCCTGGCCGGCTGGCTGGCTGGCTGGCTGGCCGGCGCCGCCTCTCCTGCATCCTCTTCCTATCTAAGTGGGAGAAACAAGAAGCACCAGGGCTCCCACGCCCCCCACAGCCAATCACAACAGGGGCTGGAGGGGTGGGCATGTTCTCCAGCAGGCTGTAATGCAGCCTGCATGGAGAACAGGCAAAGTGCGCATGACTGTTTTGGGCGGCCCGTGAGGGCCAACCAAACAGTCACTGTGCACTTGGGAGAGTTGTACCACTCCTCCCCTGCTCTACAGCCCCGACCGGCCCCTGCCGCAAGCTGCAGCAGTAGGAGGACAAAATAAAATGATAATAACATTAGTTATTATCAATTTATTTTTTCCTTTCTTTTGCTGCTTCCAGCCAGTTGGGAGACGCTCCTCCGCCTTAGCAGAGGAACCGCCACTGACTCCCACCACATCTCGTTCTTTTAATCCAAGGCATCAGCAGTAGATTGTGACCCTCTAAGCTCAATGTTCTTTTTGGCCTGGAACAGGTAAGCAGGCACTGTACGAGCTGGGGGCCTTTTGTGTTGAGGGCACGATGAACAAGGCAAAGGGTTTTGAACTGAATTCTTTATTGCAATCGCAGCCAATGCAAAGCTGCCAATTCTGGTGCTGCTGATTTATGTCTAGGGATTTTGTAAAGAGTCCGAGCAGTGGCATTCTGTACCACCTGTAGTAAATCAATGACAATTTGGACTTGCTAAATAAAGGGAGTTTCCACAGTCCACGCACAAAATAATCCCTGTACCATCACTCTACGGAGTAGGGTGGGGAGCCAGCTTCACAGTTTCCTCAGGGTTCGAAGCAGTCAGAAGTAACATGCAGTCAATTTCTTGGCCTGAACCTCCATGGTGAGCCTATCGTCGATCCAGACTCACAGGCTTTTGACTGTTGGGGAGAGTGATGGGAGTGACCAAGCCGTCCGGCCAGTTAATTCCAGCCAACTTGAGGGATTATTACCTGCAACCACAACCTCCATTTTGTTACGCTCCCTTTTAACCTACGATGGACATCTAGTGAGCAACTTGTGTAAGACAGGCGTTTAGTTGACTGGAATTTTGAATTGATTCTGCTGTAAGAGAGATGACAATCTGGATGTTATCTGTATAGGAGACTAGCGCTAATCCATGTGCTTTCACAATTTCTGCTAATGGACGTTCATGCAAATTGAAAGTGTGGGACTTAGAGAGGATCCCTGGGGACAGCACATTTCCATGAGTATGTAGAAGAAGTTGATGAGTCGTCCTGGACTTTGAAACTTCTTTGCTGTAAGAAGACTATAAGCCATTTAAGTGCCTCTCCAACGATTCCAGCCTTTTCTAACCTATGGAACAGTACGGGATGGGACACAGTGTCGAAGCCTGCGATCAGATCGAGTAGGATCATTGCTACAGAGCCACCTCAGTCTAGAATGGCTGGGAGTTGTTTTGTTGCTGCAACCACTGCGAACTGTACTGCTGCCCACCTCAACCCTGTTTGCGTGTGATGCAGGATGGAATGGGCCTCTAAAAAGAAGGACAGATGTTTATTCACGTATTTCTCCAAGGTTTTACCCATACCTCAGAGCAGAGAAATGGATTGGAAGTTCTCTGCCCAGAGAGGGTCTGCCATGGGTTTCTTCAGAAGTGGTTTTACCAGGAGGGGCATGGCCAAGGTGGCCACAACCTAAAGAAGCTCCTGTGTACAATGACGCTCCAGACACGCCATCTGTCCTCAAATCTGGCCCAATCGGCACCGTGCATTGATCGGCGCACGGCGACAGAGGCGTACCGGGCTGAGGCCTAAACGGCAGAACCAGAGTGCCCGTTAAACACCGGGGACAGAGAGGTAAGTCGTCCCCCCCACCACGGAAGATTGCGGCCGAACAGTGTTGAGGCATGCGTGTTGAGGCCGTGCACTCATGAGAAGGCCGTGCAGCGGCCGGGGGCAGTGAGCCCGGGGGTGCCAGTGGAACACCAAATGGAGGCTGGGTGAGTCATTCTCTCCTCAGCCCGACTGATTATCAGGTATCAGTGTTTGGCGGAACACGCGGGAGAAGCGCGGCCGCCCGACAAGCAGGCCCGTTCTTTTGGGTGCATCATGCGCTGCGGCATCGGCAGTACGAGTCATATGAGGGCACACGGCCGGGACTGAGGCCATGACATTGGGGCCATTCGCCCACGAGAGGACTGTGCTGCAGCCAGGGGGGTGAGCCCGGAGGGGCAGTTGGACAGCTGAAGAAGATGGAGTGAGTCATTCCCTCCCCACTCCCATTGACTATTAGGCATCGGTGCTCGGCGGACCACGTGGGAGGAATGCGGCCGTCCGACGAGCAGGCCTGTTCTCTTGGACCTGTGCATCAAGCACTACAGCATTCGGCGATCCCAGTTATAGGAGGACACACGACCGGGTCAGAACAGAAGCTGTGGCGGCGAACAGACTTCTGTGCGCAGATGGAGTGCACAATTACACCGGTGTCTTAGGTTGGTCCCCACTGGCGCTGTAGTGAATTTTTTATAGTCCTGGAAACCTACGAGATATCACTTTAGCTCTTCTGACACATGAACAGAGCGGCTGAACAGGAAAGGAGGGGGGCCCATAAAGCAAATAGCAACAGGCGTGGGCCCGCCGAGTCCCTGGAGAGAAAGTCATGCCCTCCGGCGTCCCTGGTGGTGGGCCGGTGGCATAACTACAGATGATTGGCGCAGACAGATCGACCAGAAGCGTGGCCAAGAGAAGGTACAGGCAGTGCCTGAGGGGGGCACCCCCAACTGCCAGTTGGGGCCCACTGAATATCTAAAAGAGGCAATGCAGCAGAGAGACCGGGGTTGCGAAGCCAGAAGTACGCAAGATATGGGGGCGCTCCAGCTGGACCCTGTGTTCCCCATATCCATCAAGTTAAGTACATAGACCAGGCACGTCTGCAGGGAGGGTCTGGGGAGAGAGCTCCCGGAACGGTGTTCTGACTGGGCGCTGTTGGGCAGCAGGACCGCAGCAGGGTAGGAGAGGAGGTGCGGACCACCTGATGACTGCCTTGGAGAGACATGAAGGTGCCTGCTGCCTGAGGTATACCCGGCAGGAGTAGCGCGATAGTGCTCCCTGGGCTACATAGATTGTCTGTCGCACCTGTCACTGTATTGGGAGTCATGGTGAAAACTAGGGGCCAGGCTCCACCACAATTGAACAAGATGGACAAGTACATAATTCCCAGTCAGACCACGAAGGGAACCGGATCGGCCAGGAGCCGGGTTGAATGCTATTATAGAAGCAATTCAGGACCTCCAGACCTCGCTTGAACCCAAAATAGACATGATCACAATAGACATTGGCCTCCTGCAATCAGATTTTCAGAAAATGTCTGACAAAGTAACAACTGCAGAGTCCAATACCCACACTCTCCAAGTCACATCCGAGTCACTGGAGGAACAGGCTCATACCCTCATGTAACAGGAGATTCTGACTGCTAAAGTCGAGAACCAAGAGGACAGGAACCGATGAAACAACAGAGTGGTTGGGGTTCCGGAGGAATTAGAGGAACCAAGAGCTGACCTCTTCGTGGAAGACTTGATATTAAACTTCCTACATTCTAAGCGCCTCTCAAAATTCTTCTTGATCGAACATGCACATAGGGCGCCGATACCGCTGCCGAAACTGTGCCCTCCGCGCACTATTATTGCCAGGATCTTCGACCACAGAGACACGGACGCAACATTCCAGGCGGCTCGCCCCCTAGGGGACATGAAGTACGAAAAAGCACTGGCGTGCTTTTATGCGGACTCTACATTGCAGGTACAGCGTCAGGGATGCAGTTTCAAGGATATCAAGAGGGCGCTCAAAGCGAAAGAACTGAAGTACATGATGCTCTTCCCAGACACGCTAAGCGTTGTAGTGAAGGGGAATTCCTGGTTATTTACATATCCAGCAGAAGCGTGTGACCAACGCTTCTTGGAGAGGCAGTGGCCTCGTGGGGCAGGAGAGGTCACCCCTCCGGGTCGACAAGGTTACGATTCCCCAGCACGCAGCAGCAACTAGCAGGCTGACAAGGTGGAATCAGAGGTGCCATGAGAGACATTGCTGGATGGGGGATGAGTACCCAATTGCATGACTTACTGGGCTGCCGTGGGATTGGAGGGATAAAGGGATTGGAGGGATCCCCTACTGCAGACCGTCACTAAGATTTTATCCTACACGAACATATTGACCTGCTTTAGGAGGGGGGAGCATGGCAGCGCAGTGTAGCATTCTTTCCTGAGCACACAGGGAGAGCGGGGGAACATGAGGGACAGTATGGTTGACCAACCTTGGGCAATACATGACAATGTCACTACATTCGTTCTCACAAGGGTCTGCGAGAGCCGTAGACATTGGATGATATAATGGCTGAGTAGCCAACCCTTAACATGTTTATTGTTTAGTTTATGGCACCAGCTGCTCAAATTAGGTGGTGGGCCATTTTAGACCAACTGTACAGGGAAGCAGGGAGGGGGGGGGGGGGGGGGGGAGTCTCTGGGATTGTTATGTTTGTGTTAGACACTTTGAAAGTTGCGAAGTCTTTAACAAATATTGTGGTTCCACGGCGAGCCAATTGGAGGGAAGCAATGGCGTAGCTAGGGGGGGGGCGGTGGGGGCGGTCCGCCCCAGGCGGCACTATTTTCGGGGCGGCCGGCGGCAACTGCGTGGCTCTGGTGCTGTCACTGAGCAGCCAGTACACCACACGTGTTACTGTACGTGCAAGCGCACCTGCTTGCACCCAAATGCCGCACCACACAAAATGCTGCTCCACCTAACATAGTGGTGGTGCGGCGCCGGACCCGGCGTACTGTTTATGTGGTTCCCAGGACCGTCAATCTTGTAGCGAGCGTAAAGCGCTACCAATGACGGCCCTGGGAACAGTTTTTGGCCAGCCCCGCGGTGTCTACTGCAAGCAAAGCTCCATGCCTAACTTTCACTTCTCTCCATAAAACCCCTCCCTTTAGACGCTTCCTGTTCCCTGCCTGACCAGTCCTCCCCAGTCCCTGCGGTGTGCTCGAAGGCAGAGTGAAGGTGAGGGTGAGTGTGAGTTATTTAAACTTTTCACTTAGTGTCGCGTGCACAAATTCAAAGCACATTTCACGAGAGTTTATTTTCAGTCACATTGAGAAGAGTTGTGAACTGGGAGACAGAAAGCATCGGTGGGGGTGGATAGAAGGTAAAAAGAAAAGGGTTATAAGAGAAGCAGACACAAGGGGAGGCGATGCAGGCAGAGGGGGAGATGGTGCAGGCAGAGGGGGAGATGTGCAGGGGGTGAGATGGTGCAGGCAGATGGGGAGACAGGACAGGCAGAGGGGAAAATGGTGCAGGCAGAGGCTAGATGTGCAGAGGGTGAGATGGTGCAGGCAGAGGGAGAGATGGTGCAGACAGAGGGGGCAATGGTGCAGACTGTGGGGAAGATGTGCAGAGGGTGAGATGGTGCAGGCAGAGGGGGGGGTTGGTGCAGACAGAGGGGGACACGGTGCCCTCAGAGGGCGAGATGATGCAGGGAAGGGGGAAGTGGTGCAGGAAGAGGGTGAGATGGTGCCAGCAGAGGGAGAGATGGTACAGGCCAAGAGTGAGATGATGCAGGCGGAGGGTAATGTAGCGCAGGCAAGCGGGAGATGCTGCCAGCAGAGGGGGAGATGGTGCAAGCAAAGGGGAGATGGTGCAAGCAAAGGGTGATGTGGCGCAGACAGAGGTTGATGTGGCGCAGACAGAGGGTGATATGGTGCAGGCAGAGGGTGATATGGTGCAGGCAGAGGGTGATATGGTGCAGGCAGAGGGTGATATGGTGCAGGCAGAGGGTGAGATGGTGCAGGCAGAGAGTGAGAGGGTGAGATGGTGAAGTCAGAGAGTGAGATGGTGCAGACAGAGGGAGAGATTGTGCAGGCAGAGGGAGAGATGGTGCAGGCAGAGGGAGAGATGTTGCAGGCAGAGGGAGAGATGTTGCAGGCAGAGAGTGAGATGGTGCAGGCAGAGGGGAGGTGGTAAAAGCAGAGGGGGAGATGGTGCAGGCAGAGGGTGCGATGAGATGATGCAGGCAGAGGGTGAGATGGTGCAGTCAGAGAGTTATATGGTGCAGGCAGAGGGGGAGATGCTGCAGGCAAAGAGAGATGGTGCGGACAGGGGTAAGATGGCGCAGGCAGAGGGTGAGGTGGCGCAGACAGAGTTATATGGTGCAGGCAGAGGGCGAGATGGTGCAAGCAGAGGGTGAGATGGTGCAGGCAAATGGTGAGATGGTACAGGCAGAGGTGGAGATGGTGCAGACAGAGGGGAAGATGGTGCAGAAACAGCCCGTAGCCGGAGCGAGGTGTTTTGGGGGAGCACGGTCCCCAATAACAACACTTGAGTCTCGGTGATGGGCATGGGTTTCGATCCCTCACAATATCTTTTAATAAAAGACATAATATGGTGAGATTTTAAAGAATGTTGCACATTTTGCAGTATTTTTTTAAGTGTTATTATTCTATATTTACAACTGTTTGTAATAATATATTGGAAATGGCACATTTTTTAGCACAGTGAGCAAGGGACACTGCCACTTTCAGTAAATATGTGTTAAATGCTCTTTTTAAAGCACTTCTGTCCAATAAAACTGCTGAAAAGTAAACACACATGAATGTAATTAGACGTGGTATAGTGTGTTCCCCCTCAGCACTCCTTTGGGGAAAGCTGTGACAAAGGCAGCGTTTCTAGGTACATTTTGTAAACAACCATTGATAATAATTTAGGGCCTCATTTATGAAAAGTGTGGCATCGCGGGTTAAAAACAGCGATGCAACACTTTTCATTGCGCCCTCCTTGCAACACCGTGGATGCGTCGTATTTACTGTATGGAGCTCCATGTCCCAAGGAGTCAACAGATACGTTAGGAATCCTGACGTATCTGTTGGCACAGTAATGATGCATTGCTGGAGTGTGTCAGAAACTTGAGGCAACTCTAGCAATGTGCCATTGCCCATGGGCGAGTCCCATGTGAAAGGCCCTGCGTCAGTCCTTACGCCTGCTTGAAGCAGGCGGAAGGATTGTGATGCAGTCAAGTCGTAGAAGTGGCGCAGTGAAATCAGTGGCGTAGCACGATTTTCTCGGTGGCCAGCGGCAGCTGCGTGGCAGCTGCGTGGCAGCTGCGTGGCACTGGTGCTGTCGCTGAGCAGCCAGCACACCACACGTGTTACTGTAAGTACAAGCGCACCTGCTTGCACCCAAATGCCGCACCACACAAAATGCTGCTCCACCTAACATAGTGGTGGTGCGGCGCCGGGCCCGGCGTACTGTTTATGTGGGTCCCAGGACCGTCAATCTTGTAGCGAGCGTAAAGCG
Organism: Triturus cristatus; assembly: GCF_964204655.1. Lineage (NCBI taxonomy): Eukaryota > Metazoa > Chordata > Amphibia > Caudata > Salamandridae > Triturus > Triturus cristatus. Next base: position 425,996,588 of record NC_140589.1, read on the forward strand.
CTACCAATGACGGCCCTGGGAACAATTTTTGGCCAGCCCCGCGGTGTCTACTGCAAGCAAAGCCGCTCCACACAAAATGCTGCACCACCTCCACCTAACTTAGTGGTGGTGCGGCGCCGGAGTACAGTTTATGTGAGTCCCAGGGCCGTCAATCTTGTAGCAAGCGTCAAGCGCTACCAATGACGGCCCTGGGCATAATTTTTGGCCAGCCCTGCGCTGCAGCGGTGATGCACACTGTCGCGCACGCCGCACACCACCACGTGCGCTCTCTTTTGAGTGGAGGAGTCTCGTGCTGGGAAATGCAGATCTGCTGCAGACACTGTCTGCATTTCACAGGGGTCGGATGTCAGGTCTGTTTTCTTTCTCTTAACCACAGTGTTACTGGGTAAGAAGTGCTTTCATTGGATGTCTGTTGAGCGCGCAGCTCTTCCACTGTATGTGAACAGCAGAGCGGGTGACTGCCTCGTCGCCAATGGCGTTCAAGCGTTTGAGCAAACAGGAGTTATCGCAGTCCATAGCACACACAGGTTTTTGCATGTGGGGCATACTGAATTTTCTCTGATTTGCCGTGTTTGCGTAACAAGAAATGTAAACAATATATTTTCTCAACTGTAAAAATGTGAAAGATGGAAATACATTTGAGGTAAATTCATTTCCTTCTTTCCTATAATTTTATAATCAGTTTTTGTTTTGTTATTTGTGTTCTGTTTTTATTTCTGAAAAACCTTCGCATAAAATGGTTTATGAACATAGGTTGCACCTTGGAATTTGTTCGTTATCCCTTTTTACCCTGGTTCATCAGTTGATATAATATTGACACAAGCAACCCCCTTGATCCATTTACTTAAAAGCAAACAGCAAAACTTGTCCAAAAGAGCATTTGATCTGATCAATGTTTGCATGAATGCAGGCCCTTCGCACATTATCTGAGTAAAATGCATCATTGCAGCGCGCTACAATTCTCTGCTCGTCTGTATTATCAGCAGGTGATTAGTATTTAATCACTTCGGGGTCCACACTATATTTACTTCTGGGTCGATAAATCGAGTTCCTTATTGACTAGTGCACTAATAACACTTGTTATGTACGGCGTTATAAATTTTAAATTATAAGAGTTCAAATGTATATGTACCAACTAGTGCCTGTCATGCGCGACACCGCCAACCAGTTTTGGCTATTAAGATAATATTTTGGGCACATACTTTCAATGTTTACAACGCAACTACAATTCCTAGAATGCGGCCAAAAAGGCAAGACAAGCTGGAAGTGTGGCCACATAGCATTTGACCATATCACTTGAACTTGTGCTTGGAATCATGGCAGTCGTAGTCATAATTTGAACATAGCCTGTGGTGTTGCTCAAGTCACAGATTTAGCCAATGGCGATAACGGTGCGTACTTTTTGTGAGAAATCAAACCATTCTGCACTGAATGGATGGAGTGGAACGTAGAATGGCGGGAATACGCAAGGGCCTCTCCTTGTGGCGCGCGATACTCTTTTATCCTGGGGTAGATGGGATTGTTTGCAAAAGTGTGTGGATGAAATTGTTTTTTCGGCTCCATGTTTAGTCACATTTTGGGTGACCGCAAATGTTCTGTCGTCATATCGCGCACAAACAGAAAATTGTCCCAAGGTGCTTGAATGATAGTTACTTCTGCCCAGATTCAAACGATTTGCCCACCTTACCGGTATTTGAACCCGTGACGTACGTGTTGCCGCACAGTGCTTCTTCCCAACAGGCCCGGTTACAGGAATTTTTATTCGGCTGGGCCAGGGATACATTCGGGTGGGCCACTGCACGCCCGATTGTTACTTATATGCCAGGCCTGCTTCAGGGCCCTCCTTTATCTCTCCTTAGTCTTACAAGGGCTCATTAATACACATTATTTTCTTTCCAAATCCCTTTCTAAATGTTATCGCTCTCAAAATAGAGTATATTTCTTTTTAATGTCCCTTTGATGGGAATTGGAGGTTTCTGAGGTGGGAGTACCAGGCAAGTGACACTTCTTGGGCTCTCCCTCATGACCTCCTCCTCAAGATTCCCTCAGCTGAGAACAACCCATAGCTCTTTCAAAACGCTTATTGCAATTGTGAACTGAGCACTCAGTGAGCTGTGAACTGTTCACAGTTCTCTTTGTGCTCAGTTCAAAACTGCGAGCTGAGAATTGGGAGAGCAAATAGCAGCTGACAGCTCTCTGAGAGCTCAGTTCACATTTGATGTTATGCTATGGTTTATTAATACAAGCATGTACAACTTGGATTCCTGGCACTATAGAACAACTTAATAGGAAAAAACAGTGTAATAAAAACAAGGAAAATCATAGAGAATTATAGATCAAAATGATAAAATACAGATTACATACAAGTCTTAAGTTTTTGTATGCACAATAGGGGAAGGTCATTCTCTAGCCAATGCAAATTAAAAGGCCCTGTCCCAAAAGGAAGCTATTTTATTCCTGAGGACATTCAGCAAATTTTTATTTGTGGCGTGCAAAGTTAATATTGGGCTGTATTATTAAAGTGTATCCCTGATACAAAGAGCAGAGAAAGAGTAGATAGAATGGTGTACAATCACTAGGCTCTTTTATGCCTCACAAGAAGCCAGCGGAGGATCTCATAATTAGTGTAACTTGTCCAGGAGTCTGAAAATGATACCGGGACAAGTTCAGCATATTTCTGCGTGGCCCAACTTCTTGGCAGGGTGAATGGTGTTCACCTTAAGAAAATAGTGGGTGGAAGCACGTAGCAAACTCAGCTCCGACCTTTGCTTTCACCTGCAGTGGAGTAGAGAGTGGTGTCGTAACTTAAACCCTGCCAATCCACCCCTGCTGCTCGCCGTCCTTTTTCCCCAGCCCCGCCCGCCCCTTGCTACTGGCCATGGGCGGCAATCTGAGGGATAGCCCCGGGCGCCAGAAGCTCTAGCTACGCCACTGGAGGGAAGCTACCCGACGGTGGGAGGGGGACTCAGGGTAGACCCCACGTTCTAGCATCTCATGGGGACACGGGCTCATGCTGAGCTGAAAATACAGTCCTGGAACGTGAACGACCTGGGCTCCAAGCTTAAGCGTACCCTAGTGCTACAATATATCAAACGACAGGCCCCAGAACTGATACTCCTGCTGAAGTCCCATTTAAAATGCCAGTACTGTAAAGCCCTGAACAGATGGGGTATACCCCCCCTGGTGGCTCACACGGGTTATACCTCTAGATCAAGGGGTACGGGCATCCTCCTAAGGTCATCTACACCACACACGTCAGGCAGGACGTGGCATGACCCAGTGGATAGATTTGTGCTAAAGACTGGCATATGGGAGGGTCACATGATCAATCTGGGCTCCGTTTATGTGCCACTCAAATTACAGAGGGACAATCTTTCGGCGCTTGCCACATCACTCTTAGATATGCCAATGGGCACCCGGATTCTGGGCGGTGACATGAACAATGTGATGACATTGGGGTGAGATTGATGGCCTAAGAGGGGTGAGGTCTGGGGTGGGAGCCAACTCAAATCCTTTGTGGACGCCATGGAACTGGTGGACCTATGGCAGACGCACCATCTGAATAAGAACCAGTTTACCCATCTATCTGCCAGACATGATAGCCTTTTCCGACTGGACTATATCCTTACCCACTGTGATAGCATGTGCCGCTTTAGCAACACATCGCATTTGGCACGTGGCGTATCTGACCATTCCCCAGTGGTGACCTGTCTGTCGTGGCTGATTAGGGAGACTGTACTGCCACCCAGAATAGCAGCTTGGCACTTGAACCATAAGACAACCAGAGACTGAATAAATGAGTGCACCGAACAAAACTTCCAGGAAAACGAGGGGCTGTTTGCTCTGTGTGATCTTGAGGGAGGCTTTTAAGAAAATGCAGTGGGGACACACTCAGGCACTCATTGGGATCAAAAGGAAAGACTGGATAGCCCGGAGATGAAGATTAAGTCCCTGGAGAAGGGACCATCAGGAAGGGAAATCCCAGACGCTGATGGGTCCATTGTCTCTGCCTGAGATAGCAAGAAACTGAGGGACCTTGAAGAAAATGTTGCATAGGCACATGCCCTAGCCACTCGGAGAAGGTTATATGACTATATGACGTAGGCCAACAAGCTCATAGCTTTGCTAATCAAAAGGGAAAGGATTTGTCTCACCGAATTTAATGATCTTAATGTTTGTCACAGGGTGGATATAGCAGAAACATTCGCAATGTATTACAAGAGTGTATACTCCTCTGGGACCCGCAGGTCCAGCAAGAACTGTATAGACCTCATAAAAGATTTGACCTTATCAGGTCCACTCTGCAGATCACAAGGAAGCCATGGAACAAGACCTGACTGTGGAAGAAATTGAGGGGGCTATTAGAGGGCTCCATATAGGAAGGAGTCGATTTCGGGGTTGACATTCTAGCTACTGGGGACGCCTACAGTAGGGGCACTGGCGCGAGCGCGCAGCGTCCACAACCTCCTGAGGCTTGAGCCGGGAGTAGGACTTCTCTCCTCTTGTGAGCAGTAGAAAGGTGTTTAGATGAGCTGACTGTTTTTAAGATTTTAACTATTTTATTACGAGCTCTCTGTATTGCGCGCACTGTTTGCTTATTTTGCACATCTGTTTTTAGCTTGTATGCTCAGCGCTTGTTGAACCTCCTCACCTGTGTTGCCTCCTTCGGCTTCCAGCACTGACCCGAGCAGATTCTCTGTGGTCCGGGCGTGCACAGGCGGGGGCCATATTGGAAGGAGTCGATTTCGGGGTTGACATTCTAGCTACTGGGGACGCCTACATTAGGGGCACTGGCGCGAGCGCGCAGCGGCCGCGCGCAGCGGGCGCGCCGCTGGCGCGCCGAAGGCGCGCCAAAGGCAAGCCCGTCTGCGCCCGTCCGCGCCCAAGCCGCGCTCTGCGCCCAGACCCCTGCCCGGATGCACTTAGAAGTACCGGTCCGACTCACGTACTCTAGAACCTCACTGCTACAATTAAATCCCGGGAAGACAATGGGAGACTGCAACCAGCAACCTGATGAACTAGGCCTTTTCCAACCGCTAGGCATGTGTCCTAACTGCTCTTTTTCATTTCATCCCGCTTATGTGGGTTCTAATATGGCGGGCACAGAGTCAGTAAACTCTTTGTGCACAGCTGAGAAATCTGTTGCCTGCATTCTGATAAACGCAAGATCCCTTGTAAAGCACAGCACTGAATGTGCTAACTTGTTGATGGATCTGGACGTAAAAATTGCTTTTATTACTGAAACCTGGATGGACGAAGCATCCGGTCCAGATCTAGTTAAAGCTACCCCACCAGGTTTCTATTGCGAAGTATTGAACCGCCCGAATAAGAGGGGCGGAGGCTTGGCCATCATTTATCACAGCTCCTACTCTGGAACTTTCAATGCAATTTCTCTCCCATCCTGCGAAGCACTCGCATTTAACATCAGACTAACTAGTCATTTTTCATTTAAAGGAACACTTGTTTATAGACCCCCTGGGCCCAAACATATATTTTTCTCCTCGCTAGGAACCCTTGTAGAAAACGCGTTTTTGGGAAACTCACAAACCATATTAGGGGATTTTAATTTCTATCTCGAACAGACAGATGAGCCTGATACAGCCCGCCTTCTTAATATCATGGAAACAGCGGAGTTAGTACAGCATGTAACTGGCCCTTCACACACAGCTGGACATACCCTAGATGGGGTTTTTTCAAATACCCCGGAGTTATCCTTTATAGCACTGCTACCCCTGGCCTGGTCAGACCATGCGGGAGTTCGTTTTAATCTTAATCTTACACCGCACACAGATAGTGATCGGTATTTAACTGATAAGAAAGAAATTCGAGCCTGGAATAGGGTTCATGCAGAGGACATCGCTAGGGCTCTGACTAACATGCCTATACCCATTGCTAGGAACGCGAACGAGGCAGCTTTGGCCTATACCAATTTGCTTACGCAGGCATGTGCTGACCTAGCTCCTCCTAAATTAGTGCTTCTCAAAAGGAGCGTACCTTCAGCCCCCTGGTACTCGACCGACCTCAAAGTACAAAAATGTATCTGTAAGAGATTGGAGCGAAACTGGAGGAAGAATTATGCCATTACAGAAAAAATGGAATACTTGGCTAGCCTAGCAACCTATAAAGGCATGCTGCGCAAAGCAAAACAGAAGTATTTTGCGACCCAGATTTCAGCAGCTAAGAATTGCTCTAAGGAGCTGTTTGCCACTATCACAAAATTATCCTCTCCTGCACCGACCTCCATCTCGGCTAGCACTGAGCTCTGCGAAAGCATTGCGTCGTTTTTCTCCACCAAGGTTAATAATATCTTTACTAGCCTCAGCAACTCAATCAGGTGGGAGGAGAAGGCAGAGGAAAGACTCACTGAAGGGGACACGTCATCCATTACCCTGGAGGAATTTGTTCCGCTTACAATACAAAATACCTTGGATTTGCTCACTAAAGCTAATTCAGGTTCCCCTCATGACCCCTGTCCACTAAGGATTATGAAACTAGTACCGGGGCCGATAGCCAACCTTCTTACACCCATTTTCAATGGGATGTTTCAAGAAGCAATCTTTCCTAACATCTGGAAGACGGCTTCTATTCTCCCCCTCCTGAAGAAACCGAGTTTAGATGCGACGGACCCCAACAATTTTCGCCCTATTTCCCGACTTCCCCTCCCGGCGAAACTTGTGGAAAAAGCAATGAACACACAGCTTACAGCATTCATAAAGGCATCTTCCTTGCTGGATGTATCCCAGCATGGGTTTAGGGAGGGCCACAGCACCGAATCCGCTTTGATCGCGGCAACAGATCAGATCAGGTTAGCAGTTGATCAGGGCGGCAGAGCAGCCTTGATCCTGCTGGACCTATCCGCCGCATTCGATACGGTCCATCACGGATTGTTGATGGACCGGCTGAGGAAAGGAGGTGTCCGGCACAAAGCATGGAAATTGCTGAACTCCTTTCTCTCAGAGCGGAGTCAAACAGTGGCATTGGGAAATTTCACCTCTCGCCCTTTCTCCCTGCCCTGTGGGGTTCCACAGGGGTCCTCACTAAGCCCAACACTTTTTAATGTGTACGTTGCCTCCCTTGCACCCATCATTAGATCTTATGGCTTTAGTGTCACGTCATACGCTGACGACACTCAGATCGTCGTGTCTCTATACCCCGGAAGTGACGTGGGGATGGATGTCAATTTCCAGGCCTGCATGCTTGAGGTGGCCCGGTGGATGGCCAGCAACTGCCTCAGGCTAAACTCTACGAAAACTGAGGTAATGCTGTTTGGAAATAACCCCAGCTTTTGGACTCCCACCTGGTGGCCTCAGGAACTAGGAGCATGCCCCAGCCCAGTAAGTAATGTAAAAAACCTCGGGATGGTGCTGGATGACAAACTCACTATGTCACTACAGATTAAGGCAGTAGCATCTAAAACAGGCTTCATTCTAAGAATGTTGAGAAAGATCCTGTTTTTTCTTCCTCCCGAAAGTCGACAAACGGTGGTCACCGCTCTTGTGTCCTCCAGACTCGACTATTGCAACAGCCTTTATCTGAATATGCAGGAAAATCTGATGCACAGACTGCAATTACTACAAAATGCGGCGGCCAGACTACTGACGGGCATTCCAAAGTTCTCCCCGATTTCCAAGGCTATCCATGATTTGCATTGGTTGCCTATCTACAAGAGAGTTCAATTTAAATCCTTGTGCTTGGTGTTCAAGGCCTTGAAGGGTGATGGCGCAGGATACCTGATTAAGCATCTTACCAGGTATATTCCTGCCCGGCACCTTCGTTCGGCAGAGGCTGGACTTGTCTCCATTCCTACCATAAAAAAAGTCCGTTGGGGAGGACGCAGGTTCTCCTATGGGGCTGCCAAGCTCTGGAACAAACTTCCTCCCCATTTGAGACTTATGGAGAATCTTCTCCAGTTTAGGAAAGCTCTAAAAACTTGGTTGTTTTGATAACTACACCAGCTTAATTTTTCAGGATTTGTGGACAGCGCCAGGACACCTAATTGGTAATCGCGCGCTTTACAAAACACCATAACATAACATAACATAACATTGGGGACGGTAGCAGTGCCCAATGGTTTGCCAGTTGAACTGTTCAAATGCGTGGCTAGTAAGATTGCGCCTCACCTACTCAACATGTTCCAGACTGCGAAAGTAGGTGGAGACCTTCCAGCAGACCAGAGGATGGCCGCAATTGTTTTTTTTTTCTTTTTCCTCATTCGCCACCAACCTCACTTCAATTCACTCCAAAGATGTCTATACCCACTCTCAGCAAGCTGAGAGGTGTAGGCTTTTTGGAAGTGGAGACCCGCCTACAGGTACAAGACTTACTTAGGTGTTAATGAAGAACCCGCTAGGGTAACTCTTCCGCCAAGCTCCAAGAGCTAGATGACACTCATCATAAAACTATCAGGTAGAAGCTGGGAGTAACCGACTTAGCCCGAAGAGTATTAATCATGGGACTAAAAAAAAACAACAAAAAACTAAATTGGTCAACTCTGAGCCCCATCTGAGTTGCAGCAGGTTCCAAAATGTTTTCTTCTTCTTACTGCCTGATCTAGCAAGGTCTAGCTTAGAGACAGCCAAAACTTAGGTCTGCCAGTCTAGAAAGGAAGGGGGAGTTTATTCTGTCCATCTTATACAGATTTGCCTCCTGGCTAGGAGGATAGCATAGAAAAGCAACGATCCAGCAGGACCAGTAACTTTATCTTCCAGGCCAAATATGATTAAAGGTAAGTCGATGTTGATAGGACGCCCCAAGGTGCTTGCCAAAAAGATTCCAATATTATCCCAAAAGGAAGCAAGTGCAGGGCATTCTTTAAACATGTGGATATCTGAAGCAGAGGCCAACCCACATTTCTTACAACTCACTGGTGGGCCATTAGTGATTTTTGACAATTTATGTGGAAAGTAATAGGCCCTGTGGATGGTAAACAGATGGTTCCTTTTTAACCATGCCGGTTTTACCACTTCATTCAAGGTCTTACAGGACTTCTGCCATAAATAATCGCAATCCTGTGTAGGTAAAGAGTCTCCCCACAGTTCCTTGGCGAGATTGAATTCGCCATCCACAGCTTCGAGTATGGCCTGGTACCAAAAAGAAACTTCCTTCTTTCCAGGGGACTTAGTCACAAGCTGGTGTTCTAGAAAATTTCCGCATCCCACTACGTTCTTGCAATTTGTTTGTGAGCGCGATCGAGCTCAGCTTTCCAGCTGAAGATATTTAAATCCAGAGAGGCTTTCTCCAACCAAGTCTTTAAGTTGTTCCCATGAAATAAAGGTACCATCAGGGACCAAGTCCCCCAAGACCGCTAGCCCAGCCTCTCTTAAGGGTATTGCTAGCCTATCCCTTAAACACTTGGAGCACCCGGGGAGTCCCAAAGAGGAGCAAAGCTGGAATAATAGCCAAGTGCCACCGAGCCCCTCAATTTGGCCCAAGTTTTGGCTAAGCCCTGGAGCACCTTCAACTTAACCTTTTATTAAAACTTTGGGTCCCCGAATTTAAACAGAAAACCCTCCTCTGGTAGCTTGGCGGCTCTAAGCATAGCTAGGAACATCCCCCCCACATCGGTATTAACAGGCATTTTCAAGAGCATGCATGAGTGTGAAAGTTGGAAAGCCCAGGCTAAAAGCTGGAGCTCTGGTAAAGCAAGGCCTCCCTTCTCTCTCCTTCGCCTCAGCTTTTTCCATGCAATCCTAGATGATTTGTACGCCCAAACAAATGAGTTAATACTCCTCTGTCACTTGTCAATGGTGTATTTTTCAAAGTGAAGGGGGGATACAGTTGAAGAGGAAGGTGATTTTAGGGAGAATTGACATCTTAATCAAATTGACCCTTCCTATAATGGATAGAGGGAGCAAGGCCCAAGATTTCATTAGCCTCTGACACTCCCTTGCCACCATAGCAAGATTGGTCTCGGCGACCTTTGTGATGTCTTAAAGAACGTTTATCCCCAGGTATATCATTTTGGGGCTAATCTGATGCTGGTGCTGAGACCCTCCAAGATTCCAAGTCATAATTTCGGTCTTCGAGGCATTGATTTCATAGCCTGAGACCAATCCGAACTCCTGGGCGAGACAGACGGCTGGAAAAGCTGACTGCAAATTAGCTGAAAGAACTAAAATGTCATCAGCATACAGGGTGACCTGCCTCTCCCACACCCCATACTTAAAAGGCTGAATGTTAGGGTAGTCTCTAAGCCGTTGAGCAAATGGCTCAATATAAAAGTCAACAAGCATTGGCATAGCCAATAGGTCTCGCCTTTGGGACCTTATAAGTGTTTAGCCATGCAACAGTCGCATAACTAAACACTTATAAGGTCCCAAAAGCGAGACCTATAGGCTATGCCAATGCTGGTTTTAACTGCTGCAATCTATTGAAGCCTATCGGAGAGCATCAAAGCGGCCGCGAAAGTGATCGCGATTGCGAGCAAACATCAAAGTGGCAGCGAAAGTGAAAGCAATCACAGTAAAGCGCGACGCGCGCGCCCATGCACATGCACTGTAGTTCTAGGCTAGCCTGGTAGCACTTTTTGGAGCCCTCACAAAATGTCTCGCCAGACCAGCACATGCGCTGGGTCAGGCGAGACCTAAAAAGGAGAGGGGAGAGTGGGCAACCCTGTCTGGTCCCCCTTGAGTTCTTAAAGGGATCAGTAATATTGTAATTAACAAGTAGTCTGGCAGTTGGGTACTGGTAAATCAACTGCACTGTGCGGCAGAAATTTTCCCGTAGGTTAAACTTCTGCAAGACCTCCGACAGGTAGATCCAATTCACTCTGTAGAAGGCCTTAGTGGCATCTAAGGTCATGGCTGCTAGCGGAAGGGAATATACGGAAGCCAAATCAATCGCACAAATGAGATGATAGGTGAGGTCCGATAGCTGCCGACCCCCGACAAACCCTTTCTGGTCTAAATGAAGGATGTCTTCCACCACGGCTCCCAATCTTGCTGCCAATATTGAGGTGAAGATTTTATAGTCAGCATTCAGGAGTAATATGGGCCTATATGACCCGCAGCTTGATGGAACTTTCCCTTTGTTTCAAAATCAGGATTATAGTGGTGTTGTTCCACGAAGCTCGGATCCCTAGGCCCTCCTTTAGTACCGGATAAAAAGAGACGTCAGGGTGGGGACGATCTTATCACTTAATAAACTATAGATCTCAGCTGTGAGTCCATCAGGACCCGCTGCTTTCCCGTTCTTGCAGCGTTGAATGGCTTCCCTGACCTCAGCGCGAGTGAAAGCCTGATCTAAGTAACGTTGCTTGTCAGACTTCAGGGAGGGGAGAGGGATGCCTCCCAGCCAGCTCTGGGCACTAAGGTTATCAACCCTTTTATCTTCACAATAAATGTCCTGGAAGAAGGTCTGGAAAGCATTGCAGATTTCCCCATCTGAGGAAAGAGTGACATTATCACTGATAATTTCCTTAATGTAATTCCTTGCCCAGTCTGATTTGGTCTTCCACGCGAGGCGCTTACCTGTCCCTTCCCCATACTCGAAGGGGGTGATTTTACTTGCCTCCCATCTTCGAGTAAGCCTGTTGTGCAAGATGATCTCCAACTGACCCTTCAAACCATCCAACTTTTCCTGAAGTTCTTGCTGGATTTCGGGGGAAACTTGGCAAATTAAGTCGGCCTCGACCTCCCTCAGCTTAGTTTCAATAGATAAGATCTCTTCTTTATATCTTTTATTTATGTAGCAAGACCTACTGGTAATTTGGCTTCGCAAGAAAGCTTTTAGAGACTCCCATATGATTGTTATGGAGGTCGACCCAGAGTTCACTTTCAAAAACCATTCGGTTTCTTGTAGTAAGAAGGAGATCTCCTCTTCCTCCAAAAGTAGGGAGCGGTCAAAGGACCAAGTCCTAGTAGGGCTAGGCAATGGACCCTCGAGGCTAAAGAGAATACCTGAGTGGTCTGAAAGATGATTCGCCAAATAAGAGATTTTTTTGACTCTTAACGAATTACTTATCAGCACATAATCTATTCTAGATTGGTGCTGATATTTGTAATTACGAAACGAGACTCCTAATTGCTGACCTGATCTTTCCCTCCAAATGTCTGAGAAGGCAAATTGCTTCATTGCCCCAAGTAGAAAATCCAGAGATTTAGAGGGGACCAGGGCTCTATTGTTCGGAGTCTTATCTAATAAGGGGTTGAGGACGATATTAAAATCCCCAGCTAAGACTATTGGTTCCGGAAAATCCAACAAGTGAGAAAAAATAGTCTTGAGGCAGGAGGGGTCATCTTGGTTGGGTCCATAATAGCTGACCAAGGTAAACAGAGTTCCCATTATGATAACTTTCATGATGACCCATCTGCCACCTGGGTCAACTAACTGTGATAAGATATGCGCCTTAGCTGTTTTCTTAAATAAAATTAGAACCCCTCTGATGTTAGCCGACTGACTAGTACAGACATATGAGCCAGCCCATCTTTTATTTTTAAAAAGAGAGACCGTCTCTTCCTTAAGTAAGTGGGTTTCCTGGAGAACGATGACTTGCGCAGAAGAATCCTGAAGGTATTGTATGATCTTATCTCTTCTCGGTCTAGTGCGCAGGCCATTAACGTTCCAGGACAAGAACTGTATGTAACAGGTGGATCAAACCAGGGACCTATCATCAAAAAGGGACATTGGAGAGACCCGCACCAGCACTCAAACCAATTCTAAGACCATTGCTCTTAAAGTTGAGATTGGTAGAATTAAAAAAGGGAGAATGAGGAAAGGTTTTATTTTTTTGCCCTGCTGCACCCAACCCCAACCCCTATGCCCCTCCCCTGGAAAACTCATACCCCAATTATCTGGACAGATGAAGTCCAGGCAATTGCATCCCGGAGGTACCCGCCCCAGCCACTTCCCATAAAACAACGAGAAGAAAAAAGTGCAGAAAAAAGGATTTGCCAAGAGGACCCATGCGGCTTTGAGGCCTTGAAATGCGGTCGGGACCAAATTAAAAAAGAAAGAAGACACACCAGTGTGCACTGTTTCTCCCCTTTTTCCTTATTTCCCCTTTAATTCAATATTTCTTTAAGTTCCTTAATTTAATATTTTTTATGGTTTCTTCTCAGTATTAGCCCCTTCATGTGTGTAATCGTGATTATACTAACTTTCTCCCCAATAACTAATTGCCATTCACAAGCTAATAGGAAAGGGGAGGGGGGGAAAAAAAACACACAGAGAAAAGGGGCGAAACCACAGCTAAGGAGAAAAATACTGCCCCAGCCAGTCCCTGTCCCAAGCTAGGACAATCCCTTATGAACCTCCTTTGCGAATACTATCAAGCAGCTCATCCGCCTCCTGAACTGTTCTTAAATTGTGCATTTTGTTATTGTGCATCACTTTCAGGAAGGCCGGAAATTTTAACTGGCCTACTGCACCATGCTTTTTAAAATCCTCCAACCTCCTACCGAATTCCCATTGCCTATCCAAAGTGAGCCTCGAGAGGTCGAACCTGATCTCAAATGAGAACTCTTTTGCCCTTACTGTTTTCAACTTCAGTGCTGCATTGAGGATCTTCTCTTTTAACGTGAAGGTGAGAAAATTGATAAGAATTTTCCTGGGTTTAGATCTGTTGGGGTTTCTTCGAAAGGGATCCCTATGGACCCTCTGTATATCAGGGCTTAGTGCTTCTTCTGAATCTTCGAGCTGTAGGGAAACCTTGAGTAAGGAGACAATATAAGGTCTAATGTCCGATCCTTCACTACCTTCCGGAACATTCAGTAGGCGCAAGTTATTTCTACGCGCGTTATTCTTCAATTTCTCCAGTCTATCACTAAGATCTACGCGTTCTTGCTTTTGCAGTAGAATGTCTGACTTAGCCAGCCCAAGATCTTCTTTTAATTCGCCGATGCGGATCTCAAGAGTTACAGTCCTGGAGTTTAAAAGATCTATTTTTTTTCCAAAGATTAGCAGAAATTTCTGATTTCCCCCCCGATTACTTGCAGATACTGCGAAGCCCTTTTTTATGTCTTCTGATAACGTGATAAAGAGAGCTTCTAAGCCTGAAGGTGAAGGTAAGGATGGAGATAAAGAGCCTGGCTCTTGTTCCCCCCTGGGTTCACTGTCGGAGACTACTGGTAACGGAAACTGCGGCGGATTCTGAGCCTGTGGGCAAGCTGGGGGACCAATATTCGAGGCGCTCATGGGGGACCAACACTTCTCCTAGGTTGCCCTGCTGAGCGACCGAGTCTGACGCTGGACTGGATCACCTCCTTCCTCACCGGTAGAACCCAGAGAGTCCGCCTCCCCCCTTTCCGCTCCGAAGCCACCACGATCATCTGCGGCGTGCCCAAAGGCTCATCCCTCAGCCCGACCCTCATCTACATCGCACCACTCACCAACATCATCCGAGCACACCGCCTCAACATCGTCTCCGACACCGATGACGCACAGTTGATCCTCTCCCTCACCAAGGACCCGGCCATCGCCAAATCCAACCTCCATGAGGGAATGAAGGACGTCGCAGACTGGATGAAGACTAGCCGGCTGAAGCTGAACTCGGACAAGACAGAGGTCCTCATCCTCGGATCCACCCCTTCAGCATGGGACGACTCCTGGTGGCCGTCATCGCTGGGAACCGCCCCGACACCCACCAACCACGCACGCAGCCTGGGTTTCATCCTGGACTCCACGCTCTCTATGACCCGACAGGTCAACGCGGTTTCCTCCTCCTGCTGCTTCAACACACTCTGTATGCTCCAAAAGATCTTCAGATGGATCCCCACTGAAACCAGAAGGACGGTCACCCAAGCACTCGTCAGCAGCAAGCTGGATTACGGCAACGCACTCTATGCATGAGCCTCGGCCAAAGTCCAGAAGAGACTCCAACGCATACAAAACGCCTCCGCATGCCTCATCCTTGGACTCCCTCGCCACAGCCACATCACCACCCACCTTAGAGACCTGCACTGGCTCCCGGTCAACAAGAGGATCACCTCGAAGCTCCTCACCCACGCGCACAAAGCACTCCACAACGCCGGACCAGCATACCTCAACGAACGACTGTCCTTCTACACCCCGAACAGCCAGCTTCGCTCCGCCGCCCTCGCCGCCGTCCCACTCATCCGCCGAACGACCACCGGCGGCAGATCGTTCTCCCACCTCGCCGTCAAGACGTGGAGCACCCTCCCCACACACCTGCGGCAGAACCAGGACCTGCTGACCTTCCGGAGACTCCTCAAGACCTGGCTGTTCGACCAGTAGCTGCTTCCTTCCCCCTTAGCGCCTTGAGACCCTCACGGGTGAGTAGCGCGCTCTACAAATGTACTGATTGATTGACTGTAGGTCTTGCGGCCCCACTTCTCAGTACATAGGCTTTTGCAAATCTGTTACTTCTTTTTCGAGAGCTACTCAGGGACAAATCCCTTCTCTTCTCACAGTCTAGGGGGAGCCCGGTTTTTGAGTCAGTGTGCCCTGCGCCAGTGGCGACGCAGGGTTTTCAATACCTGGGCATTTTTGTTTCTAGGAATGTAGAGGAATTCCTTAAGCGGAATCTGCTTGCCCAGATTGAGCGCCTCGGGGAGGATGTGACTCACTGGAGAGCGCTGACAATCTCTTCGACGGGCCGGGCTCTTCAAGGTGATGACCCTTCCCTGCATGCCCTTCAAACACCCCCCCCCCCCCCCCCCCCCAACATGGTGCCTCTGTACTTCTATACCAAAGTCAACAGTGAACTGCGCATACTCATTTGGAACAGAGGCAGCTCATGGATATTCCTCGGGAAGCTATAATGGGGGTGTTCGAGGGAGTCTGGCAGTCTCTGATCTCCAAGCCTACTATTGGGGCCGCCCAACTGATGGTCGTTAATGAGTGGGTATTTGGGGACGGGGCATCAGCCCATAGGGTCATGGCCGAGGCTATGGGCGATATCTTTCCATCCTATATGACAGGAAGACAGTGGCCGCACTCCCGATTTACACTCAGGCAGTATTTACAGCCTGGCATGAATCAAAGGCATCTGGGGTGGGAGGGTAAATTGCACGCCACGACTTCACTGTGGGACAGTGAAGACCATGGGGAGGTAAAGAAAATGAGGGGCCACATTAGATTTGGTTTGATAGGCACTGACAGACTGGGGGACGTCTGGTGGGGGGGCACTCCTGTCCATGGAGGACCTACAAGCGGAGTACGACATGGGGGATGGGGAGAAATCCTGATGTTTACAACTGAGGCATGCACTACGGTGTCATCTGCCTGAGGGGGAATAGCTATTGAATCCTCCTCCATGGAGGACCGGTTGGTACTGGATCCAATGCCTGTTAAAGCAGTTTTCTTGGTTTACCGGAAAATGATGAATTCTTCACCGAACCTACTTCGCTCATTGCGGGAGGCCTGGGAGGGCGACATAGGGTTCATAGAAGATGACGACTGGGCGGAGGTCATCCAGAGCCCCAGAGAAATGGCTATAAGGGCCTGTTTCCGTCTTATACAACTGCGTATACTACATAGATACTACTATTCCAGATCTGTGTTACACCGCATGTGCAGATATGACTCTGCTCCGCTGCGCAAGGGGCTGTGGCACCTTCTTCATTACACTTTGGGAATTGCCCTGAGATTCAACAATACTGGAGTGAGGTCACAACTGTCATGGGTTCCTTTGGAGGCTAGATAGCTGGTACTGGGTATTTACGGGGAGGAGGCATGCCCCAGGTACCCTAAACTGTGGCTGACATTGGTAGCTGGGGTGGTTAATGAAATATTGCAAAAGCATAGGGGGAGAGCAGACCCACCGTTTATCCTGGACTGGAAGGACGACCTAGACTGGTGCCAACTGGTGGAGCTCAAAGTTTATCAGAGCCATAGGCTGGCCCGCAAGTACAAGAAAGTGTGAGGAAGCTGGGTCCAATAGAAGTAGACCTGGTGTAGACTAGGGGTACAGCTAGAGGGGGGGGGGGGGGGGGGGGGAGGGATTAGGATACACCCGTGCCTGGACTGTCTTTCGCAGAACATTGTGCCTATGGAAATGTATGTGAAATGTTCCGGACAACACGATCACGGTCAGAAATGGATGTGGTTTGTATTTTCCCATATTGACTCGCTAATGTGACTATTCATTCTACATGTATTATTGTATACCGAGCAACTGTTCAATAAAAAGATATATATATATATTTTTTTTAAACTAGTGGTTTTTCCAAGGCATGTTTCACATTGCGGTCCTCTGAGGCCTGCTGCCTGGCCGCTCCATGATGCAATACCGTATCTAAAGGGGGCAGAGCCTTCTCCGCCTTGCTTCCACAACTATGGAACCAACTGCCCGATTACCTGCGCAAGGAACCGGCTCTCCTCCCCTTCAGGAAACAGCTCAAAACTATCCTGTTCAGGGAGGCCTTGGACACTGTTTAACTTACCTCCCTGTGCGGCCATACATCAGTTTACGACCTTTGGCAATTCTCTCAAAAGCACTTAGAGACCTGCCAGTGATTAGCGCTATACAAACATCAATTAACATAACATAACAATGACGCTGGAACCAAGCCACTCTGAAGGAAGCAGTTGAACATACCATTCAGTGTGGCTGAAATTATACTACCCCCTTTCCTAAGTATGTCTGGAGGGGCTGGGTCAAGTGGGAACCCTGATTTAATGGTCCTAAGGCTCTCTTCTGTTTCCTTTCACATTAGAGGAGAGGATTGTAACCTAAATTTGGCTGGTATAGTTGCTTTCAAGGCTGGGTGATGGATATCGTTCTTGGGTAAGGCAATCAGAATGCTGGTGAACTTTTCTAAAAAGAAGTTAGCGAGCATATTACATCACTCTCTGAAGAGGTAGGTCCTGTTTGATTTTTGGCTGGCTTCATAAGGCGGTTAACTATCTTGAACAACTTCTTCGAGGAGTTAGAGATCTTTTCTATTTCATCGCTGAGATACGAGACTCGTGCTTCCCTTACTTCATACGGATACTTTTTTACCTGCTTTTTATATGCTGCGTTACTAGGCCCATCATATATTTTCCTCCATTCGCTTTCAAGTTTTTTAGTCTCCTTTTTTAGCTGCAGGAGATTTGTTGAGAACCATGGGGCATGTCAAAATGGGCGACTTGGCCTTTGTGGTTTTAAGGGAACTAGATTGTCAAGAGAGCCTTTGAGCCAATTTTTAAGAACACTGTATCCCTCCCCTGTATCAACCACAGAGAATTATATCGGAGGTTGCACCTGGAGATACAGGATGCATATTGTGGAATTAAAACTAGTTTACCATAACTTTCTGGACTATTGATTAATTAGGCCTGGGCAGACTGTGGAGCTGCAAGAATTAGCTCTGAGGTTGCACCTGTAGACATCTTTGAAAATAAGGAATTTCTCACTTATGATGTCGCAGAGCCATATGATGGGAGTGCAGCAGTGTTCAAAGTAGACACATGCTGGGAATAACTGTCAGCAGGCTGGGCCAGCTGACCTGTAAGGGGCACCTTGGAGTGCTCATTTACAGAACCACTCACGTCTCACGCCTATAAAAGAAGGATGAGGCTGGAGGGAACTGGTCCTATTCACATTTGACGGCCAGCTCTAGCAGTTAGAAGATTGTGGCAACGGCGAGCCTCCCTCCTCTGAGGAACATGCATATATTTCTAAAGATCTGCATACTGAGGAGCTAACATAAACTGAACTGATTTTAATGCGATAAACGTATCCTCATTAGACAAGTTGTGGACCAACATTTGTCGTGGAAGAGAACAGAGGGCAGCGGCAGGATGGTGAGCCGTGCACCTTGTACGCTTATGTTCAAGGGGGCGAGTCACTAAAAACTCGTGCCAGGATTGAGCCTGAAGCCTGTCTCTGGCTCAGGTCGAGGTGTTAGAACCTCGAGCCCATGAAGAAACTAGCTTCTGGTGGTTTCTGCCTGCCACCCTACCTCACCCAGGATGTGGCCTTACGGCCAGAGGCTGCTGACTATAGAACTGGGAAACCAGGCTTGAGTCTCGCATCGTCCCAACATCTTGTAATTCTGCACAAATCACTTAATCTCCCTGTGCCTATAAAAAATGTAACTGAACTTGTGTAATGTAATTGGTGCTTGTGTAAAGCGACCCAAAACCTCCAGGTCAAGTTTGCACAATATAAAGAGGCAGAAAGAGGCAAAAACAAAGTAATAACATAAGAAAGGAAAGACAAATAGATACCCATTTGGTGGCGGATTTGTAAAAAGTGAAAGCAGAAATCCTAGATAAATTGAGGCTTCCCCGCTTCAATTGAGTGATCTTAGACAAATGTTTTTTTAGAAAAACTCATTTTTCTTCTGTATCCTGTATGAACGCACTTTCCAATATGTGAGTTCAGAATATCAGTTGTGCAAAAACCTATTGTGTTTCAGGTTTTTTTTTCTCCAACATATTTTTATTGGAGTTTCATAACATACATAGAAGGCACATCCTCCTAGTGTGTTTCAGTTAATAGACAATAATGTAGCCAGGTACAGGGTTTACATGGTAACTATCGTGCGTCTAATGGTTTACGTTTAAACACTTTAAATAAAAAGTACTTATGCGACCAGTGCAATAATGTGACGTATTAATATCAAAACTTCCACATATGAAAGAAATTAACATATTTTTAATTTTGACGAGATTCTCACATTTCACGTGGTATTTGCTGTATAATTTATATAGCAACCATTTTCAGGGCTCGGCTCATGCAGACCCTTTGGCTCGGCCCTGGTTTGTCTCTCCCTATTAGTTTGTTGACTCGCCCACCTCTAATTCATGTGCTCACTTGCTTCATTCACTGTAAATCCAGACACTGGCATTCTAGCTACAAGCAGACAGTCACCACTGAGAAACAGGGAGTTCCTATTTCAATTTCTAAGTTACAACATGCTCTCTAGCATGTTTTCATATGTTTGAAAGGACTTGTGATTTTCAGACATCAATGTAATGATGATATATTGACTTACAGTGCTCTTTCTTTCAGGTCCTTCCCATAAAGGTTGTACTTTGCTGCAATGTAGTTAAGTATTGCTCTGCTTTGCACCAGTCTCATTCCATCTATTTCAACCATCGGCACTTGTTGAAACAGCAAAACCTCATCTGTGAAGGTAAACAATATGTGTTTCATTACTTTACTTTTGGTAATGCCATTCGTCTCAAAGATAACTGTGCAAGTTTTGGACTCAAATTTGATTACAAAATGTTGACACAAGGTCCTAACCTTGTGGTCAAAGGTACCGTGACAGAAACTAGTAATTCATTAATGCATCAAACATACTTTCCTCCAACAAATAAACCCATCGTATGCACAAATTAGAGAAAAGCTGTGCTACCTTATCTGACTTACTCTCAGACCGAATTTGCTGGAGAAGGAAATTATGTGGGCCACAGAGTTTTCTAAATGATCTTAGGGACCCCAGCAAGCAGCACTCAAAGTGCACAGCTCACAACAGAAAATGGGGGCTACTCCTGAGTCCTTGGCTCTCTGGATAGATGCGGGCAAGAAGCCAAACTCTTACCTGAAGAAATATTGAGTGAATACGTCAAAGTAATCTAAGGAACAATAACCTACTAATGTCGAGATAAAGGCTATGTTTAGAGATAACTTTTAGTAAGAAGTCATATATAAAATATATTTACAGTATAAATAGTTCAGATGAAATAGAAACTACACGAACACAATACTGCACAATATGCAATAAATGGGAAAGGTACAATGTATCGCTCTCATCCTCACTGCCGGCCAGAAGAAAATAATTTAGGGAAGGTGAATTAGGATGATCTTTAATTAGAGTTTTTTTGTTTCATTCTAAGATACAAAAGATAAGATACAGAAATTAACATCATCTGCTGTGATCTACGAGGTATGGCCTTCAAGTTTCCCTCTAATTCAGTGACCACTCTAGGTGAGTTTATTACTGAGGGAAAGATCAACAGGCCCCAAAAATTATTGACCAGTGCGAACAGAGCGAGTATGGGAGAATCTCTCGGAAGATTGGTTGACTTATCCACAGGTGCCACATATCTCGGAAGGGTGGAAGGGCCTGTTTGAACAGTGATGTTCAAAACATAGCCCTGAAGAAAGGCCCTTCTTGGAACTGAGGTAGTCTGCTTTGGAACTCAAGGTGGAGTCCAGCTCGTTCCATAGACAGAAACCTCTCTATGGCCAGACTGTTGTGATTGTTATATGCACTCATTACTAGATATTAACTAGGCACAAGCCACACAGTACGAGGATGGACCCCACAAATTTAACACATTCATGCTGAACTGATGGAGTAAACAAGGTAAAAATGTGGATCCCTAGTGAGAAAAAGGAACAGATTGGGATTACTGCACTGGATAAAATACTATGTGCCATCCTACTAACCAGAAGGTGGGCCCATAGCTATAGCCCCTCTCATGCCTAGCAGAGTGTCCTTAGAGCTGCCCTGTAGAGCTCAGAACAGCAGAGGGCTGGTGTGCCCAGAGACTTCTGACCGTGTAATGATCAGTCCTCATTACAGCAATGCTTCTGGGACGCTGAAATTGGGCGCAGACTGAATTAGGCAGGTTCTCTACTCACAGGCGAGTACATCTCATCTTCTTCAGAAGCAGCAACAGCAATATGTTCTCTTCGGTCATTGGGATACGGTCCTCACCCTCAAAGGGAGACTGAATTCAGCCTCTGCTACTCTCCTTTCTCTGCACAGGTGTTAGTGCGCCTTGAAGTAAAAGATGAATACTGGATAAGCCAAAAGGGTCAGCTTGTATCCAATCCTTTGGTGGTTGAGTTGCATCAAACTGCCCACTCACAAAGTTTGCCCCAAACTGGCCAAGTGCGGTTTTCTATCTGGCATGCCATTACTCTCAGGTATATATTGGTTTGCAGACTACCATATGTCTAATCAGGTGCTGGGATCTTCTCTCTGCAGAAAAAGCACGAGTCAAATGATGGGGAGATAACCTACCTCTTTGTGGAAGGTGTGCACTCTTTCCATGTCTTCGGTCACACTCACTACTCCGTTGGTAGGCGACAGACGACCTGCTGGAACATGCATTTAGATGCGCTCTTAAGTCACACTTAGTTTTACAAAAAATTCTAGAGGGAGGCGAGGATCCCGCAGAGCAGCGCAGGAGGGGGATGACAGGAGTGAGAGCAGCATTGCCCACCGCTAGGCCCTAGTGGCACCTTACAATATTAGCGGTTTCATACATTCAGGGAGAAGCCGAGGGGTACCCACCTCTAATGTACCAAAGCACTCTGTCACTCACAGCGTACGAGTGACTCGGGTGCTCAGTCATGACACCCTACATAGATTTACTAGGGGGGACTAGAAGACAACCTCCCAGTGTGGTGCAGTAAAGAGAGCATGTATCCAGCTACTACAATTAGCTGAAATATGTCATGAGACCGCCTGGTCATGGGGGCAGCAACCACCCTTGTTAGGAGGGCACTTTAGGTGCCCTCCTAAAACTCTGTTGATCAGTAACTTAGAAACATCACCAAAAGCACTTGTCAGGACACCAGTAAATACACTAGGACTGCCAATCTGATCAGTAAGTTATCATTTGGAAACAGCTCAGGGTTGTTCAACCTTATGGCCTCTGTGTCAGCGGATTTTAGGCTTGGCATAGCCAATGCCCTGGGCTCAAGATACAAGGATGTGCGGATGATTGCATGATTCCTCAACAGTCCCTTTATGTTGTTGACTTTGGCAGTGATTGACCATGAACTGAACCAATGTATTGATTGCAGCTGTGATAACATGATAAATATTATATAGAACAAAGTGTGCTGGCTGAGCTCCTTGCACAAAATGGTGGTCTCCAATTTATAAAATGCTAGTTAACGATTCCCCAGATATATCGGACCTTTTGGAGGCTGGGTGACCTACTCACTAGAGTGACTCGGAAAGGCAGGCGGCGCTGCTGTACCACCAGACAGTGTCTATCTGTCGAGCATTAGAATTGTGCAGCTAATAATCTAGAATAGAGTGTACTATACACACAGTGAAGCTTAGGAGAATATCTACTGATTACGTTTGAGGGACCCTAGAAAACTTTTACTTTTCAATTTTTTGATTGATTTCCCTATATAAAAAAGAGTTAATCAGAACATCTTTCGGTGGCTGCAACCACTAACGCTGAACTCCCAGACTCCCTCCGAATTTCCAATCCCTGACACCAGGCCACCCATATATTAAGCAAGGAAGTTCAAAGATCATTAGTTATGGAGGATTCGAATGTAGGTATCAAAGTGGAGTCAGACAGTCCCAGAGGTTACAGAGTTTGTGGGCATGTTCTGCCCCTGTACTCTATTCAAGTATGAATAAAAGGACCCCATAATTCAATAAAAGGATGAGATGTACCTGAAACATCATACACTACTTTCTCATGCCCCCACAGCTGCCAACATTTATGTGACCAGATTTCGCAAGTTGCCTTAATAGGTTTTTCCCAGAGATGGAGAGAGAATGGGGCGCTTGGCATACCTGCAATGGAATGGCGGAGTATAGACCATTGGATGGTCTGCCAGGTAAAGTCAGTTCAGGAAATTTGTCTAAATCTGACCCTGGATTTGTGAGATCGCAAGAAAGATATTGTCCCACAAATCATTCAAGTGTGGGTATGATCCCAGGGTATGAATTAGAGAGCCTGTTACTCCCATAACCATGCCAGTAAGGGTCTGAATAAGTGGGGTTGATAATGCAGGGACGATTTAGGGTAAGGTGCCAACAAAACATTATTTTGTATAGGATCTCTCTATTTAATAGATTAAGTATTACTATGAAGAAATATCTAATGCCATTTTTTAGCATCAAGTGATATGTGAAGGTCGGTCTCCTATTGTTGTTTGAGAGGATGTACATGCTATAGTTGCTATATGGAATAAATGTTAGAAACCAGGTGCTTTGGTGTTGTGAGGCTAACTTCTCAAAGGACATGAGCGCACTAGTGGTGCTTGCTATAATACGGTTTTGTGTGACCCAGTGCCGGATTTGAAGGCAATGGAAGCGTTTGGACTCGGGGATCCCGCATTCATGCTTATCTTGAAATGATTTCTCGCTGACCTCTATGTTGAAATCTTTGAGGCGAAAGCAATCCTTTGACTTCTTAAGCTGTAAGTAGCAGGTCGACATACCCTGGGTGAAATCTGCACTATCTATGGCTCATGTGAGAGGGGAAGGGAAGGAGGTAAGTCCCTTCTTAGTGACCTGAGAGTTCCAGACAGATAATGCTGCTCAGGAGACAAGGGAGATGCACTCCTGCCTTTAGGGACCCATGGTACTTCACCCAGTGGCCTGGCTTCAAAGGTGTTGTTACTTCGCTGTTTAGCCATCTCCCCTGTCAGCCACTCGATCATGTAGTGTAGTTGAGACGCTTGGTAATAATGTAACAGATGAAGGACCTTCGGCCCACCATCCCTGGGGTGCTTCGAATAGGTCTTGATAGCACGTCTCGACTGTTGCCCCTCCCAGATATAATTCATGCAGGTTGCCTGGAGGCATGAAATGTCATCCCTGCTAATGAGGAAAAGGCATAGCTTGAAAGAGCTACTGGATATGTGGTTGCAGAGTCATTTTGAGTGGCAAGATGTGCCCTACCCAGGAGAGGGAGTAGTTTTTCCATGCTGCCACTGTGGTTTTGGCTCTGCATTGAAGAATGTCAAAGTTTGTTTTGGCGCAAATTCGGAGGCTCGGTGTCAGTTGAATACCCAGGTATTCAACAGACTTCATGGCGCAGTGAAACTGCGTTGGTTTGGTTAATTACGCTGGTAAGAATTTCCCTCTGTTATGACCACTGTTGTTGTGTACCTGCGTGGACACCGTAATTGTATTGCTTCTTAGATGTCCCTGCGCGGACACCGTTCCTGCTGTGAGGTCATCAGCTGTGAACTGTTGGTTTGACAGTTCACAGCTGATCACTAAACTGCGTTGACGTCGTTTGCGCTCCAGCCTTGCTGGAGCCTGTGTTGGCAAACTTAAAAAAGAACTACTTCTACTTTATTCACGGTGTGTTCCACGTTCTTTACAAAGTGACGACGAGCGCCAGCACAGGAACCCACGAATGAAGATTAATGCTAGATTCAGAAAATAGAAGATTTGCAAGTACGAGAAAAATTTGTTCTCCACACAAAAAAAACAGAAAAAAAGAGTAAAGTTTACAGTTGACCCCAACAGACATAGTGACCACACCGTCATCCGCTCCACTCAACACGCATGCACAGACGTCACCCAAGGATTACACTGACACATTCGTTATGGGTGAAGAACTGCTGCAGGTTTATTTCATACAACATAAGTATGACGATAGAGTGGGTTATCTTACGGGCGATCCAGGGCAAGCAACCCCTCGCTGCTCCACCCACCTTACGAGCCTTTAGCACGCACGGTGGGTCGATGCCCGACAGCGCGGCACATTCTTTTCAGATCCTCCTTTGGATCACGTGATCTGTCTAATACTCCCGCCCCCTTTTTACGGGGGGCGGAGCGTGTTATGGCACACCCCCGGTTGGTCAGGCCCCCCCAACCGCCCGAAGGACTAACGGGGAGCCGTCGCGGTCTTCCCAGAACCTCCTTCGGCTCCCGGACCTTGGCTCGGGCACCCTTACTGTGCCAGACAGGGGTACCCTTACTGTACCGACTGTCGCAGAGGTACCCTTACTGTACCCTTCTGCCTCCAGATCGCCCTGTAACTCCGCCACAGCTCTGGGGAGGCTTCCGTCGCTGCCAGAGCCCCCCCTTCCTCCCTTCGCTGTTATAGGTGCCCTGCCCCTGCGAGCTAGCTTTTACTGGGCTAAATTATGGGTCCTGTTCTGTAACCCTTACATGACCGCATTAATTTGCAACATTACTCAGAAGCCCAGGGCAGACTAACAAAGGATGTCTTTTGGCCCCACTGCCGTTCATGAATGGTGTTCCTAACTTTGTTAGCGATGCGACTTCAGATCTACCTGACGTAATTATGGGAAGATCTAGCACCTACATATGGAGCCAGAACTGAACCATAGCTGAAATTCTTCAATCCATCGATACCCTTCATATCCTAGCACGAAGAAGGTTTTAATTTCCACTTTGTCTACAAAGGTGATGTATTGATAGCGTCATGGTTCCCGAATTGCTGCTGCTTCGAGGTTTGCATGATTTCTCGGCAGGGCAAAACATTTAACGTAACTGCTATATGGACGCCTTTTATCATGACTCCAGATAAAGCCAATATGACTGACTGAGCTGCCGAAGAATACATCTCTCAGCTCGATGACCCAAATTAGCAACATCTCCTCGTTTTAGCCTTTCTACTTGCAAATTAAGTTACATTAAATTGGATGATAGAGTCTTATACTAGTCCCGCTGTTCATCCCAATCTTTTCTTGCTCTCCACTGGGACAGCGTATCCAATTTCCTTGCTTGTTGAATAGAAGCTAGCCTTTTAGACTTTATTGCTGCTGCAAGGAGTTAATAGGTTTGCCTACAGTCCTTGTTATACCGGTTTTGCTGCGCTATAGGTAATTCGTGGCACCTGACATAGTGGTTTGAAAAAGAAACTTCTTATTTTATCAAATAATTTGTTGTGAGCCCCAGTTATGATTTCGTTCACATCTTCATAGTTGGCAGTGTCTCTATCTTGCCAATACCTGGGTCACGTCTGCCTTAAATGATGACAATATATCTGGCTTTTCCGCTAGCTTTGCCCATTTAACCTGTCAAATGTCATTGGAAAGCAGCACATCTCTGGTCATGCTCATTTCAGAAGGTGTTAAGCCCGTTCCATTACTAGAAAGTTGAAGTGCAAAGTTCAAGAGGTATGGTCGCTCTCTGCTCTCTCAATTATTACCATGTAGATGAGGGCATGCCATTCTGGGGTGTCTGGTTGAAGTATGCACATGTAATTGACACTCTCATTCTGGGGTGTCTGGTTGAAGTATGCACAGGTAATTGACACTCTCCCACGTGCAGTGCTGTGAAACGTTTGAAGCAGTTCATCAAATTCAGCCAGCCACCCCCCTAGGTGGAGGCTTGCAACCACAAACTTCTGCTAGTGTAAAACCCGGTCACACCTCCAGTTCAGTAGAATTTAGTGATTCACGACACTGACAACCCCAGGGGCCTAATACTGGGCTGTGTATATGCGGCCCAATATCACCATGAACAATTAGCTTGGAGTGGATGGGTGTTAACCTAGCCTGGCTGAAGTGCAAAACCTTTGACAATCACTCCTGACAAGATGTGCCAACGCAGGTGGAATAAAGAGTTATCAAGCCCTCCTTACTTCCTTCCCCAGTTCGACACAGGTCGGAGAAGATGCCCCTTCCAGAAAGGTCATGGCCTTATCCCTGAAGCCTATCCATACAGCATTCTACCGGAAATCTACAGCATTGCTTTGTAAAGCTTTTAATGGTTCCACTATTATTTATGGTCGATATGCTCTCCCTCAGTTTGAACAAAATCTTAGCTAATCGTACGCCTGCCTAATTCCCAGGGCTGACTGGTTTAATGCTTTACGCCTGGAATTGCCCCACCAAATGTGGCCTTGCACTGAAACTTAACTGGGTTGTCTCAACTTTCCTTTTAGAGCTAGAAACGCATCCTGGGTGTACATGGTACCTGTTTCTATATGGTGCCCGCTGATGTAGCCAATTGCACACTGCAGTCTCCACAATATTTCGCAGCACCTTTTTTTTTTTTTTTGCGTTGTAATTGCCCAGAGTAAGTGTAAAATAAACTTTCCCATCAATGTGCTGGAACCGGTGGCAAAGAAAGACAGAACCTGGGCATAACCTCCCTGTTTCCTACGGTAAAACCATAATTATCTTGCACCAGTATCAAATGTGCCACCTGCATCCACGCCCTATCATCTGTTGCTATGCAGATGTCATCCAATTCAATGATGTAAGCGACATATCAACCAGTTCTTGCGCCTTTGTGGGAAACAAAATTCCATATGCCGGGATTTCCCCACTAGTACCCATGATGCTGAACCTGGAAGTGTAAGGCACACATGAGGTTCGACAAACGTCTCAATGACCTTAAAGATGTTGTGTATGACACACAAACCCAGGATTTGAAAGAAAAACATTACACCAGCTGTTGTCGAATAGGAAGGCAAAGATGAAAGCCAGCAGCACCTCTTGACTCTAGCGTGGGACTCGCAATAATAACATCGGTATTCCAAATCCAAACATTTAACCAATATTTGATCACATGTGACTATCTTAATCACCATCAGCCTAGGCCTGCTTACGTATTAAACTGGCGAGTGGCGCGCAAAAAAAGTACATTTGAAATGTAAAACCATGCATTTTCAAACATGAAGCCAGGAATCGAAGGAAAGCTTGGGGACAATAGTGTGCTTAGTGCTGGTGGCCTCTGGTTCAGGGTTTTCCGGAATGAGACATCCGTCAAGTTAAGAGAGACCACTAACTTAACTCGAGCTTGGGAAACTGCCCCTTATGTTGCTTGCATGGATTGTAGTTCCACCAGCGTGTGGGCTGCAATAAGAAATACATTACAGGGACCAATATGAGCATGATGTTTGGACACCAAAGCCTATATATCTTACATCAGACTCTGAAAACCATGCTGTTTTGGCAAGCCGTTATGTTCGATGAAAGTGGGAGTAAAAGTAGCCAGTTTACTGGTGCACCACCATGCAACGCTTGCCTGTATCACAAGAAAACCTTCCCCAACTTGGACATACACACAACCGCTTCAAGTGTCCTGCAATATCAGCTATTCCGAATTTGGCTAACGAAAACTACCATTGGCCAAAAGCTAAAACTAGTAAAAACTAGACCCATTGTGCTTCTCATTGCTGGTCATGCCTAAATTGCAGCAGCAGAAGTTAGAAATCGGCCGCCAGGCACTGTATAATTATGCGCGAGCCCCACCACATTTTCTGAATATTCACGGTCGCCCCACAAGGATGAATTGCACAGGAGATGCACATTGGAAATGCTCTGGGACGAAGGAACGGTGTCTGCCTGCAGCCCTAGCTAGCCATATGTTTCTCAAAACGCTTACCATAAACCATAATGAGTACAGACTCATCAGAGATCACCCTGGCCCCCCAAACTTTCACAGGGAACTGGAGAGAAATGAAGTCATTTGCGCAGGGCAAGAAATACCAAAAGTTAATACTGACCAAGTTGAACTTTGCATCTCACACCAAAATTCGCCGAGCCAATCAATCATATGCATGTGAATCAGTGTATAGGAAATGTTACCTGAGCCAAAGGACTCAAAGTGAAGGAGACTCGTGTCCTCCCTACTGGCAGGCAGTATAGTTTACGGTTGCTTGGTGTGGAGAAGCACAAGCTCAGTCGCTTTCTAGCCAAAATAACCCTCTTTGTAACATTAATCAATGTTCTAACAAAGTATGTTTTGCAGGTGTATGCAGCTCTAGGATGAGCATCTGTAGCTCAATGTTGACTCTTAGGCTTTAAGATATACATTGCAAGTAACAAAAGGATGCCTCTTTTGAACACAGTAACCTGCTGACGTATTTACATCATACGCACTCTGCAATCTACTTGGCACACGTTCTTTGCAGCGGGCATATTAACCCTCTGCACTAACTACACCGAAGTCCAAAAACTCCACTATACACAAACCTGATCTCTCTCCATGAAGATACGATCACACGAGTTGTCTTGACATTTATGTGGGGCCTGGAATTGCCGCGGACAGAAACGCTGCATCCGGTGCTTCTAAGCATGATAAACTTCCAAACCCGGCAGGAGGAGACGGCAGGAAACCGCGACAGAGGACAAGACAACCGCGTCGTCCAGCATAATCTACACTTGTGTAACCTTTGCGACCTGTAGGCCCAAACCTAATATCCCCCAACCGCGTCCCGCTCGCAGGATGATCCGCCCGCAATTCTACCCCCGCTCCGCTCATCCCCCCCACGACAACGCACACGCTGGCCGTGAGCACGCAGCCCAATGCACTCCCATCCTTGTAGTGCTGGTGGGGGGGGGGGGAACCCAGGCCCACGCACGAGCCTAACGGCTCTCACCGCACAATCGCTGCGATAGCTCCGTGGCGAACCTCACCGGTAGGTATGTCCTGATGCTAGCCATTACACATGAGTAGTCCCTTTATACAATCAAATGAGTTTACACTCATGAAGAGTTGTTCTCTGTAGTGTGACAACACAGAATCTAGCCCAGCAGTCTATTGCGTGGCACAGGGACCCAATCGGGGCAGAATCTGTTTCGTGGGCACGGGGAGATAGGGTGCTTTTCCCGGAGACAAAAGATGGCGGGATCCCGGGCTCAAAACTCCCAAATCAACCGCACCGACCCGTACGCTTCCAACAAAGTGCTCTGACCGCCCGTACACATGTACCCATCCCCTCACTTCGGACGGCCCCATTGTGCGGCCAGCCGGGGGGGATTCGGGTGGCGTGGCGGCACCGTGACACGTGGCGAAAGCAGGTATTATCGGCGCTTAACGGCTGAAATTGTTGCATATTTATATAGCGCGAACTCGACCCAAAGGCAGCGGAGCGCTTCACACGAGCACCGTATTTACACTACACCAGCAGGCACGGAGAGACCAAGCGACCCGCCCCAGAATCACGGGAAGCGGAAGCGACCCAGAGACTCGAACTCCAGCACTCAGCCCCAAAGTCGGCAGGCTAGCTGAAGCGCCACATCCCCTCCCCGATTCATCCACGGGTCTGATCGCCATATATAAAGCGCGACTCTGCCGAACCGCCCCGGCGCGCACCAAAAGCCTAAACGTTATTAACCCATAGGAAACGCGATCCTCCAACAGCAACAGCGTGGTAAGCGGGCAATAATTCGGCTGCAATTAAGCGATGACCTCTGCCCCCTTAGTGAAAATGAATTTTCCCTGGTGGACATTTCAGTGCATGGGTCAAAGGGCAGGGTGTTAGTGTGTTCACAAGAAAAACGTAATGGAACCTTTTGGGGCCCATGGACTTGTTAGCCAAAAAGAAAACATGCGCCCAAGGGCAAGACCCAGTTAATCAAACCAATGTGCCAAGTTTGAAACAGCGACCCCTGCTGGGAATGTTCACCTCTGTTGTTTATTCTTAGATAAGGTATATGCACACGTTTCCATCTACATCAGCAATGCGTCCGTCCAATAAAGTTTCCTCAGCGAGAACCTGTTTCCTACCGTTATCTTTGAAGTAAGACCTTAGCACACTGCCAGCGAGGTCGGGATTTCTGAACGACAAATGACATCAACAGCCCTGGAGAAGAATAGACGCGCTACAGTTCTTCGATTGTGCTTTGGAGAGAGGTGTTTACAGTGGGTGTGTCCCTTCTCCGCTCCGGTCAACTGATACTCGCCACTCAGTCTGTGCGGAGCACAAAAAAGGGTAACATTCTGAGTCTCCGCAAAGGATTCTTCGTCTATTCATCTTTCAAGCATATTGATTTCCAGCACCCAGGGACGCGCTGCAGTCACGTAGGCCGACATATAACAAAATACTCAGAAACCTGCCCTTCTGTTCAGGTTGTGTTAGTTAATAAGACACAGAACATATTGCCAAAATTGGGGCCTAGAGCCACATAGTATCGGGGAAAGACGGGAGGCGGTACTGCCCTGCACTCCCCAAGGAAAACAACGCCAGACCAGGGACACAACCGTGTGACCGACGTCAGACCAGGAAGCAGAGGGCACAGGAACTCGCGCGGCACAAGAGACCAACGGCATGAGAGCCTTGCACCACAAAGGCCCCGGCCTCGCACCCACACTCGGCGCCCTTTGCACACTACCCCGCCGCTCAGCATAAGTCTTGTTCTCATCTGCCCACCTCCCGAGCCCCACCAGACAACCCAGCACACATCCAGGCCAGTGAGGCTCGGGGACAGGGGACAACTAACACTCACCGGGATAACAGGGGGGTCCAAAACCCGACGCCAGACCAGGACGACCAAAACGACCCGGACGCTCAAAACGGCGACGTGGTGAGGATCTCGCGCGGCCAGGAGAAACAGGAAGCAGAGGGCGATCTACGGAGGCGGGAGGCATAAATAGGCCTGGCCCCACCCAGTGGCCCGCCTCCCCCTGCAGGGCCATTGATTGGGGCCTCCCCTCCCAAGGCGCGGCCTCACGAGAGAGGAGGAACAAAGGGGGGGGGGGAGGCTCCGACGGGTGGCCACTAGAGGGCTGACCTGCTAATGTCCCCCTGTGTGGGACGCGGCCAGCGGCATTCTTTATGGAAGCTCAACTGTCAAAACGTTTGTCAACGGACCAACACAAGGAACAGCTGCAGCATACGTCACACTCGTATGTGAGTAAACGATGCTCACGTCGATGCGCTACCCAAACGTCAAGTGGCCATGTTGATAGAATAGTAAACTAGCAGCCTAGTTTACGTAACAACGTAGGTAGGCGCCATCTTAAACTAAAAAAAAGAAGAAACGCAAACAAAAGGAACCGAGCGGAGGTTCGACGCTCCGGGCAAACGGTGATTGAAGGAAGGAATGTTACTCCACTATTAATAGTCATAAGAAAACTCGCAAAAGGTAATTCTTCGATCATTTAAAAAAAAAAAAAAAAAAAAAAGCGGTTAACAATTCAAAAAGATATTTATATTTCCAATTACCTCAATTTTCACATGAAACAAATAAACTTGATGTACATTAGCATTGATTTGGTCACAGGGTCAAGAACTATATTTGAATATATCATGGTTTCAAAACAGAACACACCTGTGTACAACATAAAAAGGAGTATTTAAAAAAAGTTGCGAACCGTACTACCACTTCATTAACTTAATTTGCTTAAAAGCATGATGTTGTGAGTGCAGAGTAATTGACTTAACTTTTTTTTTCCTTTAAAAAAACTAAACTAAACTAACATTCATGGTCATCTGCAAGCCTCATTGCTGACTAAACAAATCCCCCTCTGCATCCTATTTCACTATTCATAAATATGGATATGTATGGAACCTGTCGCCACCTGAAACATTCCTACGTGGTGGTGGAGAACCAACACTTAAATGGGAGGAATGGAGGGAGTATTTCCTCAATTACATTGCAACTTTGGAGGAAGATGAAGAGGTAAAGGCAGAAAAGAAGTATAAAATGCTCATGCATTGTTTGGGTGCAGGAGGTATAACGGTATACAATTCAATTAACAAAAAGATGAGAGCAGAAAATGAAGTAGATGTGTTTTCAAACGCAATTGTGGACCTTAATACATATTACAAACCAACGGTTTGTGTAGGCGTAGATAGATACAAATTCTTCCATCGTAAGCAAGGAAAAGATTAATCAATAGATGATTTTGTGTCTGCACTGAAAAATCTTGCTATCAATTGTCGCTTTGGTGACCTCCACGACGAGTTTATAAGAGATCAAATAGTGATGCAGGGATCTAATGCAAGCATCCAAGACAGTCTGTGGGCCAAGGGTGAATATCCCCTGCAAAACATCATTGACATAGCAAGAAAGGCAGAACTCACTGGGCGTTGTGCTATGGCAGTTCTTACAGAGAATAAAGAGAAAAAAGAGGGATAAGCGATAAGTAGAGTGAGTGACCGAAAGCAATACACGAAACAGAACTGGAACAGGAAGAGTACCAAAACGCCTTACAAAAAATTCGAAACAAAGAACTGGGGGCACTGTTACAGATGTGGAAGCACATCTCACTTGGCAAACGATTTAAAATGCCCTGCACGTGAGGTAAAGTGCTCACATTGTGGAATCAAAGGACATTTTTACAAAGCTTGTAACAAAAGGAAGCCGAGACAAGTGAAAATAGTGGAGGAGGCAGAAGAATTCAACCAACACATAAGATGAAGACGACATCAACATGTTTGTGCTAAATTTAGACGACGAACAAGTTGACGAGGTCACAGAAGATAGTAAAACAAAAAAAAAAGAAGCCTATCTGCGACATGACTATAGGAGGTGTCAACGTAAGTATTGTGGCAGACTCAGGCTCACCCTATACAATAGTGAATGAAAGGGTGTGGGCAGAGAAGTTCAAAAAGAGTATTGGTGGACAGCTTGAGAAATCAGACATAAAAATAAAATCATTCACAGGAGAGCCAATTGATGTTTGTGGCTACAGAAAACTAAAATTTGCATTAAAACGAAGAGAGTCTGCTGGAAAGCTCTATGTGTCAAAGGTTGGACCATCAGTACTTGGGTGGATGGACCAGGGTAATCTGGGTATAATCCTAGACCCTAGTAAATCAGATCCAGTGTTGAGCGTGCCAGAATGCAAAGACTATTCCAAGTTTTTACTTGAAAAATACCCCAAGGTTTTCAGCGGGGCAGTAGGCGCACTAAAAGGGTACCAACACAGAATCAAATTAAAACCCATTACAACCCCTGTTGTACATAAGGCAAGAAACATTCCTTTTGCCATAAGGGAAGATGTAAAAGCTCAACTTGACGGTTCTAGAGGAAGGAATCATAGAAAGAGTAGAAGCATCAGAATGGGTCGCCCCTGTTGTTGTAGCCAAACGACCCAACGGCAAGTTGAGGCTTTGTGTGGACCTGCGTGACCTCAACCAAAATATTGTTGTGGAACAATACCCTCTCCCTAAAATCAGTGAGATGTTATCTACAACAAAAGGCATCAGGTGGTTTTCCACCATTGACTTAAAGTCTGCCTATCATCAGGCGCCACTTTATCGGGACATCAAAAAGCTGACAACGTTCATTACACTATTTGGATGTTTCAGGTTTACGCGGGTGCCTTTCGGTCTTGCCTCGGCGGCTGCTATGTTTCAAAAAGTGATGCATAATTTTTTTATAAGGGGTTTCTGACATTCTACTTTTCCAGGATGACATCCTTGTCATGGGCAGAACGAGAAAAGAACATGACAAAAAGGTTGAGCAAGTGTTAGAAATTCTGAGCGAAAAAGGCTTGACGGCAGAGCACCTCAAATGTAAGTTCGCAAGCAACTCAGTAAATTATCTGGGCCACCAAATAACCGATGATGGAATCAGCCCTAAAAAAGAACTCATTCAGGCTATAAAGGAATCACTAGTGCCCACAAACAAAGATGAACTGTGAACATTCCTGGGAATGGTTGAGTTCTACGCAAAGTTTATCAGGAATTTTTCACACAAGACATATGAGCTGAGGCAGCTTCTTACACTAAGAAACCGGTTGAATGGACAGATGAATGCAACAAAACATTCCAGGACCTAAAAAAGGATGTGTGCGATGCATTACCCCTACAAGGGTTTGACACGTCATTGCAAAATTTGGTGACCACAGATGCCAGCAACTAAGGTTTGGGCGCAGTACTCACCCAGAAGGACTCTAAGGGTGGGGAATAATCAATAGCCTTCACGTCACGTTCGCTTACCCCTGCGGAAGAGAACTTTTCTGTAATTGAACGTGAAGCACTGGCATGCGTGTGGGCCTTAGAACATTTCAGGCATTTTGTTTGGGGCAGAAGAGTCACATTGTGCACTGACCACAAACCATTAACGAAAGTTTTCACCACAAAGGGTTTGTACACAGCATCTCCTAGGCTAGCCAGGCTATCTGTACATTTGTTCGACTACAAGTATAACATTCAATATGTACCTGGAATAAGAAATGTGGTAGCGGACTTCTTAAGCAGAATGCCTGTAAATAAGGCTGGCAATGAAGACGCTCCAGAAGCGGATGAGGCTACAACTGCTAATGTACTAGAACAATCCACCGGGATTTCTAAAGAGGAATGGCTCATAGAACAGGACAGGGACAGTACCATCGTCCAAGTGATACGCATGATGACTCAAGGATGGATCAGCAAAAGCAAACAAACGGAACAACTTAAACCCTTCTGAGAAGTGAGAAATGAATTGTCACATGAGAATGGATTTCTTCTGAGAAGCGGAAGATTTGTGCCACCACTTAGCATCAGAAGTAAAATACTCAAGTTATGTCATGAAGGACATTTAGGAATTGCTAAAACAAAAAGCAGAGTTAAAAACATGTACTGGTGGCCAGGCATAAGTTTAGACATAGAGAGAACTGTTAGGGAATGCACTCTGCATGAACTCTGATAAAACACAGGTGACATTCAGACCACCTCTGCACCCTATTCCCAGCCCAGGAATGCCATGGGAGAGAATTGGTGTGGACATAATGGGCCCTGTATATGATGACCAAGAAAAATGGTACATAATAGTTATGATCGATCAGTTCACCAAGTGGCCTGAAGTCAAATTTGTCAACAAACTGGATGCTTTGAACATAGTCAAGTTCATGGATGACCTCTTTACTCAGGAAGGGCTCCCCAAACAAATCGTAAGCGACAACGGAGCTCAGTTCATGTCTGTGATTTTCAAAAATTACATTTCAAAGAACAAAATTGAACATAAGACGACATCAGTCTACCACCTGACAGGAAACGGAGCTGTGGAAAGATTCAACCGGGTTGTAAAAGGAATAATCCAGCTGGCAAATAGCAACAACCTCAACTGGAAACAAGAGACACTCAAGACAGTGTGGGCTTACAGAATCACACCATGTGAAACAACAGGACACAGCCCGTTTGAACTTATGAGAGGAAGGACTCCTCTATCAAAGGACAATGTGGGTTGGGTCAAGGCTGCAAAGAGAGTATACTGGTCAACAGAACAAGTTAAAGAAAGGCTAAGGCGTGCTCAAAACAAAGGCAAAGAGAAATATGACAACAGGCACGGCTGTAAACCAGTTGAACTCAAAGCAGGAGACATCGTTAAAGTTAAAAGAAGTGGCCACATTGGGAAGGGTCAGGACAAATACACACCTCCCCTATCTGTATGTGAGGTGTACTGTAATTCCGCACTCTTGAGTGACGGTAGAGTGTGGCACTTCTCTAACCTCTCTGCTTACAGACACCCCATGAAGAGCCCCATAACCACCACACCCACTGTATTGGCAAGGGACGCTTCTGTAGTGTATAAGAGTGACACTGCACAACCCAGTGCATTTGACTAGGAGTCTGACAGAGTTCCCTGCACTACAAACAACTACAGACAGTCATGTCTCGCAACCCGCATCTGAGCTCGTGGACGCACCACCCATTCATGTTGCCACAGGAAGAGTCAGACGTATGTTGCCCACCACACCAGCGCATGACACTACCGAACCCGTAGGTAGAAGCAGGGCAGTAAGACTGTTAGGCCCACTGATGAAATTCAAAGATTACATTTGTGAATAGATGGTTTCACATTTTATATTTCCATCTATCTCTCTCTCTCTCTCTCTCTCTCTCTCTCTCTCTCTCTCTCTCTCTCTCTCTCCCTTCTCTCCCTTCTCTCCTTCCCTTTCCATAAGAGGGAGGATGTGTTATGACCACTGTTGTTGTGTCCCTGCGTGGACACCGTAATTGTATTGCTTCTTAGATGTCCCTGCGCAGACACCGTTCCTGCTGTGAGGTCATCAGCTGTGAACTGTTGGTTTGACAGTTCACAGCTGATCCCTAAACTGCATTGACTTCGTTTGCGCTCCAGCCTTCCTGGAGCCTGTGTTGGCAAACTTAAATAAAGAACTACTTCTACTTTATTCACGGTGTGTTCCACTTTCTTTACACCCTCCCGCCAGAATTAGGTCCTAGCATTTGGCCATGTTAAACTATAGGTTTACGACTGTCCAGAATTCCTCACAGAGAGGGCTTATGGGCTGAAGTGATTGCTGGGGCTCTGTGAGGATAATGAGTATATCGCTCGCAAAAGCATACACTTTGCAAGTATTGCAATAGAACAAGATGCCATGGATTTGGGAGTGGTCTCTAATCTTCTGCAAGAAGGTTTCCAAAAAGAGATCAAAAAGAAGCATTCCTGACGGGTGCTTCTTTGAATGAGCATTGGGGCAGATGATTGGCCGTTGACCTCAACTCCTGCTCTAGGAATTTCCGAGGGCAAATTTCTTCAGGACATGCTTGAGTCCAATCTGGCAAACCCTTTTTCAGCATCGAGTGACAGGAGGACTGCTGCTTTACCTTTCTTCCTTGCTATGTCGATGAGATGGAGGGTCTGCTTGGTCTCATCACTAGTGGCCCAGTTGAATATAAACCCTCCATGATTGACGTGGATTAGATCAAGTAATAGCTTATCCAGTCTTTAGCCAGAGGCTTATGGTCTAGATTAAGCAGTGAGATTTGCCGATTAGACTGGCACAGAACAGGACATTTTTTTGTTTTTAAAACAGTGCGATGGAGGCTTCGGTCATGCTTTTGAGTATCCCCTTTGTCTGCGGTAAGATCGTTAAAGAGAGTGGTCATAATAGGAGCTGAGGAGGGAATCACTCATAGAACAGTGGAGCGAAACAGTCTGGGCCCAATTCTACAGGGCTTAAGTTGGTTGATGGCCCACAGTATCTCTGCAGTGGAAATCGATTTATCTAACACCACAGAGGATTCAGTTGGGTCTACGGAGGGTAATAAAGTCTAACCATTAAGATTTACAGACGGACTAAAAAGCATTCAGCTTACATTAGCTAGTGGTATGTGTCGCTAAATCCACCAATAAGCCTGCATGTTTGGTAAGCACAGCATTCAGCTTGTTTCACCTTTCATGAAAATGGGCCTCATGTCTGGTGGGGATGTAATCAGCTCCATCTAATTCTAGCATGCATAATTGGCCCACACTGCCACGCCCCTGCACCAGAACTTGTTCGAAGGTATGCACTTATGCTGTTGCTCGCGGCCCATAACCACGCGACCTACAGTACGAGGCAACTGGTGCACCGACACTGCTCTGGTGCTTTAGTATTTGTTTTTTCACTACGAGCGTCACTGGAGTCCACCATTTCATTGGTGGTGTGTGGCAGACATACACATACCACGTTTAATGTGCTATGCCACATAATAGCATGTGATGCACCGTATGGTACAAGTACAAGGTTGCATGATGGATTGTTAATATCAAATGAGAGGATAACACTTATTTTTCGTGGCTAGGCATGATCTAGTAGAACACAGATGTGTGGACATAGTGTATGTTTTTCTGAATCACGCATCGGCTGATTGACACCTGGTGCGTGGATTTGTTGTCAACTTTGCTAGTTACATGAACTAGTGAATCAATAAGCCACAGAGGATTTAGGTACATAGACTGACCTCCCCACCTTGTTAGTGATGTTTTCTTTGCCACATCATTGGCATACCACGTGATAGTAAGTTATGGTAGCTTTGAACCATGGCAGAATTTAGATTTTTTTTCCCAAATTGGTGGACATGGACTGACACATAGTCTGGGGTTCTGTATCCTTTCCCTATGCAGTTACTAAGCCAGACGACTATTGCCCTGACGAGACCCTGTGAATGATAAGGAGTCGAAATTTCAACACTATAAAACTTGGTTATCGAATTAGTTATAAGCCTATATGTTGCGATAGTATGCACACGTCTGTATGATCTAAAGTATATTTACCCAGTGAATGTTTTGTGTCTTTTGTATATATTTTGTATTTATTCACCCACCTGAGCACTGCGTCGCCTGCACTTTTGTGATTGGTTGCACCATTATCTGCATATACATTGAAGGGGAATATGGAATACCCCAGAAACCGTTGTCTGCAAATTATTATTGTTTGTGTGTACTTAAGTGAGAATTCACCACTTGACTATGGAAATGAAACGTTGATTGTTGGCTTTCCCAGACATAAGCAGGAGGGTCGCACACCACAAAAGAGTCCCACAGTGTACTCTGATGTAGAAATGAATGATTACCGTGGTCCCTGTGGGCATATAGGGTTGTCCTTATGACAACATACACCTGCATATTGTGTCATGAGATACAAGGAAATCCCTGACAGCGTGGTAGCTGAGAGGTCCTAAAAAGGAAGAAGTTGTGTGCCATTAAATGAGAGGGGGCTCCCCTGTCCTGTTTTAGTCATGATTTCCTCTTTGTCCTTAAAACGATGCATGTGGATCAAGATGGCTATTTGATTCCCTACCTTGTGGAGAGGCATAGCTCTGTGCGCTCAACAAATTATTATGGACAACACGGCTTCTTTCCAAGACGGCATCAGAGGTCAGTAAAATATTTTGGAAGGTTGGCACCCGAGACACTAGTTGGTATTCCCCGTGTGCAGATCCTGTTATGACAAGACTTGTTTTCAAGTCTTGGCATTTCCCCTGTAGGATGCCGCGCTGGTTTTCAAGCTGGAGAATTTGTTGTGTCAGGGTTTCACGCTCTTCCGTTTGTCAACAGAGGTTTCAGTCTGGGTCACCCTCTCTCCAAGGTCGCTGCCGTCTCGCTGGAGGCTGCGTAGGTCGTGCTGCAGGTCGGTTTTAATCCCTTCTCGAGTTCTTGAAAGAATGAGTAGGCCCTCTTTGAAATCACTAAGTCTCCTGGCGTCTGCTGATGTCAGCTCGTCTTTTAGTTTACATTGGGAGAACTGTTGAAGGAAGGTCTTGATAGTGGGCTCCTTTTTGCCCCGTCCCCCCCCATGGTTCGGAAGTGTGGAAGGATGGAGGTGGATCGTCTCCGGGCACGAGGGGATCTCCATGATGCAATGTTCCATAAGCTGGAGCTATGATAGGGATATCAGAGATGAAGGTGGCCTGATGCACTCAGAACCATTAACGAGTTATAGAGGTGTGGAAAGGGAGAGGCTGAGGTGGGGCCCTAACACCACCGAAGTCCCAATGAAAAGCGAATGCATGGGCCAGCCTGCTCACCACTGGAGAGGTGCAATAGGCACCGCCGAGTCAAAACATCCAGGCTAGTCATTCTGAGTTTTCAATTTTGGTCAAATTAGCAGGCAAAGTTTCCCCAAGGGCCATTGGTCCAACGCAGATGTGCTGCCAAACAAGAGGGGTAGATAGGCCAGTACCTTGGGCCTCCTGTGATTGTTATCTTCTGACGGTTGCATGGGGGGGTCCCAAGGGAGTTAAGGTCAGCAGCCCAGTTACATCACACACCACACAATCTGGACAGGAGAAGATAGGGAGCAATGGGTGCCCCCCCTATGGGTAGGGCCCACCCTTTCCCCAGGTCTCTGGCCCACTTCAAAAGGGGGTGTCCAAAGAGGGTGTGCCAATAGCAATAGGCATTGGGCCGTAAGCCCCGGAACCACCAGGCTCCACAAAACTCAGATGGACAGTTTTTCCCTGGGCGACTATGAGAGCTTTCGAGTTCTCCATCGCCCCGAGCCACCCTGCCAGCATCTGCTTCCTCCAAGTTGAATCTGCTCCCCCTAGGCCTCCGCTCATTTCTCGTAGGGGCCATCGGGGAGAATGTGTTGGGAGTAATGGGTGGCATCAGGGCCATGTAAGCTCACACTGGCTGGATCGTCCGTCACCCCAGGTGCACCTCCGAGATCTGCTGGATCTGTGGGATTGGGCTGCGGTGTGCCTAGGGGCTCCATGCCAATGGAGCACCCCCCCTCACCGCCCTACTGCGGCATGCTGGTCTGATCTGCTGCCTCTGCGCCAGTGGGCTGAGGCATGCCACGGGGGCTCTGCACTGCATCTAAGCGCCTCGAGCTCATTCTCATGCCGAGGGTCCCCTCCCCCCCCGGAGCCCAGGCCTCGCGTCACTGGGCTCCACCTCCTAAGTCGCTCCAATGCTGTTTGGACTTACTTCTGGGCCTGCAGATGTAGAATATTCACTCCTGCTTTGACGTGTAATGTGGGGATCCCACCATTTATTATGCTCACGTCTGCAATTACGCAGCAGATGGTGGTTTAAGTGGCAAGTACAGCAAATCCATAATTATGGATAAAACTCTTGTCACTGAATCCTTAAATACAGACGCCCTGTCAAAAGGATAACATTGTCCAGATAACAACTGTACCACCTGCTCACACAAAACTATGCAAATATTTGGGATTATATATCTGCCCCAAAAGACACCCAAACTGCATTCTTGATTAGTGTTCTACGGCGCTGCTTGCACTCGGATTGTTGAACCTTTTATTTATTTGCTTTTGCTTGCAAGACAATTTGAAGCCATCAAAGTTGAAACCCGGACTTCCCGGTATTTCAAAGAGCTGTACGCAAACAACTAGCAATAGCGAAACTTTATGCAACCATGTCCTAAACATACATTTTGGCTGCCTGTCGCTTTAATTGATGATAAAGCTGTAAACATACTCACTTGAACATACTCCCTTAGTTTAAGACAGTTGCTATACAGTACACGTTCTTCTGAATTAATGCTTCCCACTGTGTCACTTTTACTTGTTTGTCACTGTTGGAAATGGCCCTTCTTGCAGGGTTATCCCAAACGTTTTTGCTTCATCCTCCTTTATTTTTCCTGACCTGTGGTCGTTGGCTATAGAACTCTGGGCACTTTACCACTACTGATCAGTGCTAAAGTGCATATGCCCTCTGTGTAAATTGTTATTGTGATTGGTTATCCATTATTGGCATATTTGTTATACCAGTAGGTCCGTAGTAAAGTGCACTGAGTGTGCCAGGGCTGGTAATTCAAATGCTACTAGTGCTGCTAATGCTACTAGTCTGAGAACTACCATGTTGTCCTGGCCAGTTTACACACTTGCCAGGCCTGACCATTCTCTTTTTCTACACATAGGACACCCCTATAGTAGGTCCAAGGTACCCCCTGGGCAGGGTGCAGTGTATGTAAAAAGTAGGACATGTACTAGTGTGGGTAACATGTTCTGATAGTGAAATACTGCCAATTTCGTTTTTCACTATTGAAAGGCTATCTTGCCCATAGGACAGAATGGGGAATGCTGTGTCCCATGTGTACCTGCATATCTTCCCATAGGAGCAAGATAGAAACGGGGAATATGGTATCCCTGAACTCAGAATTTAATGACACATCTTTTAGGGAGGATGGTTTTTAAACTCAGTGTTTGGAAATAGCACTTTTAGAAAGTGGCTATTTTCTTGTTCAGCCTTTTTGTGTGCCTCTGCCTGTTTGTGGATTGACTGTCTGGTTTGTGAGTGACAGGG
This sequence comes from Triturus cristatus, assembly GCF_964204655.1. Classification (NCBI taxonomy): domain Eukaryota; kingdom Metazoa; phylum Chordata; class Amphibia; order Caudata; family Salamandridae; genus Triturus; species Triturus cristatus. The sequence goes on from NC_140589.1 coordinate 426,039,336, forward strand.
GCTGGGGTGGCTCCAGGAGACTGGGTGAGTCAGCACTAGGCTGAATAGAGCCATCTCCATGCATAGTGGTGGGGAGAAGTAGCACATGGGTCTGAATAGGGCTGTGCCTGCCTTCCACAATGCTGGCTCCACCTCCTGCGGTGCGTCTAATGCCCCTGGCCCACACTCACAAAGGAAGAAGATGTGCCCTGGAAGAGCGCACCCAGAACTGGCTTGGGCTGGGTCCAGGACCCCTCACACAGGAAGAACAGACTTTTGGGGTATAAAAGTAGGGCTGAGACCCCTGAAAAATTAGACTACTTCTGCAATCAAGAGGAATCTCTGCCCAAGAAGATCAGCTGAAGAGACTGAGGAAGACTGCCCTTGCTGTGTGTTCTAGGGCTGACCTGCAGTTTGCTGTTTTCTCTGAGGAAGAAGACAAAGGGACTTTGCTGTGTGCTGTGTCCCCCACCTGCTTGAAGAAGGGACTTTGCTGTGTGCTGTGTCCAAAAGTCTCCAAGGGCCGGAGGAGAGCTGGCCTCCTGTTTCTGAAACCCAGGGATAAAATGTTTCAAAAGATCATCTCTACCCTGTGCCCAGCGTGTGCCTATCGTGAAGCCTGCACATCTGAAAACCGCTGCGATCTCCCCAGGGCGGCCTTGCGACGTTGCGCGGTTTAACCTGAGCCTCGCTGGTGTCCTTCGCGAAGGCTGCTTTGTCGGTGCCTAATTGACCCCACGGATCACCTCTACAGCTCGGTGCGCGTGTCAGCGCACAGCGGGTGTCTGGCGTGAAGACTACATTGCCAAGCAGAGTACAGAATACTGAGGGCGCTGTGTCGAGTAAAATCACCTCCGCCAGCCCGGGAGCCTCGTAAGCCTACGTCACAGTCCAGCCGTGCTGGGATTGGTCCCAGCCTTGAGGATTTCCCCCGTCGTCACTGCCGAGCCGAAGGGTTGCCTAGCAACCAGGACCCTCAGAAGCACGTCATCGGCACCAAGCGGAGGAAGGAAGTCCTGCCTTTGCCGAAGCCATGTCGCCGGAGGAAAAGGGGCTCCCACCAGAGAATCGCCAGGAGTGCACCCTACCTCAGGATCAGCCCCAGGTAAAACGTTCCTAGCCACGCTGTTAACGGTGCAAGGCTGGGAGTGGGTTGGGGGCCGGCGGGGCTGCAAGTAACCGAGTTGGGCATATTGTGACTGGGAAAGGTAGCATTCTTTGCTACGAGTGCAGTATTGGAGGGCGTACAGTGGTACGCATCGATCGTGGCGCTAACAGGCTCGTGAGGGAGTTTCCCAGCCATAAGAGCACCGCGTGCAGGTGCTTAGGGTAACGGACTTGCGATAAGTTGTGGAGTCTGTTGGTTTTCCACATTCTACTTGCCTAAAGAGACTGTTACTGCTACAAGCTATTTTTGATCACAAGTACATTTCAGAGAACATTCTAAAGAAGATTATTTATGTATGTTGGATTTATGTTGTTCTGGTCTTGCACAATCTAGATTAAGAGATACCTATTTTTATAAATACCTGTGTGGTGTTCATTTGAGGTGTTTCACTGTGTTACTGTGGGTGTTGGTGCAAATACTTTACACATTGCCTTAGGGATAAGCCTGTTTGCTCGTGCCAAGCAACCAAGGGGGTGAGCAGGGGTTATCAACAGTGTGTTTCCCCCTTACCCTGACTAGAAGCAACGGTCCCTATTTGGTCAAAGGTACTTACCTCTGCCAACTAGAGACCCCCAGATCTAACAGTCACCTCTTTTATAATTTCGACAATGTTTTATTAACAGGCACAGAGAGATCCCCTTGGGGATGATTAGTGTGCCTAATAAATGTAAATTCAATTCAATTAACGAACATGCAGTGTTTTCAAAAGGTTTATATTTCACCCTTACCACCCTTTACTTCCACCCACCACTAAACCCTAAAATCACTAACTTCTACTCATGCTCAAACCCTAAAATCCGCCTTTTACCTTTTCCCACCCAAAATCCTAAAAAAAAAAAAAAAATCACCTGTACTTCCCTTCATCTCTACCCATCCCCAAGCTCTAAAATCACCCTTAAATTCCTTCAACTCTAAACATCCCTGAACCCCACAATTACACACGGCTCTTTACCTCGATGAAAGTCACAAGTTTAGTCTGACCGCGATGGAGCATGGGCTGGATACAGGAACCAGGTAAGTCCCACCAAAAAATACTGGAAAAATCTAGGTTTGAGGGGCAAGAGGCTGCGAGGAGCAAGTCAGGCGTCGTGGACGGTTGGCACTGTAGCGCTAAGATCATGCTGGGTGTTGAGGACTGTCGCTGCTGGAGCTTCACGTGGGCGGTCACCGCAGGCGGTCGATGCTGTAGCGCGAAGTGTAGATCTCACATTGCTGGTGGTCACAGTAGTGCAAAGAGTTGGGTTCAGCCAAGCTTAATGTTAGTGGCTCACATGAGCAGCAAGATCTTGACACACACTGGCCAGTCTGCTGTCACAAAGAGCCCAAACTTCAGGATTTCTTCTTATTTTTATTTTTTTAAAGGAGGAGCTCAACTGATGCCTCTCCAAGGGTCCAACTCATTTCAGTAGAGAACAGAAGGGCTCAGGCAGGTCTATCTGCAGCAGGCCAGCTCGGCAATTGCAGAGAGGCCTCTGGAACTAATGGCCATGTAGCTTAGAACAGGAGCTCAGTCAGCTGACCCTTGGAATCACTTCAGCCTGGGATAAAGGGTGAAAGTCAAGTCTTCTTTCTCAGCAAGTGGCAGGGCATCAAGCAGCAGGGCGTCGTCCTTCTAAAGTATCCACAGGTCCAGGAGAGCACTGAAGAGTGTGTCTGGGGGTCCCACATTTATGCCTGGTGCCCCATTTCAAGTTGGAGAACCTTCTGGAGTTTTCCCCCTACAGAGGTGTTGGAAATCTTCTGCTTCCCTGCCCCGATCCCAGTCTGTATGGAGGTGCAATAGGCTAGTGTCCTTTGTGAGAGTGCTGGGCCAGTGCCTTTGAAGTTCTAGTTTGGTAGGTGACAGCTCCGCCTCTCCCTTTAAGTTAGAATGGCCCATCCTGTAACACCTAGTCCCCCTTTGCAATACTGTCTGGAAGGAATACACAAAGACCAATGGCCAACTACACCTGGTCATGTGACCCAGGAGCAGGCCCTAAATGGTTAGGACAAGAAAATGCCAAGTTTCTAAGTGGCACTTTCAGAATTGTGACATAAAATCCGACTTTACCATTAAAGATAGTTTTAAATTACAATTACTCCGATACCAAACATGACTTTCCCACCTGCTTTCAATCAAAAGTTATCACTTATTAAAATAATGATGGGAACCCAATGTTATCCTATGGGAGAGGTAGGCCTCGCATTAGTGAAAAATAATTTGAGAGATTTTCCCTACCAGGACATGCACGTCGTAAAAGTACATGTTCAACTTTTAAACTGCAATGCATCCTGTCCTACGGGCTATTAAGGGCATATGTATTTAAAAGGAAGGTTTAGGCTTGGCAGAAGGTTTATTTTGCTAGGTTGAAATGGCAGTTTAATACTGCATTCAGGCTGCAATGGCAGGCCTAAGTCTTGTTTTCAAGGGCTTCTTAAGTGGGTGGCAAGATACGTGCTGCAGGCCCACTTGTAGCATTTAATTTATGGGCCCTGTGTACCACTTTATGAGGGACTTATATGTAAATTAAATGTGCCAATGGGGTGTAAATCAAGTTTACCATGCTTAAATGAGGAAGCACAGGCACGTTACCATTGGCTAGTAGTGGTAAAATTCACAGAGTCATAAAAGCCAACAAACACAGAATCAGAAAACAGAAGGGGTGAAGGCAAAATGTTTTGGGGTGACCATGCAGATAGGGCTAGGTCAAACAATTTGCCAATGCTTGTTTTAAAGAGTCTAGCTCTTGATGAACCTTGAGTGTATTTTGTGTGCATACTTAAGACTAGTGGAAAACAATGTTGTGATGCTGTTTCCATGTAAACAATAATTTGGCACAATTGGCATATAAACCATGACTGCTGTATACATCCCCAACTTTTACAATAAAAATATCCTAATTTAATGAGATCCAAAGTTGTTAAAATTGTTGAAGACGGAGTGCAGCGCCATCTCTAGAGAGCTGGAACGGCCATTATGCCCTTCTGGCATATTATGGCAAGGGTGTATAATAAGAAAATGCTTCAAGAGCTGAATGGGCTCCCAAGACCCTACCATGAAAATCCAAATAGCCTTTTTCTAGACACTGCCATCTGCAGGGTGGTGATGGTTTGAACATTTCTGTAACTATTATGATTTTCAGTCCAGCCCTGCTCTCCTGATGTTTTGCAATGTTAACAGGTCAGTTTTCAGTTTTATGGTGCGATAGTCAGTTGATGAATTTGCTAAAATTGTGTTTACATAGCGCACTCTTTGATAATTAGAAGGCTTTTGTGGGCTGAACAGTTCTTCTTTATCAAAATATTTTGTATTGCTTTTCACAAAAAATTGTGTTCACATAACAGATACGGTCTCAAAGAAAGTTACTTTAAGCGGCACTAAGATAATAAAAGAATGCAAAATATGTTGCATCTCCATTTAAGGTCTGACTTCTGGAATTCTAAAGTGCCCCGTAGATGTACGAAATAGTAAATGTGCATCACTTAAGGCCGCTATAAAAAGATTGATTCTTGCACAAACAGATGAAAGGATATTCAATTGGACACCTTACAAAAGACGATTGGTCACATTCAGATGGTGGTTGCTGTATTTAGCCATTTAAAAAGGTGACAGTGTTGCCCACGTCATATCCATTTAATAGAAAAGGGCTTTTGTTTGCATAAGTAAACACAAATCTTAAATACTTAAATATAGGATCCAAGATGCAACATGATGACGCCCAAAATGTTGAAACTGGTCTGGGAATGCTTGTGTTCCTGTTAAGACTGCAAGTGGCCTGGCAGTACCGGTTAGTCTTTTGCTTTTGGAGTACTACTAAGGCTGATTTGTAAATGGTTGCTCTCAGTCTGGAGGCTCAGTGAGCAGAAAAAAAGGGCATGTATAAGAAGTTGGATTATTATTTGTAGTGGATGAGTACCGACCTCAATGAATAATCACAACCCGTGTGAGGGTGAACCCTCAAAGTCACTAAATTAACCTGAGCTTGGCCCCCTATTATCTGTGGCACAAAGACCAGCTTAACTTAGGGCAATATGTGAAGTACTTATGCACAATCAAAAGAGTAATAAAGTCAGAATGCAAAACAATAGCAATCCAAAACCGAATTAGAAACAAGAGTAAAATCTAGTAAAAAAAATTACTCCAAAATTATCAAAATCCTATATTCTATATAGGATAGGAGATATGTATATTGAATATGCTACTTACCAGTATGCATCTGTTCTTGGCATGTAGGGCTGCTGACATTCATATCTGTGCATAGATCGCCGCCTAGTGTTGGGTCCGGATGTTTGCACGTTGTTGTCCTGGAAGAGTCTTCGAAGTATCCTTGGATAGGTGACTCCTCCCATGGACTACAGTGCGCATGGGCATCCTCTCCATCCTCAGATTGTTTTTCGCCATTGTGGCAGTGATGGAGTAGATACAGAAAGTGATGACCATGCTTGCAATAATTCTGAGAGCTGCAGCTGCGACAGGCGCCGGGGAGGAGGGAGGGCGATATGAATGTCAGCAGCCCTACATGCCAAGAACAGATGCATACTGGTAAGTAGCATATTCAGTTCGAGGCATGTGGGCTGCTGAATTCATATCTGTGCATAGAATACATAGCAGTGCCCTCTATTGGCGGCGGCTACCCGTGCCAGCTGCAGCGGTCTGAAAAAGTGTTTTGAGAACAGCCTGTCCTACAGCTGCCTGCTGTTTTGACTGCACATCTACGCAATAGTGTTTTGTAAATGTGTGTGTAGTGGACCATGTGGCTGCTCTGCATATATCATGCAGGGGAATATTTCCTAGGAAGGCCATGGAAGCCCCCAACTTGCGTGTTGAGTGGGCTCGTGGTGGAATAGTTAATGTGCGTTTTGCCTTTTGATAACAGATTTGAATACACTTAACTATCCATCTGGCTATCCCTGCTTTGGAGATGGCGTTACCTTTGTGGTGTGGGGCAAAGGCAACGAATAGTTGTTTTGTCTTCCTGAAGGGTTTAGTCCTGTCGATGTAGTACATGAGGGCCCTCCGTACATCTAGTGTATGTAATGCCCGCTCTGCAACAGTTTGTGGGTTTTGGAAGAAAACGGGCAGTTCAATAGTCTGGTTCATGTGGAACTGCGATATTACTTTGGGCATGAATTTGGGGTTGGTACGTAGTACGACCCTGTTGGCGTGAACCTGAATAAATGGCTCTTGAACGGTTAGTGCCTGGAGTTCACTAACTCTTCTTAGGGAAGTGATCGCTACCAGGAAGGCTACTTTCCAGGTAAGGAATTGAATCTCGCATGAGTGTAGAGGTTCAAAGGGTGGACCCATCAGGCGTGTGAGGACCAAGTTGAGGTTCCACATTGGAGCCGGTGGGTGACTAGGTGGAATGACTCGTTTGAGTCCTTCCAAGAATGCTTTGATGGCAGGCACTCTGAATAGAGAGAGGTGCTGCCTGGTTTGCAGATAGGCTGATATTGCGGTCAAATGGACACGTATAGAGGTGTACGCCAGATTGCATCGGTATAGGTGTAAGAGGTAACATATGATGTCGTGGATGGATGCGTCCAGCGGGTTAATGTCATTATTACCGCAATAAATGACGAACCTTTTCCATTTGGCTGCATAGCAAGCTCTTGTAGTGGGTCTCCTGGCCTCCTTGATGATGTCCATGCAGTCAGGTGGCAGATTGAGATAGCCAAACTCTAGGACTTCAGGAGCCAGATCGCCAGGTTCAGCTGTTGCGGATCTGGGTGCTGAACCTCTCCATGGTTCTGCGTCAAATGCGCGGGTTTGATCCGCAGCCTTTGATGCGGTACCACGGAAAGTTCGAGGAAGGTGGTGTACCACGGCTGGCGTGCCCACGTGGGAGCAACTAGGACGAGTGTCAGGGAGTGTTGTCGGAGTTTGCGAGCCACCAGCGGTATCAACGGTGCTGGGGGAAAAGCGTACGCAAATCTGCCGGACCAGTTCATCCATATCGCATTGCCCTGCGACTGCGGATGTGGGAATCTGGCGGCGAAGCTTTGGCATTTTGCGTTTTCGCTTGTCGCGAATAGGTCTATCTCTGGGTGACCCCACTGCTGGAAGTACGGTTGGAGTACTGATGGGTGTAACTCCCACTCGTGCATCTGGTGGCTGTGTCTGCTGAGCAGATCCGCCATCTGGTTGTCCTTGCCGGGGAGGTGTTCTGCCATGAGGAACATGTTCCTCTGAATGGCCCACTTCCACATGCTCTGAGCCAGATGAGACAACTGTGGAGAGTGTGTCCCTCCCTGTTTCTGTATGTAGTACATTGCGGTCATGTTGTCCGTCCGGATCAACACGACCTTGTTGCACAGATGTACTTTGAAAGCCTTCATGGCCATGAAGATTGCCATCAGTTCCAGAAGGTTGATGTGCATCTTCTTCTGTTGTGTCGTCCATAGTCCCTGCACTGTGTAGTGTAGTACATGAGCTCCCCATCCCTGGAGAGACGCGTCCGCTGTCAGTACTATTTGTGGAACAGGCTCTTGGAACGGTCGCCCCTTGCAAAGGTTTTGTGGATTCCACCAATGCAGAGAGTTGTATGCCCGACCGCTCACCAACACTAGGTCTTTCAACTGTCCTTGAGCCTGATTCCACTGACGTGCTAGGCACTCCTGAAGTGGGCGCATATGTAATCTCGCGTGCGGGACTATGAAGATGCAGGAGGCCATCATGCCTATCAACTGCATAAACACTCGCGCTGGAAGCGAGTGATTGGGTTTGAACTTGGAGATCAGCAGTTGTATGCTGTTGATCCTCACTAAACTTGGCTGAGCTGAGGCCGCCAGAGTGTCTATAGTCGCGCCCAGGTACTGTTGTACGTGTGCGGGCTGGAGATGGGACTTTGGGTAATTTAGTGAGAATCCCAGACTGTGAAGAAGGTGAATGGTGCGGGACATATGGCTTGCACATTGCTGGGCCGACTTCGCTTGAACGAGCCAGTCGTCTAGGTAGGGGTAGACGTGTATATGCTGCCTCCGTAAGTGTGCTGCCACCGTAGCTAGGCACTTCGTGAAAACCCTGGGCGCTGTTGTCACGCCGAAGGGAAGGACTTTGAACTGATAGTGCTGCCCCTGAACAGTAAACCTGAGGTATTTTTTGTGTGAGGGGTGGATGGGTATGTGGAAGTACGCATCCTTGAGGTCCAGTGATGCTAGGAAGTCTCCCTGCTTGAGAAGCGGAAGGACTTGCTGTAGAGTGAGCATGTGAAAGTGCTCTGAAAGAATGTACTGGTTCAGGGGTCTCAGGTCTAATATAGGCCTGAGCGACCCGTCCTTTTTTGGAATTAAGAAGTAGAGGGAGTAAACCCCCGTGCCCTGCTCGTGGATGGGTACGAGCTCGATAGCGCCTTTTAGAAGCATACTTTCTACCTCTTGCTGTAAGAGCGTTAAGTGCTCTGAGGACATAGGACGGTTTCTTGGTGGTATTGTGGGTGGAGTGGAAGTTAACTCCAGACAGTAACCGTGTTTTATAATATCTTTGACCCACCTGTCCGTGGTGATGGAGTTCCACGTGGACAGGAACCGTTGTAGCCTTCCCCCGACAGGTGTTATGTGGTCGGGAGGAAGGGAGAGGGCGTCACTGCTTGTTCTTGGGGGAGGACCTGGTGTTGCCGTAGCCACGTCCTCTGCCCTTGGTACTGGAGCCACGATAGCCACCTCGGGTGTTCTTATCGTAGGTGGTCTGCGTATTACCCTTGTTATATGTTTGTTGTGACCCCTGTCCTCTACCTGCCCCCTTGTTTCCGGGGCGACGAAAGGAGCCGCTCCGAAAGGACTGAGTTTGTAGGGCGCCCATGGACTTTGCAGTGTCCGTGTCCTTTTTTATCTTCTCGAGGGTGGTGTCAACCTCAGGTCCGAACAAAAAGTCGGGGTTGACGGGCTGATTAAGTATATTGTTTTGTACCTCAGGCTTGAATCCTGAGATACGTAGCCAGGCGTGACGTCGTAGGATGACGCTAGTGTTGATGGCCCTGGCAGCCGTGTCTGCAGCGTCTAGTGCACATTTAATGGCAGCATTTGTGAGTAGCTGTCCCTCTCTGATAAGGATTTCTGCACCTTCTTTGTAGGGGTCAGGGAGGTGCTGAAGAAGTTGCTCCAGTGTGTCATAGTGCGCTCTATCGTAGCGAGCGAGGAGCGCTTGAGTGTTAGCTATGCGCCATATGTTTGCAGCTTGTGCGGCAACTCGCTTGCCGGAGGTCTCTAGCACCTTGGACTCTTTGTCCGGGGGAGGAGCGTCACCCGTTGTCTGCGAGTGTGCCCTCTTGCGGGCATTCGCCACAACGATGGAGTCGAGTGGTAATTGGCCTCTGATGTAAGTAGGATCCCCAGGTGCTGATCTGTATTTTTTATCGATCCTGGGGTTTATCACTCGTGCCCTGGTGGGTTCCTTGAAAATGTCAGTGGCTGGCTTGAGGACCCCCTTCAACATTGGCAGAGTCTTTACATGTCTTTCTGAGGATGCAAAGGTGTCCATTAGAAAGTCATCTTCGATGATATCAGAGTGAAGCTGTACATCATGGTTGTTTGCCGCACGTTCAATCAGAGCGTTGAACGCCGCAGTATCCTCTGTGGGTGATGTTTTTGGCCCATATAGTTGTGTGTCCTGTGCATCAAGAGGTGCACTGGGGTCTGCAGGGTCGCCCCAAGTTTGGTCAGGGTCCTGCTGGTCATCAGGGTCCGTGTCCACATGGTAGGGGACTTGTTCATCCAAGTAGTCCCCCAATGCATCCGTGTCGGAGCGTGTGGGGGAGGCCCGGTGTGGATCCTGGTAGGGTGAATAGAAGGGTTCATACAGGAGAGGTTCTGAGTCCACAGGCAGCTTCCTCTTTAGCGGGATCCTGAAAGGTTCCAATGGCGGTTCCGAAGTTATCCTTCGGCCGTGGAGAATCATCCTGCCAGTGTCGGCGTCGATGACGTGTGACGGAGACGGCTCGACAGGTGTAACCGCAGTTTTGGTGACCTGTGTCCTGAGTTGAAACGCCTTCGGGATTGTGGGTGGAGGCAAGCCGAAGGTAATGCTGGTCGGCACCGACGAAACCGCCGGAGCCGAACCGGAACCCGACGGGTCCTGGAGGGTGTCCTTGGATCTGCAGCCTGGCATCGCGCCAGGCCGTACTCGGGGCGCCTTAGAGGTCGTGGCCCCCGCCAGGGTCGTCGAGGCGGCTGCAGATATCTTCTGCGCCCGTGGCGCATCGAGTCGAGGTGCGGAGATCACCGTCGACGTCTTCGACACGTGAGGTTTTGGTGTCGTCGAGGGAGTGCTGCGAGGCGTAGCAGGCGGGACGGCCCTCGGTGTCGGTGGCGTCGACGCCGGTAACCGGGCAGGTTTGTCGGCGCCGATGACCTTCTTCCGTTTGTCGACTCCCATGTCGCCCGTCTCGAGTTCGGCACCGAAGTCTCTCTTGGTGCGGTCGGTGCCGACCCGGTGCGCTGGCGTCGAAGGTGTTGAAGGCCTCGATCCGACTAGCGCCACTTTCAGTTTCGGTTTCGTAGGAACCTGAGCAGCTTTCGGTTTCGGTTTCGTGGAAGGGAAACCAGCTGGCTTAAGCGGTAATGGCTGCCGCTGAACGTCCGAGGCCGGGCCCGAGGGCGGGGCCGAAGGACTGCGTGATAGGTCTCGGGTAAGGCCCGAAGGCGATCCCTCGACCGGAGCCATAGTCTGTGGCGCTGGTGAAATTTCGGTCTGAACAGGTAGGCCTTGTTCATCATCGGAGCTACTCTCTTCGGCTCCTAAGGCCTCCTCGTCGTCTCCTACCTCGGTGTCGTCTTCACCTCTGTGGAAGAGTGACTCGTCGGCCTCGTCCGATCCGGGTTCGTGTTCGTGTTCGGAAACGGGACTGGAGGGTAAGACTTCTACTTCTTCGACGTCGTCAGCCTCGTCGAAGATGTCAGCTGGGGCCGGTGCCGCGTGCTGCGCTTCGAGCCTCGCCGCTCGACGATTCCGCAGAGTCTTCTTTGAACGGAACCGGGCACAGGCCATACATGTCGATTCGTCGTGGTCCGGCGAAAGGCATTTGTTGCACACCGGATGGACGTCGATGTGTGGGTACTTCGCATTGCATACCGGACACCTTTTGAATGGCGTCCTGGATTCCATCGTCGAAGTAGAGTCGATGGACAGGCAAATGCGAACAAAGTCGGTGCTGAAAGTTAGTAAACTAACAAAAAGTATCGAAACCCGATCGATAAACAGTACCGACGCGAACTAAAGGCCTTGTGGCCTCGACAAAAGTTTTTCCTAACTTGAGCTAAGATAGCACATCCGAACCCAATGGCGGAAAAAAAACAATCTGAGGATGGAGAGGATGCCCATGCGCACTGTAGTCCATGGGAGGAGTCACCTATCCAAGGATACTTCGAAGACTCTTCCAGGACAACAACGTGCAAACATCCGGACCCAACACTAGGCGGCGATCTATGCACAGATATGAATTCAGCAGCCCACATGCCTCGAACTTAAAGTTTTAAGTAAGACAAGCGAGAGGAGAACACTTCTAAAGCCCCCAAGACTTCAAGGGAGACTCATACGGTGTCAGGCACGAGCCAACATAGGATCTGCAGTGGTCAGGTGAGCATTTGCAGTAAATGACTCTTGTAGCTAGTTGTATCTCTGTAGCTTGAACAAGGGGGTCTGGCTTATGACCCTTTGAATCCACTTCTTAGTCCTGAGTACAAGATAGAGCAGCTCTAGTCCTTCTGGGCTGTTCTCAGGTTACACACAGCACGTCCAGTCTTCATCTGTTTTCCTTAGGTCCAGAGAGTGTTTTGAAGTGGGTGCCTGGAGATGCAACATTTATGCCTGGTACGGGCTAGTGGTTGGGAATGACTCCTGGGCACACCTTAACCTTTGGAGAAAAAGTTTTTGGGGCCAACCCTACTCTGGGTAATTTCAAGACAGCAAAAGTCTTGGGCCACACTAAAGCTGGACTCCGAGGGCTGAGGATGTGTGGGAAAGTACTGTGGTAATCCCAATATCCTCCAACGTCTAACACTAAAACCCAGTTTTAAGCATCCATTGTATCCCCAATAAACCAGGAGACCGAATGCTGGTAGAACAAAAGCAGGGTTGTACAGCAACCAGACAGTGGACACACAAGAACTGACTTGGCACCCTGTTTTCTTCCTTTCAAATTCACCCAGAAAGTTATATGTATACCCAGCAGATCTATCAAGGAGGGTGTTACAATGTAAGGTAAACAAGCATTGGCATAGCCAATAGGTTTCGCCTTTGGGACCTTATAAGTGTTTAGCCATGCAACGGTTGAAGTTGTTGCACCAAGGATATTGTTCTGCATAACTAAATACTTATAAGGTCCCAAAAGCAAGACCTATTGGCTACTCCCATCACACAAGCTGGTATCACACCACAAACATTCTTTAACCCCTTGCGTGCGGGTTTATTTCTCCTGCTGTGCTAGAGAAATAAACGGCGTTCGCGATCACGACGGCTCCCGGCCGTCGTGCGCACACGCCCACCGTAATGCACGACGGCCGGGAGCCGTCGTGCGCACACAAGGGGTTAATACTCGGCCTTCCGAAAAAAGGAGTGGAGGCCCTACTCAGTCCCAATTGCATAATGTCCAAATCAAACTAAGTGTTATACAAAACCATACATACATAAATAATGTAGTAAATTAAAGGATATAACAGACAGATAAAAGGGGGAAAAGTATTGGAAGTGTGTTCACGAAAATAATGGAGGGGGAGAATGTAAAGTGGACGGTTAAGAGATCTCCGAGGCAGGATAGAAACGAAGAGAGAGATGAAACTAAGAGATAAATGTGCCCTGAGGCCACTGTGGAGTGGTTAGTAGCGCTTTACAACAATCCCGCATATAAAAAATTAAACTCAAATAAAAGGGAGGGGGGATGAATGCTTGAATTGATGCCCTCTAGAAAGCACTCCATCCATATCTTCTGGGGGGGAAAAACAGGATTAAAGTAAAGAAAACCCATTAAAATAATAAGAGGCGCAGTCAGAGCGCTACAAAAACTATGCCGACAGTCAGGGAAACAAGTATACAGTTGTCAGAATGACTTACTATAAAATGCAGTACATGATGCGTGTAACGACGTGCGAGGAAACCCATCCAGGAAGTTATGCGCCTACTTCCGTGTTACAGGCTTTCTATGCGCTTTATTGCGTCGCCAGGAGCAGTACACGCTGAGTCGAGTTTAGATGTGGCGGCCCACTCACAAAAACAGTTGTTTGTTCGCAGAAGCGACAACGTGTCCTTTGCTATATATCTGTGTTAACTTTCCTCTATAATAAAATGTGTATTTCATTTAATAGCTGGTAATGTCACAAATGCATATATGTGCAATTTTAGGACAACCTATTACTTTTTGTGATATGTAGGAATTTATAGCATCCTGGTATTCATGTTTTTTCTCATTCTTCCTTTGTTTAATTTCTCTTTTTTTGTCTTTATCAAAACAAAATAAAGGAAATGGGGATGAGTTATGTCAATAATACTTTATTAGAAAAAAGGAGGAATTCCCTTGATCCTACAATATTAAAACATTAAATGCTATATCCAAAATCTATATCAAAAATGGTTTTATTTAGAAAAATATTTTTCTTGTCATTTTAATCACATATCATCATCATTCAAATAAAAATTATAGTTAAAAAAGCATCATAAAATACATATCAATCAAATACAATTTATGTACAATAACAAAACACAGTTATGACCAGCATAAGAGAGACAGACATAAATGTAAGACACAGCTACTTTTCTTTACAGGTGCACATCACATTGGACTCTAAATTACAGTTCATTATACATTGATAAATCAGTATTTTGATTTGTCTGTATTGGTCCTTTGATTGTGCTTTCAACAGCGTCGACGCGTTTCGATGGCTTTAAATTGATAATGCCATCATTATCAAGACACAATGATTCTGTCTCACACCTTTATTAGTCTTATTCCTAAATGAAATAAATATATATAATTATTTATCCAAAAAATGCATACAATTACTAATTCCAACAATTTATTTAAATAATATCATCTCCCAATAGTCGTGGTTGCCCCATGATCTTTATCGAGCGGTCCATCCCAACATGTATCACCCAAACTCAACGGGGGTAAAACCAATATTAGTGGAACCTCCCAACTTCAAGTTGTATCTCAGGCCTCTCATTAGGTTTATATATCTCAAAATCTGCTGCTTAAGTCCCAAAGACATCTGGTTCATCCTTATTTTTCCCTAATCCGCCACCTTATTCCAACTCATTAAGTGCTCTAATGCAGGCTTTTATATTAATTTACTTTTAGTGTGCAGATTCCGTTTTATAGCGCACAACTTCAGCATACGGGATAAATTGCCTTCAGTACACAAAAATACCCTTGTTATTAATATTTACTGGTCTATAATGCCCTGGGGTCCACCTTTATATTTTGCCAAATTTGAGGATTGCTCACCTTATTGTATAATAAAGTTATTGCGTATTCATCGATTTTATCCTCCTGCTAATTGCGCAACAAAATTCTGTGGATTTCCCTCTACCCTTATTGTTTCAATAGTAGAGTACTATCCCTCTCAACGATCTAAAGTAAAAGGAAAAGGGAGTATACACAATCTCATTAGCTCCCGAGTAATGCCATTTTACCATTTTTTGTATTTATAAATGGAAAGAACGCCTACGACTACCATCGGTCGTCTATTTACCTCTTGTCCGTGTCGGAAGGACTACGTTCTGTATTGCGTTCTTATAATTCGTTCGTGCAGAGTACCACCACCACGCGGCCTTAGTTCCTCTTCTTTTTCCGGCTGGTCTAGTAAGAGAAATTACTTTTTTTATATATATGGGCATATTTTAGGCAAAAAGACGAGCAGTTCTTAACTTATATATCTTTTTGGACCTCCTCTATTTATTTGCATCTTTCCCCTTACCTCTATTGTTCAAAGTGTCCTCCGCAATACGGGTGTTCAAATCCAAGTTGTATCCTTCTCATCTTTCCCCACTACCTATTTAACTAATGTCACCCAATTGCTCATTGGTTTACCCTCATCACGTGGTGAGGATCTATAATCACTTCTTTGTACTTGTTTGTGATTGGTCCATATAATCACATGGTACAGCTTCTTTTTTATCCCACTTCTATTGTTCCCTCTAACTTTATTAACTAAACCGAACCTCGTGATTTCTTGACACTGATTTATTAAATTTATAACCGCCTCCATCGTTGCCTATGTAATAACCATATTTTACATAGGCAAAGTTAATACTATTTATATGAGTCTTCCTTTGTTATGTTAACAACCGAAAAAAACGGGATAAAAACTATACGCAAACCCTAACACATACTGCGTATCGAGTCATTATCGCACCTTTATCCGTGCTGCTGTGTGTGATATAGCTGTCAATGTATAATGAACTGTAATTTAGAGTCCAATGTGATGTGCACCTGTAAAGAAAAGTAGCTGTGTCTTACATTTATGTCTGTCTCTCTTATGCTGGTCATAACTGTGTTTTGTTATTGTACATAAATTGTATTTGATTGATGTGTATTTTATGATGCTTTTTTAACTATAATTTTTATTTGAATGATGATGATGATATGTGATTTTATTTGTTTCAAAATGACAAGAAAAATATTTTTCTAAATAAAATCATTTTTGATATAGATTTTGGATATAGCATTTAATGTTTAAATATTGTAGGATCAAGGGAATTCCTCCTTTTTCTGGTTACAAGTACCTCATTTCCCCTGAGAATTTTAAGGGGTCCCTCTCCTTTTTTCTACTAATAATACTTTATTATACAATACTGAGGATGGGTGGAATGTGGGGTGATGGATGAGACAATTGTATGATGAATGTGTAAATGCTCCAGGGCAGTGGTCTTCAAACATGGGGAGCAGGTGCCCTTTAGGGGGGGGCCTCAAATGATCCCGGCAGGGGGGGGGCAGCCTCTGGCCAAAAGAAGAATTGTGCCAATAACAGTGCCATCACCAACATATTTTGCTATTTACATACTAGCAGGGACACGGTGTCAATAGGCAAAGGACTCCAAATATTCTTTGAACAAGCATTAAAAATGCAATAGGTCTCGCCTTTGATTAAGTTAAAGCTATTTGCTTTGCTAATGGTATTGTATAGCAAAGCAAATGGCCTTAACTTAATAAAAGGCGAGAACTATTGCATTTTCAATGCTTGTTTTTTGTGTTTGTCTATGTGCCCATCCTTGGAGGTGTGGGTGTGTATCTATCCGTGTATCTGCCTCTCATTGAATGCCTCTGTGCCTGCCTGTAAATGGGTGTCTGACTGTATGCCATCTGTCAGTGTGTGTCTGTCAAACATTGTATATCTGTGTGCCCATTAATCAGTGGGTGTGTCTGTATCCCTGCGTCTCGGTCATTGCATGCCTGAGTGTGCCCATCCGTGATTGTCTCTACCAGCAGGGCACAAGTCCTAAAACAAGCATTGGCATAGCCAATAGGGCTCGCTTTTGGGACCTTATAAGTATTTAGTTATGCAGCACAATATCCTTGGTGCAACAACATCAACTGTTGCATGGCTAAACACTTATAAGGTTCCAAAGGCGAGACCTATTGGCTATGCCAATGCTCGTTGGAGTTGTTTTAGGTGGGCTGCGCGGTGGAAAAGGACTACGGAAAGCTTTTCTTTCGAGGGGGTGCAGTGAAGGAAGGGGACCTGTGAAATATGAAATAAGTTCATCTTCTTAAAGAGACAGCCGCCCTGATTGACAGTTTCCGTAGGATTGCGCAAGAGACCAGACCACAGGCGTAGGCCATGTGTCATATGTGCATACTTAGGCCAGAGGTTGATGGTCCTTGTCCAGTCACGTTTCTATGATGGTGTATGTCGAAATTGTTTTATTAATCACAACATGTCGACATTCCCAAATCCATTCTTAGAGCAGCGTGATTTTGACCTGCAACTACTAGCTATAGTTGTTTTACAGTGCCTATGGTGAATGTCCTCTCAGAATTTTTTGTATATAAAAACTTTGAATCAGAAAAGGCCTGACAAGTTTTTTTCTTATCTCAAATGTTTTTATTAGACAACTGCCCCACTCAGTTTTCAACTCTGTGAGTTTGTGCCAAAGTTTAGCTAGCAAATTGAAATGAGGGCTAACTATTTGTCATTGGAAGATTCTGGTTTCTGGTTGAAAAAATGTATCTGCCGTACCCATATAAATAATTTTAAACCGAACCGGCAAGTAAAAATTTTTTTCAGGCATGTTGTACAAAAGGACACAGAAGTGGTACATGGGACAAAGCTGATTGGGTGATTTACACGTACCAGAGTTTTTGAATATTGTATGCAATAGGCTTGCTGTTACAGAAAAGTTAACAGCATAAACAAACATAGCTCTTGGTACAAAACAAGCTAGGCATGCAACCCGTATATGGCTTAATTTCCATATTCGTATATTTACTCTGCTTGATTGGCTAATTATTCGTCACCAGCTTCCTATGGCCCAGATCCGTGCCCCAGATCAATTTTCATGTTCGATAACATAAAAAAAGATTGAGCATTTTAAAAGTGCACCTTACCAAATATGAACTGGCTGATGTTAGTAATTTGTAGAAATAAAAAGGTACATGAATTGCTGCTCGTTCACAGTTGGCTCTTTTAGAGATATCCGTTTTGTCAATCAGGCATTTCTTTGGTGATGTTGTTAACTATGTAAATTCCTCAAATAAATCACATTCATGGATAAAGTACAGACAAAATAGTTTAAGCTTGGCATCTTGTTTCATTCATTAGTTTTTAGAAAAAGAACAATGGCGCCCTCTGCTGTATTTTAGAAGTATTGCTGCATTCTTAAAACAAGCATTTGTGCGCGAAAGCACTTAATGAGCCATGACGGCTCGTAGATAAGAAAGGCAGATGGCAGCTGCGCGCGTTCACGCGCACATGCACATGCACGCAAGCTTTAGGCCACGAAAAGCTTGTGGGTAGCACTTTGAGAACCCCCTTACTAAAAGTCAAGCATGTAGCGCATGCGCTGATCTAGGCTCGACCTAAAAAGAAGTGAAGGGACTAACCTAGTAAATCAGTAAGCAAGTGGAATCACAGCACGTGACATCACGCCGCTTGACATCACAGTGCGTGACGCGCATGACATCACAGGAAGTTGCATCACAAGAAGTGACATCAGATCTTCAGCCCTCACATAAATATTTAGCAGGTCTATCATGAGTACATTTGAGCACATTTCGAGTATACTTGCAAACCCTCCTGATTCAGGCAGAAGATTCACACTTTTGCACGCTACACATAAAACAATGTTGCCTTTTGTCAGCGTAAAGCTTCCTTTAGTCATAGTGTTTTAAAGAAAAATAGTGATTTTGAATTATTACAACGCCTCCTTAGGGGTAGTAAGCACTATATAAATGCTATTTATTTTGTACAAATACTGGGAAAGACCAACACATCTGACATTCTTACAGTGCATGAATATCTAGTAAACAGAGCCTGAACAAAGTGAAAAGCTGCCTCTCAAGTATGTGTGAATAGCTAACAAGGTGTGAGCCTTTGTTTTCCATCCACTCCATTTGCTTCTAGGTGTGAGGCTCCTGACTGCTCCCAGCCAGGAGACTCGAACAAAAGGGGGCCTGATGGCCCCTCAGACTCTGCCTTTGTTATGGGCCCAGCAGGAGTCTTAAATGAGAATGCACCACCCCGACCCCACCTGCAGGTTGTTGCGGATCGAAAGCAGATAACAACGTGCAGGCGCTGCTGAAAGTGTCCCGGTGTTTGCAAATTACACGGGACGAATTTACCATCTTTATCAGTGGGGCCCAACTTCTTGGCTGGGTGGACGGAGTCCCCCCTGTGAAATAAGTGGGTGGATGCCGTCCCCCCGTGTGTACCCCCGACTCGTGCCCTGTCTACCAGTGTGTCTGCCTGTGTGCCCATCTCTGTGTGTCTCTATCAGTGTGTCCACCTTTGTTGTGTCCTCCTTCCTTTTTAAAACAAGCATTTGCAATGCAATAGGTCTTGTATTTGCTAGAGTTTGAGCTATTGGCTTTGTAAATGACAGTGCCTTTTCTTTATGGTTTTGAAAACCTGGATCGGTGCGTAAACACGGACTTTGTGATTGCATATGAGAAGCTTGACTTTGCTTCTTATAAGCAAGGACTACATGTACAAAGTGAGTGTTTAAGCATCGCTTGTAGGTTTTCAAAACATATAAATAAAAGGCAGAGGGAAAATTAATTTTGAATTAATTTTGAGTTTTAGCCTACTAATAACTATAAACAATCACTCTCTTCAAACTGACATTTTTTGTTTAAAAAACTGCAATAAGTGATTGATGAATAAGTAAACCCTTACACAGAACAACCTCCTGTGTCTATCCACTGCCTCCAAACAAAGACTAATGACAAAACGAATACACGCAGTTACAAATAACTTATTTATTTTTTTTTGAACCAATTATGGTCAGACACGTTGCTTTAAACTTACTCTTTTCTCATTTTCGATACACATAATGCATTCTTCTTGGATACAATCCTTGACAATGAGTCACTCACTACTGGATGAAGCTTGTGCAAAATGGTAGAGAGAAGATGAGTCACACTAACTGCTAGGTCCATTTTTAAATTAATATAGTCTGGCAAGGGGCTGCTGCAAATCTTTTTTTTTTTTTTAACAAACAAGGTCTTTATTGGTATCATCAGTCATACAGCTCAACCACTGCCTACATCCCTTCGGGCCGGCAGGGCCAAAGTAACAGTGCTAGGTGGCATGTAGGGGGGGGCGGGGCAAAATACACAGCAAGCTGCCTACAACCCCATGTGGGGCCGGCCGCGTCAGGGGGGGGCAGCGGTAACGACACAGGGTGACTTAGATCTCGTTTTTATTAGGTTTTTCTTCTGAAATAATCATTTAACAGAGACAGAACTAGGGAGGGGGAAACCACAAACCGTGAAGTGTGTGCCAGGGTACGTGCGCCGAGGTAGGTCGTGTTAGTATACGCCGTGGGGATGAAAACTGGGGGCGGGTCGGGGACGTCGTTGCGCATGCAATCCTGCTGTGTCTAACCTGGTGAGATTACTCTCCGCCTCCGCGCTAGGGGGCGCACCCGGCCGGTGTGAAAGGAGGGATGCGATCCATTGGGTGTTGTGGTCAGAGTATCAGGATTCGTGGGAGCCGTGACCTTCCAAAACCCCGGGCTGGAGGGGGTGGGGGGGGTGACACCGGGCAGCAACAGCGGCGTCACGTGCGTTCCTGTGGGGGGCCAGGCTTGGGTGAACTGAAAGAGTAGTTGGGTCCATTCCATTGCTAGTGGGTACTTTCTCCGTCCCCGCGCCTCCTCCTCCCCGATTGCTTCCTCCTCCGCCGCCGCCTATTTCCTCACCGCCCCCGCCCACGCCTCCCCAGTTGGCCCCTGGGGGTCTCGCCATCTCATGGCTATGGCCCTTTTAGCTAACAACAGTGTGAGGGAAGCAAAGCGGGTGCGGGCTTTGAGTGGCTTAGGGTTGCGGAACAATCCCAGGGCCACCGCCTCCCAGGACTGTAGGTCTGGGAGCTGAGTTATTGCAGCGATCGATGTGAGGACGGCCGTCCAATACCGAGGGGCTGCTACAAATCATAATCACTTTTTTAGACAAATGTGTGTAATACACTTTAGAGAAGAATAAGTTACAAGATAAAATGCAACAACATAAAAATGAGGAACACAAAGGTTCCACAGTGTAGTGCCAAAATATTGAACGTCCATAACCTACAGTAAAATGAAACGCTGAACACAACATGAAAGATGGCAGAGGCTATGGGTTTTGAGTTTAGCATGATGAAATGTTTCGTCTACTCTGCATCAGGTGGTTTTGGGGGGGGGGGAGGGAGGTGAAACCATGTATGAATGGTTCAGAAGTATTCTAAAGCATAACAAGCATCAGCGAAACCATCAGGCCTGGCCTTAATGTGCCAACACGCACAACCCTAAGCATTTACACATACTTTATGTCATGTCATTCTGTAACCTCCTGAATGGCACCACAGGGTTGCCTAAGAAGAAATGAAAAAAAAAAGGACACGGAAAAGTGTTATTTGCATAGGGAGGCACAATCTGCATCTTTCTGAATGTCTCTCCTTAGGTTCTCAAAATAAACACAGACTTACTGGCTTCACTAACAATAGTTTATTTTTCTGGGGCAATTAGTATGATTTGCCGTCGGTCCCATGTCTGCCTGCAGTACCACAGAAATCAAGTTGCACCTCCATGAGGAGACAGGCGCGTAGCTGGGGGGGGGGGGGGGGGCGGACCGCCCCAGGCGGCACTATATTTAGGGCGGCTGCCTGCGGCGGCCTTTATAATTTATTTAGGGACACAGTGTCACAAAATAAATTATAAAGTCCGCCGCGGCCGCAACGGCGCGCGCGGCCCAGTTTGAGTGCAAGCAGCGCGCTGCGCACTGCGCGCACTGCTGCACTTGCAATTTGCAATGCCATTGCCACATGATGATGACTGACCGTTAATCTCTGCCCGCGGTGCCGCCCCGGCGCGTATACGTTGACTGGCCCATCCCAGCCTGCTCCAGGGCCGTCAATCTTGGAAAGCGCGCGCCAGCGCTACCAATGACGGCCCTGGGCTACGTTCGCAATGAGAACGTAGCGGTGACGCGTCACGCGCCTCACCGCTATGCACTCTCGTGACGACCTTGTGGCCTGGGGCACGGGCACAGGCAGTCTCTGCTGCGTCACCGTGGATAAATCGTTTTAGAAGTTCTGCAGTAGTAGGTAAGAGTCGAGAATGTGTTTCTTTTCTTTTTTTTAAATATGCGCAGGCCCAGCAGGACACGTACTTCCTGTGCGCTTCATTTAAACAGTTTTTATCATTATTTATCATGGCCGATGCAGAACAACAATAAGACAATAAATGTAAAAGATGCCCCAATAACGCTGGTGATTAATGATCCGCTGGAGAGCAATTATTTGTCCGTTAGTAGTTTTCAAATAACTGGCTGAACTGTATTTTGTGTGGAAGCTCAGTGGGTTGCTGCCCCTGCCTTAGAGAATTGGTAGCAGTCGATGGAGATGGGTCCCGGGAATACATGCAGAAAGTCTCTGAAACGTGGGCGCAGTGTTGGCATGAAAGTCTGACAAGCACAAGGGTGCCTGCCACGTGGTGTCTACAAGGGGCACCACCTTCAACCAGCTCTGAACCAAGAGCGAGGTGCGGCTGCGAGCCGGAGTTTCACGGGGAGCAAACAAAAAGAAACATGCACTGAAAAGCCACTGGGCCCCCACCTATGAGCACGCTGCAATTGTGGTGTGATTGCCCCAGTCATAAATGTGCTTTATTAACCTATAATGTCAGCATTCCTGATTCTGGGAATGCGAAGGACATTTTCGGTTATTAAAGTAGTTCGTTTGCACACCTAAGTCGAGTCTGAGTTTTCGACTCCCAGCAAAGCATCCCAGGGGCCAAATGAGACGAACTTTACACCAGTGCAGAAATGCCTCACGCCCTCCCTTGCACCATTTTCACCGCCCGCCTGGTGAGGCACAGAGCACACAGGGTGTGCTGCTCTGTGTATTCAAAAAGGTTTTTGTACCAGAGAATTTGTCACAAACTAGCTCCTCCTTGTTTGGCTGTTGAAAACTGAAGTATGGGACAAATACAACTTTTAAAACGAGAAAGATGAAAGTGAAACACAGATTAAGGTGAAATCACTGACCACGGCAGCATCAACATGGCAACAATTAGTGGGCGTCATTATTTTAACAAAACAAATGTTCCTTCCTATTAAAATAAACGCACTGAGCACATAAAAGATGATATGCAAAATATCACGCTTCTTTTCAAAATTCTATCACCGTCACCTTTCTCTACCTGTGTACTGCTGCAAAATTGTTTTTGTGATTTGCACAGGGTCAAAAACGGTTTTATTTCCGTTCTAATGCAAGCCTCAAACCGGGTGCAAACGAGCCATTGCTGCACGTGCGCACCAGTGCACAGTTAGTGCATCCGGTCGCGTGCGCGGAACCTTCCATTCAGAAGCGGCTTGCATTAGGGGCGTGGCTTGGATTATAATGGAGGAAGGAGTCTTTGGGCTGTCTGTGGTCGTAATATAAAACCCATGCTTCCCCAAGCGCACTCCTCCCTCACCCATCCCCTCCCTCACACACTGGAGTGGCAGGCACTGGTGAGCTCTGAGTACCTGCACTTTAAGTTATGCAAACTCCGGAGCCGAGGCAGGAAACAATTAAAGCGGGCACCATGCTAAAATATAAAGCGCAGTGACTGTGCCATGGTGATAACAAAAACAAGCATTGGCATAGCCAATAGGTCTCGCTTTGGGACCTTATATGTATTGGGCCATGCAGCACATTATCCTGGGTCATGGCACTGGTGAATGACCACACACCTAAGGATAGGCTACCGCACTACTTAATGAAAATTTAATTTTTAATATCCCGGACTGGCTCAACTGGTCTTGAAGTGAGGTTGAGACTTCCCGGACAAGGGCAGTGAACTCAGAGTTGTAGAGAAGATGTTTGAATTGAATTGAATTGAATAGGCTCTTATATAGCGCATGGCTACTCGAAAGCATCCCAGCGCTCAACAAGGATCACCCAAGGACAAGAAAAGTACCATTAACTAGAGCACGGCTGTATGTCCTCGGAAAGAGCCAGGTTTTCAACTTCTGTCGGAACACAAGCAAACAAGGTTCCTGGCGAAGAGTCAGAGGAAGGGAGTTCCAAAGCTTGGAGGCATTTAATGAAAAAAGACACCCACCAGAACGAGATCTGTTTATTCGAGGGATCACAGCCAAGTTTTGATCATTGGACCGAAGATTTAGAGGGGATTTGTGGGGAATGACCAAATTTTCTAAGATGGGAGGGCCTTTCCCATGGAGGAGTTTGTGTATCAAACACAAAGATTTAAAGAAAACCCGCTCTTTCACCGGAAGCCAGTGAAGGGATTTGAGAGAGGGTTTGGCTGATGTGCGGTGGTTGACACCCATTCAAAGTCTTGCTGCCGCATTCTGAACGACTTGAAGTCGCTTAGTCGTAGAGGCTGGTACTCCTAAGTACATGGCATTCCCATAATCTATCCTAGAAAGGATCAGAGATTGTACTAAGATTTTTCTGGCCCTTTCTGGCAGTTGTGGGAGGATTTTTCGTATGGTTTTTAGAATCCCAAAGCAGGTAGCAGCAACTTTTCTGGCCTGAGTTCTGAACGTAAGTTCCGCATCGAGCCAGAGCCCAAGGCTTTTAATTTCTGATTTAGAAGTAGGGCCCGGCCCCATACACGCAGGCCAGAAGGTTGCGTTGTCAAAGCTAGCCTGCCGTCCCAACAACAACAGCTCTGTTTTCCCACCATTCAGTTTGAGGTGGGACTGATCCATCCAGCGTGCTACAGCCTCTAGACAGTTACGCAGCTGCAGCGGAGACTGTCTAAACTGATTCAAGGAAAGCACCAGCTGAGTATCGTCAGCGTAGCTCACCAGCTGGACCCCGAAAGGGGCCACTATCCCCGCCAGAGGAGCCATATACACATTAAACAACGTGGGGCTGAGGGACGACCCCTGCGGAACCCCACATTGTAATGGAACCGGACCAGAGCAAAAGTCATTCTCAAAGACCTTAAAAAATCTGTCCTCAAGGAGAGATTCCAGCCACTTAAGAGCCTTGCCCGTGATTCCCACATTACTGAGACGGGTAACCAGAGTGTGATGGTTAACTGTGTCGAAGGCGGCACTGAGGTCCAGGAGGATAATGGCTGCGCTGCCACCGTCATCCAGAATCCTCCTGGCATCCTCCACCACCCTCAACAGGGCTGTTTCGGTTTCCTGTCCTTTCCTGAATCCAGTTTGTGATGGATGAAGCAAATTATAAGTTTCCAAAAAGGAAGCTAATTGTGAATTGACAAATTTCTCA
This sequence comes from Triturus cristatus, assembly GCF_964204655.1. Taxonomy (NCBI): domain Eukaryota; kingdom Metazoa; phylum Chordata; class Amphibia; order Caudata; family Salamandridae; genus Triturus; species Triturus cristatus. Next base: position 426,064,342 of record NC_140589.1, read on the forward strand.
GTAAGTTTACTGATGCCCGGTAGTAAGGAGATAGGGCGATAGTTGGAAAAATCCCCTGGGTCCAAACTAGGTTTCTTAAGTAAGGCCCTAACCATTGCTATCTTCCATTCTCTAGGCACAATGGCAGAGATCAAAGAGGCATTTACCATATTCACAATTGATTTGCTAACAGTTGGAAGGACAGCATTTAAGATGCTCATCGGGGCAGGATCACACGGGGAGCCACTCTTTATGGCATTCAGCAAGGTAGGCAGGAGATCCTCCCTGAGAGGAGAGAAAGCGGAAAGCCTAGGATGATCCGATTGATACTGACTAACAAATGGCGCTTTAGAGTCGATTGAGGAAAGTGGGGGAAGCGTATCAATGATCTTTTTAATCTTGGTACGAAAGAAAATCGCCAATTCCTCACATCGGCTAGCTGCTTCATCTGAATCAGGCCGCGGATCGGGGACTTTAGTCAGTAATTTCACTTTTCTAAATCTCTCCCTGGGAGCATTGGCAGAGGACTCTATTTTACTAGCAAAGAAAGCAGATTTAGTGTTAATCAGGGCGGTCTTGTATTTCTTTAGAGCCGCTCTGTATCGGCTTTTTTTTTCACTGCTAAACTCTCTCCTCCATTGCCTCTCTTCCCTCTTACCCTCTTGTTTGAGAGCTCTTAGCTCCTGATTAAACCACGGATGCTTGGTGAGGCCTTTCTTAATGGTGATTGATTTTTTAGGCACCAAACTGTCCAAGGAGCATTCTATCCACAGGTTGAACTCCTGATTAGCTCTCTCCACGTCTAAGTGGATTGAAGGTTCAGTATGCTTCAAGATGTTTATCCATTTAGAGAGGTCGAGCTTGGACCAATGCCTAGCTAGCCCTTTACAAAGATTTGAGGACGAGCTAGGCTGAGCCACCTTCCAACCAAAAGGGACCACCATATGGTCTGACCAGGGGACCGGGACGGGTACCTCGATGACGAGGCCAGGAATATTACAAAAAACAGGGTCCAGCAAGTTACCCTTTGAGTGAGTAGGATGTGATACCTTTTGGCTTAGGCCATAACTACCTCGATCCTTTATAACTTCTAAAGCGGCCAGATCCGAGTGTTTATTAAAATGAAGGTTAAAATCTCCCAGCACCAGAAAGTTAGAGACAGTAGTGGCTACATCCATCACTGTTTCAATCAGGTTTTCCTGAAAAAGCCCCAAAGGGCCTGGGGGGCGGTAGATCAGGAAGCCTGAAAAAGAAGTAGCTGGGGATATTGTAATAGCAAAGTGAGGACTCTCACTGTCCGAAATTGAAAGCTCGAGTAAGCGGCAAGTGATGTAGTCCTTATAGATGATGGCGATCCCTCCCCCGGTTTTAGCGACTCTATCCTTGTGCTGGATCAGATATCCAGGGGGCAATGACCACACAATATCCGGATCTGAAGTGGGGCTCAGCCAAGTTTCCGTAAGAAACAGGATATCCAGAGATTTGTCAACAAGTAAGTGAGAAATCTCAACAGCATGTTTGGGCAATGAGCGGCAATTTACTAGTGCCATTTTTAAATCCCGTTCACATCGACTTCGACTTATCACTCTCTGTAGTTCTAAATGCACAGGTCGTACACAAAAATTGTCCACGAGCTAAATTTAATGCATGATGGCAGTTCATGGGTATGTTGCTCTTTAATGATAGTAAAGACTGACGTGAATACGCAAGAGGCAACATACATACTGAAGCAGACGGTCCTGGCCCTAGGCCCGACCGGGCGCAAACGGGCTTACCTCTGGCGCACCTCTGGCGCATAAACGGCGCTCCCGCTGCGCTCGACCGCTGCACGTATCCATGAGTTGTTTAAGTAGGCTGACTACCTGACCACCGGAGCGCTAGAGCGCTAACAACAATGGCGCTCCCAAACGGACCTTCCTCCCCCCAATATGACGGCAATATCGGGACAGGGACCCGCTCTAAAAGCGGTGAAATCACCGATTTAAAGTGCAAGAAATGCGTGACTGGGGAGATAGCTCAACATCCGATGCCACAGATTAAAAACAGGGCAGAACAAATAAAGTCCAACATAAATACAAAACGAGGGGTAAATTAAAAGCACACCACAGCAGAGGCTGTGCAAATGGCAGCGTATTCCAGTAGCAAGCAGCGCTTCCAGCACCCAAGGGTACCTCAATTATAGCACAGTTTCAATAATCAATGAATGCTCAAAAGAATGTGTGCATTTTAGGAAATCTGTGCCTTTAGCTTTAGAAGTTATGCAAAAAGAAAAGTAATATAAACCTGTATCATACTTGTACTTACTTCAGCATGAAAGAAACAATACAGAGACGTCAATGAGTTGTATAGATAACATCAAATCTTCCAATATATTTTCTTGGTATGCTTTATTGTAATCCCAGATGTATTTAAAGAAATTTTCCCAGCACACAATAGCCGCCACGTGTTTCGTATGACACACAGACTTTTTCAAGGCAAAAATTGGAAATATTGGGAAATACACATAGACTTTATGAAGTGCCTAATCCGTAGGTACAGCACATCCCAATGAGGATTGTGCTATGGCCCAATTATATAAAATGCTAATTTGATGGTCCAAAAATAAAACCAAAAACGAACATTTTTAAATTTGGACGGACAGAACGGGGAGTAAGGAGTAACAGATCCCCAAGTTCAAGAGGTAAAATTCTCAAAAGCAAGAATTGAATAAGTTCGATGCCAGTGAGCAGTAACCGGACCATATCGTAGGGAAACTGTGATAGGTTAGCACCTACTAATGAATGTGTATACGTCGCAGACCAGAGTATGGCAAGAACTCAATTATAGCACAGTTTCAATAATCAATGAATGCGCAAAAGAATGTGTGCATTTTAGGAAATCTGTGCCTTTAGCTTTAGAAGTTATCATGTAGCCACGTGGTGAGGTTGTGACTGGTTTGTTTCGAATGCATCACGGTGAGCTGGATGCTTGTAGACAAATGGTGAAGCTCTACCAGTAAACAGACACATGTTTTGTAACCTTTCGGCTTTAATTGCTTAGTATAGCAGACGTGGCTACACTCTGAATATTCAAGGAGTGCCACAGCGCCGGAACAGTTTGTCCCGGGTTTTGGATAGAGTTGAACAAGTTCCCATGGCCCCCACAATTGTGTTTAAGGATTGTGATCATAATGTGTCGCCCCTCCCTGTATTTTAGCTTTGGGCCCCCAGGCAGGTGGCTGTGCACCATGTGTATGCTCAGGCTGCTGTGAAGGAGAGATGCACTATTACAAGCTGGTTTTGGGTACCAAGAGCACATGTCTTTTCATTCCCAGGGAGTTGGTTGCTTCTGCTTGGAAGTAATGACAGGGAGCGACCCCTGGTTGTTGCCTTTGGGCCACCAGAGTGGGCTTTGTATCCGGTCTGTGTTGGCAAGGTGGAGCTGACTGACCCCTTTGTGCTGCGTTTAGTTTTAAGGGCACACAGTGAGTCATTTCCTGTGAATAATTAATTTGCTGTTTTTGAAAGATAAAGAATCACAGGCTTCGACACTGTTAAGTTAGTTTTGGGTCCACAGAGCACATCACGTTTGTGCAGGTCCCCACTGCTTTAATGGGGGGGACCATGATGTATGGTCATTTAATGTCAGCTGTAGATGAAGGTTACATGAACAGTGTCATGTATGTGCATGTTTGCATTGTGCTGAGGGGATTACCAGGTAATTGTTCACGCAGCTCTCTGATGGATGTCACATGCGGTTTTTCTGAGTCCCCAGATAGATCATGCAGTCTGTGTGTTCTCTTTTGTACTGCCAGTCACTGCTGTATTCAACTGTGTAGCCTTGGACCGTGTCATGTATGTGCATGTAAGTTGCATGATCAAGATAACTATTAGCGGCGATACTACGTGTCTCTCGGACCTCTTTGAAGTGCATGCCACTCCCCCCCCTCCCCCGGGGGGCGCGGTAATCTGAGGGATAGCCCCGGGCGCCACAAGCTCTAGCTACGCCACTGTGAGGAGACCCTGACAAGCCTAAAAGCAGTTAATGATGTAAGTACTCCGGGTCCGGAATAGGGTTCTAGCAGTTTGACTGGACCTGGCATTGAATATAGTTGCTCTACTCCCGGAGGGGCACATTACAAATAGGACTGTTATTTGGTCATATTAATTACCAGTGGCTGTTACTACTGTGCACTTGGTGGTTGCTGCATCTTCTGCCCGGGGACCCTGATGACGTTACAGCTGCGATGGAAGCTGTAACCACCGCTGTGGTGTATTGTATGAGGGCAAAAGCACTGGAAACAAACAGCCAAAATGCCAGCGTTCATATGATAAACTAAAAATTGAACCAAATTGCTACAGTTATTTCAAGCTACACCTACAACGAAAGTCTTCCTACCTAAGCGACTTCATCCAACTACTGGCAAATGAATTGACCAGGCACCGTAGAGATGCAATCAACATTCCAAAGCCCTTCTCTCACATGTTTTTGTGAAGTAAAGGAAGTTCACGCTTCCTTAAAAGCACCTGTCTAAAATCACTGGCCCGTATCTAAAACTTCACTGTTTTTGTTACACAACAGTAACACTATAATGGAAGTCTCAGAAAGTTGAACTGCCTGTCGCATTGTTTGCATCATTTCTAACTAATCTGTGTCGTCTAGAAATATTGTTGCCCCATGCTGCGCTTCAAAGGCACTCATGAAATTCAGGTTGTAAATCGGAAAATAAATGTGATTTCTTTCTCTGAAAAATTCAGCTTGCCCCTGCACTCTCCGAGGTGAGATGGTTTTTGCGCGGGAGAAGGAAGCCGCAAGCCGGGTCCTTTACTTATGAGAAATCTTTTTACGATTCTCCTGGAATCTGGAAGGGTGAGGTAATGCCTGCTGGCCCCGTCCGAGTCCGTTTTGTTCTATTGATCGAGATGCGCTTTTAGCCTCCTGTCCTGACTGCACCCTGGAGCATGTGATGCAGCCAATGTTTAGGCGCAATGCAGTGAGCCCGTCGAGGTGGACGTGGAGAGGTGATGTAGGAGTTATAAAGAGATGGACACCACGTTGGTTTTTAGGATATTTATTTGTAACATCGGAGGAGAGCCGGGAGCGGCACCCGCTCGAACCTCGGCTCTGCAATCACTGACCAACATGGCCGCCCGCGCTCCCAGCGTTCCCTGCCGTGACGCGGCAGAAACACTAGAGCGCTACTCTACATATCTCCCTCCTTTATCGACACTGCAACAAACAAGGAACAGAACATATACAGTGTCCAACGATAGTTCTTGCTAAAGGTGGTTATGTTTTCATGTCAAACTCTCGATACCTTTTGGGCAGTACCACAGTCTTGCCTGTGCAGGTGTGTCTCACCGGCGTGCATGCCGGGGTATTTCTGCTGCCCCTGGGTGGGGTGTGGTTTTGTGTCTCTTGTGTTTGGCTCCCCTTTGCCAGAGCGCACGCTCCTTGGTCCTCCCGTTGCACCCGTATACCTTTGTCTTCTGCATTCTTTGGTGCGCTGGTGGTAGTTGTCTCTTCCGTGTTGGTGCTCCTCGTGTCGCTACTGCTTGCTTCCATATCCGTAGTGGTTTCTCCCCCCTCTGGGTTCTCGTCGTCTTCTCTTTCTGGTTGCGTTTCTCCTATCATAGTCCAATTCAACACCTTGTTGCACCTTGACATTCTGTCCTGAGACCATACTTTTCCATCGCTTAATCGGGCTGATCTTGTGTAGACTTCGTGTACTTGCAGCGGTGTGCTATACTTGCGGTCGCCTTTCCTTCTCAGCTGAGCCAACTTCACTCTGACCCATTCTCCCTTTTCCAGTGACGCCTCTTTGACGTTGTGTCGCTTGTTGTAGTGGTCTGTGTAGATCTGTTGTGCCCTTTCCAAATTGCTACGCACTTGTGGTAAATAAAATTTCCTTTACCGGGACTGAATTTGATACAGGAACATAGTAAAATAGCTCAGTAAAATGAGAGGCAGAATCCGTGATATTAGAGTTTCGGAATGGGCTTTATTCCAAAATGGCCGACTCGAGTCGCGGCCTTCATGTTCCGTCACCACGGGGGTTCAGGAAGTGAAGTACATACTTTATTGACAAGAAGTAACTTTTATAGTCCATACATTATAATGAAGTGAATACAGTAGGCGTAACAATTGATAAAGAAATTGACGTGTGGTCCGCGTAACCGAAAATGGGTGTAATAATGAGTAAAAAGGAACATAATTGGTTGTGATGTCATGTATAGGTGGATCTATAAGATAATACTTGGCATGGATGCGCGCGCAGCAGCATGACGTGTAACTAGGGGGTGACGGGGATTTGACATTTAGCTCTATATGTGGAGACGAGAAGTCTGGGGGGTCAAGTCAACCTAATCCCAAATCATATCTAACATCCTATGTTTAAAGAACTATGTTATCCATAAAAGAAGGACTCTCGGACAGAATCTATTCTATACTGACTGTGCGTGCGTGTACAAGCGTCTAAGTGTCTACACTGAATGCGAGGGGGTAGGAATATTCCATGGTAACAGGGCTATGAATTACTTGCATGAGGACAGAGAAGATGGGCCTTTTTTGCTTGGTAACTGGAGGAATGTTTACTTAAACTACTAGGCAGGAATGCATCGGCTGAGGGGGAAGCAGATAATTCGAAGGTGAAATACAGTTCTTGGCAGAGAATAGGCTGATGTCAGGCTTCGTGAGCCGCGCAGAGAATGAGACAAAGTTCATGGTCACAGATGCAGGCTCGGACTGGAGCTTTCAGAGGCAGAAGGCAAGAGGAGTTTTGATGACAGAATCAGGGCCTACTTGCCTGGACTGTAAAGTGGTATAAGTGAACCATATAAAGCCGGTGGCCTTTCATATTTAAGAATGGAATATCCGGCCTATTCATGGCGGATCTGGCAGAGGACATGTTGACGGTGGGCATACATGTATTTGCGTCTTCATAACTGGAACTGGAGGGAACATACATGTACTTGTGACATGCACATAGAACCGTTGGGGTCCAAGATAGGGGACATAACTGACCAGAGAAATCCACATTTCCACATTCCCTCCTTGTCCCCTCCTTGCCCTTCAAGAGATATCAATCTTCATCAATCCATTGATCTGTTCATATAGCATCATTTGTTCTTCTTTCTTCTTCCGGAATCTTGAATGAAATCTCGGTGGTGGAATACATGATGTAGCACACAGACCACAAATCGCTGGTCCACATTGCAGACATAGACAGCAACTGAATAGTATGAGAAGGCCAATACCTAGGAAGGATAGAACTCTCCATCCCCAGGCTGATACCGCATTCCAAAACCAACTGGACCAAGTCCAAGTGTCTGAGTTCTGGTGTATCTGGCTTACAATCTTATGAAGGCGAGTGATGGCTTTATATACAGATGGCGAATTTTCTGGTATGAATACGCAACAGCTTGATCCGATGACCCTACAAGCTCCGCCCCTATCAGCCAGGATGACGTCAAGGACAAGACGATTTTGAAGCACAACAATCCGCATAGCAGACTGCTCTTCCGTTAAATTGCCTAGGGCGGAAATAGTCTCATTCACTACTGCTTCAAGGGTTCTAGTTAATCTACGTATCAGCTTACTATTAGTAACAGTACCTATATAGGGAAAGATGCCTTTATTAAAATCTACATACTTATCCCATGCCGTCTCAGTGTAATCGACAATGGGGAGATCTCTCCGTTCTCTGTTGTGTACTAAATGAATATTTCTGTAATAATCAGGAGGAGCTAGGAAAACAGGTGGCAAAAGGAATGCAATGTAGCAGGTACCATCCCAATCTAGAGGTAGACGCATATATGCAGTCTGACCACATATAAAGTAGGAGTGGCGAGAAGCTCTAAATGAAGATTTTCCTTGATCACTGAATTCTACTATAGTAGTGCATTTACTATGGCCCATATGTATGGAACCAACCTTTCTTACACACAATTCACCTTTTGCTGGGAATACTGACATGGTGGGTAAGACTAGCTCAACTTCGGCTACGACATTTAGAATCATGAGATTAGGTGTAAAATTACCTAATCCATACACTTCATTTTCTAGATCAGTTCCTGTTCTTTTGGGGCGACCCTCCTTGTCAGGGTAGCAGACTTCGAGTAAAACTAGGTTCAGGTTTCCCCATATCCAATGATCTTGGTAAACTGCTGTGTCTGAGTCTATGGAATTGATTAAACTGAACCATGCTCCACAGGAGCCATTATGTGTGAATGGATGTGGAAAGAAAGGCAGGACTCCTTCATAATTCTGATAGGGAGGGAGTCGGCCACACACCCAACAATTGGTAGCATTACTAGTCTGATGGGAATGATGTAACATACTAATGAAAGTGTTATTGCGCAGCGCAAGTCTATAAGACAATTCATGCGGAGGTAAGTCACTAAAAGAATGTTCAGAAGCAACATTATAAACATGTCTAGAAATAGGGTAATATATGTGCAACAACATACTTGTAATAATTATTAAAAGACTCAATAAAAACAAAATTAATAATGTCACTATGCAGTGGCTACGCAGTGATTTACAATACGCCTGTCGTTTCAACATTTTTCGGGTATTTTCTCTACTCAGGTCCAAGGGATACATGTCAGAGACAATTCAACCGCTTCACCTTGGAGAGGACTTAAACAATCAAATTGCTCGACTGGTTGGGCCTAAGCTTTAGTTTGTAATTTTCAGATTTGTTAGGTTCAACAAAAGGGAGTTTTGTATCAGTCTGTGAGGGAGTGCAGGGCACAATGTCTATATCCGAAGATAGTCCATGAAATTTCTTGATGTGGCTTGAATGAATCCAGCCCTTGCGGCCCTCGATCTTCACGGCTGTTCTTGTGGTCAGCAGGACCAACTTGGGTGCTTTCCACCTGGGCTCCAGCTGAGTCTTTCGGTCGAAATTCCTCACAAAGACAAGATTACCCGGAACAACGTCATGGGGTTTCACCTCAGTGTTGTCGGGAAAGGCTGCAGCTACCTGTGAACGAGAAGATTGTAGTGCAGACATCAAGGAAGCCAAGTAATCTGTCAGCATATTACAGTCAATATCAGTTATTTTGCGTGGTACGGGCGTCCCCCACATATTTGGTGGTCTACCGAAGATCACCTCATACGGGGATAGCCCTGTTCGTGAATGTGCTACCATTCTCATGTAAAAGAGTGCAACTGGTAACGCTACTACCCAGTCGACACCTTTCTCTCTGCATATTTTGGACATTCTAATTTTCAGTATCTGGTTATGTCTTTCTACGAGACCTGCTGCCTCGGGGTGTCGGACACAGTGGAATTTCCACTGATATCCTAACAGAAGTGAAACGTGTTTCATTAATTCGGATGAGAACGGCTGGCCGTTATCTGAGTAAACAGCACGTGGTAAACCGTATCGTGGGAAGAATTCTCGAACCAACTGTTTGGCAGTAGTCGGGGCAGTGTAATCTGAAACCGGGTATGCCTCCGTCCAACGGGACAGAGCGCAAACAACTACGAGAACATATTTGAATCCTCTGCATCGTTCCATCTGGATATAATCCATCTGGAGTACTTCAAAAGGATGATTAGGAGTATGAAATCCACCCTGTTCTACGGGAACGCTTTTTCCTGGGTTGAACTGACAACAGATCATACAGGTACGAACCTTTTGTTTTGCTGCTGCTCGTAAATGTTTATTGAACCAAATGTGTTGAATGCTGTCTAGCATAGCTTTTTCTCCTAGATGTGCTGGACTATGTATAGTGTTAATTATAACTTGGACCATTGAATCAGGAAGGAACCATACAGACTTTTCCTTCATCATCCATCCTTGGTCCGTTTGGATCCCTCCTAATTCAGTCCATTTCTTTATTTCGTCTGGTGTAGCATGTGTCTGTATGTCAATTACGTCAAGAGTAGGATCTTTAACTGTCATACAATGTGTCGGTGTCGGGACTATTGTCTTTGTCATATCGGGGGTTTGAGTTTGAGCAGTCAGTTTAGCTGTTCTGTCGGCTAGGTCATTGCCTTGGGAAATGATATCAGTAACCTTTGTATGGGCCTTACATTTCATAATTGATATTTTAGTGGGTAGATGTATTGCATCTAATAATGCATGAATGAGGGGTCCGTGCTGAATGTGGGCACCGTGGGAAGTTAAATAACCTCTCTCTCGCCACAGCACGCCGAAGTCATGTACAACTCCGAATGCATAACGTGAGTCAGTGTATATGTTGACTTTTTTATTCATGGCTTGAATACAGGCTTGTGTCAGAGCGATAAGTTCTGCGGCTTGAGCTGACAAAGTGTTTATACGATTAGTTTCAATGACTTCAGTATCTGTTGTGACTGCGTAAGCGGCTACTAACTCTCCTGTACTTGTTCTCATGCATGAACCATCTACATACAAGGTCAGGTCTGGATCTGGCAATGGGACATCGGTTAAGTCTTGTCTGGGTTTTGTTGTTATTGTAATAACTTCAATACAGTCATGGGCTAGTGGGTCTGTTCCGATTAAAGGTAGAAGTGTGGCAGGATTCAATGTGTTACAGCGTCTGATTTCTATATGTGGCTGAAACAATGTAAGTTCATACCCTGTAAGTCGTGCTATGGTCAAGTGTTGTGTTTGCGTTCTATTTACAAGAACCTCTACTGCATGTGGTACTTGAACTGTCAATGGATGTCCTAACACTATGGCATCGCTTTGTCTGATTGCTAAAGCTGTCGCTGCTACTGATTTCAGGCACGCAGGCAAAGCCTGAGCTACGGGATCTAATGTACTAGAGAAATAGGCACATGGTTTGTGTGCTCCTGCTTGATCCTGTGTGAGTACTGACAAAGCAGTACCTTCGCGTTCTGTAACAAAGAGTGTAAACTGTTTTCTGTAACATGGCGTTGCTAAAACGGGTGCTTGACATAAAGCTTTCTTTAGGCTTTCAAAAGCTTGTGTGTGTTCCTGAGTCCAAGGGAGAACAGTCGATGTGGCTGCCTCCTGTGTGGTTAACTGAATGAGGGGTTTTGCTAGAAATGCATACTGAGGGATCCACTGCCTACAATATGAAGTGAGGCCTATGAAAGCCCGTACTTCCTTTTGTGTCTTGGGTATTGGCATGTTAGCTATTAACTGAATGCGGTCGGGTGTAAGCTGCCTTCCCTCCTTGGACAGCGAGTGACCAAGATAAATAACTCGCTGGACACAGAATTGCAGCTTAGAAGGGGACACCTTGTGCCCCTTTTCGGCTAGAAATTGTAAAACTGTCAGTGATGCTTTCTCACATTCGGGTTCGCTTCTAGCGGTGATCAGCAGATCATCGACATATTGAAGCAGGGCAGTGTTAGCTGGCATGTGTATACTGTCAAGTTCTCGTTTCAGTGCTTGGCTATAGATGCTGGGGCTTTCTGTAAATCCTTGAGGTGCGCGGGAGAATTTAAAGCTACGCCCATTTAAACTAAATCCGAACAAATATTGGCTTTCCGGATCTATTGGGACGCTGAAGAAGGCATTCTTGAGGTCAATTACAGTAAAGAATGTTGCTTCGGAATCAATAGCTGTCAATAATGACGAGATATCTGGAACCACAGGAAATTGTGGCACAATGCATTTGTTTAACTCGCGCAGATCAATAACCAATCGGTATACTGGCGGAGCTGTAGGATCTGTTCGTTTAAGAATCGGAATTATCGGTGAATTACATACATTGGAGTCTGTTTCTACAACTACTCCTTGGGCAATAAGCTCGTCAATGATTTGTAGTAAAGCCGTTACAGCATCTGGTGGTAACTTGTATTGTCGCATTCGTGGTAGCACCACTCCTGCCTTTAATGTGACTCGATATGGTGTAATATTCATGCATCCAACATCAGTAGGGCCTTGTGCCCATAGACGTGTAGGTAAAATCTGTAATCGGGGATCCATGTCTCTAGACACATAGTGACCTTTAAAATCACGTAAAAACAATCTTACTCCTTCCGGAGAACAACATATTATAGCTCCTAGAGCTTTTAACGTTTTTATTCCTAACAGATTTTCTGGGCATGATTTAGTAAGCAATAAATCTGTAGTTCGGGTCAGAGGTCCTATCGTAAGTGGAAGAGGCTGTGACACTTCATTAACTATAGGTTTTCCTGAAAAACCAAGGGAAATATTCTGTGAGCCTGAGAGGGGTGCCCCTGGAACTTCACTACGTTTTATGGTGGTTCGACTTGCCCCTGTATCGAGTAGAAATTTTCTATCTTGACCTAATAATTCACTATGTACATAAGGTCCTTCTTGATCTACAGGAATCTCAATAAGGGGTAAGTCAACTTCCCTCTCTAGGCTAGTTCATGCGTAACGCTGATACTCGGGATATTCATACTGTGCGGTCTGATACATTTGTCGTGTTGTTGTCTGTGTGGCAGCAGCAGGCAACGGTGGTGCAGCTGGCACAAACTGTATTGGCTGTTGTGCGGCTGGCATGGCCTGGGCATGCTGCGTAGCTCCTTGTTCATTCTGATCTTGTCTAAGTGGCCGTGATCTTTCTTGTGTTTTACCTATGGCGATATTATGTTTTAAAACTGGACAATCGTGTACGTAATGGCCTGGCTTTTTACAATAATTGCATGTCCCTTTTACAGGTCCTGCTGAATCGGAATGTGTCATACCCTTTTTATGTCCTTCAGCTGGAACTGTCTGGGAAACTAGCATTTTCATTTTCGTGTCTTTCATGCGTCTGTGTTCATGTTCTTGTTCCTCTCTAATTCTATTGTGGTGGTACTGTAACATTTGTAACATTTGTGTTGGAGTGTTACCTTGCCAGGTACTCTCGAATTTTAATACTCTATTCTTTACTGGGGGCAGGGCATTTTCCACTAATTTTGTTACAAACAGATGCGGGTATGATTCGCTACTTGCTTTTATGCCACTATTTATACCAAAACATTTCTCGAATCGGGCATAGTAATCGCTAGTGTCTTCATCTTGCTTCTGCTTACAGGCTGAAATTGTACCCCAATCTTCCTTTTTCGTAGTTAATAAGCGTGGCAGTACCTGTACTAGTAGACCTGGTAGTGCTTTAGTTTTGTCCCCAAGCCCCGAACCTGGACCTCGGGCCCTTTCTTCTGCTTCTAATGCTGACCATTCTATCTTTTGGTCACCTACCTCCCACTCTTTTTCCTTGAGTTTCTCATAAATGCCAGCAGGCATCAATACCTTTAATATTGTCATAATGTCGGGGTAGGTATACTCTCCCATGAGTAACATGTCTTTAATTTCTCGGTGAAAACCCGCTGGGTCTTTGTCATGACTGGGTACCACTTTCTTCATTTCTAACAATTCTATTTTTGATATGGGCGTATATACAAATACACGTTTAAACTGATCGTCCTCGCCTTTTATTGGGTGCACTTCTCGTAAGGGATTCAGTCTATCCATGTGATATGTAGTTCTTTCCTTGACAGGCAATGAGACATGCTCTGAGCATACAAAAAGAATATACTGCTTTCTAGATACTAGAATTTCTTTAATTAATTTGGTACCTGGACCTCTCCATTTATTCATAAGTAATTCAGTTAATATGTCAGGTAAAGGACCAGGGTCCGAATGCTGACTCTGATATAGTATAATGAGTTGTTGAATCATATAAATCCCAGCTAACCTCTGCTCATCTGGGGTGAGATTCAAAAATGTGCGTACTACTGTCTCATCACTATATTTTCCGGGACTGTCCACCCAGTGGACAGCTGCCCTTGCTAAATCTTGTTCATCCATAGAATCGAGAAAATGATAACCCCTTCGTTCTCGGAGTAGTTTGTCGGCGGTTTGGAACGAATGCTCGTTAGACCTTATATTAATTATAGGTATTTGAAAATTCCTGTTATTATCTGGACATATCGGATGTATTGAGTCAGCATGATATCTAGTCTGATTCCTATTACAAGATCTTCCTTTACCTACATAGGCTATGGTGTCCGACTGTCCTGTGGGCAGTCCTGACCCTTCTTCCTCGTTTTGTTCGAACTCGTCTACCTCTAATCGCTCTTCGTGTAGGCGTTCTATTTCTTTACGGATCTTTCGGCACATGGCTATTATACAGTTTTGTTTATCATGTCTCCCTTCCGATATATTCTGGCTCCATCTTGTAAGAATTTTCATTGCTTCCGGGTCTACCCCCGGTCGGTCTTGATTTCTGATCACACAGTTTATGAGGAAACGTAACAGTTCCCCCTGTATCTCTACTTTCTGGTATTCCATGGCTCTGTAAATACATTCTGGATCTCGCCCCGTTTGGACAAAATGATATATATTATCTAGATGCGCAGTCATTCCTGGTAACTTCGCTAAATACACTGCGGCTCGTCTGATACGCAATGATGCTAGGGTCATTTCGTCCTTTTTTCCAGGCACCGGGTCATATCTACAATCTATAAGAAGTTCCTTAAGCGCACGGGTACTAAGGAGTTTGGGTGTACGTGAATGCGCTGACTCTTGAAAGGTAAGTTTATTTATTCTGGGTGGCGTAAAAAAGAGATTGGTAGCTCCTCCCGCGGCCCCATCTGGGGCGTCGGGTGTAAAAGGATTCGTTGAACGTGACACAGCAACTACAGGTGTGGACACAGCCATAGAAGTAGCTGTAGGAGCGGATACAGAAACAGATATGCTTGCCGGAACTTGTGACTCGATTTGTTGCTGTAGGGATACGGGCACTGGATCTTGGCGTTGAACCTCCCTGGTATGCGGTCTACGTGAGGCAGAATTAGCATACTCGGGTGCTGCGTCATCTAAATATGAGGAAAGAAAAACATCTTCTGCGGTTCTAGGATGCCCCTTAGGATGTACCTTTATTGGGAACAATGGGGTTGGCAAGTCTTTTGGTGTTTCTGGAGTAGCCTTAGGTAATCCTTCGGCCAGAAGGGGATACATACCATTCATAAGGGCATTTCTTTGTCTGTCTACTTGTTCTGATTTCACTCGGATACCTTCCTCAATTAATAGATTCTCTCGAACTTTATTGGAATTCTCTTTACTCTTCTCTTCCTGTCTACGTGCTTTTTCTGTTCGTCTATGTGATTCTTTACGCCATAATTCAACGGCGTCTTTCTGTGACTGTCTGACTTTCCTTTTCCATAACTCTTCCTCGACTTTCATGATGCACTCTGCATCCCAGGTTCCCGCTGTGGGCCACCTCTGACTTTCTGGTAATCCCTTGGTATAGTCTACCCATAAATCAAGAAATAATATAGCGTCTAAGCCATGTTTGTGATACATAAAGTGCCCTGGAGTGTCCCTAGGAGGAATAGGGACGGCTTCTTCGAGAACCCCTTTTCTGGTAGTGATCTGTCTTAATTTCGAAAAGAGCGGCATATTGAGAACTGACCTTATACTTGATTTTGACCTGATACTTGAATTTGAACAGATTTAATACAATAAACACGATAATGAACAGTCATTCATACCACGATATACAGAACATACTTAAACACTTTAAACATTAAACCTTAAACCTTTAACTGAAACAACAATGATGGTCGTCTGCATAACTAAATCACCATGCTTAATTCTTGACACTAACTAGACAATAACTAGATACTTCGGAATACTTGATATACTGCTAAAACAGTGCAGACCGGATTTGTGTACCCAAACCCGTCTTGACCGGCACAACCTATGTGCACGTCAGAAATGCCTCCCCAGCAATGGTACTCACCGGGTAGCTTCGGAAACGGAAGGCCTCAGTAACTTGAACTTGAACCGGACCGGACTCGACTCGACTCGACTCGTCGGACACTGGGCTCGACTTCGGACTGGTGGGTCTCTGTATACCTCGGATCTTGCTCTCTCAGCTAGGCTCTGGTCGGGATACTTCGCACTTCTCACCGCCTCGTCTGGGTGTTGATCGCAGTCTCAGTCGCCCCCGCTTGACCGGAGGGAGATACAGGAAATCCTGCTGGTACGCGTTATTGTCCGTCCAGCTGTGGCAGGAGACCGGGCCTGCAACGCACCGCCGGCGCGTGAGATGAGAAAGTGTCCCTGTTCGGGCGCCATCATGTGGTAAATAAAATTTCCTTTACCGGGACTGAATTTGATACAGGAACATAGTAAAATAGCTCAGTAAAATGAGAGGCAGAATCCGTGATATTAGAGTTTCGGAATGGGCTTTATTCCAAAATGGCCAACTCGAGTCGCGGCCTTCATGTTCCGTCACCACGGGGGTTCAGGAAGTGAAGTACATACTTTATTGACAAGAAGTAACTTTTATAGTCCATACATTATAATGAAGTGAATACAGTAGGCGTAACAATTGATAAAGAAATTGACGTGTGGTCCGCGTAACCGAAAATGGGTGTAATAATGAGTAAAAAGGAACATAATTGGTTGTGATGTCATGTATAGGTGGATCTATAAGATAATACTTGGCATGGATGCGCGCGCAGCAGCATGACGTGTAACTAGGGGGTGACGGGGATTTGACATTTAGCTCTATATGTGGAGACGAGATGTCTGGGGGGTCAAGTCAACCTAATCCCAAATCATATCTAACATCCTATGTTTAAAGAACTATGTTATCCATAAAAGAAGGACTCTCGGACAGAATCTATTCTATACTGACTGTGCGTGCGTGTACAAGCGTCTAAGTGTCTACACTGAATGCGAGGGGGTAGGAATATTCCATGGTAACAGGGCTATGAATTACTTGCATGAGGACAGAGAAGATGGGCCTTTTTTGCTTGGTAACTGGAGGAATGTTTACTTAAACTACTAGGCAGGAATGCATCGGCTGAGGGGGAAGCAGATAATTCGAAGGTGAAATACAGTTCTTGGCAGAGAATAGGCTGATGTCAGGCTTCGTGAGCCGCGCAGAGAATGAGACAAAGTTCATGGTCACAGATGCAGGCTCGGACTGGAGCTTTCAGAGGCAGAAGGCAAGAGGAGTTTTGATGACAGAATCAGGGCCTACTTGCCTGGACTGTAAAGTGGTATAAGTGAACCATATAAAGCCGGTGGCCTTTCATATTTAAGAATGGAATATCCGGCCTATTCATGGCGGATCTGGCAGAGGACATGTTGACGGTGGGCATACATGTATTTGCGTCTTCATAACTGGAACTGGAGGGAACATACATGTACTTGTGACATGCACATAGAACCGTTGGGGTCCAAGATAGGGGACATAACTGACCAGAGAAATCCACATTTCCACACACTACAGCTGGAGACCATTTACTCTGTGCAGTTTGTCGTTTCCATGCTACACGGTCTCTTGTAAAAGGGTCACGACCTCTCAGTATTTTTAATGGACTATATCAAGTCTTGGTGGGGGTGATCTGGTACGCCCATACCGTACTCTTAAATTCAGCCTCCCAATTCTTCCCAGCATTGATTGCTGCCTGTACTGACCCCATGATAATCCGGTTAAATCTTTCTGCCAGGCCGTTCCCGGCCGTATGATATACCGAGGTGTGCTTGATAAGTATTCCGTTCCGTTCCATGAATGCTTTCCGTTTGTCTGACGTAAATTGAGGCCCATTATCACAGGTTATGACTCTTGGTATTCCTTCTCTCAGGAACGTGGCCATGAGGAATGTCAGTACAGTGTCTGTGTCCATGTTTTCGCACACCTCTACTTCCGGCCACTATGAGTATCTGTCTACCAACACGATTGCATATTTGGTTACACTCTGTTCGTCTAAAATGGGACCTAGGATGTCCACTGCCAATTCTTCCCATGGATTTACCAGATTGGCAAATTTCCCCAGTGGAGGTCGCAGAGTGGTTTGCATCTTGTCTGCATTGCTGCACTGGATACAATCTCTGACATGCTTTTCCACTTGGTTGTCTAGAGCCGGACACCAGTATGCTTACTTGGCTCTCTGCTTAGTTTTTACTATGCCTAAATGTCCTTCATGCAGTATTGAGAGTAATCGCTTTACCATTTGACTTAGCGGAACTACTTTGTCTCCTCGCAGTATGAATACATTGTTGCCCCCGACTGACCGTTCCTCTCGTACTTCATAGAATTTGCGGTGTTCTGCCCCCAAATGTTTCTTCTCTGGCCATCCAGCAATTATGAACCGTTTAAGTGTTGTGAGACTCGCGTCGTTCTCCACTCTTGTGCACTTATGACTGCTTCTTGGTCGTCTGTGAAGGCTATGGTGTATTCATCCTCGCCCGTTGGTTTTGGTGCATCCTCCATTGCCGCAGCCCTGCTAAGGTAATCCGCGACCTTGTTCTTGGAGCCCGGGATGTACTCTACATCGTACACGTAGTCCAGCAATCTCAGCGTCATTTTTGCTATGCGAGGCGCGGCACTCGCATGTCCACTGGATGTGAGCACCTTCACTAGTGGCTTGTGATCCGTCCTGAGTAGGAACCTGGAGCCCCAAAGGAATTGGCGGAATCTTTCCATTGCCCAGATCGCTGCCAGCATCTCCTTTTCTATTACACAGACCTTTTCTTCGTTCGGGCTTAAGGATCGTGACGCGAAGCTGACTGTCGACATCTCGCCCTCTACGGACTTTTGCATAAGGACTGCCCCTAACCCGCTGTCACTCGCATCTGTGGTGAGGATGGATAGAGCTAGTTGGTCGAAGCCATGTAGAGGCACCGTTTCACAGATGTCCTCCTTTATTTGTCAAAATTCTTCTTGGGATGCCTCCGACCATGCGAAGGCGGTCTTCTCGTTCAGTAGCTGGCGCAGGTTGTGCGTTTTGGTGGCAAAGTGAGGTACAAATTTGCTATAAAATTCCGCCATTCCTAGGAAAGAACGGACGTCATCCTTGCTTCTAGGTGTAGGAGCGTCCTTTATGGCCTTGGCATTCGCTTGTTTGGGTGAGACTCCTTTTTCGGAAATCTCAAGGCCCAGGTACGTGACTGATGTTACTCCAAACTTGCACTTGTTCCATTCCGCAGTGAGACCATTCCGCGCTAGAATGTGCAGAACTTTGGTTAGCTTGGCATCATGGTCCGATTTGGTTCTTCCCATGACCAGGATATCGTCCTGGAAATATTGTACCCCCTCCGTGCCCTTGAAGAGTTTATGCATCAACTTTTGGGACACCGCTGCCGTGAATGCTAGGCACGAAGGGCATTCGCCGGAACCGGTAGCACCCAAACGGCGTGATGAACAAAGTTTGTTTCTTGCACGTAGGGTGTAGTGCAATTTGGTGGTATGCTGAGGTCAAGTCTATGGCGGAGAACCATTTGATGCCTTTTGTCAGGGCTAACATTTTGTTTATCCTGGGCAACGGGAACTTATCAACTATTATGTTTTTGTTGAGCTCCCTCAGGTCTATGCATAGGCGTAACTTCCCATTGGGTTTCCGGGCTACAACCAAGGGTGCCAGCCATTCCGCGCTCTCTATGGGTTCTATCACTCCATTGTCCTCCAGGCGCTGCAAATCTTGTTGCACTACGTCCCTACAGTTGAACGGTATGTTCAGCACTTTGTGGCTCACTGGCTGGGCCCCCTCCTGGAGGCATATCTTGTGAGTGAACTTTGTCAACTTGCCGATGGTGCCTCCAGAAACCGTTGGGAAACTTGTCTTCCACGTGTTGGCTTCGTCTGGTCGTGCGTGATTCGTCATCAGCACTTGCGTCGTGCCTCCTGTGTTTAGTTGGATCCCTAATTCTCCTTGATCAACCCACCCTAGCACTGAGGGTCCCTTCTCCGCCACAGAGCTTCCCTTCAGCTGTGCGTCCTTTGAATTCAAACTGTAGGGGGCAGTACCCCACCATGGGAATGGGTTCTTTTGTGAAGGTGACCGGATGGATGTCCGGAGGAAGAAGGTGTGTGTGTCTATGATCTTCGCAAAGTCTGTCCCAAATGCTGCATTGTATGATGCTGTAGGGGGACCCTGAGTCGGCGACCATGGAGACTTGAATCCCGCCTATGGCAAGTTCACACAACGGTTTGCGCGTCCTGGAGCAGTCTATGCCCAGGACCTGGTCGGCAATGCACAGCACACTGTCTTCTTCTTCGCCCCCTCCTTCCTCTGTCTCTGAATCTTGTGCCACGTATTTGACTGACGTCTTCCGGGGTTTGCGTCGACAAGCTTTCTCAAAGTGCCCCATTACTCCACAGTATAAGCATTTGGCTCTGAAGGCAGGACATCGTTTGTCGGTGGCAGCGTGTGCCCAGCTTCTGCACCTGTAGCAACCTTTCTTGTCCTCTTCCTTGGGGTCTCTGGTTCATGGTCATTCTAGTGACGTGTTTCTGGGGCTGTCTTGGTCCTCCCGGTATTGGCTGCCTCCGCTCTTCGGTACCGGCCTCTGTTACCTTGCTTACTGTGGCTCTGCTGGCACTGTCCTTTTTGGCGGCCTCCGCACACCTCTTCGAGAGTTCCGCTTTTTTGACCATCGCTACTATTTCTTTAAGAGGTGCGTCGCCACTGACCCACAGCTTCTCCTGTATGGATGTATTCACTGTGTGCATGATGATTTGGTCCCTTATGAGGTCATCATGGAGTCCTCCGAATTTACATGTGGTCGCCAACCTCTTCGGTGCTGCTACATAGTCATCCACTGACTCCCCCGCATTCTGTTTCCGTTGAAAGAATTTGAAGCGATCGATCGCAGTGCATACCACGGGTTGATAGTGGCAGCTCCCCGGTGCACTGAGCTCGAGCGAGCTTGTAGCCCTGGACAGAGGCGTAAGGTTCTCTACTCTACCTAAACACCCCCCCCCTCCCCCTTTTGGCCTGTCCTTGGTGCGCAAGGGTCAATTCTCCTTCGTAGCTTGATGTACCTCCAGCCGCTAGCACGTGGGGCGCCTAGCGTGGTACGTTTAGCTCCTAGGGCTGCTCTGGGAATGTTCTATGGTGTCTGTTTACTTTTTTCTCTGTGCTCTTATCAGCACAGCCGTCTGGTGCTTGAACTTGATTTCCGCCGCCTTGGCGCGTGTGCGGGTGATGAGGTGCTTGACTCGGCGCTCTCTGTACCCACCTGGTGGGTGTTGGGCAGCACTCTGTCCTGCTCTGTTCCCAACGCGTGTACCCTATTGTGGGGAAAGGCACTGCTTCTCTCCAGGGGCAGTTGCTGCTGGTTGCTGGGGCAAGGCTGGCAGGTCGAGGGTAGATAGGGAAAGCCCTGTAGAACCCCCTCCGTTCTCACGCTGTGGCTTGTGAACGTGTGCCCCTGTCCCTACTGCCATCGGACGCCACGTTCTGCAACCTGTGGGGGAGGGGCACCGCTGCACTCACAGTTTCTCAGTTGCCTCCACGCTCTGTGCAGGGTGGTTGCGCCGCCTCTCCTCAGTCCCCTGTTGCCGCCGGTCCACCGCTTTGCCGCATTGTCTCCCCGCCGATCCTTGAAGGCCGGGACTCCTGCAGCCGCTCTGCTGCCGCGCTCCCGATGTTCATGCTCCCGTGGTCCACGCGTCGTAGTGGCGCCGTGTAGCAGGGCCAGACTTGGGTGTGTCCGCCTCCCCAGCCTTGTCGCCAATTTGTAGGAGGCCCTGGGGTTATAAAGAGACGGACACCACGTTGGTTTTTATGATGTTTATTTGTAACATCGGAGGAGCGCCGGGAACGGCACCCGCTCGAACCTCGGTTCTGCAATCACTGGCCAACATGGCCACCCGCGCTCCCAGCGTTCCCTGCCGTGACACGGCAGAAACACTACAGCGCTACTCTACAGGTGACGGTGTCAGAAACGCTCATTTGGATTTTCACTGGTTGGCAGCAGTGTTGTGTCACGAAATGACTCCCCAACCCCACCCCCTACCCCTAGAATGTGATGAGCGCCCCTATGTCTCGCATGTCTCACAGATATTGATTGGCCTTGTGCTGCATAGGGCCTCCCTTGAAGGGTTAGGGATGGGAGTTCCTGGAAGGTTGACCCCCCCCCCCCCCCCCACGGGGCCTTGTTACACCCCTGAATGACACACAACCCTGACTTTTGTGGTGTTAGTCATCCCGCGCTGCATGGATCGCGTGCTGCCCATGTTGGAAGCATGCTCCTGGAACTCACTTTTTATTGTCAATTATTAAAAAGTGTTACAAGAATGCATATGTTTTTGCAAACAAAAGTCTTGCTTTGCAAGGCTGTCTTCTGCGATAGACGTGCATTAACTGTATTATAGGCTTTACTGAAATGTCAAATATATTAATGTTATTCAACGTGGTTCATGATCTACTAAGGGAAAGGACCAAGAGATAAATATTAGGTCAGAACTGTGCAGTACTGAAAATAAACTGTTTACTTTCGCAGCAGTAAACCGTTTATTTTTGCAGCAACCAGTTTGTAATCTGTTTGAACTGTAAACCCATGTCGTCATTTTACGTTTCCTTTTTTAATTTTACACAGACTTCTTTTACAAAGTAACATAAAAACAACCCTCGGAGAGGAGTCGGGCATGGAAATGGCGTTGTTCACACAGGCCACCTGTGCATTGCTGCGATTACTGCTCCAGGGATTTGGAGGTTTGTGTTGCTCGTGCCTTCTGGGGGAGGGGGGTTATAGTGTCTGGCGCTGAATAGAATCGAATGCCGCATGCGAATGCCGCACGCTGGTTTGTGTTGCTCGTGCCTTCCGGGGGGTGGGGCGGGGTGGAGTGTCTGGCGCTGAATAGAATCGAATGCCGGTTTGTGTTGCTCGTGCCTTCCTTACGAGGGTCGGGGTGGAGTGTCTGACGCTGAATAGAATCAAATGCCACACATGGCGTTGTTTACAAAGGCCACCTGTGAATTGCTGCGATTACTGCTCCAGGGATTTGGAGGTTTGTATTGCTCGTGCCTTGGGGAGGGGGGGAAGGGAGGGGAGAGTGTCTGGCGCTGAATAGAATCGAATGCCGCATGCCACACGTGAATTCGGGAAAGTCAAGTGAGGACTGAATACGTGGTGTGTGCAGGTGTAAACAAGCTTTCGGCTTTGACAAAGTCAGCCGCGTCTTTATTTTTGCATCGCGATTTCACTTTAAGTGAAAGCGCGATGCGAAAGTAAACACGTGGCTGACTTTGCCAAAGCGGAATGCAAACAAAAAAGTGCGTCGGGAGTAATAAAGGGGAGAGTGTCACGCCGCCGGTAAAAGATCGAATCCCGGTGGGCGTGGCTAAAAGGAGACAGGGTGGCAACAAGCAGTGATTGACACGCCTTGCATGCAATCATTGCCCTGCTTTCCGCATAATTCGTGACGCCAAACGACGCGCACGAATGAAAGCTGAAGGCGGAACTAGGACGAGGTTTCTGGAATCGTATTGATTCCAAGAAGCCTCGTAAGACGAGAGCAGCGCAAGCGCTGCTTACTTCACGAAACCTAAAAAACCACTTCTATTAATCACACTGTGGATACCTGTATGTGTAAGTAAGGCCTGCCTAACCAGAATAGTATATTTGGCAATCATGTATTTGATTGCATTTTTAAAACAGGAATAGACCGTAGCGGCAGTGATTAAATATGTATAGACTTATATAAACATAGCCAATTTAATAAAATAATTCTAAAGCACAGCATTAAAAAGTTTGAAGACCACAGCTCTAGGGAAACGGTTAGGCAGACTCCGATGGTACTTTGTGAAGGCTGTACTTGTTTGCACAGGTCTACTCCTTATATGAATAACGATGGGTTAAACCAGACCGAGTGGTGGAATTCTTTATAACAGGCGCTCCATGGACACAAGGATGACCATAAACGTAATCATTCGGGAAGCTCTACAAAAAATAAATACTGCAGGGGGTCCTCTTGGAATTGAAATTCTATTACTAGAAGCTCTGGGATAACGGGCCAATGAAGGGAGTGGGGTTGTGTTTCTAAATGTGTGGATGGGATGGCAGACAGACTGTAAGGATTCGTGGAACACGGCATACAGGACAGCTATCCCATGAATCGGTGGGACTGGCGGGAGGTCTGCTATTGCAGACTGGGTAAAGGGGTCCTTGGACTGGAAGAACAGCATGGATGAGGGCTCTCCCACCATTCTGCAGGGGCGCCATTATCCAATGGCGCCCAACGGAGTCTGAAAGAAGCAACAGCAGAACAACAACGTAAACAGGTACAGGCAGGGGTTTCTCCGCGGCTCGAGAGCTGTAGCCTCCTTTGTCCATTGGGAGTGTGATGTCTCATGCTCAGGGATTGAGGCTCGGTGGTTGTTCGTAACTCGCCTTCCCGCATGGCTAATGGAATGAGAGGCGGTCACAGAAAGTAACAGAAGGGGGAGGGGTGATAGACCGAGAAGCTGACTAGAGCGCCGTCAAGCCAAAACAAGTGTGAGAGCGCCACCTATGGAGCACCAACCAAATGCACGGTCGACTTCTCAATTACAGTAGTGCAAAGAAATAGCGCAGATCTAACTTGCGCCTAGACAACGGTGTTACGTTATCCTTAACTTTACATACTTGTTATTCCAAATAACTGGTACGGCATCTTCAACAGAACGAGGAGCGTTTTGAAAAACAATAGGTAACAGACATCTTACTATGCCAGTGAATGAAGTGCTCCGGAGGCCTTGAACACTGATGTCCTTTTTCTATGTCTTAAAAGTGCGGCCCCACAGCCGCGAAAGTGAGCCCTCATGCATCTACAGCGTTTACCTTACGGGAGCGAGCAGCAGCGGACACAATAATTGCAGACAGATGCCACCGCTGCTCGCTCCCGCAAGGTAAATGCTGTACATGCACGAGGGTTCATTTGAAACAGTGCAGAACACGCACGAGTTTCCACAAAAGCCCGGAGTGATTACAAGAGGTCACTCCAAAGCAGCGCTTGCGCGCTGCATGGGCAAGACCTAAAAAGGATGCTTATAGCCCCCACCCATCTGCTGAGCTCAAAGGCGTAAACCCTGCCTTTTCGGATCGACCTGTCAAGAACAGTAACCTGTTGTGCAGATCCTGGGAAACATTTAACGCCTATTCAAATGCTAATCCATGGCTGTGTGAGGTTGGAGAAGAAATGCAAAGTAGACCTCAGAATCTTCAGACAGGGAAAAAGTAACTATGTGAAGGTTATTTTTCATTAACATTTATTAGAATCTTACTTTACCATTGAATTGTAGTTTAATTATTTTTTTAAACCGTTTTTTAATTATTGTTCTGGCTAGACTAATTGCCGAGATATAGTTTTATTATTTTTGATCTGTACTATGGTTTTTTTTTTACAGAGGACAGCTCGGACTGCCACAGTGAAAAATAGCTTTTGGGTGCTAGTCACTGTGTGGACATGTTAACATTACATTTCTCCATGCCCTACTTTCAAATACCATGCATCTTCCTTGTGGGCTACAAGGCCTACATAGGAGTGAATTATTAATATTTAAAAGGGAGGTTTTGACCCGTCAAAAGGCTTTATTTTGACAGGTCGAATTGCAGATTTCACATTGCTACAGTCAGGCTATACAGGTTAGGCCGAAAACCATTTTTGCACTACCACAGTAGTGAATGGCACAATAGGAGGTGCAGTCCACCACGGGCATTTAACATCCAGCCCCTGGGTACACCTTGTACCCTATGAAAGTGACATATGCAAGTTAAATATGCCAATTAGGGATATACCAATGCAACTATATTTAAAGGGGAAGCACAGGCACTTATTACTAGTTATCAGGGAAAAGGTGCTATGAGTCTAAAGTACTGACCGACCGCAGAACAGACTGCGCCCCCAGCCCTTACTACCCAGTGGTTTTTTAGGTGGGAACAGAGGACGGGGTCGGGCACGAACAAGACCAAACTACCAGTACCAGTACGCGGGCGAACGACAAACCCATTGAAAATTCTACCAATGGGGCCCCCGAATGATCCCCTTCACTACGCTGGAAGCTTCACCGACTTAAATCCCTAACAACATTGATGATACCAAACTCCCCTCAATGGACATTGAGGCATACCAGCAACCCACTACAGATCAAGTGTCTATCGGTCTCCTCCCCTTGGGCATTGAGGTACACCAGCGACCAACCATAGATCAAATGTCTACCTCTCAAAACATCCTGGATCTATTGCCAGACCGCAATACCTTTAACACCTCACCTATCCCCATCTTTAACCTCTCCAAACACACCCTGTCCTCAGATGAGATCTGCCTCCTCAGCAAAGGCTTGTCCTTCGTCCCGACTGAACACAGCAACTTATTTAAACTACAAGAGGATCTGCTTCTCTTCTTCCGCCGCATCCGCCTAAAACATTTCTTTTCCGACAAACCAGATGACAACACTCCGGTTGTTAGACAATTCCACCCAGCCTCGACCTTTCTCCCTCCTATGTCCATGATGCCACCTGAAATCCTTGCTTTCAAGAGACTAGTCCTGCATGAGGTCAAGGAATTACAATCTCACTCGGAGTTTGTCCCTTACAACAGATCTCTTAAAGAGAAACAGGCCCTAGACAATCTACATGACAACAAACAGATAGTTTTCAAACCTGCAGACAAGGGCGGAGGAATAGTGATTATGCACATGGAGAATTATGACAACGAGATTCTACGCCAGTTGAACAACTCATCCCATTATCAACCTTTACCCTGAGATCCCCTCTCTGAAGTTAGGAAACAGATACAATCTATCACTATGCGGGCCTTAGATTCTGCCATTATCACCAAAAAAAGAATATGCCTTCCTCAACAACCCTCATCCATGCACCCCAGTAATTTACATACTACCCAAAGTCCACAAAAACACTACAAATCCCCCTGGACGACCAATAGTATCTGGTTGCGGATCTATTCTGGAACCCCTGGGTAAATACATTGACTCCTTTCTCAAAGAATTTGTCCAACTCACTGACACCTTTCTAAGGGATAGCACACATCTCATCAACATCATTGAGTACACACCATTTGACATCAATAATGACCTCATGATTGGTTTACACATCGAGGCACTATATACCAATATCCCTCACATTGAAGGCCTCTCTGTCATTGCACAACTCCTTGACTCACGCCCCAGACCAGTTCGTATCCCCACTGACTTCATGATTGACTTACTACGCATCGCAGTTACAGGAAACTATTTCCTTTACAAAGAAACATTCTACTTACAGATCAAGGGCGTAGCCATGGGGGCTTCTTTCGCCCCCAATTTTGCCATCCTCTATGTTCACCATCTTGAACCCAATCTGTTCCTATCCACACACACTCCATTACTCAATAAAATCAACCTCTGGCGTCGCTACATCGACGATATCCTCCTACTCTGGCACGGCACACAAGATGACCTAGCATCTTTCATAAACTGGCTCAACAACTGCCAGAAACACCTGAAATTCACTTCAGACGTTAGGACCAATGACTTACCCTTTCTTGACCTCACTTTACATGCAGAAGATGGTTGCATTGGTACAGCCCTCTACCGCAAACCAACTGAGCACAACACTCTTGATGTACTCCAGCTACCACCCTAGGGGCCTAATGGACGGCTTACCCTACGGTCAATTTCTCCGCATCCGGAGAAATTGTAAATGGCGTAAAGACTATTTCAAGGAAGCAGCCATCCTTTCACAAAAATTGATCAGCAGAAGCTATCCTAAACGCATTGTCTCCCGCGCATCCAAAAGGGCATGGTATTGCCACAGGGATGTTCTACTCTCTCCTTCTCCCAAACGTACCAACTCACGCATCCCCTTCATTTCCACATACAGCCCTTCCAGTAACCTGGTCAGCAGGGTAATTAAAAGAAACTGGCCTTTACTTCGGACCCACGCACCATTTAGAGAACCCCCTTTGTTCTCCTACAAAAGGGGCAACAATATTGCAGACAAGCTTGTTCACGCCATTACCTGGCACCAAACTGATAAGAGGAATCAAACAGTCACCTCACTCTGGGGACTACCGCCAATCGTTGGTCACTACAAATGCCAGTCCTGCACGGCATGTAATTTTGCACAAAACACAAAGGAATTTGTCAACGCAGGACATACATACAAACTGAACCATTTCACCAACTGCCGCACATCAAATGTCATTTACGCAATACGATGCCCTTGTGATCTGCTATACATAGGCCAAACCACACAGATGGTTAAACAACACATCCTTCAACATGAAAGCCGCATCAGGTGTAATGTTGAAACAGCCCCCCTGGTCAGTCAATACAAAGAAAAAAATCACGCCGAAACAGATCTAACCTGGCAGGTGATTGACGACCCCAAACTTCCACTCAGGGGCGGTAATCTACAGCAGTTACTAAACAAATTCGAATGCAGATGGATTGCACGCTGTAACTCTGTGGAAAAGGGCTCAACACCCTTGATGAATGGAATACTGTC
Organism: Triturus cristatus; assembly: GCF_964204655.1. Classification (NCBI taxonomy): domain Eukaryota; kingdom Metazoa; phylum Chordata; class Amphibia; order Caudata; family Salamandridae; genus Triturus; species Triturus cristatus. Next base: position 426,092,447 of record NC_140589.1, read on the forward strand.
ATTACAGCCACATGAATTTGCCCGTTACTTCTGTAATTCCCTCGAGTCGTCCCTACCATACTTAGCACCCTTGTCGGTACCTACCGTCAACAACTCCCACATGTCATTTTTACTTGATTTTTTCATGCACCACCCCACCCTTCATATGTCTCTATGACCTGATCTCTGGTGCTTTAAATATCTCTGTAACTATCTTATATGCTAATAACCCTTAATGTACCCCTAGACGACCACGATGTCTGTTCTTTAATTTACTTTTAGACATTCCTTAATTCCTTCCCAATTCCTTGATCCACTCATTTGTTCTGTAGCTAACTTGCTAAAAATTTACTTTGATTCGATGTAATATGACCTTCTGTATTGCATACCGCTTTAATTTTGCCAGCAATCTGTTAACATTACTGTACTCCACAATGTATATATTGGCACTCTTGATATGTTACCGCTATCCGAGCCAGGTGCCCACTGTTGCTTAACTCCTTGTTTGCATTTTTCAATTTTTGTTCGACTCGCTTATTCCTCAACGTTATATCCATTTACTTTATACTTGTTATATACATTCACTGATTACAAGTGTTATTTAGTGGTTTTTAGTTTTAAAATTGCTTCCCTTCTTAATCTGTCACCGTGCATCCTCGAACTTGAAATGCACGTCTTCATTCACGCTCGTGGGTCCCCCCGGGGTATCCAACTATCACTAACCTTTCCCCTGTCTAGTTTTTCCGCCCCTCGTGACTCCCGTCACGTGTCCAACTTCCGTTTTTACTTTCTCCCGCGCAGTGTATGCGCTTGCACTTGACGCTTCATTCGTCGCCTTTGCAACACAGAGGCTTCGCTCCTCTCGTGCTCACGGATTTATTCCCCTTCAGCTTTCCTGAATGTCCTTGCTGCCTTCCTGAGAACGCATTTTCAGTAAGTATTAACCACCCCCAGCCCTCGACCGCCTCGATCGTTTTTTTCATCAGGAGGCACTGCTCATAGTTCATTTAAATTGCTCGCCTCTTTCAGAGTCGACCCCCCCTTTCTCCCCTCGCACCCAGTTATCGGGCCTCTCCGGACACACGCCCCCAATGCCATAACGCTTTTGGACTATCCGCCAGCGCGTTTCCTTGGACTTTGTACCGGGTTATTTTTCCACATCATCTTTCACATATTGCCCATCCCAGTTATTTCTGTACCACTTCCCCTGACATTCTTCTTCGCCAACAGATTGATACAGCTCCTTCGACGATTTACAGACCTAGTATCATTTGTGATTCCCCCACATACTGCTTTGTACTAGGCAATTTTTACCCTTTTCATAATTTACTCACTCTTGCTGTCCTTGTCCCCTGGGACCACTCTTGTTCTGACCCTTCTCTTTCCTCCCTTCTCCCCTTCTCCATAGAGCACTACCTTCAATTTAATGACCTATTGTCCTGATGATGACCTGAACTCATCCAGGTTGAAACACCGTCGACTACACGGCCTAGGACTCAGGCGCTCTTGTGGTCAATTCAATTACCTGAATAATTTTGTACAGACACTTTGTATATCACCTGCATTGTTTTTGACCACTTTAATCTTATTTACTCTCGCCGTTCACGCTGTTTTTGCACCCTTGTGCCACTGCGCCGTCCACCTCTCACTAGCACGCCCAGTGCTCACCTTGTGTGTTATGGTCATTGTATAATAGATGTACTGTAGTGCCTCTTAACTACTTACTGAATTGTCAAATTGACTTTCTTCACCCCACCTTTTCATTGTGGTCTCCCTTCCTTTGTCCCCCTACCCAAAGGTGATTTATCTCACTGTTCTTAAATTGTCCCTTTCCTAGTAATCTCCAGTTGAGACATTGTTTTCTGTTGCATACGACGCCTGGTCTCACCTGCGTTAACGGGCTGTACTCCTGTTAATTGTTACTTTGAGTCTAAAGCCAGCAAAATATAGGATCCAGCTAAACACGAAAGATCTGGGGTGACCAAGCAGAAACGGCAGATTTCCTACAGTCTGTAATGAGCCACAGAGCGACTGCCAGTGGCTCAGACTTTTGCAAGAAATCCATCTATTGCCTTTTATTGTTTTAAAACAGACTACAAATTCACCAAATTAGCCATTTCATCAATTCGGGAAATTCCCTTCAATCCTGCCCCCAGGATGGCCGCTCTTCGATTACCCCAGCATATCTGCTCCAGTTGCACACATCACTCAAGTTTTTTGCTGCAAAAGAAAAGCAGGTACCTTCTGCAGGCAGTTTATGGTCCTCTGCCTACTAGTACTTTTACTTTCCTAACATACAACCATATGTACACGTGCTGACATACACAGAAAAGTATACTATTGCTTCCTGACAGATGGGATAACTGGAGACCAATGCACACAATGAAGATTTACAGAGTGACACCGAGTGACTTGGACGCAGGGCTGCTGCATATTTGGTGGGTGGGGAACATATTTATTTATTTATTTGGAAGTTTTACACAGTGGCAACTGTTGCCTTAAGGTTACTTTAAAGCGCTGGACTATTCAACTACAGAATCAGTAATGAGACACAGCACAAGTCCAAATAAATGCAGGGTGCAGCGCTAACTCATACTTGCTTTGCCAAATCTATGATGTGTGGGCTGAAACTGGAATATGTGAGATAAGAGTTCAATCAAATGCTGCCTTAGAGAGTTCGATTTTGGACGGTCTCCAACAAGTACTGGGCTTGGCGGCGCCTGCGACATATTCTGGGGGGTGGCCCCTCTACTCCAATGCTATCCTGGTGCACGATAACCCTTGGCTCCCGCTCACCCAGGAGAAACTAGTACAACGTAAATTACATCGGCATAGTATACACACTATTAGGGACCTGTTCCCAGATGGGCATATTACACCTTGGTAGAGGGCCAGTGGGATGGGGACGTGTCATACATGGGCCATTTTATCGTCAGCTGCCTCTGTAACACTTTGAGATCACTTGTTCCCACCTACCCATTTCCCCCTGTAGATTTCTCTCCATTAACACTGACCATGGCGGAGACTGAAGGAGCCCACATGACCTCAAGAATATATCGAGCGTTTCTTGCACCGAGACCGGACACTACCTGGTAAGTGCAGGAAACATGGGCGACGGAGCTAGGGGTGACGATAACAGATAAAATGTGGACATGCTGCTGCACACAAACACAGCGCATATCAATTAGCCAGCGACATAAACTCTTACACTTAAAATTTTTGCAACGCTACTACCGATCACCAGCTGCTATTGCAACATTTGACAATACTAGACCCAACAGCTGCATGAAGTGCAGAGGGGAGGGAGTGGACTTTAGACATCTCACCTGGACTTTCCCAGTTGTACATGCCTGTTGGGTAGCAGTGTTCGAACACATCTCAGTCATGACTGACACTGAACTCACACCCGATCCCCTAATGGCACTGCTGGGCTACACGCTCAACATACCACACACTAATCGCCGGCTGTTCTCTCTGTCATTGCTGTTGGGTAAGCATTAAATAGTATTGCACTGAGGAAGCGCCCGCCCACCTGTAGTCGAAGAATGGTTCGGGAGCCTGAGCCGTTGTGAGGGGGGGGGGGGGGGGGGGGGGGAGGGCGACAATTATGCATACATCCAGCCCCTCGCCTCGCACCCCAGGGATATTTGGTCACCCTTCCGTGCCAAGGTCCATAGAGCCAGATGCCACTGAGGGAGGTCACACATGTTGAACCTACTAGCCCGACTAATGCCTTATACGAGATGTAAAAGACACACAATTGATGGACGGAATGCAGAACAAATCAAAACATTCACCCCCAGTCAAGAGATCTGGGTTAAATCCATCATTCTTTTGCTCACCATGCCACCCCAGTTTAGACCTGGCCATATGCAAATCAGTCTTGACTCTGTGCCTCATGGGAACAGTCCAGCCCGAAGTGCCAAGGTAGGTCCTCCTTAGACCGCAAACAAGCATCCTAAGACCGGTTTCGGGGTTTCACCCCTCTTCAGCCAGGATAGCTTGATTCCAGTGGCACAGTGAGCCCAGGACCCATATCTGGGCATAACTTGCGCACTTAGGGCGAGAAAGCAAAAGACACACAATTGATGGACGGAATGCATCATGTGCGTGTCTTTTGCTTTCTCGCCCATTATACGAGATGTACACATATGCTCCTAGACTACTAGTACTACTATGGCCTGGCAACACATGTATACTGGAGATGTTCAACTGACAATGGAATATTGTTGGTGGTGTAATTATGTCTATTTTCCATTCTCATCCGGTATGATATGCAAACGTCTTGGTTGATAATTTGTAAAAAATCAATAAAGATTTTTTTTTAAATTTTTTTTTTAAAGGAGAGTTCGATTTTCAACAGTTGAAATGGATGTGACTGTGTTCTACTCTCTGGGTTGGATTCAAAGACTTCCGAAGTGTAGAGCGCTGGACTCCAGTGATCTGTCTCCATGTCTTCATCACTGTTGATTGTACATTCAAGGTCAGGCTATACCAGAGGACCAGTTTTTTGTTATGTTGGTCCTTTGTTGCCGTAGGCATTGGGGAAGGCACTGAGTATCTTAAATGTTCATCTTTGACTCTACAAGCAGCCATTGGAGAGCTTTTAAAGCAGGTTTGGTGTCCTCACATTATCATAAGTTGAGCAAAGGTTTGCCACCTGATTTTATATCCTTTCTATTAAGCTTTCTTGGGAGCCTGATGTAGAGGACGATGTCAGAGCATAGGCAGCATATTACTAAGGATCTGGTCAGCTCTACTCAGTGAATGGCTTGTAACAGAGGAAGGGTTTTCCTCAACAAGGTGAGATGCGTTTTTTTGAGTTTGACTAGTTTGTTGATATCTGATACGAGCAAAAGATCTGTATCGAATTCAATCTTTACATTTTGAGTTCTTTTTTTTTTTGGGTGGGGCCCGTGTGGGGGAGAGGGAGGAGGGGGGAGGTTACTCCATACAAATGGACGTTTCGCCAAGTTAGAATCTCCCAGAACCAGGATCACCATTTTCGATCCATTTAGACAGAGAAAATTCTCTTCAACTAAATACAATGTGAGATCAAGGAATTTAGTTGTCAGGATTGTTAAGATGCATCTGAATTTGGGTGTCATCAGCGTACATTAGAATTGCCCAAGACTAGTCCTTGGGCAGTTTTGGGAATTGATGAAAAACAGCCAAGAGTGATGACTGGTGGGGCATACATTCTTTAGCTTCTATGCAGTGATTTTACCTGAAGGATAACAATGTCCATAGTGCTGGCTAAGGATACCATTTAGTCAGGTACATTCCTCTCACTGCGTGCACCACCACTAACTTTGTATTCATGTCGACAGTGCACACCAGGCACACGCTACCTCTCACTTTAACACATGCAGATACGCAGACATTAACTCAACCTCTTCCCATTGATTACCTCTCAAGGGTTTGTTGACTCACGGTTCCAATGTGTTCCTTTAAGGTGACAACAGTTGTTGACAGGATGAGGGAGCTGTGGGCCCAGGTATCAAGCTATTTATATGGTGTTAGTCTCCCGGCCTCCGAGGTTTGACAGGGAGTGGGACATGGGCTGAGATAAGGATAGAGGATGGGGGTCAAATGGAGAGTAAGGGAAGATGAGGGAGTCTCAGGGAAGATGAAGAGGCCTGACAGTAAGTGAGGGGGCCTTATAGGAGATGACACAGGCCTATTGGGAGACCATAGATGCTTGTGGCCTAGAAGGGAGATAATGGGACATGAGGGGAGATTGTCCTCGTTGAAATGGCCATGATACAGGGCCTGTAGGTGGATTGAAACAGGAGGAAAAGGGCAGTGGTGATAGAGAGGAAGGGACATGCACAGCCCTCTGTGCCACCAGACCCCTGTCTTCTCCCATGTTTGGCAGGCAACCCTAGCTGTTTTCCAGTGGGAGGAGGCCAGCATGTGGAATGCGGTGATCAGCTCACGTCAGGATTCAGGGCAAGATATTAGCCTGCCTTGAGCCTCGGAAAATTGGCCACTTTTGGCAGCACCTGCCTGAACTTACAACTACCTCACAAACACATAATGAGCATGTAAGGTCGGAGTAATACAGAAGTTTCCCGGCAGAGTAGGGCGGCCTCCTTTCCTTTGTCACTTTGAAGAAGACTTTGTGCTTCCAGAGACATCAGAAGATGTTTGTTGGGGAGAGAGGCGACTAGGAATCAGAGAGCATTTTTGAAGTTTCAGTCCATAAACCCCTCCTATAAAACCAGTTACTTTTAAAAGATAGAGCTCTGCCAGATATTGAGCTCCCCGATTGTGTTTGAAGTGACATACTGAAATTGAGTTCCAATCTCTTAACCACCGTCTTGGGTGAACAGTGACTGCTAGCTAGTGTCCCATTTGGGAAGAAAAGTTGGTACAATGATTACTTTTGTTATACAAATGGAATTAAATAGTTTTAGGCCCTGAAACACCAATGGTAAACGGCAATATCGACCACCGACACTGTCCAGGTTGAAAAACGTAGAAATACACTCAATAAAGGTAGTATAAGCTATTTTTTTTAAAGAAAACGCTGCAGAGGGGCGTGGCTGAAGTGGCCAAGATGGCAGCTGTTCCTGCAAGACATCCTCCCTACCGGCCGCCACACCGACCCACCCAGTAATGGGAATTTGGGGCCCCCTAGAGACCCTGACGAAACAATAGCAGCTGGTCCGCCGGCACCACCCTGCTCAAGATGGAAGTCCGCTAACCCCTGCAACCAATTGCGGTGACACTGAGGATCTGGGAAGGGAAGCCCATAAGAAAATCTCCAAGCCTACTCCGAGGTAGGGCAGGGGATGCACTGACACCACCCAGGGGGCGCAGCACCACAAGGAGTAGTAGCAAAAGCAACCTTGCCTACCAGAGCTGCAGCACTAAATGCGAGACAGGTGGCCGACATGTGTGCACCTTCTGCGCTACCAGGTGAGCAAACAGACCTGTCCCCTGCCTTAACTCCAGGCCTGAGCTGGGCAACTTCTGCTCCTGCAGGCCCCACCCCAACAAGACAAAACAGTAGACCCCTAGACCAAAGGAGTCCTGGCCAACTGGGTCCTGAGACACTGAGGACCTGACCTCACAGGGCTGCGGAAGGGTCCCTTCACATGAGGTTGTAGCAGTGGGGACCTAGGGCCTGCAAGATGGATACAGCGGTACTCAACCACCAAAGGGGTCTGGTTTCCCACAGTAGATGTGGGCGACGCTTGGGTCCCTGAAGATCACAAGGGTGGAGGCCTGGGTTGACCTCCCTCACAAGTGGTGCCACATCAGACTTGAATAACTACTCCCTAAATTTGAGCCCATCCGCTCGGCCTGTGAGCCGGCTCGGCTCAGGCCAAGCTGTGGACCTCCCAGAATATGAGACCAACAACCTCAGTTCCCACACAACCTGCGCTGTCAGTTTGTCCCTGGCTGCTTGTGCTGCCCTGGGGTAAAGGTTTTGGGTGGGTCCTCATTATCACCTTAACCTTGTGTTTGGTTATATAAGATTCTTGCATCGTAAGTGTCAAGTGCCTGGATCACACTCACTCTTCGTAATGAAGTGATAGCCACCAAGAATACTATTTTCATTGAAAGGTGCCTGGCTGTGGTTTTGTGCAAGGGTTCAAATGGGGCTTTAATTAACCCTGCTGATACTTGATTCCACAGCACGGGTGGTACATCTTTAGCCAGGAAGAACCTCCTAGTCCCCTCCATGAAACTCTTGATCGGAGGGACTGAGTGTGCAGTATCTTTAGGTAACCTGCAATGGCTGAGATATGGACACTTATCAAAGTATAGGAAAGGTTACATTAGATAATTAACTATGACAGTGTCTTGATGAAATAGGTGCTGCATCGTTTAACTTTGACTCCATCTTTTCCACTTAAAGGTGTAACATTTTCTAGTGCTTGGTTTCCATGCTTCCCTAATGATACGCGATATAACCTTTGGCAGAATCAGGTGCTGGAATTCAGCTAGATCATGGAACTATGGTGTCAACTCCATCTCTCCAAGGGTTGGGGAGAACATCTGCCCTTGCTGCGTGGTCAAAGTGTCCCTGTGCAAGGGAATTTTTTTTACATACTGGTGTTTCGAAAGCTGCATTAGATGTGAGAACCATGGCTGTTGAGGTCATCTTGGAGCAATGAGAATCATTGTCATGTTGGAGCTTTTGAACTTCTCCAGAACCACTGCATTCAGTGGTAACAGGGGAAAAGGGTATGTAAATATCCCGTACCAGCTGATCAACAGGGCATTCTCTAGCAATTGTGGGTAGAAGTGCCAAGATGTGAAGTAATGGCATTCTGCCTTTGTTGGTGTTGCAAAGAGGTCTACCTCTGGTTTTCTCTATTGCTGAAAAAAGTGTGTCTACTATAGACTGCTTTACCTTCTAGTCGTGTGTATATGCTTAGTACTTCTACTTGCACGTTTTCCACCCCTGAGACGTGATTTGCTATTACTGAAATGTTCTTTGTAATTGGCCATTTCCAAATATTTTGGGCCAACTGTGGCAGTGAACACAATACTGACCTCCCTTGCTTGTTTAGATAAAAACATTTCTGTTGTGTTGTCCATTAGATTTTGTACACTGTTCTCCTCCACTTGGCTTTGAAAGTCCTTTGTGCAAGAACGATTGTCTTCAGCTCTGGGAATTTGATGTTTTAGACGGTTCTTGTTGATGCATTCTGAATACGTTTAAAGAACAAGATGCTCTCCTTGTAGAGACCCAGATAAGCAGAGTTCTCGAATTGCAGAAAAAGCATTAAGGGTAAAAGCTCTACAAGAGGAAGGGGGCAAAGATGGGGTGTTAAGTTCCCTATTGAATGGTCAAGAAATGGAAAAAATAACATACTTGTGCATCAGACACACTAACTGTTGAAGATGTGGAGTAAACAGCAGGAGTGATGTCTGATCGGTACATGCAGAGTTCAAAAGCATCCTCCAGACAATGGTGCCCATCAGTACTTGCAGATGCAGATATTCTAGAAAATACATCTATCCCAGCTTATCACAGATATTTTTTACTGGGAAATGTCTTATGTGCACATGTTGAATGCAGAGGAACTTTCTATGAACATGTGTGCTCTGTACATCCTGGAAACAGAAGCTTTGTCTCTAGTAAGAGGTCTGACCTGTACATGCTGATGGCAGAGGCAGTCTCCGTGACCTGTACCAGATGCTCATTGCAGAAGCCCTCTCATACCTGCCAACTCACACGATGCCACCGTGTGGCACACGATATCGACTTCCATCACACGGTATCCCGGTGAGGAGCCGATATTAAACAGTGACAGGAAAACAAGCTGAAAACCACTGTAAATAGTGGGTTTCCAGCTCGTTTTCTGAGGCTTTGAACTGAAGACGTCCATAAAGGAAGCACGGTTTTATATTTTTAGCGCGCCGTGAGGTACTGGTGTACTTCGTTTGTTTTATCTGTTTGCTGCCCGTTTGGGCTCTGCCCTTTATTTAATCTAAAAATAATTCTTACTCTTACAAATTAAGATCACCACTGATGTTCCACTTACCCGCACTGTAAAACTTTTTTCACACGCTGCTTTAGCGTGAAGATCACCCGCATTCATCCGTAGCGCCATCTTGGGTGTGGGAAACTGCTCTTCTGCCATTATTGGCGGACATCTTGGGAAGCGCTCTAGTCACCAAGAGAACTCCCTCGCCTACCTACTTAAGGCGCTCAATGCAAGCGCGCAGCCCAGATGACTGTGAATGATATCTAAAGGCAGTGTGAGTGATAGTGTTTGTTGGAAGCACGGTTTTATATTTTTAGCGCGTCGTGAGGTACTGGTGTACTTCGTTTGTTTTATCTGTTTGCTGCCTGTTTGGGCTCTGCCCTCAATTTAATCTAAAAATAATTCTTACTCTTACAAATTAAGATCACCACTGATGTTCCACTTACCCGCACTGTAAAACTTTTTTCACACGCTGCTTTAGCGTGAAGATCACCCGCATTCATCCGTAGCGCCATCTTGGGTGTGGGAAACTGCTCTTCTGCCATTTTTGGCGGACATCTTGGGAAGCGCTCTAGTCACCAAGAGAACTCCCTCGCCTACCTACTTAAGGCGCTCAATGCAAGCGCGCAGCGCGCGCGCAGCGGGCGCGCCAGAGGCAAGCCCGTCTGCGCCCGTCCGCACCCCGGCCGCTCCCAGCGCCAGGAATGCTGCCCTGCCAAATGGCCTCTCTGGTCGCATGGTATATAGCAGAGACCAACTATTGCAACTGAACCCACCTAAAGACCGCAATCCACCCGCCGTTAGCCTATCTTGCGGACTAATTAACAGCCGGTCACTAGTTAAACACTCCACTGAAGTCTATGGCCTCTTGGAGGATCTGGAGCTAGACGCTCTTTTTGTTACGGAAACATGGGCCACGGCCACGTCCACAGTAGGCCTGGGCGCCGCCTGTCCCAGTGGATATAAAATCCTCCACAAACCCCGCGGCATAGGTAGAGGCGGCGGAGTGGGTATGTTTTTTAAGGACACTCTAGATTTCAGATCTCTTCAGATTGATGAGGTAGGGGGGATAGAAATCATGGGCTTTTCCCTACAGTCTCCTGGCGGGAATTTACTTACAGGGCTGCTTTGCTACAGACCCCCGGGGGCGACCACACTTTTCCAACTCCTCGCTGATACCATCACCAATCTAAAGCTTGCTCACACCAACATGATTGTATTAGGTGACTTCAATCTCACAGAAGATGGAGGTCTCGGTAGTCATTTGAGAGACCTCCAGCACACGTGCTCTAATTTAAATCTTCATCAATTGGTGGCCAGTCCTACCCATCAGAAGGGGCATATTTTGGATTTGGTATTTGCTAGCCCAGACACAACTGGGATATCAAGTATCTTGCCCTTGAACTGGACAGACCACTTCCTTATACACTTGAGCACGATGCTGCCCTGTCAAAAGAACAAGCCCAGCCAGCAGAGCTTTCATAGGAAGGATAGAGAATGGGCAAAACTGGCCAAAGTCGACCCTTTAACTATATCTTCGGACGTCAGCCACTTCTCCCCTGCTAAGTCCGTGGATGAAAATTATAAATCATTCACTGATCAGATAATTAAGGTTCTTGATCGCACCATTCCCATAAAATCACTAAAGAAGGCGAGGAAAAGATCAGCGCCCTGGTACAATGAGGAGCTGCATCAGCTTAGACTATCTCGTAGGCAAGCCGAGAGGAAATGGAGAAGAAACTATGCCGAGGACGATAAGCGAGATCTGAGACTGATCCAACTAAAATACAAAGCTCTGATCTTGAGGTCCAAGGCTGATTTCTATGCGAGCTCCATCACCCAGGCCTCTAATGGGACTAAAACCCTCTTTAAGATTGTTCGCGATCTCTCCAACCCAGATTGCATGAACAACAGAGTAGCTCCCTCACAAACCTTGTGCAATGAAATTGCCTCCTTTTTCCAGGAGAAAATTGCTAATATTGTTAACACACTACACGGCAAGAGGGCTCTGAGGAAACCACTAGCCCGGCCGACGGAGTTCTCCCATTGACCGTGGCCTTAGACAGCTTTCAACCACTCTCCCAGGCAGTTTTTGACAGTCTAATAGAAAGCGTGTCCTCTGGCTCTCCTCTTGACCCTCTCCCTCATAAAATTTGGAAACTGCACGGGCGTAACACCTTTCCCGGCCTGAGGCTGATTTGCAACCAGTCTCTGATGGCAGGATCAGTCCCGGAATGTTGGAAATTAGCAGTGGTAACCCCATTGATTAAGAAACCAAATCTGGATCCTTTGGTACCTGCTAATTTCAGGCCCATCTCACTCCTGCCTTACCCGGTGAAAATCCTCGAAAAATCAGTTAGTCAGACGCTGTCTTGTTTCCTGGAGGAGAACCTTCTGCTCGACAGGGATCAGTTCGGCTTTCGCCCCGGCCATGGGACTGAAACGGCTCTGGCTACCATGCTGGACAATCTTCGAATACGTGCCGACAACGGGAATGCCATGATTTTAGTGCTTCTCGATATGTCGGCAGCTTTCGGCACGGTGAGCCATCCGGTCCTGTTGGAGAGACTAGAGCAGATAGGTGTTAAGGGCAGTGCGTTGCAATGGTTTCAATCCTATCTGGAGGGTAGACAGCAAGTAGTCACCATGACCCCTTTCTCCTCTAGTAGGTCGCCAGTTGCGTATGGGGTGCCGCAGGGATCGGCAATTAGTCCCATCCTTTTTAACATCTACCTACGGCCCCGGTTTCCTTTAATTAAATCCTTTGGAGTCAGCCTAGTGAATTACGCTGACGATACGCAGCTGGCTTTCTCTCTAGAGGGAGATGATGCGATACCTATGGACCGGTTCCAACAATGCATGAGGCAGACCACGGACTGGCTTAGAAGTAACTCCCTCCAGTTCAATAGTGGCAAAACCGAGGTGGTTTTCTGTTCTCTAACTAGGATCCCAAAACATCTACCTCCAGAATTTAGACTCCTTCCAGAGGAGGATCCTCTGATACCGGTCAGCAAGGTGCGCAACCTCGGGGTGTTTTTTGACGACGACCTCCAGATGGTTTCTCAGGCCAGTAAGACCGCCTCGGTCTGCTTCGCCCTGCTACGACTACTTCGAAGTATTCTACCCTTACTTCCTAGGGAACTACGCGCCATGGTAGTACGCAGCACAGTATTAAGCAGGCTCGACTACTGCAACTCCCTTTATCTAGGGGCCCCGCAGTATATCTTCCAGGGACTGCAGAGGATACAATCAGCAGCAGCTAAACTAGTGCTTGATCGACGACGCAGCTCCTCGTCCTCCGGAGCACTGAGGGACCTGCATTGGCTCCCGGTCATGGAAAGGGTATCCTTCAAGTCTCTGTGTATGACATTCAGAGCAGTGCATGGACTGGGTCCAGCCCCTCTGCAGGATAAACTCGCTCGCCATATACCAACCAGGCAGCTGCGCTCTTCCACAGCAGGCCTACTGGTAGTCCCGAGATTTAAACGCTCTCGGGTAGGTGGCAGGGCCTTCAGCATAGCTGCCCCCGGCTTGTGGAATAAGCTCCCTCTGAATTTGAGACAGTGTAATTCTCTACTCGAATTCCGCAAGGGACTCAAAACCTGGCTCTATCCTAAAGTCTAACCTGGATCCACTCTCCCTGTCCCTTTTTCTGTCTTTTCGGTATGGTTTCTTCAGTCTAAAGCGCCAAGATGCCCGTAGGGTGATAGCTGCGCTCTACAAGTACATCATCAATCAATCAATCAATCATAAAGGGGTGCGAAAACACCCCAGGACACCGGAAGCAGCCTCAGCAAGCTTTTTTCTGTTCTTTTCGGAGGAAGGGGTTTGGGGGTGGGGTTCAAATGTGCCTCGTATGAACTTCTGGTCACAAGGCCCCACTCCCTTCAAGGCCCCGCCCTCTCCTAACACGTTGAGATTGTTCTTCAAGTTGGAAGGTATGCACTCTCCTCGTTGGTGAGCCTATATGTACCTGCGGATCACAGAAGCACACTTGTGGAAGGTGTGTGATATGTATTTGCCGAAACAGTCATTCTGTCCAGGAAATTTCTCCCACATCACTATTGGTATTTTTTGCATGGATGTGTGATCTGTACAAGCTGACTGCAGTGGCATTCTTTCAGGAAGGATGCCTCACTTGTGACAGATATTGAATGCAGAAAGGCTGTCCTTGGGGGGGTGTCTGAGTTTCACACACTGAATGCAGAAACACTCTTCAAGGGGGCAGGGAGGGCAGACCTTTTCCTGCAGCACCCACTCTCCACATAAGGTGTCCATTGATCATTACCAGCTGGTCGCAGAAACGCCCTTTCTGTGGATGGGTCTAGATCTATCCTAAATCGAAGAAAACGTTTGTTTCTTCTCATCTAGCAATGAGCATAGGTGCTGTACTTGAGGAACCACCAAGGGAAACTAGGGTGAAGTTCTACCCTCTGGTGCCAGGACATCGCTATTGTACCAATGGTCAGAGTATAACCCTCCTATGTGTTATAGTCCAAAGGTTTGAACGTGATTATTGCATGACGGGGGTAAAATCAGTACACTGGACCTAATGCTGTTCTTGTTTTACTTAGTCTAAGAATCTTAGCAGCATCTAAATTCTTACTGTTTTAGAATACATGTAACCTGTTTTTAGGTCTCGGCTAGCATAGGCTGCGCAGACATGTGCAGTCTCGCTGGCGAGATTTTATGTTTTTGGGTAGATTTCACTAGCGGGATTTAAGCCCCACCCCTCTTTTCCATTGGCTGGCGTCACCGTTTATGCTAAATGGTGGCCAGCCATTGGAAAAGAGCTTCCAGTGACGTACACTTTTCTCTTTTAGAGCCATCCCAGTTGGACTGGCTCGTCTGACTTCCTGCTGGCGTAAAAGGTTTCTTATCTTTATGGGGCCAAACACATGGCCCCATAAAGATAAGAAACCTTTTAGAAGGCGAGGCTTTCAAACTTTCAAAGGCAGCAATCCTTCAGCGGAGGACAAGCCAATGCCGAGCGCTTGTTGTGTGTAAAATTGCACCGTGGGCAGCACCGTCCTCTGGACAAAAAACATTCCAGGGTATTTCTGGACAAAGGGACGCGTCAGCTTTCGCCACCCTTTCAAATGCCACTTAATTTTGGGTCATAATTCTCAGTTTTTGCTCTGCTCTGTGGCCCCCCCCTACCTTATCACCTTTATTGGTGCGGGGGGGCCAAGATTACAGTAGCGTTTTGCAGCACAAAACTACGTTGTGAAGTCGAGCGGCTCCCAGGCATTTCGTGACAGTATTTTCAATCAGTGGGGCGTTTGCTGGCGTCGCTGGAGTTTTCTGCCCGAGCACTGAGTGGCTTTAAGGACAGTCCTGGACCACGTGCGCTGAGAGCACGTAGGGGTTTTACTTTCAGGGATCGGACGGGGGCAGAGAGAAGGTAAACATTCACCAGCAGATGGTGCCAACTGGCAGGACACTGGGCGCTTTGTTTACTGCCTTGTGTATGAGCCGCGCTTCAGTGCAGTGTTCCCGCAGCATGAGTACACAACCACGTGAACCAAGCACACGCAGACGCGCCTCTTACTCAGGTGTAATTGCTTATCATTTTCCACATGCTCTTCAGCTGTGTGTGAGTTTGGCGATTGCAGCCGAGGAGCCCATCTGAATGCATGAGCTATTTAGCATCTTTTTTGAAGACTCTAGGTGTGCGTTAATTCTAATACACAAGCGTCACGTGCCTTTGATCTCTACAGACCCAAGGAGACTGATAGATTTACTGATACGGTCTTGGCACGGGTCTAAATCGTGCCATTGGATTGATAGTGCACTCTAGCTGCCCGATGGCCCAGGTCAGCCATGACACCGTGAGCAAGTACCGGCTTTTTAACCACCATCGCTTTCATATACTTTGTTTTTGAGCGTATCAAAACATTCTTAAAAGTGGAACTACATGTCCAGAATGCAAGGGCAGTGGCTAAAAACACAGGACTGTCTAAACGTGCAACCCCTGACCTGGGGCCACCGCACATTCCCGCTACAAATGCATATTCGTGTGCCGACCTAGCAGATGGGTCGCGGGTGGGAGGGGGATGCTTTTTCCTGGTTTCTAGAATTACTCTAACCTCATAAACTATTGGCGCGGAAGCGCAATATTTAATTCTTGCATTGAGATTAACTTTTTATGTTTTCATATATCATTTTTAAATGTAGACTTTGAAGAAGGATCGGCTCTGCATCGTGTACTGATTAAGAAAAGCGATGACTTGAACTTTAGAATATATCGAGATCCATAGCTCACTAAATGGGGGCTCAAAGCACCATGTCTTCCACTGCACTGAGGATCTACTCTAACAACCGTGCGTCCTTATACTGAGCGACGCTATGCCACGCATGAAGTGATGGCTATGAATGGCACATTATATACATATAGAGATTCATATTTGAAGACATGGGTGATAATTGTATTAACTGTATACATTTGGTGGAATCTTTGTTTATATTAATATTTGACTATGTATGTGGTTTGTAGGTACTTATTTTTAATAGCAGGCCCGTATGAAGCTGAAGATAATCTCTTCCACCGCAACAGCCAACATTACAGGCCTGGAGGTTCACTAGCCTCGAGGGTCGTGGGGCATGTGGCGATTTGTTTTTGGGAAAATTTGCATATGTAGGCTTGAGGCACGTGGGGCTTCTTTCGTTTACATTTATTTGTTTGTATCTCGACGCACATATGTTTTGTTTTTGTCTAGTGCTTGCTTGTTTTATCTGAGGTCGCAGTCCTTTTGGTGGGAGGGAAGGGTGGGGAGGTTTGGGATGCAGGACGGAGGCAGAGGGCGGGCTGGCGCAGTGCCACGTAACCGCGCTCCAGACTCATAAACAACCGTCACATGGTGCCCCCAGACCTGCAGAGCCACTGTTTGCAAAAACAGCATTCCCCTCGGAAGAACCCTCTCTTCCGGTCACCTAGCGAGGCTGCCGTCATCCGGAGACGCAGCCAGGGCCATGAACTGTGCTCCCCGGTGCCCTCCCTGCCCAGACTTCTCGCGTTTTCTTCCAGACATGTGCTTCTCTCTCTCTCAAACCACGCACTGTCTGGCAGAGGACAGCTTATCTGCTTAGATATGGGCAAGCCGAGCCCTATTCACAGCTACTTTCATTGCTTGTAGTAATATTTTGTGTGCACGCGCCGCCCTTTTTTTGTTTACAGCAGTTTACGAAGAGCTCAGGTGTGTACACAGAAAAGCTTTTAAGAAGCTCGGACTCGCGATCAGAAAGAAACCAAAGCTCGCTGGATCGGGTGTCACACGGGGATGGATGGAGAAACTAACGAATGATATCGCATCCAAACATTGCCTTCGAATTGAAAAAAGCAATACGAGCAGAAGTGAAAATAGTGACTGTTGAACCGATACAAAACATACACTATAAATACAAAACAAAAAACAATACCATTCCCAATAAAATTACTTTAACAAAGGCGAGACCTATTGCATTTCCAATGCTTGTTATTTTACTGTGTGGAAATATGTGCACATGTATGCCTTACTTTAGAGTGTTGTAGTGTTAACCAAAGATGAGGAACTCTGAAACCACTGTAGAATGCTGAGCTGATGCTAACTGAAAGGCGTGTGACAGTTTGAAAATCATTGCAGATGCTGGGCTGACGCTAACTGAAAAGGGTGCGACAGGTGAGAGCTGGGAGTGAGATTGTGTGGGTCCAGTTAGCGGCCATAGTTTGGTATGGCCCACAAGCTGCAGTTCGTCATTTTTTATGCTAATACCGTCAGACAAATACTTCTCTTTCTTTGATAGCACAACTCAGGTCATCCATCAGGCTTGTTCCAAGTTCCTGGTGATCTAGATTGTGTTGGTTCAGCCGAATCCACACCTTTTGGCAAGACTGTGGGTTGAAAGCTTACTCTTCGGTTAACAGGACCCAGGGTGAAACACCAGGATCACACTTTAGCAGCATTGTCGGCAAGGATGCCATCCCCTGGCACCAACAGGAAGAGCGGAGGTGGGACTGCACACGTATGAACGATTGCTGAACATCAGTGGTCTGAGATAAGATCAAGTGATTGCTGAATATAGGTTAGAAATAAGGCAGGAAAGGAGCGAGTTTACTGTAAAATATAGACACGATGTATGGTGCAGTCATGCAAAAAAGACCTGACAGAAGCTCCTAATGGAGAAGTCAAATTTTTGTTTAGAGGCTCAAACGTGTAGAACCATTGAAATTGGCCAGTTTTGTTCAAGAACTTGCGCAAGACATAAATTATGGTCAACTGCCATTAACAAAACAAAAAACACTAAGTGGAAAACAACGAGGTGGGTGACCGTGAGTTATGTAGTGTGGATTCTTAAACCCAACTGCTGAATTTCAGTGATTTTCCACGTTTGAGCTGCAAATATAATTTCGTTTTTAAATAGGTTTTAATACATATAAGTTTCAAAAGGTATAGCGGTCTCTCCCCCAAATTGTCACATTTGAATTTAACAAGGGCTTTTCCGTAGCATATATCGGGATCAACCAACATAAAAAAAAGCACATGCCCCGGTTGGGGAATGAACAGTAGTTACTCACTACCTGAAAATATGATGCAGCTCTATGGACCGCTCTCCGACCTATCATACAGGCTGCAGAGTGATTAAAAATTTTTTTTTTTAAGCCAGACCATTGGGCTTGCACATACATCCTGGTTACACTATTGCCCACCCGTGCATCGTCCTACCACCGCCTCACCTCCACCACCTCACGCTAACATTTCATTCTCCAGGAAAATGTTAGGTTTTCTACGAGCACTTCAGCCCTCATTACATGTACCCTACTTTCTATACCCTGCAAACTGCGCACGCACACCTCCTTTGCACTCCCCAGACCCCACCGTTCCTGCCCCTCCAACCCTTGCGGTCAGTGTCTTTGTCAGGGCGTGTGCATCGCTGCATTCCTGTGTACAGAGAATTCACCGGCTGCTCGTCGTTTAAAAAACACACAAACGATAGGCGCGGAATGTAAACTTTCTTTATGAAGCACGGACGGCGGGGAAGGTGCCGGAGGTGTGCGTGGTGGTGTTGGTGGGGAAGGGGCGTGTCTGTGAAGGGAGCAGGCGGCTCTTGCTCTGCAGTTAGCCTTGGGTGGGGGTTGCTCAATGGGACTTGTGATGGGCTTTTGACCAGAGGACGTAAAAAAACACAGGCATGCTGATGTTTACAACAGCCTCGCACTGTTCCTCTCCCACATTCAAGCGCTGCGTGCTGTGAACATGATTGCCAGTGTTTGTTCACAATTTAAGTGTTTGAGAGGAGAGCCAGCAGAGGAAAGGTCAAACAAAAAGCAGTATTATAAGCCCATTACTTGTAGAAATGCTGATAATGAGGAATGTGAACACCTGCAGGCAAGTGGCCTTTAACAAGGGAGGCGGGGGCGAGAGGGGAAAGTGCGCGTAAGGTGTGTGAGATGTGTTAGCGGCGAGTCTGTCAAATACATTAGGTCTCTGTGGAATAAGATAGGTTTATTGTTTATATCATGTTATGTGCCAACAGTACCTGATCAAAAAGAAGGCAGATCTTGTCAGTTTTAACCCCTTTAATTAGCACAATTATGAAATCACGTTAAACCACTGAAAAACAAAAGTCCTGCTACGATTCTGACCCACTGGTCATCGCACTGCTCTACAGCAGGCATATTAACCTTCTAAGCTGTTTTAAAGTGTTTCAAGCGTATGGCCA
The DNA here is from genome assembly GCF_964204655.1 of Triturus cristatus. Classification (NCBI taxonomy): domain Eukaryota; kingdom Metazoa; phylum Chordata; class Amphibia; order Caudata; family Salamandridae; genus Triturus; species Triturus cristatus. The sequence continues at coordinate 426,111,574 of NC_140589.1, forward strand.
GCAGATTACCTACACTTTTCTGTAGTAAGTACACATTAGTCTGCTGGGTGCATGGGCGTCCGCAGAAATGTTTCCGGAGAGGGGGTGGGGGGCAAAATTTTAACTTCATCACTATGCTCCAACATGATTGAGCACAAGTATTAAATAAGTAAAAAAAAAAAATCTAATAAGACAAAGAGCTTAAATAGACAAAGAAACCCATAGAGCGAAGAGAGTAATCTTGTGAGGCGCCACGGCAGATGACCTGGCAACTACAATGAAACAGAGGGAAAAACTAAAAATGGCCGAAAAAACAAACAAATTCTAAATCAGGTTGATGTGGTTCTAGAGAGATCCACAGCAGCAAACCTTTCAATGATGATACAGTGGACGATTGAGTCAAATTCAAGAGCTAGTAGGGTCAGCCTCGCTAAGCCACATCGTATCAAACAATATTAATGAAGCAACTCATTAAGTACCAAAGCCATGACTGATTCCATCTATCAACTTGGACAGAAACTCACAGAGGAGTGTCCAGAGCATTGGACTCTTCAAGCTGGTCGGTAAGTTCTTCAGACATTATTTGCTTTGTCTTTTTTCCAAAGTTGGCAACAGCACCATGAGATCAAAGCTATAAACATTTGGAACATCCAAACAATGTTCCCTCTAATTTTTTTCCTCTGTGTGCGGCAGTGATGGGTCTCTGTGCGCTGCAGCCATGGCTGTGTGCGCCAGGAACCAGACCGCGCTTGTGCGCAGAGCCAAATATCACTCCACACGTTTGCTTTAAAAAACTGGAAAGACGGTGCATTTCCACACATACAACCCACGTTAAGGGGCTTAAGGCAGATTTGCAACAACATGACATGAATTGGTTACACAGGCAAGTACACTTTAGGTTTAGAAAAGCACAAGACTCCAACGGCTGAGGGTCCATAGACTGCCTGAAGTACATGCAGTTCTCCAGCTGAAAATGCCATTATAACGGAATGGTCAGAATGAAATTAGGGGAGAAGAAATTAGATGGGCCATGGGGAGAGCCTGCAAGCTGACAGGGATAACTGACATACTTTAGTTAGAACCTTTCACGACTTAGTGCAATCTCATAATATCCCACATACCCTACAGTGGAGATATGCTCTACTGGTGCACCCAATACGTGGAAAACTGGGCCCATGACCTATCTACATACCACAGTCCCCAATTCTTCAATATCTACTCACCTGGAAGGAATATGGTGGGACAGATTCTGGCTTATATGCAACTCTAATTGCTAAGCTCTTCTTGCAAGCCACCTCAAATTCACTTCATAATTGGAGAGAAGTGCAATTACAGACACAATTCTTTGAGGGGGATTCGGAGGAGCCATTAGAAAAACATGATTGATGGTTAAGGGAGGCCCGTCTGAAAGATAGTTATTTTAAGATACTACATCAATGGCAGTGGACCCCCCAAAGACTCTATGCCTCCTTCTAACCCAACCTTTTTTTCTCTCCTTTTCTCTTTCATGTGTCTTGCTTCTCCTTTTGTCTCTGTCTCCTCCCATTGCTCCCCTCGTCCTCTTCTTTTTGCTTTTCTCTTCTTCTGTCCTCACCTCTCGTCGCCTTACTTGTTTTTTCTCTTTTCCTACTTTTCCTTCCTTTTCTCTAGTTTTCCCTGAGCCTTCAATCACACAGGTGATCTTTGTTTCAATCATCGCCTTGTCTCATCCCTTTCCCCTTATTCCATTTATCTCTCCCTCATTTTGCCCTTCTAACTCTCCTGTCCATTAGCCTTTACCTCCCTTTCACCTCTCCTAGAGGCCCTGTCCATCCCTATCACTCCTTTCCTTTTATTTCCCTACCCCTCTCTCTTTCCTCACTATTTCCGTTCTCGCTCCTGGGAAGCATAGACTGTCAACTCGTGGAAATGAGAGTTAGTGAGAGAGACTGTGCCTAATTAAAAAAATAACAAGCACAGGGGCCCAAAGATTTTCTCAGGGGCCCGCTGCAGGAGCAGCCGAATGCTGGAGTGGCTAGACTTGTGGATAACTAATGTCTGTTTTTTCACCCCACCCCCCCAACACTGCTTGTCTCATTATCTCCCTCTCAAAGGTGCATTTTCGTTTATGCTTTCTCCTTTTTTTACAGTTTTCCTATCCCTTCTTCTTTTTCCGTCTTTATCTCGTACTCCGTCTGAAAAATGAAAAATGTGTCTCATTCCTCTAACAAGCATTAAAAATGCAATAGGTCTCGCCTTTTTTTAAGTTAAAGCCATTTGCTTTGCTATACAGTACCATTAGCAAAGCAAATGGCTTTAACTTAATCAAAACCGAGACCTATTGCATTTTCAATGCTTGTTGTTTCTGGACCGGCACTTGTTTTTGCTCATCCAACTTCGACCTTGAGCAAGAGCAAAGAAAACACAAAAGGGATAAAGAAGGAGGAAGAGAAATTTGGAAAATCAATGACTAAGTCAGAAAACAGGGAGGAAAAAGACCGTATAAGAGCGAAATAAAGGGACAGGGAGTCTCACAACTGCGAGACCTATTGCATTGCAAATGCTTGTTCGCTTTGCAAGTGGACGTGGTCTCATTTGAAATTTCCAGACGTGCTCACTGGACTCGTCTGCTATAATCGTCATAAAAAAAAACATATAGGAGTCCAATACAAAGACATGCTGGTTGCACACACAGGATGGAAACCGGGACCCATCGAATGCACATGCTAATACGAACACACCAGATTCATATCCTGAAACATCCAAATTATACAAAATCCACACTTTGTCGAAAATTATCAAAATTACTGTTGTTGGCATATATGAGGACAACTGTCTGCAAATGCAAGTTAAATGTAAATGAATTCCGTCAGAGATGTTACGCAAAAAACAACGTACACTTGTGAAAAGATTCTACCATTTGCATGTGATATTGCGGATATTTCAAACTTGTGCCCAAAAAACTGACAAGCCTAGATTTTTATATAAAACACCCCACTATTGTCACAAAACCCAATTAAGCCATCCTTTTAAACAGCTGATCCGGTGTGAGCACAGTAAATGATACGATTTGTAATTATTTTTCTTTAAAATCAAACAGATGTTGCCTATTATAATTAGAAAGTACCTTCCATTAAGTTATTGCAAAAGCAGTAATTGCGTCTCCCAGATGGAGGTGAAGGGGAGCTCAGAGTAAGTCACGGACAGCATAAAAAGATATTTAAGGTCAGAGCAGAGGTCCCGGCCCTTCACAACATAAACGCCATATGAACAGTGGACACTTGGCCTCGGAGGGGTGGGGAGGTGGGAGGGGATGCACAGGGAGATTCAAGGAAAGCAAGGGGCCTGCGAGCAGTGTTGTGGGGGGTAAGGGGAGCCACTGGAAGGTAAAGCGAGGGACGTTGTTTCAGCTAATAAGTAACAGTAAAAACACCAGCATTTGCAATGCAATAATTCGCGCAATTGCGAAATTTTGAGCTATTGGCATCGTAAATGACAATGCCTTTTCTTTTTGCTTTTGTTTTTAAAAACATAAATAAAACGCATTGTCATTTAAAATGCCAATAGCATTAGCGAGAGTTTAAGCTATTGGCACTGCTGTTTCTCTCACACACCATGCTCTCCCTAGGACACACACACACACTGCTGTCTCTCACACTGCTGTCTCTCTCACACACCATGCTCTCCCTAGGACACACACACACACTGCTGTCTCTCACACTGCTGTCTCTCTCACACACCATGCTCTCCCTAGGACACACCCACACACTGCTGTCTCTCACACTGCTGCCTCTCTCACACTGCTGTCTCTCTCACACACCATGCTCTCCCTAGGACACACACACACTGCTGTCTCTCACACTGCTGTCTCTCTCACACTGCTGTCTCTCTCTAGGACACACACACACACACACACACACACTGCTGTCTCTCTTACACTGCTGTCTCTCACATACACTGATGTCTCTCTCACATACACTGATGTCTTTCTCTCTTTCCCTCAAACACACACACTACCTCAGGCATACACAGCTGCCTCTCTCCCTCACCCATACACAAACAGAGCCTGCTAATGTGGAAATATGTGTTTAATGCGGCGATGGCTAAATTATGAGAAACGCTTCCATGTGGCATGGCAGAGGAGCAGTGTTCTAGCAGAAAAGAATTCCATACGGACAGACCCTAAGCGCTAGATAAGAGAATTCTGCAGTCCTGGTGCTGATGGCACATCCTGTGCAGCACTCAGGTGCCCGTATTCCTAATTTTTCAATCACTTTTAGGAGTAACTGAAGAGATGTACTGTCAATAACGTATTTGCAGTAAGTCAAATATCTAGTAAATAAAGAGCATTGCTTATATGGCTTTCAGAAAAACCCTGACGTAACATTTTTTGGGAGCACAATATTGATCACTTTCGGATATTAAAATATGAAAAGGTGCTTGAAACCATATTGTTGGAAGTCTGCCCTTTGGAACTTCGGCACAACAGCAACAATACAGCCAAGCGCGTTAAAAAAATAAAAACAGGAGGTACTTACTCGTCAGTTCTATGCAGAATGTGTGATGTTTGTGTCATGGAACAAACAGCATACACTAATAAAATTGCTGAATATACAGTGATACAGGCGACGGCATGACTGCACTCTTAAGTCGTTCGGCAAGTGATTGGCCTCTTATACACAGCAAGCGGGGTTTGGTTAAATTACTTCCGGTACATCAACAAAAGAGTAGAGCAAGTTTAAAAACACAGCGTGTTTTTAAACTTGCTCTACTCTTTCGTTAGAAAAGCGCGGTGCGGGGAAGACTGTGGGCTTTTGAAAAGGAAGTAGAAGTGACTTTTCTCAGAGTGCAAATGAGGGCCGGAGTGCTTTTGGTAGTCCGGGAACCATTGGGAAGGGGAGTCCAATACGACAAAGCTCATTGACATGCAAATGGTCTTTTAAAGACCCGTGAAGTACTCGGTGCGGGAAGCTGGCTCAGCCGGGCTGACACACGACGGGGGTGTGGGGGGCTGAAGCAGAAGCCCTTTAAGCACAATGGGCTTTGCACGCCTGCAAGCACCATGTCTCTCCCCCTGCCTCACGCCGGGATTTCGCGCCGCTCGCGTTTAAAAATACGGCGGCGCGAAGGGTCTTGTAGGGATGTCTCGCAGTGTGCGCGCCAAATGTAGGACACTGCGCGCTGCGGGTGACCGTCGTGCGCGCGCGCCCGCGCGCGCAGGTTAGTGGGAACAGTGCATCCAAACCATCTTTTGAAGGTAGAGGGCTAACAACACTGGATTTCCAAACTTTGGGGACAAGTCTAGCTGTGAACAATGCATTGATAATATTGGCAATTTCCTAGACACTGGCAGTAGATGTTCCTTGTAATATTCTCACACAGCACGAGTCATTGGGAAAGCCAGGTTTCAACATGGACAGAAGAATGCCTACCTTCTCTTTAGAGTCTGTGGAAAAGCAAGAGAGGGAGATCTCAGTGCAGAAGTAAAGGCCAGGTACAGGAAAACTGAAACAAGGAAAGCGGGGCACTGATAAATGGGTAGGTTTTAGGTGTACTCTACAAGTCATTGAACATGGAAGTGACAGGGCTACATGTCCTCCAATTCACACCTCTTTAGAACAGAGGCAGAGACCAAAAGGCAAACAATAAGGAAGGACAGAATGGAGTTCAAGGGTTTGGTGAGATGGAGTTCTGAGAGACTTGAGAGTTACATTCAGCTAGGAGTAGGGGGGCAAGAAAATGGAGGACAAGCTTGATGCCGTATTTTACGTTATTCATGGGCCTTGCCCATTCTAGGGCAGAAACCGTGTTTTGAGGTCACTAACTAAAAAGGTGATGTGGTGAGAATAAAAAAGTACTGTAAATGGAGCGGGGGGAGGAGGTTATGAGGTAGCCCCAGCTCTTTCTGGTGTTGCTAAAGCAGGGACACAGATGCCCAGGGCTAACAGATACATTAGGAGAAAAGAAATCTGCTAAAGAGGCAGGACCGGATGCAATAAATCATATCAAGTAAGACTTGCTGGGGATTGATGAGGGATGACCAAAAGGTGGAGATGGACGAATACAGTTGCTTCTAGTTTTAACAAAAAGGGGGTGCAGTAGCCAGTAAAGTGAACATTCTACCTCTTAATTTGTCTAGAGGGTCCGGGTCAGATATAAATACCTGTAATCACTGAGATATGGCAGTGCTGGCCTGATACCGCTAAGTTTGAGAAAGGACTAAAAGATCAGTGTGAAGAAGGTGTCTGGTAGGCCTAAGAGGAGACCAATATGCCAATGCAAAGTGGACAGGGTCTAGAACCCGAAGAACTAGGTAAAGTGGTGTAGTGAGAGAGATAGCTGAGAGTCACATACAGGCTAGGTTATTGCATAGTAGATGATAATGGTATGATGTATTACTTTTTCGTTCTATTAATTTAAAAACTAAAGGGGTGGGGAATTATTTTTAGTTTTTTCTTGTCTCAATAATAACACAAACTTTATTCAACTTTAAAGTTTGTCTGTGCTGACTTCATTGCTCCTTTTCGTACTTCAATGACAAGCCAATTAGTTTGATCCCAAAGAGATACTTCTCCAGGTAATCGCACAAGAGAAGTGGCTTCAAATATGCACATTCCATGTTGACACCATTGCATACACACACACATACGTAGTCTCCACACCCATTCCTGCCTAAAGAGCTGCACTTCACACTGACAATGCCCCTATGGAGCTGCAGGTTACATTTTGTTCAAAATAGTGACACCTCACACAGATCCCAACAGAAGCATTGCGCTTTGCAGACACTTCTTCAAAAGAACTGCATCTCTCAAATACACCAAGGAAGAGTTCTTCCTTTCTGAGACACTGCCCGTTGGTGCTACATATTTAAGGCGACACGATGCCTGCAAGTTACGGGGAGAATGACTTTTCCAGATCTAGGCTTTGCTTTTACATTATTAGCGAATGTGTTCGACCAATTGGTTGAACTAAAACTAACCTACAATACAGCTCCCAGAATGCACTGGTATGGCAAGTCAAAAGTGGAAAAGTTGTGCCCTGGTGAGAGTCATCTGGTCACCCTAAACATATGACTGACACTGCCCCGAAAAATGTATAATTGCAGACAGTGCCCAACAACCACAACGTCACCAAAGCTCTGCAGTTCAACAAAGACCCACATAAAGGGAAAGCCTCACACCAATACTTATTTCTTTCAAACAACATTAATATCGACCCCTGCCAAAAAGGTAAAATAACAATGGAGTACTTGATACCAGCACAGTACTCCCAGAGACGTAGCCAAAACAAGTGGCTTTATCTGCAACTCCCCGAAGAGGCGCGCCTCAGAAATAACCCCCAAAGCTCCTCTCTGCGGACGCCCATGGCTATGTGGCCTTACCCAGAGACTTCCTTGATGCAAATAAATCTCAGCCGATGATGCAATATGCTATCCGACTGGACCACGCCAATGACTTGCCACTCGGCTCTACTAAGTTTCTGAAGCCCCTCTTTCCACCCCTACCCCGATTTGTGGATCCCCAGAGTACTTTTATTTTATTTTGCATGCAAAGAGCCATTATTTCTTTGTTAAGTATGGCTCTCATAGAGAGCCTCTATCGTTTATTTCTGATTCCTAATAAAATAACCCACTGCTATGACACAGCAACAGTTGAAAAGTAAACCAATTACCCACTGCTGTGATGTTAAAGGCCCTCCAGGACAGGTGACAGGGCTCTCTGGAAGCCTGTCAGCACAGCCCTCCCCCACATGTCCCATCCAGGGTGGCCACAGCCTCCAGTAATGTGGGGGAAAAGCAGGGAGCCCACTACCGACCATACTGCGTGTCCGGCTACCCACCTAGGAGACCGGTGTGGGAGCCAGCATGTTCATTTCCCTGCCCGTGTCCTTGCAGACTGATGGTGCAGAGCTTCCCTACTCCCCCCCCAGCCAAGGGGTGCAGAGGCAGCTGTACAACTACAAGGGGAATCGCTGTGGCACTCCTCTCTTCGCCAGTATCTTCTGTCCCAGGAGGATGGGGTCCCCAGGGACTTCTTGCATCGGCCCCCAAGGGGGCAGCCTGGATTTGGGGGATGGGGTCCCAACACGCCCTTTCCCCAAAATTAATTAGTTGATTCGACGCCGACTCCTGGGCCCTGGTCGACACAGGGGGTATTTTACAAAATCACAGCAGAGTGGCTCGTTTTGCTCCAAGTGGCAAGCTCAAGCCACCAGGAGCATTTTCTACAGTTCTCTGGACTTCTGAAGGGCGTACTGTGTGGATAGCTGCGGATAGCTGCTTTTGCTGGCTCTCTATACCAATCTTATCCTCTCCTGGTACTCCTCTCCTGCTGGCAGAGTCCTTTTGTACAACCACTCTGCTACCAGTCACCAGAGCATCTCCTGTCTGCACTCCCAAGCCCCAGAGGTCAATGCTCTTTTGCAGAGCACTTGGGGTGGAAGTGATCCACGGGGGGTAAAAGGGGACCAGCCACTGCCCCTGGAGAGACCAATCTGGTCCACAGGTCAGCTGCAAAGTCGTTAGTCCATCTTTGCAGGATGTCAGGTGCCTTCTCATCCCAGTTGTCCATTATTCTGCTGTTGTCGCCTTTCATGACCACGGCATCGTTCTCGGTCTCTTCCTGTGCATGGGTTTTTAAGTGTGGGTGGGCCGTTCTAGATGTAAGTCAACCCTGGCTAATGCTAGGATGCCACAACATTCACTCCACTCCTGTCTCAATCCTCCTTCACAGCATTCTAGAACAATCCACAATGGCGCTGTCAAGTTTTCTCTGTGAAGAGCTCCTCGGAGGGCCTCAGCTCCTCTAAAGCTAACATCACTGCCAGAGCCCTTCCCATTATAACTTCAAAGGGGAGCCCTTCATGTGTTGGCTCCAGATGTCTGGGCTTCTTTCTTTGTTCAGTGGGCCTGGGCTGACCCAGGCTAGGTGCCATTTGATTATCAGATGCAGATTTTAGCCACAGTACTTTTCTCTCCCAGCAATTGGGTCAATCACTGATAAAGGCTCCCTTCTGAGTAATTAACTTGGCCCAGCAGGTAAGACAACAGCCTTGAATCTCACTATGATCTGAACCAGAAAAATATGACAATTCGGATGTCCAATAAGATGTATATGTATGTTACTGGAACCTGCAAAATCCAAACTGGACGTACATTTTTTTACCCCAATTTGACATGTTGCTGGACTGTGGAGGCCTAAGTGGAGTGAAACTGCACTTTAAGACAGAATTTACTTACATGTATAGTGAAAGCACTACAGAGTTTCCAGTGAGCCCTACTGACCTATCTATGAATGCTCACTAATATTAAAAGGCCTACCCTGGGTTAGCATATATCCTGGCAGAGTCCCTTCTGTTCCGGGCTACCTGGATGCAATTACTGGGCTTGGCACAATGGTATTCTCTCAGGTGCAGTCTGCACATGCGTGTGCACACATGTTCCCATATAGCCAGCCCAGCGCCCCTTACGCTAGCTGTGCTGCAACAGCCTTATCATAAAAGGCAGACACTGACGGTAAACACTCAATTACCGTAAATTACTGTGAGTGAGAATCACCCAGAGTTAACGTCCAAAATCCAGGTGATCAAAAGCAAAAATATCTTGGACTAAATGGGCGAATCCCATCTGCAACATCCATGACGGCTGTTGTCCCTACTGCTGTAGGTTCATGACTAGCCTCACTTCAATAATAGTGCATGCCAGACTATCACTGTGATTCTGGTTATGAGAACTTCATAGCTATGTAACATTTTACCTGTTCAAATGCAACTGCAGACCGAAAACAACTTTTGCACCCTCTAGGTTATTCTTAGTTCCAAACTGAAGACCAAACACTATTTACCTATGGCTTAAGCTCCACAAGGACTGTTAGAGCGTACACATGCAACCCTTTTCCATGCAAAGCATTTACAATAAATCAAGGAGCAGACTACTACAGTAACACGAATGTTTGATTAGTCTGAGCGATCTTAATAATTTTTTACTGCCCGACAGAGGCTACCAGATAGGCTAGTCAGATATCTCTGAACCACAGACAACCATACATCCATTTTCAGGCAATGCATGTGCTGTTCTTATTTTTTTTTTAATGCACATGGACCTTAATTGGTGCATTTTGCCTTATAGCTGCACGAAAAGCAATCAAATGACCTTAAGGAATCGGTATGCAGTAGGATTGTCACAAAAGCAGTAGCATGCCTCCTAAGTCAGTATGGATGGTCAAGCATAGATCTGTGCAATGTATGCAAGTGTAATAAATGGCTAGGCCTCCTACGTGCTATTGAGACCTTGCAACACCCAGCTCACAGCAAAACATTGGTGGTGTACTCACAGTAATTTCATGACTTTACCAAAACATGAAGCAGAACATGGTGACAATTAAATTGGAAAGTAATCTAGTAGGGAGTTATTTTGATAAAGCAGTTAATAAGTCAGGGATATATTCACAATACTGTACCATGGCCTGGCACTCCTCAAATACGGCAGCATAATTATGCAAATTTTGCATACATTATATATGCCTTCTAATCTGAATCTGCAAGCGCTTTTAATAGGAGTGAGGACTAGCACTTGTCAGGAGCTTGGTGCATAGGGAAAAGGACGCCAAAAGGTGGATTGTCCCATCAAACTCCCATTTGCTTAGCTTTGAATTTATATCAGCTGGTCAAATCAGAGTTCAGCTTCCTTATGATATTGCCCATGCTGGCAATATATATCCATATATGTAGCTGAAATTCTGCAGTACAATGAAATTTACGTCTAGGATAGTGTCACGAGGGCAGCCAGTCCGGAACCCCGGAGATAGACGAGATAAATACTGGAACAATACCACTCTCGCCTCTTTCCCCACAGCATCCCGAAAACTGGAACCCGGCAGAACCGACACTCCCCTGACCACAGGAGGAAGGAGGAGGAGTAGTTTCTTACCTGTAACTCCAGTTCTGTAGTAGGGGTATCTCTGTTATAGTCATAATCTATGAATAGTCCCGCCCATGTGCGGGGACCCCGGAGCAATCAAAATATCTCTTAAGCTGTCCTGCATTTGCAAACCTGCAAAGACACTTAAGAGACAGACAAAATAATACAGCCTAATAACAATATGGCTGCACTGGCCAGCACTTCATCCGAAGTGAACACAAAAGCCAAAATAAAGTTTAAATGTCATTTTTATTCACATCTGACATGTTCCTTTATTGTATCACACTCCCTTCACCAAAATCCCTTTAAACAATAGAGAGGAAGGGGTGGACAGACAAGCCCTATAGGCTGTCATTATGTGTCTGCTAAAAGGATACCGTGCCTTTAAGGAACTCTCCAGAGACCCCCGGTATCCCAGGATGCACAGCCGAAGCAAGTTACTTTCAGTTCTTTTTGAAGGTGTACAACAACATGCCTGATACTGTCAGTTTACTCCACCGGGGAGGAGGGAGGGTCGCTTATGACTATAACAGAGATACCCCTACTACAGAACTGGAGTTACAGGTAAGAAACTACTCCTTCTGTAGTAGGGGATCTCTGTGTATAGTCATAATCTATGAATAGAATGGCAAGCCCATCCAACCAATAAACAGCGGTGGAGTAAAAATTACTGTGCAAACAAATTCCTCAGCGAAGCCTGTCCAACCTGCGCATCTGCCCTAGCATCAGAGTCCAGGCAGTAATGCTTTGTAAACGTATGGACCGACTTCCAGGTGGCAGCCTTACAAATGTCAGCGATTGGAACATTCCTAAGCAAAGCTGTAGTCGCTGCTTTGCCCCTAGTCGAATGCGCTGTAGGCTTACCCCCTAACGTCTTATTAGCTTTCTGATAACAGAGCTGAATACTGGACACAATCCATCTGGAGATGGACTGTTTCGAGGTAGCTAGACCAGTTCTTACCGAACCATAATTTACAAACAGTTGATCTGACCTGCGGATGTCTTTTGTCTCATCTAGATAGAATTTCAACACTCTACGCACATCTAGTGAAAGCAGAGACCTCTCCGCCGGAGAGGAGGGATGCTGAAAAAATGTAGGCAAACTAATCATTTGATTCACATGGAAATCAGATATCACTTTAGGTAAAAACTTAGGATGAGTACGCATTACCACTTTAGAAGCATGGAATACAGTATACGGCTCTTGACAACACAGAGCCTGAATCTCACTTACTCTCCTGGCCGATGTAATGGCCACAAGGAAGGCAGCCTTCCAGGACAAATGCTGCAGAGAAGCCTTATGAATAGGCTCAAAAGGCTCCCTCATTAATCTGGACAACACCACGTTCAATTCCCATGGTGGAGAAGGTCGTCTAACAGGGGGAAACACCTTACGCAAACCCTCCAAAAAATCCTTAATCACAAGGATTTGAAAAAATGAGGTTTGGGAAGGGCCCTTTCTATACGCAGTCAAAACTGCGAGATGAACTTTAATAGACTGAAAGTTAAGCCCAGATTGAGCTAACTGCAGCAGATAAGGCAGAATAACATCCTCTTTACAGGATGTAGGGTCAATGTCCTTTGCCGTGCACCATAAGCAGAATCTCTTCCACTTATAGGCGTAAGAAGTCCTCGTAGACGGTCTCTTCGCCTCTTTCAAGATCTCCATACAGTCCTGAGGTAGGTTCAAGTGTCCATACTGTACTAGCTCAGGAGCCATGCTGCCAAACTCAAGGACGAGAGATTGGGGTGAACCATCTGTCCTCCGAATTTCGTGAGAAGGTCCGGCCAACACGGCAGGCGCCGGTGTGGTAGAACAGACCGGTGAAGAAGGTCGGTGAACCACCATTGCCTCGGCCACTCCGGAGCAATCAGGATCATCCTGGCTCTGGATTGCGACAGCTTGATCAGCACCGCCGGAATCAGGGGAATGGGTGGAAAGGCGTCGAGAAAGCTGTTCGACCAGCTGATCCATAGTGCATTCCCCAGTGTCCCTGGTTGGTAGTACCTGGACGCGAAGTCGCGGCATTTGCTGTTTTCTGCCGTAGCGAACAGATCGATATCCAGAGTGCCCCACTCTGCGAAGACGTCTCTTAGCACGTCGTCGTTTAGCACCCACTCGTGATTTTCTTGAACGAGCCTGCTGAGCACATCGGCTTGGGCATTCTGCACTCCCGGCAGATGGGTTGCCGTGATCGTGAGGTTCCTGGCCACCAGCCAATTCCAGATCGTCTGTGCCTCCCGAGACAGCGTGCGGGAACGGGAGCCCCCCTGCTTGTTGAGGTAATACATGGTAGTAGTATTGTCCGTCTGAACTAGCAGGGAGTTCGTCTTGAATGAAGGATGGAACGCCTTCAGGGCCAAGTGTACTGCTCTGAGTTCCAAAACGTTGATGTGGTAAGTCATCTCCGTCTGAGACCATATCCCCTGAATCTGAAGAGGGCCCGAATGCGCTCCCCAGCCCTTGAGAGACGCATCGGTCACTATGGTCTGGACCGGAATATCCTTGTGAAAGGGAGTCCCCTTGCAGACATTCTCTGAGGAGCACCACCATTTCAGAGACTGTAGAGCGTGTTGGGACAGATGAATCTTGTCCTCCCAACGCCCCCGCCTCTGGTCCCATTGATCCTCCAGACATTCCTGCAGAGGCCTCATATGCAGACGTGCATTGGGGGTGAGAAAGATGCATGAAGCCATCGACCCCAGTAAAGAGGCCACCGTCCTCACTGCAGGAGAGTGGGCTGAGAGGAGGTGCAGGGCCTTCCAACGGATAGATAAGCGTCTCTCCTCTGAAGGACACACGCTTGCGTTCAAAGTATTGACTGAGGCCCCCAAGTACTGGAGACACTGCACAGGGATCGGCACTGACTTCGTCATGTTGATGTGCAGTCCCAGGCGACCAAGCAAGGCAGCTGTCCTGTTGAAATGACACTGGGCTTCCTGGTACGTGGAAGCTTTGATCAGCCAATCGTCCAGGTAGGGATACACAAACACTGTTCTTCCGCAAGTGTGCTGCCACCACCGCCATGCACTGGGAGAACGTCCTTGGTGCAGACTTCAGACCAAACGGGAGTACTGTATAATGGTAATGGTTGTTGCCTGTATCTCACTAAAAGTGATGAAATGCTACTGTCCTAAAAGACAAAGTCAGTGTGTGTAAACAAGGGAGGAAAAAGAAATCTTTTCTTTTAAAGACGAGAACCCTCACTCACCCGAGGGTGACATGCTTCATCATTGGGTCCCCTCTTGCACACTGCAACCGCAAGGTATACAGTGTGGGCTACAACTCTCAAAAAAGAATAAGAGAGGAGCGTGAGGTGTTTTAATGAGGATACCAAAGTTGGCAGGGGGAGTAAGGGGCAGAGTGTGAATTAAACAAAATGTGAGTAAATAAAACTAGCTACAGGGTAACAAAATTTAATTTAATGATAGTTCCCATCAGCTAGAGTTAAAATGAGGTGATTTAGGATTGAAATAATATCCTAGTTATTGGTGGTCGACATGTTTCTGCCAGGTGACTACTTGTTCGCGGCATTCATCAGGACATCTCAATATTATCACTCTGCTCGTAGAACAAAAATTAATAAATTACAGACCATACTCATTGGTAAGGTGTTTATGACAACAGAACCAGCTGCAGTCCGGTCCAGTGTCTCTGAAAAAAGATAGTTAATAAATTCAGTATCAATTCCAAAACATCCAAGTCAACCTCCACACACCAAAATAAACACCACACACGTGACATGTGTTGCACACGTGGTTAAAAATGGGAAACAAACACCATTCAGGTAAGTCGATATAGTGTGTGAACTCACCTATGGGTAATGTTAATTTACCTCTACCTTTCGAAGAATGATGCTACAGAGCACAGATTACTAGAAAGATAATAGATAAAAGACCGGTTCAGTATGGTTCTCCCATGTTGCACAAAAATGGACATATATACTGATAGATTAGTTTTGCTGTCATTGGATATCGTTATGACAAGCACAATCTGTTAATTACTCGATACACAATATTCAGGGCAATAATGAAAGGTGATACCTTTATAACCCACATGTCCCAAAAACGAGTAACTCACAGTCACTACATAGTAACGTGTAGCTGTAAAGGTGTATAGCGTGTGTTAAATGCTATCAGCAATGTAGAGACATTTAATATGTTTTGCACATAGCTGGACCAATGTATTCATAGTCTAGTGCTCATGAAAATGAATTGTACTGCAACGAGCAAAATCTGTTAAACTCGTCAGTATGCAATATTTAGGGCAATAACTAAGAGTAATAACCTGGTAACCCAAGCATCCCAAAAAACGAGTTGGTCAATATCGCTACAAGCGGGCATCTAGCTCTAAAGATTATATGGCATGTGTTCGCTGATATTGGCTTAATCAGTCTGGAAAACTGAACATATAGGGTCTAAAATCACTCTATCTAGACAGCGCACAAGCCATCGACGGCTACCCACACTCGCAACCTCCAGTACCTTGAGTTAATCTGTGTCTTCCTATTCAGAGCACCAACCGAAGGGGGAGAGACGGCGCGTCTCGAAATGTTTATAAATCCACCCATGCACCTTCATGAATGCGTCTACCCGGAAGTAAAACAGTTAGCGTCCGGGTTGCAAGGGATCAAGGGAAATGTAGTTTTAGTCATGGAGAAAGCAGTGGATTACGCTATACATGGTCGGAAGACAACAGTGTAAGCCGTCTCCTGAACTCAGAAAACACAAAAACCAAACCAGCCACACTAAAGATGAATAATGTGCCCACGGTGTAGTGAAATGATCAATTTGTGATTCGGAGCTCGGCACAAAAACGGGGCCATGCCACCACGAGTTGCAAGGGATCAAGGGAAATGTAGTCTAGTCATGGGGAAAGCAGTGGATTACGCTATACAAGGTCGGAAGACAACAGTGTCAGCAGTCTCCTGAGCTCAGAAAACACAGAAACCAAACCGGCCGCACTAAAGATGAATAATGTGCCCACGGTGTAGTGAGATGATCAATCTGTGATTGGGAGTTCGGCACAAAAACGGGGCCATGCCACCACGACGTAACACATCTAAATAAAGTGGCTTAACGGATGGAAATAATACATACATATAGTTCCATGTGTAAAGCAAGGTACCAAATCACAATTACACATTATTTGCAAATGGGTACATAATGCACATTAAAGACGGTGTATCCAATGTAGATAGAAAAACGGACCAGCATGTGTAGGGAATGTGGAGGTGAATCTGAATGTATTATAGTATACATAAAGACTATAGGCAAGACTCACAACATTAAACTGGCACTTATTCCATTGGAAATCAGTCATAATGTTATCCACCATCTATGATTAGTATCATTACTCCCATATATATGTTGTTAATCATCCAAGGATATATTGAGACACTGTGGGGGACATGGGAGAGTTAAACAGAGCCCCAGGGAATGTCCTCATTAAGACCTTTCAAATGGCTTTTAATACGGAACACCCAACGTTGTTCCCAGCGAAATAGAACATGTTCCAAAGGTCCCATATTAACATCATAATGAGGTTTATCAATAATGACCCATTGAAGGTCATTTTCCGTGTGACCCTTTTCAAGGTAAATGTCTTGTCATACGTGTATTCGATTTCTTGCACCGAAAGGTGCTGCGATGCTCAGTGATTCTTTGACGTACTTTGCGACAAGTCATGCCAATATAGATTAGTGAGCAAGGGCACTTGATCATATATATCACCCCACTGGTGTTACAGTTTGTGTGGTTATTCAATTTCCTTGGTCTTCCCGGTAGAATATCTAGCTCCGTTACATGACTTGTAAAGGGACAGCATGAACAAGATCCACATGGAAAGTGACCGATCACAGGATTAGTATTCCACAGTGTTGATTGGCTGTTATGATGTACAACAGTTCTTGGTCGTGTATGTACCATGAGATCCTGTAAATTGCTGCTCCGTTTCAATGCAAATAGGGGCGAGTCCAGTGTCAGCTTGCCTGTGTTAAGTATGTGCCAATTCTTATTGATGGCCCTTTTTACATTTGTAGTCAAGTTACTGAAAGTTGTCACACACACCAATCTATCTGATTTTGGTTTGGTATACGTTTCCAGAAGTGCCCCCCTGTCGTTGTTACGAGCTCTTTTGGCCGCTCTTTTTATCAGTTGTGTTGGATAATGTCTGGCAGATAGCTCCTCAGTCAACTTCTTGGCATGTTTAGGATACTGGACCAGTTCTGAACAATTTCTCCTTAGTCTGAGAAATTGACCGACTGGAAGATTGGTTAGTAATGCCCTTGGATGAAAGCTATGAAAACTCAGCAAGGAATTACGGGCCATCGGTTTCTGGTATAGCTCAGTGTGGATCCTCCCATCTTCAGGATACAGTCTGAGGTCCAGGAAAGGAATAGAGAAGTTGTTATTCTCACCAGTAAACCTCAGATTTGTATCCCGTGTGTTAAGCCATATAGAGAAGTCTTCAAGAGACTCCTGGTCACCTTCCCAGATGACCAGGATATCATCTATATAGCGTTTCCATAGTTTGAGTTGACAATGGAAAGGGTTATGTAGAGGATAGATGTGTTGTGTCTCAAAGCCATGCATGTAGAGGTTGGCCATGCTGGGTGCACAGGTACTCCCCATGGAAGTACCAGTGGTTTGCCAATACAGTTGTCCTTCAAAGCTGAAAAAGTTTTCTTTAAGTGCTAGTGTAGCACAGTGCATGACAAAGTCATTGGGAGTTTGGTCATCACGTGGATTTCTATCTAATAGATCCCGTATTGTCTCCAGGGTGGCGTCTTGCGGTATATTTGTATACAATGCTTCCACATCGTATGTAGCCATCAGTTGACAGTTGGGATCAAAAGAAAAGGATTCAAGACACTGCAACACATGTTTAGTATCCTGTAGATACGATGGCATTAAGGATACAAATGGTCGGAGAAAGTGATCCACGAATTTCGTTGCCTACCAGAAACCTCAGGAACTTGCGATGCTTTTGTGCGATCGGCACATGAAAGTAAGCGTCCTGCAGATCTATGGCGCACAGCCAGTCTCCTCGATGCAACTGAGGGTAAATCTGATGCAGGGACAACATACGGAACTTTTCTCTGCGGATCCACTTGTTTGCTTGATGCAGATCTAGAATAGGCCTGAACTCGTTCTTGTTCTTTTTTCTGACGAGAAAGAACCTTGAGTAAAGACCTTTTCCTTGTTGCCTCAAAGGAACAGTCTCTATCGCCTTCTTCTTTAACAGAATGTCCGCCTCCCACTGGAGCTCTCGCACCATGTAGGGAGAGCGCACTGGTGGGACCTGTGGAGGCGGGCTGGTGAAACGAAGACTGTACCCATTGCAAACAATATTCAGCACCCACTTGTCCTGAGTTATTGTTCTCCACTCTGCCAGGTAGTATTGAATACTTCACCCCCACCGGAGCGGGTAACGGATGAGGGGGGGAAGTGGCCTTTTAGGGCTTCGACCCGGCCGGGCCTTTGTTCCCCGACGAGGATTGATGCTGTCCTCTGCCCCTCTGGCGCTTTTGAAAGGACTGCCTCGGGAACTGTTGTTGTTGCTGGTGTTGTGGTTGTTGACCAGACTGACGCCCTTGGCCGTGTTGTTTAGAATAACGCCTGCCATAGGAACGGAACGATCTCTTATGTTCCTTGGGTTTTTCCAACCCCACGGCTTTCAGGGTTTCCGCTTCGGCCTTCATGCGGGCCATTTCGTCATCCGCATGACAACCGAACAACGTCGTGCCAGAGAAAGGTAAGTTTGCAATCTTTTGCTGCGCTTCAGGCTTTAGAGAGGTAAGTCTCAGCCAGGAATGTCTCCTCATGTGTACTCCATGACAGTACCCATGGGCCGCCAGCAATGACACATCCCCCGCTGCACTGATGATCTGGTTGGAGACCATCATGCCCTCATTCAACACCTCCTGGAAGTCTTCCCGTTTATCCCTAGGCAGGGAGTCAGCAAACTGTTGCAGGGAGTCCCATAATGATCGGTCATAGCGACCCAGCAGAGCGGAGGCGCTAGCAGCCTTCATAGTCATGGCCGACGTAGAGCACATCCTCCTCCCCAAGGAGTCCATCTTGCGACTCTCCTTATCCGGAGGAGCAGTTGAAGAGGGAGACGTGGCATGTTGCTTCCTAGCCGCAACCACAATGACAGAGTCCGGGGGAGGGTCCACCCTGAGGAACGCCGGGTCCGAATCAGGGGCCCTGTACTTCTTTTGCAACCTTGAGGGAGCAGACTTCACCACGGCCGGTGTCAAGAAGACCTCCATGGCTGGTTCCTCCAGACCTGGAACCAAAGGGAGGAGGGGGCGTGATAGATGCGCCTTGTGTAATGTCTCGAATATCACAGAGGTAGGGGGAACTGGTACTGTCATTGAGAGTCCCAATTTTGCCGCCCCTCTCATCAGAACATCTTGGAAAGTGGCAATATCATCCACTGGCGAGATTCTAGTAGGCGGTGTTCCCGATAACGTGGGGGAAAGCCGTCCAGTGCCAGAAGAGTCCGAATACCTCGTGCCTCTGGATCGAGATCTATACCTCCGTCGTCCATGCCTTGTGTGAGTGGACGATCTGTGTCTGCTCCGTGACGTCCGGCGCGATCTAGAGCGTGATCTCAGTCTCTTAGGAGCCACTGGCCGCCGAGGAGAAGGCGGGAGCTGTGGCACCGGAGGCGGTGGCAGCGGAGGTGGCGTAGGTCGCTTAGGAGGCGCCACCGGGAGCCGGGGGTCAGGTGGAGGAAGAGGAGGAGGAGGAGGAAGAGGAGGAGGAGGAGGAGGAGGAGGAGGAGGATGCTTCTGAGGCCGCGGCTGAGGTAGCGGGTCCATTGGCGACTCTCTCCGTCCATCACTCCTTGCAGGAGACCCCGGACTAGCCCTGTCCGGACTTCCGTCCACCCTTCTCTTCTTTGCGGGTCTACCCCGTGAAGAGGCCGAAGTGAACGAGGGAGAGCGTCCCCCTCTCCTAGATCCACGACTGGATATCGTAATCACTGAAGAAGTGTCACCGGTCCCCGACGTTGAACCGTGCGTCGACCTCGTACGGCTTCTCGCCGCTGAACGCAAACGGCGTCCCCTCGACGTCGAACGGCGTCCCCTGCCTTTCCTCGACGTCGAGCTTCGTCTCGACGGCGAGCCTCTCGACGTCGACGGTGAGCGATGTCGCCTCGACGGCGATCTCCTTCGCCTCGACGGCGATCTCCTTCGACTCGACGTCCGTCGCCGGTGTCTCCGCGTCGATGTCGTCGACGTCGATCCATGAGTCGACGGCGAAGGAGGCGAGCGGGCTCACCTCGACGGCGAGCGGCGCTGTTTGCGGGGCTCAGTACGACGTCGATGGTGTGTCGACGTCGACTGCGAAGCCTTCGACGGCGACCTAGTCCGAGGTCTCGCCGGCCCCTCTCTCGACTTCGTACGTCGAGGACGCCGAGATCCAGAGCCCTGGATCGACGGCGAACACACCAGAGCTGTACCTCTCGCCGTCTACGTCGTCGTCCTCGACGTCGAACGGGATCTTCCGGCCGGTAGGCGTCGTTTCTGCTTCTTTTTCTGCCCGGAGGTCCCTCCAGTGGCTGAAGCATGGGCAGAGGATGGGGAAGGAGATCCTCCATGCCCAGAAGTCCCACCTGTTCTCTGCTTCTCCTGTCCCTGAAGGCGAATCTTCTCTCTGTCCCTCAGGGTCCTCTTGGAGAAGGTCTTGCAGATGTCACATGTAGCAGGGACATGTGAAGATGATAAGCAGAGAATACAGACATCATGTGGCCATTTTCCTCCCACACTCAGGGCATTTATCAAATAAAGCCATGCTAAGAGTGGGTCAAACTGCACCAAACTACAGGATGCAGCAGAGAAAGGCTCTAGACGTCGAATGAACAAACTTTTATCTTCAAAAAACCAATTTTATTCAAAATATCCACCCAAAAGGGTAGAGCTCAATGCTCCCGGGTCCTGTTAGCAGGAGCCGGCAAAAAGAACTGAAAGTAACTTGCTTCGGCTGTGCATCCTGGGATACCGGGGGTCTCTGGAGAGTTCCTTAAAGGCACGGTATCCTTTTAGCAGACACATAATGACAGCCTATAGGGCTTGTCTGTCCACCCCTTCCTCTCTATTGTTTAAAGGGATTTTGGTGAAGGGAGTGCGATACAATAAAGGAACATGTCAGATGTGAATAAAAATGACATTTAAACTTTATTTTGGCTTTTGTGTTCACTTCGGATGAAGTGCTGGCCAGTGCAGCCATATTGTTATTAGGCTGTATTATTTTGTCTGTCTCTTAAGTGTCTTTGCAGGTTTGCAAATGCAGGACAGCTAAAGAGATATTTTGATTGCTCCGGGGTCCCCGCACATGGGCGGGACTATTCATAGATTATGACTATAACAGAGATCCCCTACAACAGAACAATGTTTCTTTAACTGGGCCGAGTTCGCGGAAGGCCCCGCCCCCTGGGACGTCACCGGGTCAGAGGCCCCAAAACCCGGAAGGAATGAACAGGAGAGCCCGAGACCTGGAAAAGGACGCAAGAGTGAGGGAGTAGGGGATCGAGACGAGGAAGGACCACTGACGGAGGAGACCCGCAGAGACAAGCCCCTTCCAAGCACTGCAGAGCCAGGAGGCCAAGGATACCACGCATCGCCCAGCCACTCGTTAGGAGACGCGTGGCTCACCCAGGTACGGGCCCGAGTCTCGGGGAGGGCAGGGAGGAAAGGTTTTAAGCTCCCGTGATTACACCGGCGAATCCCATACACCCCCTCTCCCTGAGCACTATCGACACGGGGCATCCCTTGGTTTATTTTTTGGGGGAATTGCGCACCGTGTGACTCCTCACAACCCTACCCATTCACTGATTAAGGCAGGACCTTCGACTGAAACCAAGTCTTTTGTTTTTCTTTTGCTTTGCGGACCGGTGACTGCCACGGGAGCACCCTGGAGTGAAGGAAGGAAGGAAACCCCTTTCAGAGAGGACGTCTATCTCCAGACAAATATCCTGAAACCACCTTACCTTACTATAGACTCACTCCCAGACGACAAAAACTGTTAAAGACAATAAAGGCCAGCTTAAAAGTACTACCTGTGTCCGTGAGTTCCTCTAACCCGCTTACATATTGACAGCAATGACAAGAGTGAATTAGAATGAACATGGTTCCGTCTTTATTTCAAGGCAGGAATAAATCCGTTTGCCTCTATAAGAGAACAAGTATTGACAAAGCCAGTAGGTTTGAGTGTAATGTGATACGGCATGGTGCGGTGGAGGGGTTTAGCAGAGAATTATAAATTATTAAGTCGGGCCATCCCACCATTAAGGCAGGCGGGTCGATAGGCAATATAGCTGCCATTTTAAAAATGAAGAACGACTAAATTGAAAGTGGTCTGATTTCAAAGCAAATTAAATTTTGTTTAAGATGAACTCTTTTCATAACGCTATTTCATTGTGAACAGCTGCACAAGAACACAAGCAAGGGTAAATGCATTAGGTTTCGCCTATGTGATTAATAATACTTTTGTTGTAAGTTGTAGTTAGGTGAATAGTTGTGCAATATACGCTATTAAAAGCCTGCTGAAGTGTTAGGACTTGTTTTTTCAAGAAGGGCAATATATTGTGTTACTTTTTTTTATATTATAAAGTGAGGTGGTTGGATAAATGGGGTAGTATGATGATAAAAATGCTTGTACCAGATATGTGGCTTGAAATTGGTGCAGCTATGGTGCAAAGATTATTGAAAGTACGCGAAGAAATGAGTGCAGCCAGGGAACATTGATCAAAGTGCCACTGAAATAATTAAAGTGTCTGAGAAAGAAAGAAATGTAGCTGTGCATGCTGCCTACATGTAATATTTTTTGGGATAAACAGCAAATATCAGGACAAGTATGCAAACAAATGTGTGCAGACTGGGGAAGGTAAATAAAGGGCCAATAAAGTACTGAGTGTTTAAAAAACAAAGAAATGTAGCCGTGTGGGCAGCGATGAACAGGCTGCAAGATTAGCCTCTGTGGGTCAAGTATAAAGGGGACCCCCCCTCCCCACAAAACGAAATGGTTACTTACCAGTAGAGGTAGTTTTGCAGCTTGAATAATTTTCTTTATTCACATGCTGTGCATTATTCTGCCATCTAGTGGTTGGGTCCGGAATTGTCTGTTTTTTACTTTTTGTTTCGGTAGCGGTCGACCACTATTTGGTGCCAGGTACGTCCCCTGTGTGACGTCAGACGGTATCCTGGAGGTCGACGTGCGTGGTAGCCATCTTCTGATTCTTTTTTCTGTTCTTCTTTCTATTTTGTATTCCTTGAGATGGTTATTAAATGTAATAATTTGCTTCCCCACCTGTTTGTTTTCCTTGTAGAGGAGGCCGGGTGGGTCGCATGTAAATCCAGAAAATTCTTCAAGCTGCAAAACTACTCCTACTGGTAAGTAACCATTTCGTTTTGCAGCGTGAATCCTTTTCTGGATTCACATGCTGTGCATTAGATTATGTAGCGGCTTCTCCCGTGCTTGGGAGGGTGTGGTGAGAGGAAGACCTTGCAAACAGGAGTTGAAGCACCTTCTGTCCAATTTGAACTTCCTTACTCATTTTTATGTCCACACAGTAATGTTTTGTAAAAGTGTGTGGTGATGCCCATGTTGTTGCTGCACAAATAGTGTCAATGGGTACAATGGCCATGAAAACTAGGGTTGCTCCCTTCTTTCTAATGGAGTGAGCTGTTGGTCGCATTGTTAGTTCTTTTTTGGCATAGGCATAACATGATTGGATGGTTTGTACTATCCATCGTGCAATTGTAGCCTTTGTGACCGGTGATCCTGTGTTGGTATGTGCGTAGGCGACAAACAACTGATTTGTTTTGCATATTTGTTTTGTGTTTTGCAGATAATACAGCAACGCTCGCCTTGCATCTAGGGTATGGAGGCCTCTTTCTCCTTTTGTTTTTGGTTTCTTGAAGAAAACTGGTAGGATGATATTGTGATTTAAGTGATATTTTTATACCACCTTTGGTAAGAAGTGAGGGTTTGTTTTGATTACTTTATCCTTGTGGATCTGTAAGTATTGTTACTGTATTTTTTAAGCCTGTAGCTCACTTAATCTCAGTAGGGAAGTAATAGCAATGTGAAAGGTAGTCTTTAGAGTAATAATGTTTGAGGTCCGATGCATGCATGGGCTCAAAGGGTTTTGCCATTAGTTGAGCAAGTAATGTATTTAGGCTCCATGCGGGAACTGGGGTTGCTCTAGGTGGGGCAATTCTTTTTGATCCTTCTAAAACCCTTTTAATCACAGGTCTTGTGACTAAACCTTTGCATGTGTTCCCTCTTGTGTATGCCACTAAACAGCAAGGTCCACCTTTATGCTTGAGTAGTTGATGTTGCTGTCCAAGAGATCAGTTAGGTATGCGATTACTGTTTCTTGTGTGTGATTTGAATTGATTTTATTGTTAGCGGTGCACCAGGTGGTATATCGCTTCCATTTTGTTGCGTAGCATTGGCTTGTTGACTGTTTCCCTGCCTCCTTTAGAATTTGCATTGTTCATAGAGGCAGCTTGAGGTGGCCAAATTGTATGCAATCTGGTGCCAAGCTGCCAGATGCAGCGTTGCTGGTTCCGGGTGAAAAATGTGGCCTTGTTGCATTGTTAGCAGGTCCTTGTCTGCTTTGATTTTGATCATTTTCCCCTTGGATAGCTGCAGCAGAGTGGAGTACCATGTTTGCCTTGGCCATTGATGGGCAAGGTTTTGTTGAAGATTTTTTGTGGCTTATTGAGATACCCAGTTTCTATAGTGCTTGAATAGCTGTTTGAACATGATTGTGGCATGTTTGCTTTGAGTGTGCCCTTATGAGCCAGTCATCCAGATTGGGATAGACGTGGATTCATTCCCTTCTTAGGTGTGCCGCTACTGCGGCTAGGCACTTTGTGAAGACACGTGGAGCTGATTTTATCCCGAAGGGGAGTACTTTGAACTGATAATGTGTTCCATTGTGTAGGAACCGCAGGTACTTTGAGTCTTCTGTTCATAGGGATATGCAAGTAGGTGTCCTTGAGGTCTATTGTTGCCATGTAGTCTCCCTTTTGAATTTGTGGGATTATTTCTTGAAGAGTACACATCTTGAAGCGTTGTGTTAGTATGAACCGGTTTATGAACCTCATGTCCAGGATTGGCCTTAACATGAGGTCCTGTTTTGGTACTAGGAAGTATGGTGAGTAGTTTCCTTTGAAACATTTCGGTTTTGGTACTACTTCTATTTTGGTTGTTTTTGGATTGGTTCCTGATGTCTGAATTTAGCTGTGTTAGTTCTGATTTCAGAAATGTTCTTGTTTTTGGTAGGTTTGCAGGTGGTGTTTTGGTTAGCTCTATGCAACACCCGTACTTTACCAAATTTAACATCCTATTGTCGTGATATTTTCCCACTGTTTGAGGTAAAGGGATATTCTTCCCTCCACTGGTGTTTTGTGTGGGTTCTTTCCTCTGAATGAGTCTGTTAGAGCCATTACCTCTTCCTCTGGGGGTTTGGCCTCTGCCTCTGCCTCTCCCCCGAAAGGGCTGCTTCTGCTGTTGTTGCCAGGCTTGGTAACTTCCCTATTGACTTGCTTGTTGCCCAGGGCTTTGACCTTGCGGTTGCTGTGACATTTGCTGTCCCTGACCAAATGCACCTCTTCCTGTGGTTTTTCTGTTGTTGAAACCACCTCTTTAAAGGAACCTCTCTGCTGTAGGGCTCCCATCGCCCTTGCACTCTTGTGGTCCTTTTTAATCTGCTGAAGGGATTTATCCACTTCCTTCCTAAAGAGTGCATCTCCAGTAAACGGTCTATTGACGATAGAGGTTTGTACCTCCTGTTTGAATCATGATATACTGATCCAGGAATGTCTTCCGAGGATGGTGCCTGTGCACGTTTGCCTACTGGCAGTGTCTGCAGCGTCAAGGGCTGACTTAAGGCATGTATTGGCCATGTTTTTACCCTCCTGGATAATAGATTTTGCTCTTTTCTTGTCCTCTTCGGGTAGTTTATTGAGAATCTCCTATTTTGTCCCACTGTTGGTGGCCGTATCCATTTAGTAGGGCGTTGGAATTTGTGATGCGCCACTGTGTTGCCGCTTCCTCTTCCATTCTTCTCCCCACCATGTCCACTCTTTTACTCTCCTTTTCTGGTGGAGGGCCGGTATTGGAGACTGCATTAGCCCTTCTTCTGGCTGTGGTGACAATAATTGAATCTGGCACCGTGTTTCCTTGTATATACTTTGGGCTCTTTGAGGAGGCCTTGTATTTCTTTCCTACCCTGGGTGTTACAATCTTACTTGAAACTGGTTCCTTGAAGGCTTCTTTGCTTTGAGCCAGTTTGCTAGGAAGCATTGGGAGGTATTGAGTCTCCTTGATGGCAGGGGCTTGGGTTTCCAGGTGAAAACATGGGTCTCCTTTTTCTTCCTCAAGGGCGACTCCGAAATGGTCTGCTGCTCTTTTGACAAAACCATTGTAGAAAGCTATGTCGTCTGGTGGTGATGCTTTCGAAGGATAACTGCATACCTCCTCTTCGGGATTCTGTGTCGAGATCGTTCCACGATTCGTCGAAATTTTCTGAGATTTCCTCCTCCTCAGGTAGGTCACCGTATTCCTCGGGATCTTCGTCACGAGGTTCTGGGGTTGGGTGTGAGTCGAAGATACCTTATTCTCCCTCGGTGTCTTCCGTCTCTTCGGCGTCGGCGTTTTCTGTTTCAGCAACCGTGGCTTTAGGGATTCGATAATCCTTAAGAGACGCGTCAAACTCCTTTTTCTTTTGGAGGAGCGTTGCCATTTCGCCTTCAAGTCTCTTCCTTCTCTTTTTGACCTTGAGAGGTCTCTCGGCATCAGGGGCCGGAGATTTTCTCTTCTTACTAGCGGCCACGTCTGGTTCAGACGGTGTAGTGCCTTTATTCGCGGGTTGGTGCTCGACCCCTTGCTTCAGCGATTTTACCTCCTCTGTAACGTTTGGTTGGGTTCCATGGGGTTCTTTTAAACGCGGTTGACCCTCGATCGCCTTTTTGGTCGGAGTCGGTGCTGCCTTGGGTTGCAACTTATGTTCATGGCCCGTCGGTTCCGATGGATGTATATGGTATCTTACCTTTTCCGTTTTCTTCATTTGTTTTGCTTGCCTTCTTGTGGGCGTGGATTTGTTTCAGAGTCCCCTTTTAGAATTTCTACGTCCGATTACTCGTTCGTCGATTCTGCTGGTACTCCACATTCTTCCTCGTCCAGGTCTTTGAGGGATGTTTTCTTAGCGCTCTGCGACATCGTAGCATGGTGGGCCTCTCTTTGGTTCCATCGGCTTCGAAGTGTTTCCGACAGGAATGCCGCACAGGCCTCACAGTCCTTGTCCTGCTGATCCTTGGGCAGGCACAGGTTGCAGACATTGTGTGGGTCGCGTTGAGCGTACTTGTGGTGGCACTTGGGACAAAATTTGAAAGGGGCGTTTTCCATGTCCCCTACCTCACCATTTGTGGACCGATGAGGTACTCTGTGGGGTCGTCGCCGGAGCCCTACTCCTGTCCCCGGTTATGGCGTCGGTGAAAGGTGAGATTCACAGTAGCCTTTTTTTCGGTTTTCTAGAAGTTTTTGGAGAAAAATCTTTGGAGCTTACAGTCTTGCTTTCAGACGCAACGGCGGGAAAAATAATCTGAAGATCACTACCACGCAAGTCGACTTCCAGGAAACCGCCTGACGTCACACAGGGCAAGTACCTAGCACCAAATGGTGGTCGACAACGACCAAAAGAAGAAGGGAAAAAAAGAGACAATTCCGGATCCAACCACTAGATGGCGGAATAATGCACAGCATGTGAATCCATAAAAGTATTCATGCTGCAAAACTTTCCGTGCAGACCCCTCCAGGGTCCTGGTTCACCCCGTGCAATCATGCATGAAGTGCCCCCTAAACAGACCCCAGTAGACCATTTTCTCCAGGGTGCAGGGATGTCCAAAACTGCATATTATTTTTGAGTCTCGCATAGGCAGTACTTGCGCTGTCTCTTTGAGACCTGCTGCATTCAGGTATGGACTGTAAGCTCCGCTCATTTTCCGTCCCTCTTTTCAATTGGTTACTGTCCTTTTTAAATGGTTGCTTTTGATTTATACCTCTTTAGTACCGCCTTTTCTACTTTTCTAACCTCCCATGAGGACTGGCCCTTTTACTTGCGTTGTAACTTGGCTTGTTTTATTTACGGTTTGTGAGCACTATTTTCTTAAATGATTTTCTCCTATTGCAGGCACAACATGCTTTTCTGCAACTTTTCCAATCTTTGCTCACTGTCTGCTCCTCATAGCCATCCTGTCTCCGGGCACCACGCTTTAGGTTTCAACTCGGAGACCGCTTTTATATTTTTATTTGCAATGACTGCCGGGTGTGATATTCTCAAAATGCGCGGCTCGCCCAACATTCACCTTTTCATCGACATTACTTTTTTTGCAGGGGGGCAGCGCGGCACGCTTTAACTATAGCGTGCCACACGCCTTTTTCTTTTTTCTTTATCACGTGGCGCCCGTTTCACAGACTGGCACCGCACTTCATGGGCGCTTCACATGGTAGCAAAACTGGCTGGCTCAGGGCCCCCCTCAGTGGTGAAAACCCTGCCCGGGCTGCCCCATTCCCTTCTTCGGGCAGGGATCCCCCCCGCCGGGCCGAAGGCCCAGGGATCTCCTCAACCAGCAACCTTGGGGTTACAGGCCCCCACTCCCGCCCTGCTTGGCTTTAGACCTCCTGGGTACCAAAAGAAATGCAGCCCTAGGACCTACCCCTGCTCTCCTAGGCCTTTCCTCTGCTTTCTCTTACCCATCCACTTTCTTCTGCAAATCCGTTAAAGACTGCCCCATATCTTTAAATCTTACGCATCATCGCCTCCATACATTCCTCCATCCTTGAGGGCGCCACTTATGTGGTGCAGGTGAGTATACACTCTAACCCGTGTGGCTCCAGGCTGCTGTGGTAAACAAAGTAACAAAGCTTCTCGCTCTGCCAACGATCCCTTGACGCTGAAGTGATGCTCTGAAATGACTGCAAATGGAAAAAAAAAAGAAAAATGGTGAAAATGAAAATACTCAGTCGCCTGGATGGAGTTGTGTGCGGGATGCAGAGCGGTGAGGAAGAGACCGTCTCACTGCTCCTTCTTCAAGGGAGGTCTTCCCCCTAAACCTGTTTGAACAGGTCCCGGACCTGCCCTGCTTCTCAAGCCCCGGAATCACTTGAGTGCTTCCGGGGTAACCTTAAAATGATCAATCGTCGCCCCTAGTGGGCGGGTGCCGACCGTATCATCGGCCGTCACTAGCCCGCCCCCCCCCCCAAAACGCGTCCGGGGACCGGCACAAACCGCCATATTTGCAGCGTGCCAGAGTTCCCGGTTGGCGCCTAGGAACGTGGAATGTTATGCAATACGGTGTGACTCTTGACCATTCCATGTTCTTCTCGGCTTCCCTGCTTCTGTTTTTGGCAAGCCTGTCCCATTCCTGTTAAAACCTTGTTTACCACTGGCATGGTGGCAGCATGCTGGCCACTTCATGAGGCATGCAGCGAGATTTCTTTCATCAAGACAGTGCCTGACACGCTTCATCTTCTAACATGGCAGCTCGTTCCTGGGTTTTGCTTGCTGTGTGTTTTCGGTTTGTTTTGTGTGACTTTAGTCGGTGAAACATTTTGCTTTCTGCTTTACAGCAGAGGCACAGGGAGCGTGGACTCACTGGACCCGGACGCTGCCAGTGGCAGCTGGTGGAATTTTGAACTGGTGAGGAGTATGCAGACCGAATCAACATATGCGAGCGAGCGTGAAGAATTTTTTTACAAATTGGAATCTTTTTTGTGCGATTTTCAGCACTATTTCTGTGATAAATAAAATTAAGTTCTTCTAGGCATTCATAAAAGAAAACTCATACGTTATTTCAAAGAATTTCTGGGTTGCCAAGCAAGTCTGACTTCTGAAGAGGGGTAGGGTACTAAGCAAGACTGCTTTGGCTCTACCCTTTACAATAGAAAACACTAGTTAGCGATGTGAACAAGTTCAATGGACAAATCTGGGGTCTAGGGAGAGTCCCTCTCTTGAGAAAGAAATTTAAAAAATATTGGCAAATGGTGCATTATAAAGCAAATGAATGTAGCGATAAAGCAAGGTTTATTAAGCAGTGGCGACGTATAGTCTTGAAATATTTAACACATTAAAAACTGCCCCGTATCTTCTTGCATTCATTTGTTCAAGTTACTGTAATATGTAAATTGCTCCCCAAGATTACACATGAAAATTCCTCATACAGCTCGAAGGAATGCCTTTTGCGAAAATCTGTGTAAATGTTACAGGTTTACCATCCTTCTGGGATTAATAAAGCCTGAACTGCTCGTATTGGGTGACAAACAGATTGGATTGTTCACTGCTGCAAACGGCTTGGATACATAACTTATGACAGGGGTGCAGAATAAAAGAGCAATAAATGAATGACTTGGATGCATCGCATATGACAGGATTGCAGAATACTTTAAGGGCAAAGAAAGCTTTGTATGTGGTTTGAATGTACAGAATATAACTGGGATGCATAAAACATTACTGCGAATGACTTATGAACATTTAAATCATCAAATGCTGTAACATGCTTTCATTCTATAAATATTTTTATAATTCCTATCAAAAATACACTAGAGAGGAGAAATACAATGTCACTTAAAGGCCTGGGTAAATGACTTACTAATTATCGAGCACCCATCAAGAATCAGCATCTTGTAATTATCACAAGTTTTTGGTATTAAAAATGGAGTTTGACATCATAAAAGGGTTTTCTAGTTATGCAAAATGGTTTTGTAATAACCAGATTCAGCACCCAAAGGGTCTTCCTGACATCACAATAAATCTTCCTGCTATCAAATGCAGCTCACAGACATCACAACAGGTCTTTCTAATAATACAACAATAGAGTGTATAACAGCACAAGGCAGCTTTATTCCATCAAAATAAGTCTTCTAACTGACTAATAGAGCATCATGACATTACAAAACGCTGCATGACATCACAAAAGAACTGACATAACAATATGGTTTTAATGACGTAACAATATGAATTTGTGCCTGCACAAAAAGCCTTACTGCAATCACAGTAGGTCTCCTTGACATAACAACGGGAGCATCAGACAACACAAGGATATCTGACTTGACATGGGGATCGTGACACCAGAGAAGGACAGTCTGCCACCATACTCGGACTTTCTAGCAACAAAACAAAATTTGTTGGCATGACAATTGGACCTCCTGCCATCTCAATAAGGCCTCCTAACAGTGCCGGTAAGGGGGCTCCCTGAATTCATTTAATGCCTCCCAAGCGTTATAAGGGGGCTTTCTGACCTTGCATGAAGTCCACATTCTATGCCTTTCAAACCGTACCACAATGTGTTCTGGCATAGCAAAGTCTGCTGACATTCCAATTAAGATAACCAAATGAAACAAAACGAGGTTGATGCATGCAAAAAGACGTATGATATTACATACAGCCGGCCAGGCTAACTTCAAGTCCTTTTTCACAAGCCATTTCTCGATCTTTCGCTTCCAGTTATTTGCGCTCCAATGGTTATCGTCTATCGTTTTAACTCCCTTTTAAAAAAAAATCTAATTGTCATCGCACTCTGGAAGGATGAAAGGGTGAACTGGCGTGTCGGGCTTCTAACTCTTTAACTAAAGATTACGAAAAACATCAGCATACGTGTTAACTCACATGACTTAACACTCCTAACTTTACTCTCACTTACTGTGGACTGTACTGGTACGGAAGAGCGCTGTGTAACTCGGCAGAGGAGCGCAACCTTAAACACGAGCTCAAACAAACGTTTTGCACGACCTGGGTAAATAATGCACCTGAATTACACAAACAGTGCATACACAGCGTAGGGAAGTACGACAACCTAAGAAGGCACGGGCAGCTGAGCTGGAGCACAGAAGCTTATCGCAGAAGAAAACGACCGGACGAAACACTGCACATGAGAACACACCACATTTCAGTAAGGAGGAACACAGCCTAAACGAAGCACAGACAGCAATTCTCTCGGATGTAACAGAGTCTGGGCTAACGTTGCACAAAAGAGCACAGCGCAGTCCAGACGAGCACCGGGGAGAACATTGCGGGATCAAATTGCACTTATTATTGGAAAAACAGAAGCAAATTGCACTTATTGTACGAGCACTACGACGCCACACAACGCATGAGGTTGTTTCTTACTGGGCCTTGCAACTCTCATCACCAAAGCAGAGAAGGACCAGGACGTTTCAGAGTGTGGTATCGGCGAGTCAGGAGGGGGTGCCATGGTGTTCCAAGGGAGAGCCCCCCCCCCCCCCAGGCTGGAGTGCAAGTCTGCGTCTTCTGTCGCAATAACAAGGAGATGGCAAAACTGTACAGCATAACTGATGCCAAAATATCAATTTTCATCATTTTTATTTGAATTTCATTCTCCTCCTCGAGGAACACAGAGCACAGGTGTTAAAAGCACAGGTTTAGGAAAGCATGCAGTACGCAGAGGCTTGTATTTCAACCGTGAGGCGTTTATGGAAGCTGATTTAGAAGGTAAAGGTCCGGGGCGACTTAGCTGTTGGGCAACAACTCGTTTAAGAAGGGGTGTCACGTAAATGTATTGAGATGCAAGTTTAAGGGTTTGAAATGTGAGAAGTGGAGAGGTGGTTTTGGGCATCAACTTAGGGGTAGCTCCAGGGTTACTTTTAGCGGGTTAAACGTTAATTTATAGAAGGTAAAAACAGTACAATTCAGCGTAGATATTAATGCGTAGTATTGATTTAAATGCACGTTTTGACAACAATGTTTTTAAATTGTAGATCCGAAATGCATTGGTTTATTTGGATCAATGAATGAGGATCACTTATGTACCGCGCTACAGTATAAGGCCAGGATTGGCAGGTCTGCAGTGGATAAGGATTTAAACAGTGGCGGCTGGTGTTAAGGGGCGTTGCCCCACCTACCAGCATCGTAGAAAACTAATGGGAGAGAATGAACACCAGTGGAGCAGTTTAAAGAAGTGCTCACTGCTTGGTGCTCCCCCATGAAACTTGAAAGTTAAACTATGTAAAACAAATATATATATATTTCTACTTAATTATACTTTGACCTGGAGTCTTCCTGCGCAATGTGCGCATGTGCAAAAGCTGGGCAAGAACTATTCCTCGCCCTCGAGGCACAAGCGAGGAGCGAGGAGGCGGGTGGCATCAGCCTTGTGGGAGTGGCTGAAAAAAGTGGCAGTAAATGGGTTTCAAATGGGGCGATAATGAATTGGCCCAGGGCGCGGTCAGTGGAGCGCCATTCAGAGTAATGGGAAGGGACAGGGCTGGCTCACAGTGCACTGAGTGCAGGGGGTGGTAACAATTACAGCACTCCTTTCGCCTCCGTAAATGAGGCTTTCTCATTGGGTAAGGCTGAGGCGACCGGGAGTGGCTATCCATTTAGTTTCAGTTTGGCAGGCAGCTCCTAATTCCGTGAGGGGTGTGTTTGTTGCTGGAAAAAGGCACCTGCAGCCGTGGTTTTTAACGACACGACACGTGCAGGTAAGCCTTTTTCCCTGTTTTTGAACCCCAGGACTCGGCAGACCTGCTGTTAAATGTCGGATCCTGAGCCCTCTGCTTGATGCGTACCCAAGCACACACTCGACATTGTAGGGTACTTAAACGTTGCAGCGCATGGTTTGGCTTCCTTACGTCCCCCCTGCCGACAAGACAGAATAATTTTCCCACCCACTCATATCTGTGTTAACAACGGTTTAATTAGAGGATTAACAACCGCTGCAAAGGGCTATATCTGTTGTTAACGGCCCTCTCCAGTTGTAGGTCTGAGCGGCAGCCAGGGCCTATAATGAGGAAGATAACCTTTAGCTACCAGTCTAGCGTGAGACATAAGGGCTGTAATGCTATTACAAGATTATGAACCGTGCGCCCTTTCCTTACATTATCAGGATTGTAATGTGGAGGTTGAGGAGCGGGCGGGGTCGCCTCTAAGCTCGTCCACCGTTATGTAACTTACCAGCAATTTGTTCACATTTTAGGTTTCTGAAAAATAGTCTATTTTCGTTTTTACCATTGCCTTTCTCACCGTTATGTAACTTACCAGCAATTTGTTCACATTTTAGGTTTTTGAAAAATCGTCTATTTTCATTTTTACCATTGCCTTTCTATCTGTATCTGCTTTAATTATCAGTCCTTGGTCATTAAGACTGCTTCAGAACACATTTAAAGGGCTTTCCTCAAATAATTACTGTAATTTTTGATTGCCATTTAACCTTTCTGACTCCATTCCTTAGCTCATGCAGTTGAATTTAGATTATGACATTACTTAAAATCCTGTACTACTAATGTGTTGTATTGCTATCTGCAAAGCTATCGCTGTATAGAGGCATGCTGTCATTAGAGTTTTATATAGCGCAAACTTGACCCGAATCAGGTATCAGAGCGCTTTACATAGCACCAGTTGCATTACATGAGGACACATTCATTTGTGTTAGGCACAGGGAGATTAAGTGATTTGCCCAGAGTCACAGGGTCATTGCCGAGACTCGAACCCAGTTCCCCAGATTCGAGGTCGACCGCCGTAGGAGTTAGGCAAACTCCTCTCCCCAATACATTGCTTTGACCAGAAACTGACATGTAGAATTGTAATAAAGACACTTTATCTCTTTAGCGCCTCACCTCTTTTTTATCCTCTTTAATTTCCCCTCTAATAAATAGAAGTTTTTCCTAAGCAGTGTAATCCCCAAATTGGGAGTGAACCTGCCATTATTGAGGAGTTGAAACCAGCCCTGAATTAAACATGGGCGTTTTACCCACAAAGTGATTCAGGTATTGATGTGTGGGTTGAGCGGGGCAGAGAGCAACCTTGGGGGTCCGAGCTATATTGGGTTAGTTTACAGTTCATTCTTTCCTTTGTTCTTGAAAACTCTCATGTTGAGCGCTTTGACGCTTTTTGTCGTGAGCCACATATGTTATGTGAGCAACGAGTGCTGTCGTATACACAATGTATTACTACTCTTGATTCATGTGAATAAAAAGATTTAAACCAGAAAAGGAACATCCTTCTACCACAATATCGTCATCTGATAACTCGTCTGATTTTGAAACGGCCATACACTTCACAAACAACAAAAGACGGGTACAACCGATTTTAACCCACAAACCTCCCCTCCTTCAGCGCCCCACCCCCACCATTTAGAATTACTTATCCGTGACAAGCAGCAGTGTTTCTGTTGTCACTCACCTTGGGTGGTGGGATGCAACCTTAAAAAGCCTTTGTTGCTCTTTTATAGCAGCTCCACATTAATCAGTATGCAGCCGCAGGGTGCACAAAGACAAGCACTACGAAACATGTTTTCCTTCAAAGTCATCCTGCTTATCTTTCGTATTCATTTACGCTGGAAAGTCACTGTTAATCTTCTTGCTTTGAGCATTCCACAGATCTCGTGGATTCGTTTTCACTCCCTCTTTCCTCCGTTTCCTCTTTACCCCTCCCAATCAACTTTTCTCGTCTTACATGGATGTTTAGTGTAACATACAACACCACATAATTCAACACCACCTAACAATTACACTCCACAATAATACCACCCACCATTCAACTCCACATAATTACACTCTACTCAATACCAGATAAATACACATCACATAAAACCACTCTATACTATATGGCAACAATTCACATAAATATCCTCCACACCATGCCACATAATTCCAAAGCAAAAACAAGGAGATAATGGACCGAGCGCTGAAACTTTTCAGACACTCACCGATCTGGGTTGAATCCATCATCATTTTTTAGCTCACTTCCCCACCTCAGTTCAGAAACTGAACGGTATGCCCAGACGTGAGTACTGTGCTCACTACACCACTGGATTCAAGCTTGCCTGGCTGATGAAGGGTGATGCCCTGAAACCGGTCCCAGGGTGCTTGTTTCTGGTCCAGGGAGGACCTGGCTTGGCAGTTCGGGCTGGACTGCTCCCACAATAAACAAGGTCAAGACTGATTTGCCTATGGCTGGGTCCAAACTGGGGTGGTGTGGTGAGCAAAAGGATGATGGATTAAACCCAGATCCTTGTGGCTGGGGGTGAATGTCTGCATTGTCCAGCATTCCGTCCATCAATTGTTTCTTTTGCACATAATTCCAATCAGCATAATTTCACTCAATGCCACACAGTTCCACACCACACTACACAAATCCACTCCACATCACACAGTTCCACGCCTAACAATTCCAATTCAACCCAAATAATTCCACTCCAATCCACATCCACTCACTCCAAACCAAAACACATGGGTAAAAGACAAATCTCATTTACAACACCAATAGCTATCGCAAATGCGAGACCTATTGGCATTGCCACACATTCCAAACAGTCAGTTGAGCACTAACACAGACATAATAAGCATATCATATTTATACTTTAATTACAAAGTTGCTAACTATACAATATGCATACAATATTCAGTTAAGAGCAAGCCCCAGTGTGATCTTCCTATTCGCTCCTGTAATGGTGCAATTGCAGCACTGGTGAGGCACTTTACATATGTACAAATCCCATCTTTCCTAATTTTTTAGGTCTCGCCTGAGCCAGCGCATGCGCTACTCAGAGAGACTTTTTGTATCCGGGTTCCCAAAGTGCTACCGCTAGCCTAACGCTTGCGTTCACGCGCGCAGCCGCCAATCACAGCTGCGCGCGCACCACTCGCGTGCTTCGCGTCCTTACCACACAGCGCGTCCTGTCCTCGCAATCACCTTCGCTTTGATCGCGATTACTTTCGCTTTCACGGCCGCGCAGCCGTTACTTTTACAGACGCGCGGCCAATGCTTGCCTTCCATACCTGCCCTTCCCTTCTCCACTTACTATTTTGGGTTTTCTCCTCTCCCTCCCCATAGGCCTCGCAAGCACACCTTTCTTGTCACCTTTCTTACCTTGTCGCAGAGTGAGTGCTGCAGGGTGCAGTTACTGATTGGTCACTCGTCACTGGGGTGTCACACACTGTACTGTACCCCCCGACGTGCCCACGAGGCGCACTCAATATGGAGTTGCAATTGGAGCGAGGATCACACCACTAATGAGAGCGCTGTGCAGAGACTGTCTCGCTTGCTTGCTTTGCAGTAGGGAGCGTACAATCTTTCGCCGTGTGTCTCTTTGTCCATTGCACAGAAGCTCCCAGACACAATCTGTACATCACGTGACGTGTAATCCTCCGACTCCTCCACCCAGGGTCGGACTGGCACAGAGGCAAGATCCGGGACGTAAAAACGGCTATGGAGGCCATGTCACAAAGCGCTACGACCAACATCGGTTTCACAATCATATATTTTTATTCAGCCATACACAGACCACATCAGAGCAGAGACCAGGACCCAGTATCCAATCACAGAGCGACTTTTCATAAGAAACGGAAGTAGAAAGGCTTAGATTTATTCTCAATGTAGCATCAGAAACAAACCTTGGCAACACTGCGCTTTAACCCTTTAATAATGTCTTCCCACTTTAAGTGTCCCCGAATCAGCTCTGACCTTGTGTGCTGAGCTCGGGGTGCGGCCTCCCTCACACGGTTCAGAGACGCGACTGTACACGCCCCCAGCACCCCTGCACGACAAACAAAAACTTGTACATTGTAAATGCAAGTGAGTTTCATGATTAAATTCGTATTTTTGAAACTAATACAAATTATTACAGAACATAAAATCAAAACAAAGCTTTAATTTCCAGTAGATAATGCTCTAGCAACTGAGGAGCGGGGGGTCACTCACTCATCCTTCAGCCAGTGGTTCCCGTCCTCCCTGGGCTCGCTTTCTCTCTGTGTCAGCCTGGGCCGCTCCCTCCCTCCAGCCTCCTTCCCCTTCGCCTCACCGTGCTTTTTTTCCCCCTTTTTGAATGCAGGGAAATTCAAGAAGTCGTGCACAAGTCTGTGATGACAAGCGAGTGTGAAACTTTGGTGGAGATTAATTTAAAAACTGAACGGAGATTGGGTGGGGGGATGAGTGGGTTTATTTACTGAACTGACGTGAAACCGAGGTCGGTAATGGGCGACTTGCTTTGTGTCACTAACAGCGCCTTGATTGTTGAAAGAAACAGGTGGGAGCCGTAGGAATCCTGTCGCCTCAAACTGTCCGCCTCGCAAAGAATTAATCGGAGGCAACGGTTCGACCTGAAGGTGAAAAGATGACGTATGTCACACACAGGAGTCGTTCGCGATTTGTATTGTCAGACTGAGAAGGAACGTGCAACGATTTCTCCTTCTCCTGAAGTTTCTTCATACTGGTCTTGGCAAGGTGAACAGGCAATATGGACAGATTCCTCTCGGTAGGAATGCGCCATACTTATTTGTTAAAAATTGATTTTCTTTTAATACACATCAGGTCTAAGCAGTAGTAGTTTGTATAGGGGTCCATAAAAACTGATGACAGGCCTGGTGCTGCTAGACGATCCTCATGGTCTGCCTTGCACCCTTCTCCCCCTCCGCCTTACACCCTTCTCCCTTTCCGCCTTGCACCCTTCTCCCTTTCCGCCTTGCACCCTTCTCCCCTTCCGCCTTGCACCCTTCTCCCCTTCCGCCTTGCACCCTTCTCCCCTTCCGCCTTGCACCCTTCTCGCCCTTTGCCTTGCACCCTTCTCCCCCTCCACCTTGCACCCTTCTCCACCTTCAACCAATATCCCCCTTTGACTTGCACCCTTCTCTGCCTTGCACCCTTCTCCTCTCTGCCTTGCACCCTCTTACTCTCTGCCTTGCACCCTTCTCCCCCTCCCCCTTGCAACCTTCTCCCCCTCCGACTTGCACCCTTCTCCCCTCCGCCTTGCAGCCATGCAACAGTTGATGTTGTTGCACCAAAGATATTGTGCTGCATAACTAGGCTGTCCGGTTTTAGGTTTAAACCTATAATAACTGATAAAAACCCCACTGAAAGAGAAATAGCCCTCGCCAGTGAAAACATAAAATCACTGACAAAACACCTGCACAACCACAAACTAAATGCTATTCAAAGAAAGGAAAAAGAGAGTGAAAGAGTCATTTTCTTCTTCCTGAAGGGGCCAATACAATATAACTTTGTTATACAAGCTAGCAGTAAGAAAGTCTGGGCTAACATTATTCTACTTGAGTTTTGTTGTTTAGGGATGCGACTAAAATATTGTTTCTTCTTCCTTTTGTTTTTTTCAGTTTTGTGGTCTTTGGTCTAAAGATGCAGGGGTTAGAAGCATGTTTTAGGTCTTGTTTAATTATTTTATAAACTGTTGGGAATCAGGAAATATCAAAATCATATTTGATATTTTGGCTGCGTTTGATTCTTTCACTGATAGGCAAAATGGCTGGTTTCATAAGAATCTTTCCTAATGTGTGTCATCACATTTACCCACAGAGAATGGGTAAAAACCCTTAATACATCACTCCCCAGTTTCTAGTGAGTCAGTATTGATAGAAGAAAGAGTCATCACAACTGTGTCACTTAGCTGATGGTTCTCAGTCCAAGGTGCTATGACTGCTATATTATCCATGTGGCAACCGTTTACAGAATTTTTGCTGAATGATGAGAAATGTGAGGATCTTTGATCACATATTGATAGTGTTGTGAAAAAAGTAGACTCAACTGCATTCTTAGATTTTTATAGGAAAACATAACTGCTGTAGTGGACATAATAAAAAAAAACTAGAGTCTGAAAACACCCTTGTCTGCCAAGTGTTCAGCATAATTGGTGTAGATGTGAAACATCTCCTTGAGAGTAGGCTGGGCGACACCTTTAGTGACTTTGGCACTGCAACATGTTCCATGTTAGAGTGCTTGCCAATGGTGAAGAGCGATTCAGGAACTTTTATTTTACAATGTATGAGAAATGGCTTGCAATGGTGCATTTGAAGTCAATGAAACCTCACTGTGGTACTCTGTTCAAGATCCCTTCCATACAGGGGAATTTGCTCCATAGTTTCAAAAGTGCTGCTTCATTTTTGATCGTTTCAATAACTCTGAGGGCATAAGCGCCCAGATCAGCGAAACGTTGCAGAACTTGCCCTGAGAATCGCAATCTTCAAGTGAATCAGTATTGGCATGGAAAGCTATGTCAGTGGCCAGAGTTAACAAA
Source organism: Triturus cristatus (assembly GCF_964204655.1). Lineage (NCBI taxonomy): Eukaryota > Metazoa > Chordata > Amphibia > Caudata > Salamandridae > Triturus > Triturus cristatus. Next base: position 426,151,513 of record NC_140589.1, read on the forward strand.
TTGTGTACTGGCTGTTTTGATGTTGCCCATCTTAAGTGCCAATGTTGCGAAGGCCTTTTCACAGAAGTTTACATGGGAAGGAAAGAGCGAGCACACATGACCAAAGACTCCCTGAAGAAGTACTACAATAAGTTTAATTTTCAAAAATCTATTTGTCCCTCATATACACTATACTTACACTGTCTATATACCATGCACTATCAGTGCAGAAAGTAAGCAATAATTAAAGCAAAACGTTCCATAAACACCGGAAAAACACTTTCTTTAGTTTTCAAAGGCGTGAAAATGTGTAACTACTGTTTTTTTAAGGTATTGAAATCACTTTAAAACACTGAAAAAAAAACACAGAATTTACCAAAAATAGAAACTGAAAACAGGAAAGCCTATGCATAACTAAATACTTATAAGGTCCCAAAAGCGAGACCTATTGGCTATGCCAATGCTGTCTAAAGTACTACTCGTACCACCTCTGCTTTCCACACTTTCCTCTCCATCCTCTTTTCTTCCTGTCTCGTTAGGTATGTTCAAATGATCACTCCACTTCAAACAAAAAAACACAACTAAGATACATTGTCAGTTGCAACGCCAATAACTCTAACTTTATCACTAATGCGAGACCGATTGCATTGCTTGTTTAATTGGTATTTACGTGTGGGAATACTACAATTAAATGGTTTACTGTATAGCTCTTTGTACCACGCTCCTGCCGTTTTTAAGTGCTGGAAATAACAGCTCCTCTGTTGGACCTGCTTGGAGGGAGCAGAAGGCAGTAAACTGAGTTTATGAGCTGCAGAACAATGCATAGCTCAGCAGCAATCACTTAACTCAGAGCTATCTTGCCAGCTGTGTTCACAAGCGTCTGTGTACAGCCGCCTCCAGAGACTGCAGACTCTGGGTTATTTACAGATGTATTTTACAGGCGCTCGCTCGTTTGTCTTAAAGCTACAAAAATCATTGTATTAATTTACTTACCATTGAAATGGTGCACCACTAGAGGGCAATGTTGCAAAAAGCCACGTGCTCAACCGTGCAACCCATAGTAAATCTAGGCGCTAGCATTTGATGCATGAGTGATCCTGCTTCTCCTTAATAATAAAATTATTACGCTTCAAATTTATGCGCACAGAAAGCAAATCAATCAATCATGTTGTTTTCAGACACATTTATGCAGCTTTCCAGCACACTTTAGATGCATGCAATAACAATTTGTAGCATTAAATAATTGTAGGATAAAGAAAGAAATAAAGCTGTGCTTGCCATAAATTAAATTTTATAACATGTGAATTATAAACAACACAAAGATTTTTAAAAGGAGGCAGAGCCCCAAAACAGTTTCAAAGCATATACCTTGGTACACAATACAAAAAAGTGCACCACTAGAGGGAAACTTTTTATTTTGTGTGCATGACATGAACACCAGTTACATTACATAAGGACACATTCATTCATTTTTGGTAGGCACCGAGAGATTAAGTGATTTGCTCAGAATCACAGGATGTCAAGCCAGCGTCGTGACTCGAACCTGGTTTTCCAGTTCCCAAGTTAACAGCTATGGCTGGACAATCCTTAGTAAATCTAGGCGCTAGCCTTAGATGCATGTGTGATCCTGCTTCTCCAGCTGTTGAAACTGTTACCTTTTCTCCTGTTTATGATTTTAAGACAGGCCCCTAGGTTCACCCAAACACTTGACAAATGCGGATGGATAATCACAGGACCCCTTTACTTGCCCTTCCAACTCACACCTTCAGGCGCATAGAAATAATGTAAGTAACACAGAAATGTAGCTATGCGTGGTGCGACAAAAAGTTGTCGCCAATGTATTAGTAAAAGGGATTTGAGATTCTGTAAATGTGCGATTAGGAATAAATAATAAAACTGTGGGGAGGAGCCAAGATGGCGACCGGAGCAGACGCTTGAGCGCCCGGCTCCGTCGGCCCTTGGCCCCGGACTATCATCCTGATTCCTATCCTTGCCGATTCTCGAGGTGAAACGTGTGCGACGGCGCGCTGTCCACGCCGCCGCTTCCCCGAAGTCTCGGCCCGCCCGGATGCCGGAGTTCTTGGTGCTTTTGTTCCCCGCCCTGGACCCCTGCTCCATTGTGGCCTTCGCCGGCCCCCCGGAAGCTCCGCAGCCACCGGACCCGCTAGCGCAAACCCGAGCCCCGCGGTCCCGACCTCATTTAACACCACGGACTGTCGCCAGATGAGCCTGGGGAGGGACGACCAGACACCTCCTGCACCCTGCGCCTGAAGGGCTGGGGCTGTAAGGTAAGCCCCGGTGCGGCGGGTCTCCTGCCCCGATCTGTGGACCGCGCTGTGGGAGGCTGTCGACCCCCTTCTTCTATTGCCTAGTCGGCTGCAAAGAGAACCCGAGGGAAGGGAGGCGACTGTTGGCTTTTCCAGTTGCGGCGCAGACCTGAGGGTAACTGACTCCTTGCTACGACCCCCCCCCCTGGCCATTGTACCGTCCGGCGGTAAAACATGGCGTTGTTTGCCTGCTCGCGGCTGGGGGGTGATACTCCGGTCTTGCCCGCTGCCCGCTTCGCCCTCCCTCCACCAGACACCAGCTCCACAGTGCCGTCCCGGATTGCTGCCGATGTGGGGGTGCAGCCTCCGCTAACATGCGGCTCGGTTCTGGCCGTCCTGCGGGACTTTCGTCTACAAATGTGTGCTCGCTTTCAGGCGCTGAGTGAGCAGTTTGACTCCATGCTGTCGGCTGCGGGCCGTGAGCGCTCCGTTTGTCATCAACATGGCGTGGGTCTGCCAGTGCTTTTGTCCTCTTGCGGGGACGCAACGGCTGTGTGTGATCGTGCTACACTGGCGCCTGCATCTGGCCTTCCCGGCACCCAGGATCGATTGCTCTCCAGCTCAACAGCGGATACTTTGTTGCCCAGTTCATTACTGCCTGCTTCATTGTTGCCTGCCTCACCGCGTTTGCAAGAGTATCCAGCTGAGCAACACTTAACATCCTCGAGGAATCGTTCACGGTGGCCTACTGCTTCTTTTCTGTGGAACTCCTGTACTCTACATGCCATGTCTGGACTTTATGTGGTGCACAAAGGGACCTCTACAGATGGTCGGCGGCCATTTTATGATTCTACTTCACCATCTTCTCCCAAGCGGCCATATTGTCTTTGTCTGCACGGGATGCGGGGCCTTCATGTAGGGGCTGGCTTAATCTCAAGCCCGCGATCGGGCCAGGGCTAGACTGATTTATATCGCCATGGTTTCACGGATGGGCTGGACTGGGACTGGAACTGCATGTATACTTTGTGCGCACTCGTCGCGATCTGTCTTCCTTCATTTAAATTGTTGTGACAATCCATTTTCACATGACCGCTTTTGGTGTAGTGGGTTCTCAGTGTGTGGAAGCCATAGATGGCCGATGGTTAAGGGCGCTCTGATGATACGTAGGCTCCTCCCCAATTTCTTCTTTTTGGGAGTTTAGATTAGAATAGTCCTATTCTTTTCTCACCCCCTTTATCATAGGTGTACTGTTTTCTTATTTTTCTTTACTCTATTCTTACTCTCTTTCTTGTCTATATTTCGGGTTTATTGGGCGACAGGCACTATGCTGGGGGGGGGGGCAGGCCGTAGCCTCCGCATGGGTGTAGGGTGGGGGGGTAATCTACTGTTTCTAATTAGTTCTATGGGCCTTTTTCTCTTTTTATGTTTCTGCGCTATACTTGTTTCGATTCTGGGTCCGGGTGTGGGGTTGACCGAGTGGGGGTGGCACTGGAGGGGTGCGTAATTGCTCATGTGACTATCCTGTTATATAACTGCATTGCCTCACTGCCTGAGATTTTACTTCCATTGCTGTTTTAATGATGCTGCTGCTCACCCGTGTGGTGAAGATATCGTGCGGACTCGAATCTCCTTGGTTCTTATTCTTCACTGACTTTTTCCCTGATAAAATTATTTTGAAAACCCTAAAATTAACCTTCACTTCTCCTTTCCCTGGGGTCAAGGATCGCTCCAGGGTATACTTCATATATCGTTGCTAATCTTGACCGTTGAAGCACAGGGGCCGTAATGTTTGTATCAGTGCTTAACCGTATCGTGCCCGGCCTGAAGGTTGTAGGCCCGTATTTGTTCTTTCAATATGCACGAATAAAGGTTTTTTAAAAATAAATAAATAAATAAATAAATAATAAAACTGTAAATATTGCTTCAAAATTATGCGCACAGAATGCTATGTGATACACAATTATGCAGCTTGCCACGACACTTCAAATGCTTGCTAAAACAAATGGTTGCGCACACTAAATAACTAGTGAAACGATTAGACAACACGCTCAGTTTCTTATATAAACACTTCTTGAACGAAACATGTACATTAGGGGGTTTGGGGGGGGCAGGCGACCGTAGGGAGTCCCCACCCCCGGGCAGTTTGGGAGGGGGTGTGTGTGGGGGGGGGGGGGGGGGGGTGGTTTTGCTGTCCCCGCGTGGCCTTTTTTGAATTTGGGCTCTTTAGTAGCCCAAATGTAGCCCAAATGTAGCCCAAATATAGCCCAAATATAGCCCAGGTATAAATACTTTGGGCGCCTGCTCCCGGCCACCATTTTAGGTTTGGTGACCTGGTGGCCGGGAGCTAGGCTAGTGGCGTGTTTTTTGTGAGCAGTTCGAGGGTTGTTGGTTTTGGTTTGCGATGGCATCTCACGATTTCAGAGTTCTCGAGGCTCTCAGGCTCTTGTCGGAGGCGGGCCGGATGGACCTAGTAGTCGGGGAGGTTGCGGGGCCGTCGCGTCCTACGCGGCAGGCCTCGGCCGGAGTGGCGGCTGCAGTGGCCGCGTGTACATCGCCGAAGTGTTCCATGCAGATGCCGGAGAGTGAGCGGGGACGCCCGCGTGTGAGAAAGGCGGTCCCCGCTCGTTATGGCCAGCCGTGTCGGGCGAAGGTGTCGGGGGAGGCGGGTGTGGAGAATGCGGCGGGCTTGGGGCGGGTTTACTGTTGACAGCAGCGCGTTCCCTGTCATCCCCCGTGGTGGGGGTTAAGCGCGGGGGCGGGCGCGGCACGAAGAGACGTTCGTCGTCTGTGCCGGAGGCTCCTTTATGTAGCGCGAGGGAGGGGGGGAACGGTGCTGAGTGTAGGCGGGCCGGCGGGCTTGGCGCAGGATGCAGGAAAGGAGCGTAGGAAGGTTCTTTCTGCCAGGCCAGCTGGGATTGGTTTGGGGGATAGTTCTTTTGTCGCTAGGAGTTCAGGTGGGCAGGACGTAGGGCTGGGGTCTTCAAGGAGGCAGGTGCCAGATACGAGGGGTTTGGTGAGGTATTCTGAGGCGGGCGTGGCAGACGACAGGCTCCGGGTGCATGGAGAGGCAGAGCCTAGTAGCCCCTTGTTGTTTTCTCCGGGCTCTTCCGTAGGGGGCGCGGTTTTCTCTGTGGGGGCGAGCTCTCTGGGAGAAGGGGAATGGGCGCAAGTGGAGGGGTGGTGTCCGGCGCAGGATTTGAGGTTACAGGGGGAGCAGGGGACTTCGGAGAAGTTACTGGCCCCGGGAGGGGTTGGTTGGCATTCACCGAGCGAGGAGTTTGTTGGGAGGGCTGGGGAAGGGGGGGTCGGAGAGGAAGGTTGGTTTTTGGGAGAAGGGGATGCAGCTGGGGGGGGCTTTGAGGGAGAGGGCCTGGACATTTTTCCCTCTTGGGCTGAAGGTGTCCGGGGTCTTGGTGGGGAGGGTGCATCTGGGTGGTCAGGCGCTCGGGGGCAGGACAAGATGGAGGGTGACATGGCGAGGGTGGTTTATGGGGCGAGCGGTCGCGAAAGTATGAGGTCGGGCAGGTCGCTGTCTCTGGGGGAAGGGTATGGCGAGGTTTCGGCGTCCGCTTTGGGGCACGCTATGCTGGAGTGGAGCGGGGATGAGGAAGAGATGGTGTCGTCGCAGCTCGTGGGGGCGGGGCGAGCGGGTTTTTCTGGAGGTGGTCTATCAGGCGAGGGTTTTTTGAGTGGTCTCGGGTCGCGGGTAGCTGGTAGTTTTCATGCTCCCGGCACACCAGTCCAAACTTTTTCTTTACAGGGTAGGACACGTAGCAGAGCAGCAGACTCGGTAGGGCGAGGTGCGGCCCATTATCGCCGAGGAGAAGGGAGGATGAGGCCTTGCGCGGCACATTCCGTACCGGCGGGGGATCCCGTCGCGGCCAGCTCACGAAGGTCCAGCGCGACCTCGCTGGCCCCAACGTCACGGCGGTCAAGGTGGATGGAGTTTTCTACTACGATGGATTGTTATGTTAAGCGAAGTAGAGGGGAGGACCGGCGAGTACAGTCGGCTCCCCCGCAAGGTGGTTTTAAGGCCGTGGAGGCCGGTGGTGCTAATTCAGGGTCCGGTAAGGCCCGTGTGGTGGAATTTGCTGAAGAGAATTTGTTGGTGGAAGAGCCAATATTGCTCGATTATCAAGAAGACATCCCAGAGGAAGGGGAAATACGGGGTTATGAGGAGGGGGGACACTCATGTTTCTCGTAGTCTGTTACAGGTTTCGGGTGTGGCACCCATTGCACAGTCCGTGGTGGTGAAATCTAAAGGAGAGCACGGCCCGTCAGCGAGGGCGCATCCTCCAAGGGATTCTTCTGAAAGGTCGGCGAGGCGGTCGGAGTCGGTCCGCACACCCTCTTTAGAGCCAGGTGAGAGCGCTAAAACACAGGCCAAACCTATTATGGTGTCTGTGGGGTCTGGGGAGGATGGGGGAGGGGGTGTGTCGGAGGGGAGATTATATAGAGGGAAGTATGTGAAGGATACAGGGGTTGGCACGGGGACGGAAGGAACGTTTCCTGGGGCCAAGGTGGAGAGTGGGTCAAATGCAGAGGCAGGTGATGGTAAGGACAAGCCGCAGAGCAAAGAGTTAAAGATCAAGAAGCTCCCTTATATGGGGGTGACTAAGCCTCTAGGTGCTCATTTAATGTTAGCAACAAAGGAGCGTATTTGGAAGGGCGAATATGTGGAGATTTTGAAGCTTTTACACAGGGAGGTGAGGTCTAAGGAGGGCTCTAAGGAAGAGGAGTACGAATTGGCTAAGCGCCCAAAGGTGCCGCTGACGATTGAGAATTGGACGGCAGCATTTTTAATTTATGCTAGTGTATACTGTGAAAAGTTTCCCGAGCGCTGCGTGGCCATATTCAAGTATATGGATGTTATACGGAAGGCCCAGATTACAGGTAATGGTTACGCTTGGGCACAGTATGACGAGAAATTTAGGGCCCGTATGGCTTGGGATTCAGAAGCGAAATGGGGTGAGCTAGATAATGACCTGTGGCAACATACCATGGGGGCCGCGCCAGGAGGTAAGACTATTTTTACGGCTAGTGGTCTGCCTCTAGTTTATCGGCCCTTTCAGGGAAAGCCCCCCCGGGGTGGGGTGGGAGGGTCAGCCGCATCACAGACTGGGGTCGGGGCATGTTGGGACTTCAACAAAGGCCTTTGTACTCGGGAGTATTGTAAATACCGGCACGAGTGTTCCAAGTGCGGCAAGCGGCACCCTCTCGTCAACTGCTGGGGCGGACAGCAAGGGCAGCAAGCGGGTGCAGGGATGTCTGGCAATGCGCAGCAGTCGCAGGGTGGACAGGGGGTAGGGGCGCACAGGGTTCTGGGCCAAAGGGCTCCTACGCCAATTAAATTGGCTCAGCTCGAGGAAGCATTGGAGGGCTACGGGGATTTGGTGGCAAAACAGACTCTTTTGGATAGTTTCAAGTGGGGTTTTCATTTGGGGTACCACGGGCCCCGGCAGAGAAGGTGGGCGGATAATTTGAAATCCGCATCAGAGCACAAACTGGTGGTGCGTGAGAAATTGTGTAAAGAAGTGCAGGAGGGGAGGATGGCAGGCCCGTTTGGAGAGTGGCCAGTTCATAATTTGATCATTTCCCCTATTGGTGTGGTGCCCAAGAAAGAGGAGGGGCAGTTTCGGCTGATTCAACATTTGTCATGGCCTGAAGGGTCGTCAGTAAATGATTTTATTGATGAAGACGCTGCTTCGGTGTCATACTCCTCAGTTGACGTCGCCATGTCACTTGTCGTGACCGCGGGCGCAGCTGCAGGCATGGCAAAGTGTGATATCAAGTCGGCTTTTCGGCTGCTCCCGGTTCATCCGGATGACTGGCCTTTGTTGGGTATACAATTCGAGGGCAAATGGTATGTGGACAAGGCGCTACCTATGGGTTGCTCGGTGTCATGTGCTCTTTTTGAACTGTTCAGCACTTTTTTGCAGTGGTTTTTCACGCATCGCACTGGTCACAGCCGGGTCACCCAGTATTTGGATGATTTCTTTTTTGTGGGTTCTCCGGGCTCTTCGGAGTACCGGCATGCTCTGGATTCTTTTCAGGAGCTTATGGGGGAGTTGGGGGTGCCGTTGGCTCCGGAGAAAACAATGGGGCCTGATACTGTCATCTCCTTTCTGGGTATTGAGCTTGACTCAGTTGCGATGCAGGCTCGTTTGCCTGAGGATAAGAAATCCAAAATGTTGGCTTTGCTGGACGCGATGTTGGCCCGGCCGAAGGTGACGGTGAAGGACATCCAGGTGTTGTTAGGCCATTTGAATTTTGCTTGTAGGGTGGTAAGGGCGGGGCGGACTTTCTGTAGGCGCCTGGGCCGGGCTTTGGCGGGTCAGCATTTACCTCACCATCACGTGCGTTTGTCAGCAGGCGTGAAGGAAGAGCTGCGTATGTGGTCCTTTTTCTTGCACTCCTTTAACGGGGTACCATTGGCCAGGGACGAGGATGTGCAGTGGGATGTGCAAATGTTTTCAGATGCAGCGGGCAGTTATGGTTTTGGCATTTACTGGCAGGGGCATTGGTGTGCAGAGAAATGGCCACAGGAGTGGAGGAATGGTGGGCGGAGCATTGCTTTTTTGGAGCTTTTTCCACTTTGGGTGGCTTTGACCATTTGGGGCAAGGAGCTGGAACATAAGAGGGTCCTGTTCCGTGTGGACAACATGGCGGTGGTGCAAATAGTCAATAGGCAGTCAGCCAGGGATGAGCAGATTTTGAAATTGATGAGGGTGTTCGTTCTGGGCTGTTTGCGCTATGATATTTCATTTAGGGCTTTGCACGTGCCAGGTGTGGACAATGACATTGCGGATGCTTTGTCTCGTTCACAGTGGGGGAGATTCCATGGGCTGGCCAAGGAGGCGGACAGGACACCGACCCCGGAGCACCTCTGGTCTGTCGGCAACGTAGGGTATTTCAACTGGTGGTAGGTTCTTTGTCTGTTTCCACACGTACAGCATATGCATTGGCATGGAAGGAATTTTTGTCTTCAGGAGCTTGTAGGAGGGAGGAGCTGTGGCGCAGTTCGGAAGATGTGGTTCAATTTATCCTTGACCTCATTGAGAAGGGTCTGTCCAGAGTCACTATTGCTGGGAAGCTGGCAGGGATTGCCTTCATGGGTAAGCTTTTTTGGGGCTATTCCCCGTCTGCTGGGGAAATAGGACGCAGGATGCTTGAGGGTTGGGCTAGAGAGCGTGGTGGAACCGTGATGTCTCGTTTACCTATCTCCTGGCAGACGTTAGCACGTTTGTTGACAGTTTTGCCTGTAGTTTGCAGAGATGATTTTGAGGCTTCGTTGTTTGCTACCCTTATGGTGTTCATGTTTTTTGGGGCGTTTCGGGTTTCTGAGCTCCTTGGGACCAAGGTAAAGCGGGGTATTCGTTGGCAGGACGTGTTCTTCTCGGACACAGGTGTGAACATTTGGTTGCCTAGTTCCAAAACAGATCAGAGGGGGGTTGGTAAGGGGGTGTGGTTAGAAGCAGGAGCCCCTAGTTGTACATGTCCGCTGCATTTGGCGAGGCAATGGAAGACACACTCAGGGGGCGATTTGGTTTTCCGACACATGAATGGGGCGCGCGTCTCTGACTATCAGCTGCGTATGGTCCTGCGCAAGGGGTTACAGCATATTGGTTTGGATGGGGCCCAGTTTGGGACGCACTCTTTTAGGATTGGGGCGGCGACTGAGGCGCATAACCGGGGTTGGTCTCAGGGCGATATAATGCGCTTAGGGCGTTGGTCATCAGCCTGCTTTAACAAATATGTAAGAGAAAATGCTCCACAGGCGCCTGCGTCCACCTCTTTGGTTTGAGTCTCATGCTTGTTTTTCTTTTCAGGTTCGGTGGCTGGGCCACACACAAAGGAATTGACGGTGTGGATTGTGGGGCATTCCTTCGTCAAGTGGGCGCACGTTCAAGCGTGCAAAAGTTATTTTCGGGGGAGTTTGGGTTTTAATAGCAGCCTTTTTCGAATGATCTGGAAAGGGAAGGGGGGTATGCTTTGGAGGGAGCTGATTCCATGTTTGAATAAAGCCATGGTGAGGGGACAATGCCAGGATATTCTTTTAATACATTTGGGGGAGAACGATCTTTGCAGTGTGAAAGGGGTGGTATTATTGCGTGCCATGAAAAGGGATTTGGCGTTGTTGAAGGAGCAATGGTCCGGTTGTCATGTTCTCTGGACAGAATTGGTCCCGCGGAGGGTGTGGACAGGGGCTTTGAATCCCAGGGCTATTGACAGGTCTCGGAAGAAGGTGAATATGGAGATCTCCAGGTTTTGTCGAGATTTGGGCTTTGGGAGAGTGACACACAAAGATATCCGTTTTGAGGCGGTAGAATTTTTTCGTGGAGATGGGGTTCACTTGTCAAGGTTGGGCATGGACCTTTATTTGTTGGAACTTAGGGAGGTTTTGTCTCGGTGTTTGAATGTACAGAATCCGGCTCATGGTGTTTAAAGCCCACTGTTGTTTGGGGGGCAGAAAGAGGGGTGGGTGGTGGTTTCACCGCCCCTCTCTTTCTGGGTGGCGGGGGTTATGGTGAATTCTGGACAGTTTTACCGGAGGTTGGTGGAGTTATGTTGTTGAGTTGGGTTATCGACAGGGAAAGGTTAGGTTGGTAATTTTAGTTCGGTTACACAGTTTGGGGGCAGATAGCTGTAAAGGGGCAGGCAGGGGAGTTTGGTTAACGGAAGGTTTGTATTTAGAGATTGTTGGGGGGGTTATACAGGAGTGTAATGTTTTATAATGTTTTATATTGTTGTAATGTTGTAATGTACGGGCGGGGGCGGGCTCGAAGGTATTTAGGGGAGGGGGCGGGGGGCGGGGCTAGGCATGTTATATTTAGTGAGGTCTAGTTTTGGAAGGCGTTTCGGCCAAGGTTTTTATATTGTAATGTGCACCTGTTTCCAATAAAGCGGCCTTTTACACACAATATTTTGGTCAGTGGCCTGCTTCCCCCCCCCTCCACCCCTCCCTCCCAAATTAACATGTTATGCTGCCTTTGAGATGCCCGTAAAGCACTTGCAAAACCTTCTCATAACCATAAAAAAGAGTTAAAGGAAAGCCACGCTTTTTTTTGCAGATGGCAGTTAAGCGCAGTTTTATACGGCAATGCACGTTTAGGAGGACACTTTCCTTTGATGTGTACAGACACATTTTTATAATGTACTTTAAAAATAATATAATAAATTTTTTAAATGCACCAACACGACCTCCAATAAAACAGGAAACAGCCAGTCATTTTTGTAAGTTTTTTTTTTTTATCGGCTAACAAGGCTAACAGTTCCCTTTAGGTTACCTTTATTGTTTGGAATACGTGCACACCTTCCTTCCTATCAAAAAGGGTGCGCCAAGAAGTCTTTAGTGTGCGAGAGGTTAGAATTGTTTCTCAGCGTGATTTCAAAGGATTCTGCGACGGTACAATAAAGAGACAAGTTGCACTGTAGTTAGGATCGCTATCATTGGTAGGAGCTGAATGTGGACATTTGATTGGCTTGTAGACAGTGAGTGATTGGCCATAAACAGCAGGATGGAAAAACTTCCCACACAGAATGGAACATCTTTCTGAAGCTGCAAAGCCCTTTGTTGTCGCTATGAAAGCGCTTTTGCTGTTTCTCTGACACTCACGAGAGTTTATAGAAGAAATAGTTTAAAAATGTCCTATACACCAGTATGCCATTAATTTCACATGTGTATCAGCATTGTAAAAAGTATGGAGTGACATTCTGCTTTGGGTCCCGCACAAAAGTAGATTAAGGCCCCAATGTTTGTATAATGAACTGCACTGAAAAAACGATGCACCTTGTCCTAGAAGGGCAACATATTCTCTTGATAGTCTACACACAAGTGATTTACGGATGCGATTAGAGAAAGTGTCCGCTAAAAAAAAAAATGTAGGGATTAAACATTGTGTGTTGTTTCTAGCTAAAAGTATGCAATTTGCCATCAACCTTGTGGTCAAAGTATGACGATGAGAGAAACGTGAACAAACGCGTGTATCCATGTAAAGCTAAAGAAAGCCCAATGAAATAATAAACGTGTCGTATAAACTAAGAGATGCAGCCGCGCATGCTGACATTGCATCAGCAAAAGCACGCAAACATTAGTTAAAAGGAGTCCGATGCCAGCCAAAAGAAGTTTCAGCCATAAAAGCGGCTGGAGAATGAGTAATTGGGCCATGGGATACAGTTAATAGCAACACGCCCTGAAAAAGCTAGAACCAATAGAAACGAAGAAAAACTAAAGTGACAAGCACACAGACAAATAGGAAGAGAAGGTGAGATCCAAGTCCCTTTAAGATATATTGAATACAGTAGATTTTACAAGCACAGCACAGGCACGGTGCAGGCGAAACCTAAAAAATGACCTTTACTTTGCTAAAAATTAATTCTGTCTGCAGAAGAGAGGTGAAGTTGTTCCACTGAAGGTGGGACTAACAAGGGGCATTGATTGGAACAAGATTGTTCGGATTTTGTTAATCATAGGTGAATAGAATATTGATTTAACAATCACAGCAGGAGACGCGGCCAGAGGGCACAAATAAGGGCTGAATCGGACTAGTTTTAAGAGAGACCTGCATGCTACAAGGATTTGTAAAGTACGTCTTGACCAATGGTTGAGTTGGGAGTGATCGGAGGGGCACGGAGTGCCCATATATATATATATTTTTTAAGAAACACAGTCCCCCTACTTTTTGTAAAAAAAAAAAAAAAAAAACGTCCCGGGTTGGTGAATTCTGACAGCTAAAATGCTTCAGCTGTAGTGTAAGACAGAGAGACTCCTGCGCTGTGAAACCAAGTGCTGGGCTTTCAGCTAAACAAGCCTTTTTGCCAGGGTACCTGCTTGCATGAGAGAAATGTAAATGTCTACAACTGGTCAATCTGCAAATGTAAAGGATGTTGGGAAGCCCATATTTACTTTAATTAACAGAATCACTTGAAGCTGCCTGATGACACATTCAACCTTTTTGAGTGGTATTGCAAGGAAGTTCCCATCTGAGCAGTTTCCTTTTAAAAGACAGTCATTAAAAAATTGCATTACATACAGTCTGAGTATTACTAAAATCTATATTTTGGAAACACTTTTTTATCTTAAACCTTTATACCCATTTTGTAACAGCCCATGTTATAATGTGTGTAGCGTAAGTTTAAACAAGCATTTGCAATGCAATAGGTCTCACAATTGCGAGATTTTTAGCTATTGGCATTGCAAATGACAATGCCTTTTATTTATGTGTTTAAAAAACCTGCAATAATAAAAGGCATTGTCATTTGCAATACCAATAGGTCTAAGTTTCTAAAATGCAAGACCTTTTGCATTGCAAATGCTTGTTTAAATGACTGTCACAGCCCTACACTCGGTTTCCTCATCCCCAATCCAACATAGCCGCCATTAGTCCTTTTGAGTCAAATCATGTTCTTCTCCTGTTACAAGGAATCCAAACTAATGCAACATGACTTAGTTTATTCAAAGGGTTCTTTGCTCCTTCAGTATATTTTGCCTTAATTGTCCCTGGATCTTCAGTTCTTTGATCCTTCCAAGCCGGTTTTCACCATTCCTCCTTGAGCCACTTTCTTTATCATCATCATCTTGGACATCAGAAGCTTCCCAGTAGATTGTTAATGCCATTTTCTGTCCGCTGCTCTCTACCATCCCCACCCCCTCTCTTTGCCCACCTTCAAATTACAGGACAGTTGCAGTACAACTGCAGTCTGCTACCATCCACTTGTAAAGCTTCACATTGTTATGCATCTCTTCTTTAAAGCCACACCTACTGGTATTGCCAATGCTCGACTCCATCGCCGACTTTGTCAGTACACACGCCCTCGCCTCCACAGACTACATCCTTCTCGGGGACCTGAACTTCCACCTACAGAACAACAATGACCGCAACTCCACCACCCTGATCGCCAACCTCGGACTCAGGCAACTCATCACAACGCCCACCCACTCTGCAGGCCACACGCTTGACCCCATCTTCTCCGCAAGCTCCCACGTTTCCTTCAACCACACCACCGAACTCTACTGGACCGACCATCGCTGCATCCACTTCACCTTCTGGAGACCCACCACGCACAACCGCACCCAACAGACCCCCCGCCGCTGCTGGAGCAAAGTCACCGAAGACCAGCTTATCACCACCCTCAAACTGAGCCCACCCGTCGAGCCCACCCGTCGACCCCACCGACCCAGACTCCGCCACCCGCAACCTCATACAATGGATCGACGACTGCGCCAACACCCTCGCCCCGATCAAGAAACCCTCCAACAGACACACCAGCAAGAAAGCCAGCTGGTTCTCTGAAGACCTCCAGGCCTCCAAGCAAACCTGCCGGAAGCTAAAGAAGAAATGGCACCGTGAACAGACATCGGACAGCTACGCAGCCCACAAGAACGCCACCTGCAGACACTATCACCTCATCAGATCTGTCAAAAGAGCCTCCTTCAAAGACCGCCTAGACAACAACGCACACAACAGCAAAGAGCTCTTCAACATCGCAAAGGAACTCTCCAACTCCAGCTCCAGCTCCAACACCAACGACATCCCACCTTCGCAAGACCTGTGTGACTCCCTTGCCACCTTCTTCCATCGCAAGATCGCAGACATCCACGACAGCTTCAACGCCATGACCGTCCCGAAAACCACCGAGACCTCCGTCCCCATGGCCACCATCCGCACCAACCACCTGCTCTCCTGGACCAACATAAACAACGACAACACCATCAAAATCATGAACACCATTCACTCCGGATCTCCGTCAGACCCATGCCCTCACCACTTCAACAAAGCCAGCACCACCATCGCACCCCACCTCCGGAAAGCCATAAACATCTCCTTCGAGACAGCGACCTTCCCAGAGATCTGGAAGCATGCCGAGATCAACACCTTACTCAAAAAACCCAAGATTGACCCCAAGGACCTCAAGAACTTCCATCCCATCTCCCTGCTCCCGTTCCCGGCGAAGGTCATCCAGAAGACCGTCAGACAATTGACCTGCTACCTCGAGGAGAACAGCATCCTAGACCCGTCCCAGTCCAGGTTCCGCAGCAACCACAGCACCGAAACTGCCCTCATCGCCACCACCGATGACATTAGGGCCCTGCTGGACAACAGAGAAACCGCGGCCCTCGTCCTCCTGGACCTGTCAGCCGCCTTCGACACTGTCTGCCACCGCCCCCTACGCACATGCCTCCACGACGCTGGGATCCGAGACAAGGCTCTGGGCTGGACCACCTCCTTCCTCTCCGGCAGAACCCAGAGCGTCGGCCTCCCCCTTTTTCGCTCCGAAGCCACGATATCATCTGCGGGGGCTCATCCCTCAGCCCGACATTGTCCCTCGGCCAAACTCCTGAAACGACTTCAACGCATCCAAAACGCCTCTGCACGCCTGATTTAGGAAACTCACTCAGGGGTACCCCCTTTTTCCACAAATACTGAACCAAACGGTGTACAGCTGTGCTTCTTGTGAAGAGCAGGGAACAGTCACACACAGCAAAGTTAGCCAGCGGCTGAAGTGAGCTGACCCAGTGCCACACGTGGGATGCTGTAGTGGGCAGAATTAACAAGCATTGAAAATGCAATAGGTCTCGTCTTTTGATTAGGTTAAAGCCATTTGCTTTGCTATACAATACCATTAGCAAAGCAAATGGCTTTAACTTCTATCTTGCACTCACCAGCGTATACACTCTGCAATCCTGCAGCTTGAGACTTTGAGGTCATAGCTGCCAAGGTTTCAGATTGCTATGTGTGACATTTTCATAATTTCTGTGTAATTATGAGTGACATTTCAATGACTATGAGTGACACTTTCTTGCGAGCAAAATAAAGTAATGAAGACTAGGGAAACATAAATATCAGAAATGACAGCCATTTGAGCAATGAGAAACTCTAAGAAGACCATAAAACTTCTCCAAAGCCCCAGAAATGGATGCACAATAACCAAGAAGGACTTTGTGACTGCAGTTCTCAGCAACTGAGGACAGGCACTGCAGCTGCTCAGAAGATGATCTCATTTATCTGATCATTCATGAGCGTACACTAGCCTAAAAAGCAAAGTTTTTTAGCATATCACAGTGCATTCGGTAGCAGGCTGGGACCTCATAGCACTATAATACAGTTGCCACTGTTCACCACTGAGCCAACCAGTACTGTGAAAAAAGTTTACCCCTGGCATTTTTTTTTGTTTTTTTTTTGAAACCGTTTATTGCAATCTCAAGAATATACAAGTATGGGCCTACAACCTTCCGGCCGGCCGCTAGAATGACAGGAGCATATGACATACGTTCAAAAACACTTGGCCTTGCAGAGAAGCAGAATCAGGAGGTATCAACGTCGTGGGCCACATCACTCTGACCCCACAATACGGTTTCATTTTATACAAACAACACGAAAAATCACACCCGCAAGGCAACCCGCAATCGAAAGTAACAGCACGTGCTCCCCGAATGGGGGACCCCAGCCATACCCCTGGCATTTTGGAAGAATAACATGCCTCTTGTGTAAACTAACTGGATTAATTGCAGTGACCTAATACATAGCTGTCAAATTTTGAGACTGATTATGTGTGTCATAGCCATATATTCAGTCTTCTTACATGTGACATATAAATGTCTTATGTGTGGCACTTTTAGTGATGCATGTTAGAGAACCAAGAACTGAATAGAAATCAACAGTTATGCCCATGTAGTAAGATAGTTTTCACAAATTAGCCCATGTTGTGGTACGAAAACTGCCTCAAAAGTGCCCAATGCTTCTAAAGTGCCTACACAAGATCACTGGCCTACTTTTTGCTAAGAGGGTCAAAGGGCAGGTACATTTGGAATAGTAAGAACCAATAAAATACATGTTTTGCGACTAGGATTATAGTTTAATAAAGTTGTATGTTATGTCTAGCACACATTACAGTTAAAACAAATGGTTTGTTAAGTCAAAACAGTTAATCAATGACAATGCTTGGTAATCTCAGTGAGTCGCCACCAAAAAAAACTCGAATCCCTGTGCCACTGTCATGAAAGCAACATCTGATCCATCCCCACTGCTAAGCTGAACCATGTTAAGTATTTTAAAATGGTTATGATTAACATGGAAAACGAAATTTGAGAGTTTCCTTTAAGAATACGTGCATTCGCTAGTTTCAAGAGAAAACTATTCAACTGTGGCGCTGTGCTTAAGGTCAATGATAGATCATTTGTAGTGGCATTAGTAGAACAGTGTCAAGTGAACGTTTAGGCCAGCATAGCGAAATTATGTTACATCAGCCCGCCGGCCTGAGAAAAGTGTTGTTGTGCCGTGAATGTTGTGTGTGTGTGTGTGTGTGTGTGTCACTGACTGGCCGCGCTATGTGCAAGTCTGTATGTGGCTGCAAGTATAGTTGTGACTCCTGTGTGCGTGGAACTTTGTAGAAGGTTGGAAGGCAAGTTGAGCACAGTTTTGCAAGTTTATTAACAATAACTTCGTACTCCATGCCCCTCACTAATTTCAGAGCAAGGCACACTCTTACTTGAAATGAATTTAGCTTCAGACAGCTCGAGAGCAGCTGCATTTAGTGAGTTCACGCGGTGTCAGTTGCCTGCTCCCCTCTCTCTGTGTTGACTGGCCCGGGCCAACGGACAACATCAGGCTGGCTCGTGCCTGGCCAGCCGGCAGCGCATATTCAGTCAGGCCTGTCCCGGTGCTCCGGCCTGCAAACGAACCACTCTGGCCGCCACAGTCAGTCTGGGTGTTCTGAGTGACTCCTCTGCCTCCAGTGCAGCCCGGGCTGTGGTGGGCCCGGCTGGTTCGGTCGCTCACGTCACTGCAGACCGTAGCATGCATTACCACACCGGCAGTGGAGCTAATCAACAGCAGGGGCCCATTTCCGAATTCAGCTACATCCCGCTCACGCCACGGAAGGCAGTCACCACCCCTGACTGGTGAAAGTGAAAGTATGCCTCACTGCCAGCCGCGCAGTAATTAAATACAGTGATACTTTCGGTGAGGGAGGGAAAGCGAAAGCACGCCGCCATACGGGCTGTCTACATGCGCATGCATTTTTTTGTCCCTCCATGACAATACAAAGCTATTTGGCAATATTTGCGCATGCGCTGCTATCGCCAGGCAACCCAGCTTAGTTGCCATGACTATGGAAAGCTTAGCACAAGATGGCGTCGGACTGTCCGCTGTCCGTACATGCACGCCCATGCTGTTAGGTTTGGACAAATGGTGAGAGCAGCCATTTTTGTCCATCCCTACGCGTGCACGCAAAGCTTTCCGAGAATCGATCGCAAAAGTCACTCGCCATGGCGAGTGCAGCGCATGCGCTGCTATCGCCATGCGAGACCTAAAAATGTGAATGAAACAACAAACCAGTGGATGAGGAGGGATGGCTGAAAGGCCCTGTAATGCAGTACATTAAATACAAAATTTCAGTAAAACTGAAAGGTCCTAGTTAACACCAGATCTAACACCTCCTGCAACTTTCAAAAAAATCCAATGTCCAAAAAGGCAGCAGAAAATAAACCTCTTCCTGCCACAAGTCTAATTGATCAAAATAGACTACTTAGATACTGAAGTATAGCGCCATCATGGTGAATGGCGTAACATAATGGAAATCGGACGACTAAGCCAAGGTGCCAAAAACAGCTGAAGGATTCAGACCATCTGTGGGTGCGTGAAGCCAACAAGAAGTCTACGAAACTGCACGAGTACTAAATGCTTCCTAACTTGTAACCGTTTTGTAAAAATAGTAATACTCAACTTGTAAAATTAGGTAAGTCATGTCTCTTTGTAAACCTTAATTAATGTTTCTCAGTGAAACATAGGATGTCCACCAGGACTGGATCATATTAAACTAAGTTGCAAACTAATACTCAGATGTTTAAATGAAGGTACAGCAACACCATAACCACACCACAGTCTGAAGTCATAATTCAAAAAGAACAACAAAGCCCAACCTGGAATCTAGAATATCTCATCCAGTGACATGACAAGCTGGTTCCTGGAGGAGCCACGAAGATGATGCAGCACAAAGTTGTCCCCGCTTTACACTTCACAGTCACCAGAATGTTCACAAGACACATAAAATAAACATGCACTTTGCACAGGATTCTTACGTGGCACAATGATTAATGAAAACATTTTGCTTGACATTACTACTAACGAGTATATTATAGAATCTGAGCGTTTACTCACATTATGGGTTTTAACAATGTTAATGGAGTCAATGTCTGATGATGAATAAATACACTTTTCTTGATTAGCAGACATTTATTCAATATAAATGCCTTGGAACCAAACAACTGACGTATGTCTAATAAAGTGATTGACATTAACAGTTTAAAAGTTGAGGAGAGAAGAAACGATCGTCAAGTTATAATGCTTTTGCTGATGCTAAATGACTCATGATCCCTACACATGTGTGTTGTAATTGACCTTCCCTTTTTTCCACCATCATGGTTCCTTCCTTTCTCCCCACCCCTCCTTCTCTTCTCCTCTTCCGTTCTTCCTATTGTTGTGAAGATTCTATCGTGAGCTCCTGGAACATAACGGTCATTCCTGGGCCATGGATGTCGTGTGAAGCGTTTGAATAAAGTTTCTTACCTCACGAATGCTTCATTATTTCACTGGCGACGAGTGACGAGTCTTCGTTGCGTGGAGGGCAACTCAGCGACATCCCCTCCTATTGTAGCCCAGATGAGCAGAGGAAATCTGGAGTCGGAAAAGTTTTTTGGGGATGAGAAAAGGTGTTTGATGACCGTCATTCCCTGTGAGAAGAATCTGCGCAGAAGAAGGTATTCCTGAGGTGTTGAGGGAAGCTATTTGGGAGGAGCTTGTGTGTTTCCCAAGCAAATCTGATGCTTCGCTGGGTCTGCCCCCGGGGAGGAATTCCATCACAGACAAGAAGTTGTGCTTACAGATCCTTCAGCGCGGAAATTCTTTGGAAGGGGTACACCGGTCAGTTTTCAAGCGATTCCTCTGCCATCGGTGAGTTTGTGAGGAAATAGAGGGTTGGAAGGTAATTGCCATGGAACTTAAACTATTTATGGAGTGCAGTTAATGGAATGAGTTCCTCGTCAGTGGTGATTAATAGGAACACTGAAGCCTGAGTATACCGCTTTTATAAGTGGATGAAAGGTTTGCGCACATGTGGATGAGGAAATATTTTTTGTGAAGGAATCCACTAACAGTTCATATTTTAAGTGTATCTTTAGTCAGATCACTTCTTGTCAGCATATAAAGTATATCTCGTATTCTATTTAAGCGATGTGGTGGCAGCTTTTCATCGTCAACTTGAGTTTTATTTTTGTGGCAGTACAGAAGATCTTCCTGGTAAAGGATTGTTGGGAAGCAGAGTGTCTTTACTGGAACATACGTGGAAGAATATTCGTTGCTTTCCTGACTGTCGTATTTAGCCCAAGTCATCATCAAAGGGTGATTAACCATTTGTGTGGTGGCAGAGAAGAATTAAGATACTATAGTGAGATTAACGAAGATTCATCTTCTGGTACCACCTGCCTTAACTGTTTTAAAAAAAAAAAAATGCTGAACCTTCTTATTCTGTCAGTATATTTGCATGGTTAATGGAAGAATACAAGAAGGAAAAATATTAATAGATCTTTTGACTGTTGTTTTATTGAATTTGGAGGAAAAGTGGTGTATTGTTCATAAGTAAATTTAGTATACAACAAGTTGTGTTTAACAATGGCAGGGGCAAGCATGAGTCAGCCTCCACCGTTTCTATCAGAGGCAGGGGAACCCAACATGCCATGGAAGAACTGGATCAAGGGGTTTGAGATGTATTTGATAGCCATCCGTGCGAATGGTTTTTCAGCATTACGTAGACAACACACATTACTGCACAATTTGGGGGCCGAAGGGAGGAAGGTATACGACAGTCATCCAGAGATTGAGGAGGATGAAGTAGAATATGGGGAAAGAGATGTGTATGCAATAACACTTAGGAAGTTAGAATCACAATTTGCAGATGAAATAAATGTAGTTTTAGAAAGACATACATTTTTTGGAAGGAGTCAAGGTAAGAATGAGTGTAGGTAACTATATAGCAATACTGAGAGGATTAGCGAACATGTGAATTTAATGATTTGACAGATTCCCTTATTAGGGATCAATTAGTAAGATGTACAAATAAGAAGATACAGGAGAAATTATTAGCAGGTAATCCAGATTTGAAAAAGGCTATTGAGATCGCAAAGAGTATAGAGCATACGGCAGTGTGTATAAAAGAAATGTCTATTACCAGTGACAAAGAGGTTAATCAAATTGGGGATGAACTCAGAAATGCATGTGCCATTAAGGAACAAAAGAACAGCGAGGTTAATCAAAGAGCAAAACAAGGGAAGATTTAGTACTGAAAACAAGCTAAAGTGCTTCAGATGTGGAAGCTCGGGGCATCTTGCTAATAATATTGCTTGTTGGGCAAGAACAGCTACATGCAGAAAGTGTAACCGAAAGGGACATTTTGCGCGTATGTGTAAAGACATGTCGGCAGAACAGTCAATGTTATTGGAACAGATGACGAAGATAATAGTAAATTTGTATTACAAGTTAATGTGGAGGGAAATAATGATGTACATATGGTTAACTTACCCAAATGTGAGATGGAGTTGGACGGAAGAAAAGTAGAAGTTTTTGCAGACTCATGTTCTCCATTCACATTTATTAACAGGGAGACATTTCATTCAAAGTGTAATGTCCAGGAAGTACCACTTGTTCAACCTGATGTTGTTCCGGTAGGGTACAACAAAGACCCTATACCTTTGGAAGGTGTGGCTGTCATGAAGATTATCTTTAAAGACAGAAGCACTGTGGGTAAGGTATATGTAGCCAAACGCGGCTCTAATCTTTTAGGATGGGCACATCAAAAAGATTTAGGAATCAAATTAGATCCCACCGCAGAGGTACCTGTCTTGTTGGTAGATGAATCAGTATGTGGTACAGAACTACTTAACGAATTTCCTGAAGTATTTACGGACAATCTGGGATGTTTGAAAGATTTTCAACATAAAATAATTGTAAAAAATAATGCCAAACCTGTAGTGCACAAGTGCAGGAACATACCAATATTGTTGAAGGATCCCCTTAGGCAAGAAATAGACAAACTAGTCAGTCAAAGGCTATTTGAGCCTATAGGGTGCTGAGTGGGTGGCTCCCATAGTGATTACATCCAAACCCCACAGCAAAGCCATCAGAATGTGCATAGATTTGAGGGAATTGAATAACAATATTTGGATTGACAGGCATCCCTTACCGAACATAAATGAAATGCTAAGCCAGATAGGGGATGCTGAGTTGTTTTCGGTTATAGATTTATCCTCAGCTTATCACCAAGTGAGGCTTCATCCCTCTAGCAAACCCTTGACGTCATTCATTACACAGTTTGGTGCATTTAAATTTTGTAGGATGCTGTTCGGACTTGCATCTGCAGCAGCGGTGTTACAGAGGGCAATGCAAAAAATCCTGGAAGGAGTTAACCGCGTGTTGTGCTTCCAGGATGATTTGTTGATTTTTGGAAAGGATGAAAAGGAACACAATGAGACTTTCAGGATAGTTTTGAACAAGCTGAAAGATGCAGGACTAACCTTGAAAAGGGAAAAATGTATGGAGGAGCCAAGATGGCGACCGGGACGGCAGCGTAGACTCCCGGCTCCGTGAACCTCCGCATCCCGCACGGATATCCTGCATGAGATCCTCAGCCTGCGCTACGCGTTCGTATTTGTGAATGAGAGTGGCAACCGACCGTGTGACTCCGAAGTTTCTGGCGGCGGTACCGCCGGAGAAATGTGCCTTTGAAATTTGTGGCCCGTGCAGCCCTGGAGCCAGGACCTCGAGTGGACGCCTTGGCCGGGTGGCAGTTCAACAACAGCGGCCTGTGGTGACTGGGTGGAGTCGGACCACCGGAGCGGTGCACACCTCGGCCTACATTTCGCCGTGGTCGTTCCTACCGCTAAGCGTAGCGGACCGAGTGCGTGCCCGGGGTGGCAATTCTGCGATTCTCCGGTGATTGCCCCTGCCTTTGACGGTGAGCAGCCCGGACGCCGCCCGTAACTCGCCCTGATTCTTGCGGGCTGCTCCCGGATTTTCGCGGGCGCTGGTCCGTGGTGGGGACGACTGTTGCCCGTGACCACACAACGGACAATTTTTGCCTGCCCCCGGAACCCTGTTTCCAGCGACGTGGACCTTGAGGCGCTTGTCCCTGGGTCCCGGTCCCAATACGGGTCGGGCCTACCCGGCGGCCATCTTGTTATGATGAAGCCTACCATCCTGTCCACCGGGTCACAGCAGGATTGGGAGTGTGTGACTTTTGGGAGTGTGGCGGAGCGATCGCAGAGAGCTGTGCTGGGGTACGGCGACCTCCTCGAGGCTCTCAGTGCCCTTCATTCCACCTTGGTTCATGGCATCGGGGTCTTGGGGAGTAAGCTCGATGGTGTGGCATCAGCGTCGGGTCAGTTGAGGCCTGCCTGTCCACAGGTACACAGGGACTTCCCACACTGCACACAGGAGGACAATGTCGCGGCCACCCCTGAGATTAGTGAACAGCTGGAAACTCCGGACAGTATGCTTCCGTGTGATCGGCTGGCTGTGGGTCTGATCTGTTCCGGAGGTATTGGACCTGAGTGGGAGGTGGTGGCCTCGTCCCGTGCACGGCCTCCGGCGACCCAGGGAAAATTCAAGCAACAGTTGTCTACTTTGGCTGATTCCGCCTTCCTGGACCTTGTGTGCAGTGCAGATCCTGGGGCAACACTGGGAAAGACGTCCCTCCATGATGCGGACTGTGTTGGTACTCAGAGACTTCCACCCCACCTGTGTGCGTCGCTTCCCGGTCGTTTTTGGACACTCCTTTACCTTGTAACATTGGACATGGCGCTGGGTCGAGGGGTATGCATGGGCAGATTTGCAAAGAGTGGTCAAGGATAAGGCTGATCCTTCAGGGGTGGTCATCTAGTAGACGGGCGGGCTCAGGGGTTGCGTGCTCTCATGGCATAGCTATTAGTATAATTGGTGCATAATGCTCCCCATCTTTCTTTGACATGGTCGATCTTGTGCTGCTTACTGTTTGCCTTGGGGAAAACTTACCGTGCGGGAGGGAGAAGCCGGGGGCATGTTTTGAAGGCCCTCCTCCAGTTTATTAATACTCTCTCTACCCCCCCGTCTGGTGGGGTTCTTTTCTTACTCCCTTTTCTCTGTTCTTCTATATTTCGGGTCTGGTTCCAGGGCGACAGGCACACTGCTGGGGGGGGGGGGGGGCCGTACTCATCTGCAGAGGTGCAGGGTGGGGGGTTGGGGAAGGGGATTCTTTAGTCTTTACCCTTTTTTTCCATGGCCTCCTTTTTCTTCTCTGATTCTTCTTTGTTTTTCTTTTCTGGGATCAGCGTGGTACAACTCCTTTGTTGTGAATCACTGCTTTTTCATGTGTGCCACAATTTCCGGGGAGTTTTCTGGGCTTTAGGGCATGGGATTGCAGGCGTAACTGGTCATGATACTTCTCTACATCCTGCACTTCCTGTTTTAGCGCCATTGACTCGATAGATTGCCGTTTATTGTTTACGTTTGTTATTCTGCCTGCCATTTTTCGCTGCTGGGGAATTGTTTGGCACCTGATCCTTTCGTCTTTCCCTATGATAAAATGAAAGCCTTCTTAATCCTGGTGTCCTACTTGCGCCATTCACTAGCCGAGAATATATTAGCATGGAGATTCTGCTCCCCGAGATTCTGCCTGTGTCAACATTGGATCTCTGTTGCTTTGACTGCTTAGCGGCCGGCCCCGGGGGGTTGTAGGCCCATACTTGTTATTGGTTGAAATGCTAATAAAGGTTTTTCAAAAAAAAAAAAAGGAAAAATGTCAAGTGGGGGTACAATCTGCCACTTACTTAGGACATGTGATCTCTAGAGAAGGCATCAAGGCAAAGATTGATTTAGTGGAAGCAATCAAGTAAGCACCTGTACCCACCACAAAGGATGAGGTGAGGTCTTTTCTTGGCTTGTCGGAATATTATTCTAAGTTTGTAAAACATTTTGCAGACATCAACTATCCATTTGATTTGATTTTGATTTATGATTTTGTATAGCGCTGAATCACCCCTAGGGGTATCTCTGCGCTTGTAACGGCCCTACTGCATCGGCGGGCTGATTAGAAGACATAGGTTTTAAGGAGTTTTCTGAAATGAGAGATGGTCATGCAATCACGGAGATGTTGTGGTAATTAATTCCAGAAAACCGGGGCCAGATAAGAAAAAGCTTTACCGCCGCTACGCGATTTTTTTATTCTGGGGATAGAGTGTAAGTGTTTGGATCCTGACCTAAGAGAGCGTAGAGGACTGTAGTTGGTTATTTTGCTAGAGAGATAGGACGGTCCGAGACCGTTTAAGGCCTTGAAGACAATACAGCCTATCTTAAATTTCACTCTTTTCCTTACTGGAAGCCAGTGGAGCTTAGTCAAAAGGGGGCACAGAGGGAGTCCTGAGCAGGGCTCCCTTAACTAGGCGAGCCGCCGTGTTCTGCACAACCTGCAGTTTGTTTAAGG
Source organism: Triturus cristatus (assembly GCF_964204655.1). Taxonomy (NCBI): domain Eukaryota; kingdom Metazoa; phylum Chordata; class Amphibia; order Caudata; family Salamandridae; genus Triturus; species Triturus cristatus. The sequence continues at coordinate 426,177,267 of NC_140589.1, forward strand.
AGGCTTCATTGGTCGAAAGAAGCAGGGCATTACAGTAATCGATTCTACTCATAATCAAAGCCTGTATCAATGTTTTTCTAGTCGCAGGAGGAAGTAAGGGAAAAATTCTCCTGAGTAGACCCAAAACATAATAGCAGGTGCCAATCGTTGAGTTGACATGGGCATCTAGAGTGAGCTTTTGATTAATTTTAACACCAAGATTTTTTATCACTTCTTTAGGAGTAGGGGCTTTACCCAACTCCTCCAGCCACCAAGTAGGGGACCAACAGATGGCGGCACCTCCAAACAGCATAATATCAGATTTTTCAGAGTTTAATTGGAGGAAATTACTTTGCATCCAAGAGGCAATAGCCATCATGCCCTGAGAGAAGATATGTTGGATGTCAGATCTATTTTTGTCAAAGGTAAGGAGGAGTTGGGTATCATCTGCATAAGAAATGGGATTAAAACCCAGACTTCTCATAAGTTTCGCCAGAGGGGTCACATAGATATTAAAAAGAGTCGGGCTCAGACATGAGCCCTGAGGGACCCACTTGGTAACCCGGGAAGGGGCAGATTTAAAAGGGCCCAGGGTGACTGTCTGTATTCTATCAGTTAAGAAGTCAGTCAACCATTTCAGAGCGAGTCCCTGAACTCCCAAATCCTGTAACCTCTCCAACAGAATCTGGTGGGAGATAGTGTCAAATGCTGCTGAAAGGTCAAGCAGCACCAAATGTGCTGCCTGACCACTGTCCAGTGCCATCCTGATATTGTCAGTCACCTCTACTAAGGCAGTCTCCGTGCTGTGTTTGGCCCGAAAGCCCGATTGAGAAAATCAAGGGAGTGGGTGGATTCAACAAACGCCGATAGGTGTTTATTAATGTGTCTTTCTATAAGCTTGCTCTGCAAGGGAAGCAAGGAGATGGGACGGTAGTTGGTCAGCTCAGAAGTGTGAATTTTGAGGTTTTTACGGATGGGGATGATTTGAGCATGTTTCCATTCCAACGGGAGACTACCAGAGCTCAAGGAGCTATTGAGAATGGTGCAAATGGGCAATGCAAGTTGGGCCGAAAATTTAGAGGATATTTTAGCGGGAATAATATCAAGAGGGGAACCTGATTCGGTACATTTAAGAAGGGATATAACTTCTGTAACAGCAACAGTGGAGAAAGTGTGTAGTTGAGAGTGTATGTTCATATTATTAGAATAGTCTACTATAGGAACGGAGGAAGAGGAATTTGCCAAGATGATTTTCTGATAAATATTTTCAACTTTCTGAATAAAGAAAGAAGAAATGTTATCACATAAAGATTGCGAAGAAGTGTCAATGGTCTCACAAGCTTTCGGGCTAGTAAAAGATTTCAAGATTTGGAAAAGCATCCTGGAGTTATTTCCAGCTTGATCTAGTAAATATGCAATGTGAAATTTGCGGGCCTTTTTAATATTTTTATGGTATATGGTCAAGGCGATCTTGTAGCTAACTTTGTTTTGCTCATTATGAGAGTCGCCATGTACGCTCTAGCTTTTTACATGAGCTCTTTTCATCTCGCAAAGCAGGAGAGTACCAATCTGCAGGAGTGGTTTTCAAAGGGTGGGTTAGAAGCTTCATAGGAGCTGCCTTGGCAAGGACGTTAGAGATGGCTGAATTGAAATGGAGAAGTTGTTGTTCAACATTATAGGACACAGTTTCCCTATGCCAAGAAAGAAACGGGGAGAAAAAGTGATCAGGCGTCAATTTATGCCAGAGTCTATACCAGCGGTTAGCCGGAATTATAGGCGTGGCAGAGATCATAATAGGACTAATAAGTTGGAAATTTATCAAGGAATGATCTGTCCAAGTAAGCTGATTGGTGTCACCACATTCAATGGCTGGGAATTAGTTAGAATAAGATCTAGAGTGTGACCAGCTACATGAGAGGGAGCAGAGTTAATTCTTACAAGTCCAGAAGCAGCCAGATCTTGCAAGCAGAGCATCGCGTTCTGGTTATGAGCATCTTCACTATGGATGTTAAAATCACCTAACAGAAGAAAATTGCGAGTAGCAATTACGTGTGGAGAGAAAAAATCTTGTAATTGGCTAGTGAAGTCCAATATCAGGCCAGGGGGCCTGTACACCAGAGCTCCTTTCCAACTGCATTGTGCGAGAAGGTCTATTCTAAATATGAGGCATTCAAATGCCTCTGTACACATTTGGTCAAGGATAGTGATGGATAGAACGTCTTTATAGATTATAGCTATACCACCACCAGATTGGCCTATCCTGTCAAGTCTCAAAATTCGATAACCCTCAGGAATGGCCATAGTAATGGCTGGGATGGAAGAGGGTTTTATCCAGATCTCAGTGATAAAGCCTATGTCAGGATTTAGGTCAATTAAGAGGTCTCATATATACTGACGGCATGCTTAGGAAGAGACCTAACATGGGCCAGGAAACAATTCCATTTAGTGTTGTTTGATGAAGATTGATCCGAGTCAAAAAGGATGTTATTACGTGAATCAGAAGATTCACTAGGGTGAGACTGTTCTAAAGAGATCAATGAAGGGCAGGAATATACAGTACTCTGAAATTTGCAGGCCAGACATGAAAATGGGATGTCAAATAGGCAATGCGAGTGAATAAGCAGCTTGCAAGGGGACAGGCTTAATATTTAGTAGTTGGTTGCGCGTATAGCTGTAGTTAAAGAAAAATGTGAAATTTGTCTGGAACATAGAATGTACAAAAGCATTTAATGAACTGAAGAAATTTATTGTAAAAGCACCTTTCCTAGGACAATTTGACACTAGTAAACGCACCATACTCACTACTGATGCCAGCACCAAGGGAATAGGTGCGACGCTTAGTCTAGTAGTAGATGGGGATGAGAGGATTGTGGCATTCGCGTCGAGAGCTCTGTCTGAAGCAGAAGTACGGTACTCGGTAATAGAAAGAGAAGCATTGGCATGTTCTTGGGCTGTCAAGCATTTACGGGTTGTGGGGTGTTCCTTTTATTCTTAAAACGGACCACAAACCCCTAGTAAATGTGTTTTCAGTAAAGAACATTGAAAGAACTACACCCAGATTATCGAGATGGTTCCTTGGCCTAGAGGGGTATAATTTTATGAATGTGTATATTCCAGGGCCTAGTAACCATGCAGCAGACTTCCTGTCTAGATTGCCTCTGCCAGGAAATGAAAGGGAAGAAAATGATGATGATAAATTTGTGGTATCAACTATTACTGAAGGTATACAAGAAAAAGTGGGAAGATAGCGTAGGAAAAGACATCACTGCTAAAAGGGTGAAGGAATTTATCCTTAAGGGATGGCCAAATGGATGTTCTGAGTTAAATAGTAACGTCAGAGGTTTTTGGGAGGTGAGAAATGAATTGTACATACACAATGACAACTTGTACAGAGGTAAGAAACTTGTTCCCCCTGAGGGTCTGCGAGAAAAAGTTGTGGCGTTGGCTCATGAAGGTAATTTGGGGTGCAGTCTAACCAAGAGCAAGACCAGATTACATTATTGGTGGCCAGGTATGGACTCCATGATTGAAAGGAACATCAGGTAATGTGTAAGTGCGCATGTAGTGACAAGGGCAAACAATTACACAAAGGTCACATTTCTGCCGTTGAAGTGCCCAATGCACCTTGGAACAAGTTGACCTTGGATATTATTGGTCCTATTGATGTCAAAGGTCTAGGGGGAAGGTTTATTTTGACATTGGTAGATTACCATTCTAAATGGGTAGTCATCAAAACTGTGGAGACTGTTGTTACCAGCACAGTCATTTCGTTCCTACAGGATGTATTTAGGAATGAAGGTGTGCTGCAGATTTTAATAACAGACAATGGGGTCCAATTCACTTCATCACTAATGAAAGAGTTTTTACAAAAATGTTCAGTAAAACATCTACAATCTGCTCTTTATTGCCCCAGGGCCAATGGCTTAGTGGAACGGGTAAACCGTATGATTAAAGATTGTATCCAATTGAATGTTAACAAAGGAACAAATGTTAAGAAAGAGTTGGATCAAATGATCTGGTCCTACTTGGTAACCCCTCATTCTGTCACCAAAGTGTCACCCTTCAAAGCTATTAAAGGGAGAGAACCTGGCACCAAGCTAAGTCCCCTGTGGCTAGTTGGTAATAATGTTGAGGAGGTAGATCGGGGTATGATAAATGAGAAGATCTGAGAACATCAAAGGAAATATGTCAACAGGTATAATAGTGAAGTATCTGGAATAAATAAGAATTGGAAAGGAAATGTGGTAAAAATTACCAAGATCTGTCCATTCTGGTTATTCAAAGTTTTCGGAGAAGAAGAGAATTTGCAAAGTGTTAAAAAATGTGGTACATCTTGATGACGGACAGGTGTGGAGTTATGACAGAGTTGTTAGAGATAACAGCATAGATGTACAAGGTTCCCAAATGGAACATGGAACACAAGTATACGACAGACCATTCACTGTATTTGGAAAAAAGTGTCTTAGAAACCAACGCAAAAAAACGTTATGGCACAATGATTATAGTATTACTTAATTTTAGATTCTTGACTGTAGCTGTTGTTATCGATATGTATTCTGCTGTTCCTTAAGGAAGGAGATGTGTTGTAATGAACCTTCCCTTTTTTCCACCATCATGGTTCCTTCCTTCCCCCCCCCCCTCCTTCTCTTTTCTTCTTCCATTCTTCCTATTGTTGTGAAGATTCTATCGTGAGCTCCCAGAACCTAACAGTCATTCCTGGGCCATGGATGTCGTGTCAAGTGTTTGAATAAAGTTTCTTACCTCACGAATGCTTCATTATTTCAGTGTGCTATATTGTCTGAGTAACATTTAATGACTTGAAAATTAGATTAAAACCATCCTCACGTGTAGAATGTCATTGCAATTTAAACGATAAAGCTTATGTAATGTATGCATTAATGTTACATGTATGTACATTCAATGTAGTTCTCAACCGTACTTACATTTGATGAATTAAATAATTTACTGTACGGGAGATGCAAATCTAAACTTAACGTATGTCACGAGGAGAGCCGCTACGACAGTATACAAGGGGCCGACTGGTGGGAGGCACGAGACATCACGGACAGTGTCTTTTGTAATTCACAGGGAAACGAGTGGACGTCAACTACATCGGAGGAAACCCCTACGGACGTCTTCCCCTTTAACTGGGGATCTCCCTCTGGTAACCACGCCCCCTTTGATGACGAGGAACTTGCATACCCAATAAAGACGGAGGAAGAACGAGTCGTGGTGTGTGGCTACACCGGAGCGGGAGAAGAGAAAGCGAGTGGAGCAGCTGAGCGGATATACAGAGACGAGAGGAGCGAGGAGACGAGAGGGACGCCGTCGAAGGAGGATAAGTCGGAGACAGGAGGAATCCGCACATACGCATCGCCGAGTTGCGCCCAGGGAGGAGCGTGGCTGACCCAGGTACGTGATCGTTTCACGGGCTGGGTCGGGAGGCGGGAGAAGGTTACGAAATAACACCTGGGCTTCTCGCCGCCTCGACTGTCTCTAAATTCCCCCCCCCCTCTCACTTGCACTACCTCCCCTTTTCACACCGGCCGAGTTGGGTATTGTTTGTTTAAATTCACCCGAGCACCGGAGTGTCCCCTTCACTTCCCCGGGCCCTTTGACAGGATTTCACCCTGAGCGTCATACTGACCCAAGCCTCTGTTCTTTGTTTCTCCCTGTGTTGGGGCGGCTGCCGCTGGGAGTCTTCGAAAGACCACGCACGGGACAAGAACGTATCCTGCACACGAGAGGAGCGGTTGGAGAAGTCCCCTGAGGCCCGGAACGAGCGATACAGAGACTGACTAAGGCCCCCTTAGGGACAGTGTGGGAACTCAAACTGGATACCAAGAGCACTAAATTCCCCTTGAGAATAAAACCTTCGCTAACTAGACGTCGTGTGTTGCGTTATTCTTCCCACCCGCTCACAACGTACTAAAGAATTTTTATTTGTTTAAATGTGCATACTTATATTAAAAGTGCACCATTTATTTAATACTTTAACTTGTCAAACATGTAGGCCTGTATTTCACCATGCTGCATTTCATAAATGACTGTATTCCATTATCTGTTAACGTGTCTTTCTTGCACATATTCACTTGCATGGTTGTTTAGAATAGATACATTTCTGTACTAGAGACAGAAACATAGCCCGAGAAGAAGACCTTGACAAAAGCACATGGAAAACCATAGCACTAATGAAAGGACTATTAAGCAAACATTCTTTACAGACTTGGGTGTGAGATAGGAATGTCGTTCCCATGTCTTGTGTGGGATACTTCATGGATGTTGTAGTCTGAAACTTGAGAATGGACGAGGACAAAGGACGCTTGATGATGGTGTGACCATGGGGTGTCACCTACAGACTTTATGGACTATATGACGTCCACCGTTGCAAATTTCAGATCTGCCCCTGGACTCTTACAGAACCCCTTGGAGAACTTCCCCTGACTTTTTGCGGACTTCTGTGCTGAATCCCTTTCTCCATACTCTATGCAGAACCTTCCCTTGGATTCTTTGCAGACACCTTCCTTGATTCCACAGTAGCCCTTAAATGGACTTCGAGAGGTTTAATCCTCAATGCTTCCCTTCTGAATCTTTCCAAAGAGTGGCTTAGGATAACACTTATTCCTGACCCACTGACGACTCTTGACCGAGCTCTGAGATGCGAATGCTAGTTTTAATTAATCCACCTTGTCTTGTCCCTGTTCCTCATATGCAACTCTTCGATTTCGGAGACTCTTGAATTAACTGAACCATGCTTCTTTGGACTGTGCTTGGGAAATTTAGATTACGAATGCATAGACGAGAGAACTTAAGATGGTCTTCTGAGCATCAGATACTGGAGCTGTTTTGCATTGCCGCCACTGAACAGCTTGATCGTTTAATTTTGGTACGCCTCAATTTCTTTAGGAGGCTTGGACTCCCAGAAGTTATTCTGTACCTTTATAGCATGGTCTTGAGGGTGATCTATTTGAACATGTTTACTAATTTGTAATAAACATCCTTAAACTTGGCTACTGATTCCTGGTCCTCACTGTGTAGGAAAATAGGTTGCAGGGTTTCATGAATTTGATTGAAATGATAAAAATGCTAACTCCTTTACCCCTCAGTGCAACAAAAAATGTCCATCTGAGGACCAAGAGTAAGTAAAGTGAGGGTCCAGAAAACACCAGATCAAATCCCAGACGCTGATGCGCTCCTGCCATACTATTTCAGGATATATATATTTCACTGATGAGAAATCTAGCACTCCCCTACGACAATATTACCAACTGGTGAAACCAAAGGAAAAACATAAAAAATACAGCAAAATTGCCATCAACCCTTAAAATAGCAGAGAAGCTGCACACTTCCTTCCTCCCCCCCCCCCCCATACACACACACATACCTTGAGACCCTCATGGGTGAGTAGCACGCTTTATAAACGCTTTATAAACCTTTAATTGATTGATGTAAATGGCAAACAGTGAGATTGTACCATAACTTATTGTTACACCATTTCTCTTTAGGGCATTAGATGCCACAATGTTTTAGTGCTGATTGAAATCTACAGAATGCACACAAATCTTCTTTAAGTTGGCAAATTTCTCTACTTGGCTGAAACTCCACTTTCTTCTTGAGAAAAAAAATATATGGTTTCAACATGTGTATGAATATCATGAACCAAATGTATCGCTTTATCATCAACATTTCCAGTCTTTCTCCTGTGTTCTTATGTTCCATAACCTGCAGTTGCCAGCTGGTTCCCCTCCTTCTCTAAGTTGTTACCTGAAGGTGGGTACTGGATGCAAGACTTGGTGGGATTCTGTGACTTAATAATAATAACAACGGTATTTGTAAAATGCAAACTAATCACCACTAAGGGTCTCAAGGCACTGGGGGCCATCTGAAAGATTAAGCGAGCTATTGCCCAGAGTTACATGGTGGAGGGCTGAGTTGCCGCCGGGGATCGAACCGTGAGCCCCGGGCTTTGGAGTCAGCCACCCTGGCAGCTGCACCACACCTCTAAGTGACTTAGGGTGGAAACCTCTGGATGGAAGGTTCAAAGTTGAAGATTTGGTCCTGATGAAGCCATCAAGGTTTTTGCTGCAAAGGTTGCATCAATTCTACAAACTACTGCAGGTGGAGAGAGTGGAACAGCATTTGGCACAATTGAGCAATAGTAGTTTTTGGAATTTATTCAAAGTAGTTTGAATGTCGGAATGTGTCTTGGAACAAGCCGAGATGGAACCCAAGGATAAAAGATTGAATTAGCCATCAATGTAGCTTCCCAAAAGCCTAAGGAAGAAGCTTTTCCTTTCCTTTCCGTTGTTAAATTGGAAAGTGTATATCTTGCATTATTTACTTCTGCACTGCTATTCTGGTTGCAGCCTACTCATTGTGTTCTAATCAAAATGTATCTGCATCAGTCTAATGTCGGTTCCATGATCAGATGCTCTATATATGGCAGATGCCAACTGGTCCCGGCCTTCTCAGATGTAACTGTTCTGCTCTGATGAATGAATAAACATTGGTTTATCACTATTATGATCTCAGATTTTTCATAATTCCTGAGAGTTGTTAGGAGCGCTGCCTTGACACACCCCCTTCTTATAGTGGTTAGTGCTGAACTTTTTAGTTTTCTCATTACCCAATTGGTGTGTTTTAAGGCAGGGTTTGTGGAAGAAGGGTGAAGCCAGTCCATAGGATCTCCCCTGTACCCTCATATACATTCTTTTTGATAAAGTCCTTGGGAATCAGTGGTGTTGGCTGGGGGAATTGTTTAACATTTTAATTCTGTTTTAAAATCGTCGTTTGTTTACTCTGTTACCCGGAGCTGTGTTCAATGCTCCTTAGGCCATTTCCGTAGGGCAGGTCACAGCTTCAGCTGCTTGCAGACACACCCCCCCCTCACGTGACTCGCACTCGGCAATATTAGCAGCCGATGACGCGTACGCGTAGCGGACGCGTGCAGCGGGCGCGCCACGGGCGAGCCGAAGGCTCGCCAAAGGCGAGCCCGTCCGCGCCCGCACCGGGCCCAGGGCCACTTCCCCTGGCAGTGCATATCTAGCTCACCAGAGCACTAGGATACGATACTCCCTTTCCCAGCTTATGGAGCTTAGCTCAGGGGGTTCCAGTGATCAGTGTGTATGTTTGCCCCTTGCTCCCGCTTTAAGACCCGTACCTGCCACATGTCCAGGCTGTAAATTTGTTCTTCCCTTCCCCTTCCCTGTAAAGCACACTCCTGGCCCAGGACCCTTTCGCCATATTCATGTAGCACTTATCAACGCCCGCTCTCTCCCAAGTCACTGCTGGGAAGTAAGGGAATTTATTGCATCTCAGGAGCTTGATATCCTGTTCATTACAGAATCGTGGGGAGATGCCTCCTCAGGCCCGGATTTCTGTTCAGCCACCCCAGAGGGATACTGTGTGGTGAGACAGGACAGAACTACAGGGAGAGGAGGGGGCTTAGCCATAATTTATAAAGCCGACCTAAGAGTCAAAATTGACCCTCTGAGTCGACAATATTGTGAAGCGCTCCTTTTTTCTATTTCACTTAATCACAATCAGGCCTTTAAAGGGATTTTGTTATATCGTCCCCCTGGCCCACACTCACGCTTCCTTCGGGCCCTCGAAGAATTTCTAGAACTCTCTATAAGCTATCCAGATTTTATTATTCTAGGAGATTTTAATTTCCATTTAGAGGACCTAGGAGATAAAGACACCGCCCAACTAATAGCTGACCTACACGTGGCCGGCCTATCGCAACTGGTCGATGTCTCTACACATCAAGCTGGACACACGCTGGACGGGTTGTTTACTAACAACCCTAAGCTCTCCCTCTCCTCAGTTAGTTCTGTGGTATGGTCGGACCATTCAGCATTTATCTTCACCATTCAAGTTAACAACCGTAACATCTCCAAACCCATGCCCCGTATTTCCATCAGCTCTAGAGCCTGGAAAAACCTGGATCATTCTCTGCTCTTTCAGACTCTAGCAGACTCCAGGTATGAGGTCTCCCCCAATCCCAACGTAACGTCCAGCAGATATCAGGAATGGATTTCTGACGCAGTGAACCGTGTGGTTCCGGTGAAATCTTTTATTTCAAATAGGGTATCACCATCTGCTCCATGGTTCACGGATGATCTCCGTTTACAGCGTCAATACTGTAGGAACCTAGAAAGGCGGTGGCGAAAGCATTATAATCTTGTCGACAGACAGACTTATAAAGATGCTTTAGCACTATACAAAAAGTCCAATGTAAAAGTATTTTCTTTCTGGCCCAAATTGAATCAGCTCAAAACTCAGCCAAAAAGCTGTTTCAGGTAGTCAACACCCTGTCCAACCCCCCTACAGGCCCTCCGACGGAACCTTCTCAAGTCCTGTGTAATGCGCTGGCCAGTTCATTTTTACCAAAGTCTCCACGATCTATTCGTCATTTTCCCTCCTTACACGTCTCGTTGCTCTTGACCCTCCTTCTCATATGCCTAAGTTCACCAACTTTCTTCCTGTTTCATCCGAATACATTAGTAGGTTGGTTACTTCCATCAAGTCCGGCTCCCCTTTTGACCCATGCCCCCCTTCAATACTGAATACTCTCACTGAGGTCATAGCACCTCCTCTAACGGACCTTTGCAACTCCATTTTTCGATCAGGCATCTATCCGGAAATCTGGAAAAAGGCAGCTATTAAACCATTATTGAAAAAACCGTCTCTAGATCCCACCGAATCAGCCAGTTACAGGCCTATTGCTTGCCTACCTTTTCCGGCCAAAATATTTGAGTCAGCTATGAACCTGCAATTATCCGAGTTTATTGACCATCACAATCTTCTGGATGATACTCAGTTCGGATTTAGGAAATATCATGGCACAGAAACGGCTCTGATAAAAGCTTCTGATGAGATCAGGACCATCATGGATCAGGGCGGGGCGGCGGTCCTGGTGCTCCTTGATCTGTCCGCCGCCTTCGACACAGTCGACCATTCCATCTTGGTCGACCGTGTCGCATCCATCGGGGTAACTCATCACGCAAAAGATCTCATCGCTTCGTTTCTGGCCAACCTAACTCAAGCGGTGAAGTTGGGTAATTTTTACTCACCCACTTTTACTCTCCCTTGCGGGGTTCCGCAGGGATCCTCGCTAAGCCCCACATTATTTAATATATATGTGGCGGACTTGGCGAGGGTTATAAAAGCTCACAGGCTGCGGCTAACCACCTATGCTGACGACACCCAATTGGTGCTGTCTATTCAAAAGGATGGTCCCGCAGTCGCCGCTCAATTCCAGGAAGGGATGATGGCCATTAGCTCGTGGATGGCGGACAACAGTTTAAAATTGAACTCTGATAAGACCGAGGTGCTGACCTTTGGTAGGCTTTCTCCAGAGTGGTCTGCGATCTGGTGGCCCAGTGATATGGGTCCCCCGCCCACTCCAGTAACCAAGGTCAGGAATCTCGGCATCATGTTCGATAATAAATTGTCATTTAAGCATCATGTCAACGCTGTGGCGGCATCTTCCTTTTATATACTGAGAAAGATTAAGAAGTTGCTGCCATATCTCCCCTCTACTGCAGGAAAAACTTTAATTACCACCCTTGTTTTCTCAAAAATGGATTACAGCAATGGCCTCTTTCTTAATGCTCAGGAGCAGGTTCTAGCTAAGCTGCAATCAGTACAGAATGCGGCAGCCAGATTAATGCTTGACGTTCCATTTCATCACCCTACATCTGCGGCCATTCACCAGCTGCACTGGCTGAGAGTAAAGAGTCGGATAAAATTCAAGGTTTTATGCATTGACTACAAAGCCATTCATGACTCAGGACCTAAGTTCCTGAAGGATGCTTTCCGGCTTTATGTTCCCAATAGAACCTTAAGATCAGGCTCTACACACCTGCTCCCGGTGCCATGCACCAGAACCTCCACATGGGGAGACAGACGTTTTTTGGTAGCAACTCCTAGGCTGTGGAATTCCCTCCCATTTGTTATAAAAACTGCCCCTACCCTTATCATGTTCCGTAAGCTTTTGAAAACTTGGTTATTCAATCAGTGATTCCTTCAGATGCCTTTGTCAGTAGGAAGTTCTGTATGCGCCGAGACATCCTAGGGTATTCGTGCGCAATAAAAATCGAAAAAACAAACACATTGCCCTGTTCTGGAAGCATCACAGACTCATGGATTGTGCTGCTGCTTCCCCTTGATCACAGCTGTGCAGACGCCTTCACTGAAAGTTATGCCCCTGGCTTTGGCCAGTAACAGGCCACTGCACTACAACAGTACTGCACCCACCAGCATCTCCCGTTCTAGAATCCCAGGAGGTCAAGCACTTCTTACATGTCCTGGTGAGTGAGGTTAAGCTACCAATACTCTTAATGCCATATAATGTCAGAGACTTTGTAGATGTAGACATGGCGACAGTGAGCATAATATTTGTCACCCACATTGTCCTAATTTCCGCCAACACTTTGCAGCTCTGTGAGCACTGCCGCCTCTGACAAGACTGGTCATCGCACAACAGTGACCGCTAGATTTTCTTCAACATAAAGGAAAAAACATTATTTTGCTCACATGTTTTTTTGGGGGGGCAGGGGGGGTGAATCAAAGCAGCTCGTAGGCAATGTCAAGGTTGATCCTTCTTTGTGACGGATGTTGTTGTTCTTGGCCGGCGATCACTGGTCCTTTTGAGTATTAAGAGGCCTCAGATTTGTAACCTTGTGTGCATCTGTACAATATGTGAGATCATCAGCAATTAAATAAATGCATATGTTGGTGGAAGGGGGGTTCTGCTGTCGGACCGATTACTAGAGCTGTACCACCAGGTTTAATGACTGCATGATTCTTTTTTAGGGCTCGCGCTGCAGTGCGCAACACTGCTCGCGCTGAGAGAGCCCTTTTGTACGTGGGTTTTGAAAGCTGGCCACACGCTTGTGATCAGGCTTTCGCGTGTTTTTTTTTTTTTTTTAAAAAGGCACGCGATTGGGCGAAGGCGGGCGCATGTCCCGCCTTTGCAACGCCCATTCCCGACCGTGTCTAGCACGCGCAGCAGCACGCATTCGCCTCGCTGCCGCGCTCCCTCCCCCCGCTCCTCTGTGGTGCGCGTGCACCCACTGGTTCCCCTACTGCTCGTTAACTTGGTCACGGATAAGATCTTAAAGCAAGGCATTAAGTGCAAAGTGAAGATTCATGGTCTTCATGTGAGAAATGTAACCTTTCCTAGGTTCAATGCTGCCGACTTGAGAAAGTGCATGGCTCACCACCACTTAGCTTATGGCTTTCATTAGCAGTCAGTTAAGTTAATTTACAATGAGCTATATAATGTATAACAAAGCAAGGAAAATGGATGGTTACCAATGTTCTATTTTTCACAAAGTTATAAAACCGTTACTTTTCCAGTGGTTAATTGTAAAAGCTTGCGCTGCGCTCTTACAGTTTTTCCAGAGATGACCAATAAAAGGAACGCGTTACTTACCTGTAACTGCGGTTATCCAGTATTGGTATCTTTCATAGATTCACATGCCTGAATCATTCCCCGTCGTCTGGATGGGAGTCACCGGTAAATAACAAAGCAATGTCTAGAAGACATATAGAGTAACAGGCCCCAAAGGGCCTTAGCTTAGCAAGCTATCCACGTCCTTATGTAAAAAGGACCAAAGTTTGGCCAGTAGCCAATCAGCTAGCACCACCCTCTAGAACCCTCCTGGAAGGAGATCTAGTCCCTCAGATTTTCGTAAGCACAGTGCTAAGTAGTTGTATCACTGAGAGATCCAAGAGAGCCCTTCCACGGCATTCGACACGGTCTGCCACCGCACCCTAGTACGGCGCCTCAGCAACATCGGCATCCAGGACAAGGCGCTGGAATGGATCATCTCCTTCCTCGACGGAAGAACACAGAGAGTCCGCCTACCACCGTACAAGTCAGAGGCCTCCGAAGTCATCTGCGGCGTCCCCCAAGGATCATCTCTGAGCCCCACCCTCTTCAACGTCTACATGAGCCCCCTCGCGGCCATCGTACGCAAACACAACCTCAGCATAATCTCCTACGCCGACGACACCCAGCTGATCCTCTCCCTGACCAACGACCCCGCCGCCGCCAGAGCCAACCTGCACGAAGGGATGAAAGAGGTAGCCGAGTGGATGACGACCAGCCGCCTGAAACTGAACTCGGACAAGACGGAGGTCCTCATCCTGGGCTCCTCACCCTCCGCCTGGGACGACTCCTGGTGGCCTCCCGCCCTGGGCACCGCACCCAAACCGACAGACCATGCACGAAACCTGGGCGTCATCCTGGACTCCTCCCTCTCCATGACCAGGCAAGTCAACAACGTCTCCTCGGCGTGCTTCAACATCCTTCGCATGCTACGGAAGATCTTCTGGTGGATCCCCACCGAGACCAGGAAGACCGTCACCCAGGCCCTCGTCACCAGCCGACTGGACTACGGCAACGCCCTCTACGCCGGTACCACCGCCAAGCTCCAGAAGAGACTCCAGCGGATCCAGAACGCCTCAGCCAGACTCATCCTCGACATCCCACGAACCAGTCACATCTCCGGACATCTGAAAGACCTTCACTGGCTCCCCGTCAACAAAAGAATCACCTTCCGCCTCCTCACCCACGCACACAAAGCCCTACACGACCAAGGCCCGAGCTACCTCAACAGCCGAGTCAACTTCTACGCTCCCAAACGCCACCTCCGATCAGCCAACCACGCCCTCGCCACCGTCCCCCGCATCCGAAGAGCGACTACAGGAGGAAGGTCCTTCTCCTACCTGGCCGCCAAGACCTGGAACTCCCTCCCTCCCGACCTGCGCCTGACCCAAGACCACCTCTCCTTCAGGAAGAAGCTGAAGACCTGGCTGTTCGAGCAGTAGCGGCACCCCCCCCCCCCCCCCAGCGCCTTGAGACCCTACGGGTAGGTAGCGCGCTTTATAAGTGTCAATGATTGATTGATTGATTGATTCCAGGGGAGGTGGGTGGGTTGCATGTGAATCTATGAAAGATACCAATACTGGATAACCGCAGTTACAGGTAAGTAACGCGTTCCTTATCCAGTATTAGGGTATCTTTCATAGATTCACATGCCTGAATCAGAATAGTAAGCAATACAAAGCACATTTCGGCAGGTACAGTAAATATACAGTCACTAGATAATAACATATCCATGTGAAAGATAAAGTATCAAAGAACCATGACTCAGGTAATGTAAACATAACAGTGCGAAATGTGCGTAAAGAGACCAGGATGGCGGGATGAAAAAAGGAAAGGGCTCACCTTTATTGAAATAGATGACGGAGTACCGCTTGCCCCACTGCAGCATCCTTCATGATCTCCATGTCCAGGCAGTAATGCCTGGTGAATGTATGCGGCGTCTTCCATGTGGCCGCTCTACAAATGTCCACAATGGGCACTCCTGCAAACAGTGCCATGGAAGTAGACATCGCCCTTGTGGAATGGGCACGAACTGCTGATTGCAGTGGACGTCCTGCCTGTTGGTGACAGAAGGTGATGGCTGAAGAGACCCAGCGGGAGATACTCTGTTTGGTGAGCGTTAGCCCTTTTCTAGGCCTACTGTACGCCACAAAAAGTTGATTAGACTTCCGAAATGTTTTAGTTCTATCAATGTAAAACTTGAGGCAGCGCTTAATATCTAATGAATGAAGAGTCTTTTCTGCTCCTGTTTGTGGATTCAGGAAGAATGAACGTAGTATGATAGGTTAATTGAGGTGGAACTGAGTCGGAACCTTAGGAATAAACTTCGGATTTGTTCGAAGAATGACCCTGTCCCGTTTGAACTAAATGAAAGGGTCTTGGATTGAGAACGCCTGGAGTTCTCCAACTCGTCTTGCCGAGGTAAGGGCCAGTAGAAGTGCAATCTTCCAGGATACATACTTAAGGTCTGCTCTGTGGATTGGCTCAAACGGGTGTTTCATCAGCTGAGCCAAAACCGTGTTAAGATGCCAAGCCGGTGGTACAGGCTTTACTGGAGGAAAAGTTCTAAACAGCCCTTTAAGAAATTGTTTGATAAGTCTGTGAGACCACAAAGATGGACCTGTAGAGGATCTCCTAAAGCGAGATATCGCTGCTAGGTGTACTTTGATGGAGGCATGAGCTAGACCAGATTTTGCGAGGTGCAGGAGGTACGGTAAAATCTGTTCCGGGGTCGAAGAAAGAGGGTGTAACCTGTTTGTTTTGCATCACATGCAGAATCGTTTCCATTTCAATGAATATGTTTTGTTGGTGCTATCCGCTCGAGCCCGAGCTAGGATTTGTCTGCAATCTTGAGGAATGTCTAAGCCCTGGAACTCTCTGAACTCAGGAGCCATGCAGATAACTTGAGAGATACCGGATCCGGATGCTGAACCTGTTGATTGTGGAGCGTTAGCAGAGATGGAAACTGTTTCAGTTTGAAAGGTTCTGGGGATACACCCACCATCGTAGAGCCTTCCTGATCACAGGGGTGACCTGGATGACGTCGAAGGACCCTGTACACTGTACCCATTGATCCGACAGTTCTTCTTGAAGGGGTCGCATATGGAGACGACAATGCGGAACCAAGAGAATGCAAGAAGACATCATCCTGAGAAGGGATTTGAAGAGACGCACTGACAGCGTCTTTTCGGACATTATCCGGAGAGCTAACGACTGCAGCTTGTCTTTGCGTTCCTGCGATGGAAAAGCTTTCCGTAGTACCGTGTCCAGAGTAGCGCCCAGAAAGTTCATGCGCTGAGACGGCTGAAGGACGGACTTCTCGTGAGAGTTAGCCCTAGTGAATCGAAGAGCGTTAGACAGGCGTTGGAAGACCTGGACGCGCCCTGAAGAGATGGAGACTTGACCAGCCAGTCGTCTAGATAAGGAAAGACCTGATGATGGTGATGGCGTAGGTAGGCCGCCACTGGAGCTAGACATTTGGTGAAAATGCGGGGCGCCGATTTGAGGCCAAACGGCAGAACCCGGAACTGGTAATGTCTGCCGGCCACCACGAATCGTAGGAATTTCTTGTGGTTGCGATGTATCGGAATATGAAACTAGGCGTCTTGCAGGTCTAACGACACCATGCATAGATGCAATACCTCCTGAATGGTGACCATACGAAACGACTGCTGTTTCAGATATTTGTTTAGATTCCGCAAGTCCAATATTGGTCTCCATTTTTTTTCCTTTTTCCGGATGAGGAAGAAGCGGGAGTAGAACCCTTTTCCCCGTTGGTTTGGAGGAACTCGCTCTATAGCTCCTTTTTGGAGCATAGTCTTCACCTCCAAAAGTAACAGACGTAGGTTTTTGTGAAGTGTTGGGCGGGGAGGGATTTGTATGAATTCCAGGGAATGGCCGAGTTGTACTAATTGTAGAACCCAACGGTCCGTAGTTATTCTTTGCCAGTTGTGGAGAAAGTGGGAAATTTTGGCGCCAATCTTGGAGGGTGGCGAGAAGGTGGAGACCGGCCGTAGTTGGAAGTCATTGCCGTCGGGCGGTTCCCTTTTGCCGTCCACCTTTACCACGAAAGGAGGACTTCGTGTATGCGGATTGTTGTCGCTGTTGATATTGCGGACGGTATTGCTGGGAGGAGGAGAATGAAGAGCGTTGGTGGAATTCTCCCCTACCAGAGGATTGACCTCTTCCCCTGGAACCCCGAAAGGAAGGGTTCCGGAATTGTAAGGTACCCAACGCCCTGGCAGTATCCGTATCTTTTTTAATCCCCTGTAATGCCTCATCAATGTGGGTGCCAAAAAGAAGTTGGCCATCGTACGGCATGTCCAACACCTTGGTCTGGACCTCCGGTCTGAAGGAGGTTGCCTTTAGCCAAGCCTGGCGTTGGAGAACTGCTGCGCCCGCTAGTTGTCGGAAACCAGTGGAAGCAGTATCCATTGCACAGTCTATTATTTCAGAGGCAGATCTTTCTCCCTCGAGCAAGAGCTTTTTTGCATCTTCTTTGGATTCCTCTGGCAGGTCTGCCATGTATGGTGCAATGTCTGCCCACATTTGACGATTATAACACCCCAAAAGTGCCAGGGCGTTAGAGGCCCGCACTGTTAAGGCCGACATTGAAGAAAAACGTTTGCCTATGGTGTCTAAGCGCCTGCCCTCTTTATCAGGTGGAGCTGTCAATAGAGCAGCCGGGTTGCTTGACCTCCTCTGTGCGGCCTGCGTAATGACCGAGTCCGGCTTCGGATGGCCCGTGAGACAAGCCGGAGCTGTGTCTGGCGCTTTATATTTTTTGTCCAGGCGTGGTAACACTGGAGGAACAGAGGAAGGATGTTGCATAATTTTAATTCCTTGTTCCCAAATGTAGTCTATAAGTGGAATTGCCCGTACGGACTTCTTAAAGGGTTCCTTAAAATCATAAAGGAAACAGTCTTGTTGATGCGAGGGCATTGGAATTTGAAAGCGCTGGGCCGCTCTCTCTATAATGTTATGGAAGCCGCCAATATCCTCTGTAGGCGAGTCGGCCGTGGTAGGGGCAGGAGAAGTCGGGCAGGGAAGGATGTAATCATCCCATTCGTCATGATGAGAATGGACCTCCTGAAGTTCTCCCTCTTCAGGCTCTTCCTCATCTTCCTCATCTGTTGTGGGAGGAAGTGGCGTTGGAGCAGGCTCTGATTGCAGTACCAATGACGGCGGTCTTGGCCTTGGTGTTGGCGGCGCAACTGGCGTCGGAGGAGGCGCCAGCGTCGGAAACTGCTGTTTGTAGTCCGTGATCAGGAATTGGAGATCCGTGACCAGTGAAGCAGGCAGGCAAACCATGGAAGGTGGTGGCTGCACGTATTGTGGAGGTGGAACCTGTTGATAATCCTGGTCCATGTCCTCATAGTCTGAGGTATCTTGGTATTTCACATGTAGCTGTGAAGGGCTTGTCGCAGCTGGGAACATACTGTCGTCCTCTGAATCTTCCTCCTCAAAAAGTTGAGCAGGCGGCAAGGTGGAGACCCTACTGGGCGATGTAAGGGCCGGAGTTAGTGCTCGTTTGGTGATTTTGAGGTGCACATATGTATTGGGCGTCTCAGAGTCAATATCCGTCGACGGACCTGTCGACGGTAGAATGGTAGGCAGTGTAATAGGCATTTGAGACAGCGTTGACGAGGTCATCGACGGCGGCGTCGTCGTCAGTGAGGAAGATGAGAATTGTTTCTTCGTCGGTGACGGCGTCGACGACGATGGTCTCGTCGACGGTGTCTTCTTCGACGATGAGGTGGGCGTCGACGATGGAGCGGTCGTCGACGATCCTGCTGTCGACGATGTGGTCGGCGGCTTAGCTGTCGACGACGATTTTCTGATTTTCAGCATCGACGAGATCATTATACCTGCCGTCGACGATGGTGTCGTCGTCGTCGATGTGGTCATTGAATGGGATGTGACAGTAGATATCGTCGCCGTCGACGAGGTTACAAAGACTGCCGTCGATGGAGGTCTTTTCGTCAATGGAGCCACCGTCGACGAGGTGGTCGTCGGCGACGGGGCAGAAACTGGCTTTTTAAAAGTAACCTGGACATCTGGAGGAGAGGTAATTCCTGGCAGAGGCGAGGCCAGAACCTCTGAAGACTTTTTGTGTGTCTTCTTAAGAGGTGGCTGCGACGAAGGGCCCGGAGATGACGCCCTTGGTCGTTTGCGTGAGGAGTGAGAAGAAATAATAGAACTCTCACTCTCCTCAGAGGACACCACAGAGTCCTTGTCCTTCAGCCTTTGCAGCCAGATTAAAAGGCGCCCTTCTCTATCCTTCAGGGTCTTAGTTGAAAAGGTACGACATACCTTGCAGTCTTTGGCGCTGTGGCTGGGGTACAGACAATAAAGACAGTCCTTATGCTGATCATCCACGTGAAGCCGTTTCTTCCCACAGGAAGCACAGGATCTAAAGAGTCCTTTCTTAGGAGCATCAGCCATGACAAATCAAGAAAGTTTTGAGTAGAAAGCACTGGAAATCCAGAAGCAATGAGCAGAGCTCAGTGGAGACTCCCCTAGCACGACGTGCGGTAGAAATTCTGAGGGACTAGAGCTCCTTCCAGGAGGGTTCTAGAGGGTGGTGCTAGCTGATTGGCTACTGGCCAAACTTTGGTCCTTTTTACATAAGGACGTGGATAGCTTGCTAAGCTAAGGCCCTTTGGGGCCTGTTACTCTATATGTCTTCTAGACATTGCTTTGTTATTTACCGGTGACTCCCATCCCGACGACGGGAATGATTCAGGCATGTGAATCTATGAAAGATACCCTAATACTGGATAAACACAGGTGCTGCCTCAACTCCCTTAACCCTGCAATAAAACGTTAACATTTTCAAAGTGTGAAAAACAGGGCTTGGAAATGGTTTGGGCAGTGTGGGAAACTGCGGGTATTGTTTGCAACAGGGCGAGGAAGCAAAATTGTTTTAAATCAAAACTGATGACGGTCACGGTGTCCAACAGCCGAGAAAAGAGAACAGCGTTTGGATTTCAAAGCATTAGTATTTTGCGATCCCCAGGGCATCGCCATGCCGAGTGCTGCGTCAATGCCGGAGATTGCCAGGCAGGAAGCTCTTCTTTTACGGCTAGGGTCAAGGGAGGCTAGAATAATATCAGCAACAGCACGATACAACATTTCCGCCACATTTCCTGCCAGCCTGTGCAGCGAGGCGAGCTCAGGGTCAGTCAGTGTTTTGTCTTCATGCGGTGCTGGGTGTATGCATATTAGCAGGTTCTTTCCAAGAGTTTGGGTCAACAACTTTGTTTCTCGAGAGCACCGACCTTTTAAGGTTTCGGGTCACGGAACTGTCAAAATAATTATCTCGCGAAGGACACACGCGTTCCCGCCAAGTATCACTTCAGGGGCGCTGAGATGGTGGAAGCATAAAGTCATAGAGAAAGTGGAACGTAAAGCGCAGGGTTACTGAATGCTTTGAGCGAACATCTTGTGTGAACTCGCGGATGCTACTTCTGGCCAGCGCTGCCAACATCTGCCTCGAAGATAAATGGAACTTTCTAAAACTGAAAATATTCATCATAGTACAACATTTGAAACCAGTGTTCTGAGGCATCACGAAGCGATACAATTAACAAGGTCACAATGACAGTAGTGCTTCTAAAACGTTTCACGAAAATTACTGTTATTTTCGACTCATGTATTTTTTAATGCGGCGGGCGATCAAGGCCTAATTAATCAATTGAGCACTTAACAGTCACCTAATCCACACGCAGTAGAACAAGCATCGGCAAATCAAATAGGAATGGCCTTGGCAAGCTTGCTGGTGCTGTGATTACGGGGTTTATTTTTTACTGTAAGCATTTGCCACGAAAATGAAAGAAAAAAAATAAAAGCTTACGGCCCCTAAACATGGTGCCCATACGCTTGAAATAGACATTTGAAATTAAAAAAAATAACCATTAGATATACTTTCAATGGAAATGTAGGGGCACTTCTAAGCAGACAAATGTGTTAAAAAGAGACAGAACTTCTATTTACAGTCAATACACAGGAAATATAACTTGACAAAACAAGCATTTGCAATGCAATAGGTCTCGCATTTACGTGAGTTTGAGCTATTGACATTGCAAATGACAATGCCTTATATTTTTGTTTCCGTTTAAAAAAAAAAAAAAGCGTTGTTATTTACAATGCCAATAATTTAAACTCACGTAAATGCGAGACCTATTGCATTGCACATGCTTGTTTTTCCTTCTCCAGAAGAGTCCTTAAATGTACGTTTTCGTTTGCGGGCCTGTTCCAATATATTCAGTCATTGTGTGAACTGTATTTCTTTGTTTGAAATTTGAGAAGCCGGGTTCGTGTTGAATTTCTGCTGACACGCTAAGTCTTTGATTAAAACAATTTGCAGGCTTACTTTGTGCTTTTCTAAAAGTATCTTTTATGTATTTAGTTTGTGCCCTGTTTTTGACAAAAATTTAACTGTTTTTGCTCAGTTTTTGGGGGTTTTAAGTTCAAGAGAGCGCAGCGCACTTTGTCATGAAACCACTGTGAACTCCCTAGCCAGTTTATATGTCTTTATTATGGTGTGTTTCTACTAAGTAAAAAAATCGAAATAAATGGTCTGACCTGTTGCATTGCAAATGCTGGTTGTTACTTTATCCTGGCACTCCAAGAATGTTTCTTTTTGATACTAACGGCTTCCCTCACAATGCTTTGTGGGTGACTCGTGCTTCCTGCACTCTGCAGATAATTACTGTGCAAGTTTCGGGCTCTGCATGAGGCACAGTGATTAGTGCTGCCTTGAAAGTATCCAGAGGCGCCAGAAGCAGACCTGCTGGCTGAAACCCTCTTGGTTACTTAAAGAGTCTGTTTAATGTTTGCAACATTTCGTCTTTCAGCCTGCTAATTCGTAAATGCATGAAGACAAGAAGGGAGGTAAAATTCTTCTTGTTTCTAATACTACGGCCGGCTCTACCCCTCCCCCTCCTGCAATGTACAGCCCATGGCTTACAAGAGAAACAGAAAGAATCTTACCTTCCCCCTCCCTGTCTTCATGCATTTACAAATTAACAGGCTGGCGGAAGAAATTTTTCAAAAATGAAACAGACTTGCTCAGTAACCAAGAGGGTCTCAGCCAGCAGGTCTGCTTCTGACACCTCTGGAAAAAATTAACAGGACGGGGCTACTTTCAGCTGCATGATATCTCACAGAACAAGCAGGAAGGGGGTGGCAAATGGTGTTCACGGGCGCTTTGATGTCCTCAGTGGGCGCGTGGCTCACTGAAAACATCAAAGCGCCCGCGAAATGTAAGTGATCGCAATCGCGATCACACTTCAAGCGCGGCCGTGTGGCAGGCGAAAGTGAAAGTAGTTTTGGAAGTGCAAACAGTGGCTTTTCAGGCCTCCAAATGGTGCGCGCGCCCGGCCGGCGCACATGCACTGTACTTGGAGGCCTGAAAAGCCACTGTTTGCACTTCCAAAACTCGCTTACTATAAGTCTCGCCAGAGCAGCGCTAAAGCGCTGTCTCAGGCGAGACCTAAAAAAGCTACTGGCTTTGAATTATGTAACCTGAAGGAAGTTACTTTAAACGCACAAGGGTGGTTAAAAAAACAAGCATTTGCAATGCAATAGGTCTCGCATTTGCGAGAGTTTGAACTATTTTTATTGTAATTGACATTGCCTTTTATTTATGTTTTGGTTTTTGAAACCTAAATAAAAGCCATTGTCATTTACAATGCCAATAGGTCAAACTCGCGTAAATGCGAGACCTATTGCATTGCAAATGCTTGTTTTTTTATGCATTAGTTGCACACCTGTACTTTGTTATTGTGTAGCTCTTTAAATAAAGTTTCTATAACAAAAAAAAATGTATCTAGAAACTTAAAAATTTGAAATTTTCATTCAAACAGACGGTTCCACATGTCCACTACCCGGGGAAAAAACAAGTCAGGAAAATGCTTGACTATCTAGAACAAATCAATGCTATAATTGTATTTTACAATAAGGGAGAAAAAATAAAATGCACCAATCTGACACGGATTTACTCTGATGTGTAAAGAAACTGACTCAAACGCACACTAGAACTGCCAAACAGGACTCGTTATGCAGCAAGAGAATCCCAAATTACTCACCAATTACTCCTAATGGCTTCTCGCAATAGCATTTTCTTGCGCTTCATGCTTCCGTAACCGACTGTTCATTCTTTATAAATGTTCACAGAAGACACACTGCAGATTTAAATACGTGGACACACTGCCAAATAAGGAGGAGAATGTGATTTGCGCAGGATCACACACATCAGTAGGAGATGCAGAGATTCGGACACAAGTCTCTGGTGGCTGAAGTTTTCAATTAACTCATTCCGGAGCTATTGAGCATTATGCTCTGTCCGGCATCATGATGCATGAGAAGCACAGAGCAGGATGAAAAGCACCCAGATGTGCGCGCGGATGTTTCACGGTATGTACAAAGGGAGCGGAAGTTAGTGGTCTCACACCTAGAAAAAGAACCTGCTTCTTTAAAACACCGTGCCAGGGACGAATCACCCTAAAGGGAGTTACACAGCAGTGTAGAGTTGGTTATGGACAGGCAAGTAACTAGGTTTGTGCATACACTGCGCCCAAACCCTAACAATGCACGCGTCTAGAAGTGTAGAGACAGGACACAAATCCTACTAAAAGAAGTGGGGGACTAACCAAGTACGTGTGACTTAAAGCGCTCTCACGTCCTGCATAGGGATGAGTAGTGCTCAAGCGCTATAAAATAAATAAAACAAAATAGTGGTATTTAAATTATTTGTGTAAATAGTGGGACAGACCAACACATCTGACATCCTTACAGTGCACGCATATCTCTTAAGAACCTATGAAGTGATAAGCTGTGTGCCTTTGTTTCCCTGAATTGCATTTAGGTGTGAGGCTCACAGCCAGGAGACTCCAACAAAAGCAGGCCGGATGGCCTCTTAAACTTCGACTTTTGTTATGGGTGCAGCTGGGATCTGATAAGCCCCGCCCCCGCCTGCACCACTTTACTGGTCGAAACCAAAACAGTCAACCTGCAGGTGCTGCTGAAAGTGTCCCGGTGTCTGACACTTACACTAGGCCAAGTTTAGCATATTTCTGTAGGGCCCATCCTCATGGCAGCGTAGACGGCGTCCATCCTGTGAAACGAGTGGGAAGACACCGTCTACCCTGGTGTACCCTCGACTTGTGCCCTGTGTAGAGAGAAACTAACTCCAGGAGAAACGTGCCAACCCTCTGACAGGCCCTTGTTTGAGCTCATTTCTAGATACAGCCCATGCATTGGCACCAAGAAAGCTGTACATAACGTGCCTGGGAGCCACAACCATACCTGCCCTGTACAGGCACTAGCTTGCTAGAGCATTAAGAGATCATGAAGCCACGTGTGAGTCGCTGCCAGGAAGACTGAATGCCTCAGCGGCACCAGACTGTACTTACATTTGCCAACAGACTAGTGCACCTCTGCACGAGTGCCTGTCTAGAGAGCAGCATACAGCCTCTTTCTCAAATACATCTATTCTTCTAGAAGCACGGTTAACATAACAGCGCAAGTATTAGTGGGGCTTGACCACCAAGGGAGGTCTCATTGCTCCATGTATGCATGAATTATTCACAGCCTTGTGTACGTGTTTGTTGGAATCTAAAGGACGTGTTCTCTCTTCTCACCTGTAGTGTGTGGTGCTGTGGCATTGTGTTTTTAGGTCTCTCCTGACCCAGCGCATGCGCTGGTCTGGCGAGACTTATTGAGAGGGCTCCAAAAAGTGCTACCAGGCCAGCCTAGAGCTACAGTGCATGTGCGCGGGTGCTTGACCACGTTTACTTTCACGGCTGAATTGATGTTTAATCGCGATCACTTTTGCGGCCGCACGCACGCTTGGCATAGCTAATAGGTCTCGCTTTTGGGACCTTATAAGTATTTAGTTATGCAACTGTTGCATGCAGTGGTCGAAGTGGGCGGGATCGGCAGGGCACGGCGTGTCCCTACTTCTTAAATTCCAAAGATTCCGTTCCCCTACTTATTTATTTTGAAAATGCATCCCAGGACGCAAGAAATCGGCATGGCCTACAGATAAAGCTGGCCGTTCCTGGAGTTCGTGACGGGCGGGAGGGCAGAGAAGTTACAGGACTCGGTCTTTTCCTTCTTGCCCAGAGAAGACAAAGACCATGTCCACTTGTGCTCTGCCGCTTTAGCTGCCCCCCTCACTCTTTCCCTCTTACCCTCTCTTTCTGTCTAGCAGTTCATCGCTTACTAAAAACCGTGACTTCAAGAAGAAGCTCTCACTCTCTTTCCTCTCCTTTCTTTTATTTGCTCCCCTGTGAAATGGATCCAAAAACAGAAAAACACTTTTGCTGGAAGTGTTGTATACTTCTGAAATTTTAATTCAAAAGTAAGCATCGGGAAAAAAAGGACATAAAAATATGAAAAATAAATAAAGTAAGACCGAGTGGTAGCAAACTGGCCAGATTGATTTTGTTCACACTCAAACACATTAGCGCCACTTTTACAGTTTGCTAGTGAAGCGCTATTCTTGTTTTCTTGTCTTTGTTTTCCCCGGACTTTGAACTAGTGCACCAATCCTGGAGGTACTGCAATGCATGGATTGGAAAACAAAATGTGTACTGCGGCTCTGCGTTCAGGGATGTGGTTCTTTTTTACCATACTGCCAACGTTTTGTAAGGATATAAGCAATAGACATTGAAATGGGTCCATTCAGGGCCCTGTAGTCCTGTCCTTAACTTTTCAGGCAAAAGCGTTCACTGATTTCTGAATAGTGAGTGTAAAAGCGTTAAGGTAACCATGTTGTTCCTGATTACATTTCACATGGTTTGCTAAATTTTGCATTCCCTATGAGTGTTTGCTTTTTCCAAGATGATGTTACTTTTTTT
Source organism: Triturus cristatus (assembly GCF_964204655.1). Taxonomy (NCBI): domain Eukaryota; kingdom Metazoa; phylum Chordata; class Amphibia; order Caudata; family Salamandridae; genus Triturus; species Triturus cristatus. The sequence continues at coordinate 426,203,511 of NC_140589.1, forward strand.
TTGTAGGCTGCATATTGCTCTTGTCTAGTGCGTAATTTAAATTGAGCCGCATCCAGGTGTGTATAGCCGGCAACAATTGGGTTGCAGTTGAAGGCAGTGTGAGTTTTTCTCAGTGAGGCAGTATGGTGTTCAGCGAGGCAGAGGATGTGGCACTATGGCCAAAGCTGCTAAATTTGGAACTGGGGAACCAGTTCAGCCTTAATAACCAGTCCACCAGACGACTCTCCTGAGAGAGCACAATCCCATGCTAGACCTTAGCAGGCTTCGCAAGAGCTTAGAAGCACTGGTGTCGTAGCACCAGCAGGTGGACCCTAGCAGTGGCAAGTGTAGGTTAACCTTCAAGGCTTGTCCACCACAATCCATACTGAAGTTTATCTCCAGTCTTGCAGGCAGGCCTATGAAGCAGCACAGCCTAGAACAACAGTGACTGTCACTGAGGTCACAGGACCCTTGAAAAGGGCCGGTTCTAGGGCAGTGCAACCGGTGTGACTGCACCGGGTGCTGACTTTGGGTAGAGGGATCCTTTCTGCAAGTATATTATGGTTTTAAAAGCGCTTGCTACCTCCTTCCTGGCCTCCAGTAATTTTTGGCAACAATAAAAATGTCATGATGACTGATGATTAATGTTCTTACTAGTGAGAGATCGGAGTTTTGTCTAGTGGAAGTTTTGACTCATGGAAAGGTAGCTCAGAGGGTTAATGTGCCCGCTGTAAAGAACATGTACCATGCAGATAACAAAGTGCACATATTATAAATAGGTCAGTGGGCTACTGCTTTTGTCAGAGAGATCCTTTTAATACTTGCAGTTTCTATGTTCTTTAGGATAAAAATCAATTCTGATTTTTAAAGAGAACCCCCAACCATGGTATTACGTTTTAAATTATGAGTTTGCGTTTCTCCAGACCAATCACTATTAAACTATACAGTCTACTAGTATGGTTGTCATGTGACTCCTACACCTTGTAGTCCTTAGTCTTATGTAACATTTTCTATACAGTGATTTACACTCATATTCATTGTCTCTGTGTAATGTATGGGATGTAAAGTGCTCTGACCCCATACAATGGTATGAGTGGCGCTATAAATCAAATTAAATGCAACTGAGAGAGAGTGGGGTTATGGAGACTTGAGGGGCACAGTTTTAAAAGGTGGTGGTGAGGGAATCCATGGCGAAGGTGTTCATTGGGGGGCACCAACAAACATTAATGCACAGGGCGCCACCAGTGCTAACACCAGCCCTGCCCTTGAGGCCAGTCTGCCTCACCCATAGGTACCTCCATTGGCCTTATTTCAGCAGTAGTACCTGCAACTCACCAGAGATTGGCAATGCAGGAGTTGCAGTCACACCAAACTAAGTTCGCAAACTTAACAATTTCTGTGCTTCATTCAAAAGCACTTTTTAACATGTGCTGACTGCTATGGGGCCACTGGAATTAATTATGCAGCAAAGGAGGACAAAATTATGCTGCAGTGTTGACTAAATTATGCATTAAAAAAATGGCTGCAGCGTAATGCAGCATATTTTCTGATATTTTATTATTTTTACATGTGTACCCACACTAACCGTCTCTGGAAAGATTTTGCCTTATTAGTACCAATGTAACATACAAATGTAGCAATGAGAAAGGAGATCAGTCAACCTTTGCAATAGGCCATCCACTCCGCAGCAAAACAAGTCACATTTTTGTTACCTTTTGATATGTTTCAGCTACAAATAATTTATTAGTTTAAATGGTCAGATCATGCAGCAGATCTTGTATTATGTGGCAAATATGGCAGAGCCATAATTATATAGAAAAAATTTGCAAACTAGGATATTTTGCGATTCATGTTTGAACTGCTGTTGTGGAAAAAGGGAGAAGTGCTGATGACAAACTCCATGGCTGGGAGACAAATGGCTTGTGCTTCCACATTTTATCGTATTTAGGACATTCTTTGATTAGAAGCATATCCCGCTTTGTGAATGTATTTTAATGTCAATAACTCATTATAACCTTAAATAGTCATGTGTATCCATTGGTTGATTAAAGTGGGCAGTAAAATGCCAAACAAATACTAAAAATTGGGATGTTTGCGCATTCTGGCCACACCTCTGGCTCCGCCCACTGACCCAATCCACACGTTATTCCCGCCCTCTGATTCTCCGCCCACAGTTCGCTTACTTTTTTCCCCCCCCACTTCGACCACTGGTTGCATGGCTAAACACTTAAAAGGTCCCAAAGGCGAGACCTATTGGCTATGCCAATGCTTGTTTAAATTCTGTAGCAGTGGCACTCCTATCATTAGCTGGGAAGGTGCAGTTTCAACAGGGCACAGGACCTCGCTAGTTTTTACATCGCAACCAAGGCTTGCAGTCCCGGCTTGTAGGGGGTCCCCTCTTCAATGCTTACATTTGGGCCCTTGCTACGCCACGGCTGGGAGCTTCAGTGTAACAAAGGCTGCTCTCTCCGACTGCATCGTGGTCCAGTACATTTTCTCGATGTGCGCCAGTGACACGCTACCCTGGTGGGCCGGCTCCCTCTACTACTGCCGCTCTGCACAAGGCTCATCTAAGGTCTACTTTCCACACCCTAGCGTGGGTGCATAGCAAACGCTCTGCTGGCGCCAGAGCCTACCGAGAGCGCCAAGAACCCAGGGAACCTGGAGGAGGACAAAGAACACGGGGGCCAAGGGTTCAGTAACATATCTGCTGAGTCAACACACACCGCGGGTTCAGTTACCCTGGAAACCGGAGCACTCAAGGTCACCCGAGGACTACAGGACGTCACGTGCCGTATCATGGCCGTGAAAAACAACACCGGGCGGAAAAGAACGGAATGCACGTTCAATATTACAGAATATCAACAGATTAAATTCCCGGTTTTCAAGCTCACATATTTGTGCGTCAGATAAACAACAGTGAATGCACGCTATTGTGGAGTTAGCCACTATACTCAGTATCACTTTACACAGTTTGTACTTCACTGAGTTTCAAATGTCCCTTTTGCTTTACAAAGTGTAAATCCTGCGAAGGCTCTTTTCTTCCATAGAATCTCCAGTTTCAACCGAACCCTTCTCTATCCGAGGGTACTTGACTTATTTCTAAGCGGATCCCCATGCCCACACAAAAAACTACAATACTCAAGGCAGGGCATCACCGGGGCACTGCTGGCGCTTCATTTAAGTCACAACAAACTTCCTCCGGAAGAGGGGTGGGCAGTGGACTGTTTTTTTTTCCTTTCTCAGTTTCTCTTAACACACGCCCAGCTAATGCCACTCGCATTGTTCTGGCAAAAGAACATGTGTTTTAGCCTGTTGGGTTTTTTGAGGTGTGTTAATGTCAGCCAATGAACAGCGATTTGCATTGGAACTGCTGTCTCTGCCCTCTCACCCACTGGGCCGTTTAACTGTAATTACCCCAGAAAGAGAAATGGCATTTTAATTTGCATTTCACAAGTCTGCCAATTGGCACTATGACATATGACCAGGGCCAAAGGAATTATGCGGCAAGGGAGGGCCAAATAATGTGAGTAAAATGTGTGACAAGAAAAGGCAGATCATACGGCATAATGTTTCGCATTTTGAGATCGGATAATTTTTTTGTTTTTGTTATCTTGCACGCTAACAAAGTCTAGGAAACTATTTTACCGTATTAATACCCATTTTACACCCAATGCACCAACAAGCATCGCTGATTTATTCATCTGTTGGCTTATTTATTAAGCCTCAATGATTTCTCCACTCACGCCAGACTGCCTTGATGACATTACCCCGTCTCCCTCCCCCCACCACAATGCAAAGGATGTTGAACAAGCTGATAAGTAATCTGTCTTTGCGTGCCACATAAACCGAATGAGAAATGAAAAAACATATAAAATGTATGTGCACCATGCACGTTTGAAAAGATTCAATGAGTTATGAGAAAACGTATAGTACAAGCACCGTAAGCGTGCTTAGACTTTAGAAGTTGAGATTTTTATACTGCGTGCCTAACTCATCTAACAGCTGAATTCGTACAAGTCTTAAATCACGTTGCAATATATAACTCGGAATTTGGTGCTTTCAACCAGCTTTGCACAAATATAAGAAAAATGCTACTAAATCCATCTCGCCCAATTGATAATAAGCCCAGGTGGTTTAGTCCAACCGCCTATTAAGTAGGGCCCTCGCGGCAAAACGTATTAACCCTTTTGAGGCGACATCCCAACGTAGGCAACATAACGAGGTCACTCCCAGGCAAAGTAGGGAAGTATTAGCCCAACAATGGGACGTATTGTTACTGGCGGCAAATAAAAAGAACAGTAAACTCTACTTCTGGTCTGCGTCATCTGATATGTGACGAATGAATTCAACCAATTAGCTGTCATATCCCTAGTGAGATATGGGAGGCACACTTTACAAACACATATGCTGCTGTAACAGCTGAGACTGATCCCTCGATGGCCCTTAATTGCACACGTATTTCAGTAACCCTGAGTGAGGTAGGAGATGCAGATAAGCCAGGCCATTAGTGGCAAAGTTCCTGGCCTGGATGGTGTGCCCATTGATCTTATAAAGTGTAATCCAGAATTCTAGGCCCCTTTACTGTTGAAGGTTTTTAACAATCTTGTCCATTCTCCATTACCATGCTCATGGACACCTTCCATCATAGAGTCTATTTCTAACAAACATTTGAAATGCAATAGGTCTCGCATTTACGTGAGTTTGAGCTATTGAGATTGCTAATGATAATCCCTTTTATTTTTGTTTAAGTTTTTAAAACATAAATAAAAGGCATTGTCTGGGAACAGATCAGCGGGTAAAAAAAGGAGACAATTTCAAAAGCACAACGGGCAGGGCAGAGATGGGGTATGTGCCAGGCAGTGCTTCATTCAGTGCTTTAAATGGCACCGGCACTTCTCTACTGCGGGGAAGAGAGTACAGGTTCTCATGAAAGGTAGGCTCATTGGCTGCTAGTGAGCACAAGCTGTCAGAGAGGAACTTGTCTCAGACACCCAAGGCGCTTCTGTAGCCCTGAGCTCAGCCCCAGCTGAACCATTCAGGGTGGGCTCATTGCATAATGTCTGGGTGTTTATCACTATTGCAGGGTCCATTCAGGCCCTGTGCTGTCAATCATATGCACTATTGTGGGTAATTGAGCAAACTCAGAAATCGAGGCAGCACGCTGACAGCGACAAGTAAGAAAGCCATGGGAGGTAAGGAGTTTAAAATGGCTTTAATCCCACCTGAGTATGTTGAGCGAGGGTCTTCATATGTCCGTGTTTGCCTGCTTGTGTGTGCGCCTGTTTTTGTTTAAGAGAAAAGCAAGAGGAAGAGAATCAGGACACTCTGAGGAGGTATTTTAAAGAAAATGAGTGGAATGCTTTGTGTGTGCATGTCTTCTTGTTTTTGTGTGTGTGTGCACGCTTGAGAATATATAGCAGCATTGTGTCAAACAACAGTTAAAAATAACAGTATGGCATTGAGAAGCTTCAAATATTTCAAAAGAATGAAATGTTAATCATTGCATGTGGATTTCATTTTGCGTAAGGAGTTAACCCGTTTTGTTTCTATAAACGCATTTCTCATGTGTTTTGGTATGTGCTACAACTGGAATAGAAGTCATCATGTCCCGCTCTTAGTCCAGCCGCCACACCTCCAGCTAATTTGAATACCTGCACGTATTTTTTCCCATTTAAAGCACTGGCCCAATGTTTTGGCCTCACTGAATACTCTTGCCTCTTTCATCCACCCCGGGCACTTTGACTTCCTGCCACTTTATCTCACTATTGATGGAGCAAGGACTCGTACAAAAGACTTGCTCGGATGCAATCCTCTCAAATAACTTATAATACCGGAATAATTATGTTTGTAAGTTTTAACATGCACTACAGTTCATACATTTGTGTCGTACTAACAAGTAACCAGAGTGTGACTTAAAATGGCTGCTAACGCGGGATTCTGTACTGCGCATGAGTCAACTACATCTACGTAGTAATGACGAGTCTGTGCTTGGAGGGAACTTTTTGCAGCTGCGCAATAGTAATCAAAATGGCCACTTGAAACTAACATGTAAAGCACCTGCTTCGTCTTAAACTAAAGCATGCAAATTTACTAAAATGCTAATGCTAAAGATCTTTATAAGTAAACAGGATTAGGGTAGAGATAGGTGGTATACAGCGAAATCATTTTATTTTGAATTTAACATATCTCTTTCTGACCTCTCTACTAGTTCATATTTGGGCCTCCGAGGGTAATCGATGTCCATACACCACATGATCACCGTGCAAGCGCAATCGTACCACGCCAGGAACCATGATGATGTACTTGAATCTCAGCCAAGGCCACTTTTGTAACATATCCTGGGAACCTGATGGAATTCCGGCAATTTCAACAGAAATAAGAGTTTCATGTATATATTTTGTTGATAAAAATGTGAATGCGGGTGGAAAATAAATCTTGAGAAAATAAATTAAGGGGTGGGAACACTGAACAATAGACTAAAGAAAAATTATTAAAACTAAGCATGGTGTGATGATCACCCCCCTTGCTTGTCCAATCAGAATTAGGAGTTTCATACATTTGAAACATTTAGAGGTGGTGTTTACCATTAGGAAAGTATAATTGAGGTAGTTCAGTTAGATATGCAGATGCAGAGTCCGTGTGATGCTGAGATGCTGAGAGACCGGGATGCTGTCCAAGAGGTGAGCAAATATTGAAGAAGAATCAAATAGCAGAACTAGAGCCTAAAACTAAATCCTTAGAAGATGGCGGAAGAATCGATGAGGAAGATAGTGTCAGAGAGGGGTGCAACACAGGCGTTGGATCTAGAAGAGGTCATCCATCCTGTCCTGAACCTTTGTCACCTGAGCTGTCCCAGGGGGCCCATCCAGCTCATTGGCCAAGGGGTTGGTTTCCACACCATCCTAGGTAACTATAACTCTATGTGGTATGTCATTGTACTCTCTCTTTATTTCTCCTCTCCAGGTACGGTCATCGTAATAACATTTCTTGGATGAATTATCGTGACTTTATTTCGATAGATTAATTTCTTCCTCTAGAGAAAACGGTGTACGAATTGTATTGGTTTTGGCTCACATGAATTTAACTAGATAAACTTTTAAAACTCTCCCGAGTCTGTGGTTATTTAAAGATATTTTATTCTATGCCATTTCACCTACAATAGTTAACTAAAAGGTCCATTGAGCAGAGGAAACTACGTTCGGACAGAAAATGTTTGGTAAGAAATGATAGGGTAAATTCATCTTACAGGTATTATCACAATAAATCGACCCCAGCGGTACTTTACTAGCTTATGTGAATGTGTGTTTATGGGCCCAGGTGAGTATGTGGATTGTGAGTATCTCTAGCTTGTAACCTTTGTCAGTGTTTTTTTCTTAATCTTTATGATCCTCTTTTCCCCTTTTCAGTTTTTCTCTCTCTTGCTCAGAGTCAAACTCGGAGGATGAGGAAAATATGGGCCGGGGCCCCAAAGTGCCACTGGGGCCAGAGAGGGGTCGGGGCAGAGAGAAGGGAGGAAAGGAAGCAGAAACCCATGGCAGCCTGAAGGTGAATGTGACAGGAAGTGCAGGAGGCAGAGAGCACGTGAAGGGACAGTGCACAGTGAACCCCGAGGGTATAAAGGGTAGAGACAGAGAGCCGCGGGGCAGAGAGGAGAGGTGGAAGAGAGCCCAAGGGTAGAACAGGCATGGAGGACAAGGGGAGGGCAGACAGGACAGGGACAGTGAACAGAGGCAGAGAGCATGGGAAGGGACAGTGCACAGTGAACCCGGAGGGTATAAAGGGTGGAGGCAGAGAGGAGAGGTGGAAGAGACCCCCAATCTCTTAACATCTCCTGAGGCGGAAGCCGGGAGACCACTCGCCACTACTTTTAAAATTGTACTCACTTACTTGTTGTTTTTATGGGCACGTTCTCTCCCTGAGCACAATCCCTCTGCATCTTGACTCACTCGAGCCCCCCAAACAGCGGATAGTAGCGCTGTCTCGGGCTCCGTGGAAAGATTGCCGCCATTGCCGATTGACCAGGACACGCCCTCTACCGTGAGGCCACGCCCCCAGCCAGAAATCTAAATAAAGGGCGCCGAATCCAAACGGTATTTAGAAAATCTCTTAACATCTCCTGAGGCGGAAGCCGGGAGACCACTCGCCACTACTTTTAAAATTGTACTCACTTACTTGTTGTTTTTATGGGCACGTTCTCTCCCTGAGCACAATCCCTCTGCATCTTGACTCACTCGAGCCCCCCAAACAGCGGATAGTAGCGCTGTCTCGGGCTCCGTGGAAAGATTGCCGCCATTGCCGATTGACCAGGACACGCCCTCTACCATGAGGCCACGCCCCCAGCCAGAAATCTAAATAAAGGGCGCCGAATCCAAACGGTATTTAGAAAATCTCTTAACATCTCCTGAGGCGGAAGCCGGGAGACCACTCGCCACTACTTTTAAAATTGTACTCACTTACTTGTTGTTTTTATGGGCACGTTCTCTCCCTGAGCACAATCCCTCTGCATCTTGACTCACTCGAGCCCCCCAAACAGCGGATAGTAGCGCTGTCTCGGGCTCCGTGGAAAGATTGCCGCCATTGCCGATTGACCAGGACATGCCCTCTACCGTGAGGCCACGCCCCCAGCCAGAAATCTAAATAAAGGGCGCCGAATCCAAACGGTATTTAGAAAATCTCTTAACATCTCCTGAGGCGGAAGCCGGGAGACCACTCGCCACTACTTTTAAAATTGTACTCACTTACTTGTTGTTTTTATGGGCACGTTCTCTCCCTGAGCACAATCCCTCTGCATCTTGACTCACTCGAGCCCCCCAAACAGCGGATAGTAGCGCTGTCTCGGGCTCCGTGGAAAGATTGCCGCCATTGCCGATTGACCAGGACACGCCCTCTACCGTGAGGCCACGCCCCCAGCCAGAAGTTCCCTTCCATAAAACATGGGCATCCCTAGGAAGCGCAGCGGACGAGCGCAGCGGGCGCGACGATGGCGCGCCGAAGGCGCGCCTAAGGCAAGCCCGTCTGCGCCCGTCCGCGCCAGAACGAGCCAGGAGCCAGGCACAGGAGAGCAAGTGAGGATTTCTTATTCCAGGGATTCCTTATGCCACCTCAATCTGCCTGTTCAACAGACATGTTCCCACTCACTGAGGGGAGATTCATGCTTCACCCACTGCCCCCACTGTCCTTTTAAACTTACTTCCTCTACTAACAAGCACCACCCTCAAACGATCATCAACATGGCCCTGATCAACTGCAGGTCTCTGCCCAAACACGCCCTTGAGATACGCCTACTCATCGAGGAACACCACCTAGAGATTCTGTTTCTTACAGAAACATGGCTTGCGCCTGATTCAGACGCAGATATAGTACAGGCCCTACCTCACGGATTCCAGATTCAACACCTGAACCGCCCTAAGGGCAGGGGAGGAGGGATTGCCATCATATTTAAAGAGTCTCTCGCTTGCAGATTTCTAGACAGCCCCCTGGCGGACTGTGAAAATACTCATTTTTCTATTCAAATGTCCCCCTGTATCTCCCTCGCAGGAATTCTCATCTACCGCCCTCCAGGAGCTATGGGGCAATTCCATAACTCACTTCTAGAATGCTCCTTGGCCATGGTCAGTACACGGCCCAACCTCCTAATTTTAGGGGACCTTAATGTCCATTTCGATAATAGCAAAGACGAAACAGCCACTGAACTGATCTCAGACCTGGCAGACAACCAACTCCACTTGCAAAACAATCTTCCCACACATAATCGTGGACACCTGCTTGATCCCATCTTCTGCAATTTTCCCGACCTTGTGGTGGGTACACCGATCCCTGTACCATGGTCCGACCATCTGCTCATCCCTTTTATTTGGCGAATCCAGTCCACACCTCCTTCTACCCAAGCACCCAGCAGACCTTCCCGCCCTTGGGCGAATCTGGACATCGACAAATGGAAACAAGCACTAGAGGACACCAGGCCACATCCCGAATTGAACCCTCATCTGGCAGATGCGAAGTTCACGTCCTGGATTGTTAAATCGCTAGACACAGTCCTTCCCAAAAAACTGCATCGGAAACCTAGGAAAAAAGCCACCTCTCCGTGGTTCACCCAAGAGATACGCCTCCTTAAGAAAATTTGCAAGCGAGCGGAAAGAGTTTGGAGGAAAAATTTTGATTCTAATAGTAAAAATGACTACAAACATACTATTCTCAATTACAAAAAGGCTCTAAAAAATGCTCAAATATCCTTTTTTAATAAAAAAATTAGAGAGGCATCCTGTTCGTCCAGAGAAACGTTTCTAATTGTGAAAGAACTTTTAAAGACACCTACGCCATCTGTCACGCATAATCTCTCGGACAACCATTGTAATGAGCTAGCCACGTTCTTCGACCTTAAAATTCAAAAAATCCTCCAACACCTTCCCCCTCTTCTCTCTGAAGACCCCATTCCTCCTCACCTGCCGCAGTGCCAGAATGGGGATTCAGAACTCATCAGCTTCCTTTCCATCAGTGAGGCAACCTTAGGGCCCATACTTCATTCCCTTAAAAGCGGTTCCCCGCATGACCCAGCGCCAGTGAGACATCTAAAACAGGTCGCCCCCACCATCCTAACACCTATGGTGAACCTGATAAATTCTTCCATAGAAAGTGGAACGGTTCCCTTAAATTGGAAGAAGGCTGTGGTAAAAGCTTTAATCAAAAAGCCTAATCTCGACCCTGGTAATTTGGCCAACTTCAGGCCGATCTCCCTTCTTCCAGGTATTAGCAAGATGGCTGAAAAGTTTATTAATGGTCAGCTAACAAATTATCTGGAATCCAACAACCTGCTTAAAACATCTCAAACCGGTTTCCGCCCGGGCCAAGGCACTGAGACAGCGATGGTGGCGGTTGTCGAAGAGGCTAGGAAGATCATTGATGCAGGAGGATCAGTGGCAGTGATCCTTCTGGACCTCAGTGCGGCATTCGACACCGTCAACCACGCTGTCCTGGTACAACGGCTGGAAAACCTTGGGATCTCGGGTCTGGCCCTCTCTTGGCTCAAATCCTATCTCCACAATCGCTCCTTCCAGGTAGCGGATGGCGATTTTATCTCCAGGGAGACCCCGGTACGTTGCGGAGTGCCCCAGGGCTCGTCCCGGAGCCCGACGCTCTTCAACGTGTATATGTCGCCCCTGGAGAAAATTGTCGTCCCGTATGGCATTAAACTTCTGACCTACGCCGACGACACACAGCTGGTTGTCTCCCTCAGTCGGCCAGAGAATTTTACCACCGACCTGCACTCCTGTCTGGGGGACGTAGTCAGCTGGATGAACGCCTCACAACTAAAACTCAATGGGGATAAAACTGAGCTAATGGTAATTGGCAATCAGTCCCACTTCCGACCGGAGTCTCTATGGCCCCCGTGCATGGGTCCCCCCCCCAACCCCTAAAACTGACATCAAAAGCTTGGGGATTTGGTTGGACCATAACCTGTCCCTAAGCACCCAAGCAAGGAACACGGCTGGAATCTGCTTTGGCCTACTCCGTACCTCCCGCAAGATCCTCCACCTACTTCCCTTCCAGTCAAGAAAGCTACTCTTACAGGGCCTCATCCTTTCTAGACTGGACTACGGAAATGCCCTATATCTCGGCGCACCTAAAAAAGTCATAGCCAGGCTGCAGGTGGTGCAAAATGCTGCTGCCCGGATTCTCACAGGCACAAAAAATCGCTGCTCTGCCAAACCGGCGATTAGAGCACTCCACTGGCTGCCCGTGGAGCAAAGGGTCCAGTTCAAAGCCCTGTGCCTAACCCATAAAATTCTCCATGGGAAAGCCCCGCCCATCCTTAAAGACCTCGTGGTCCCTCACACCACGAGTAGAACTCTTCGTTCCTCTAATGCCCACCTCACCCAAATACCCAGGTTCAAGAAAGCTCGCTCCGGAGGCCGGCGGTTTTCCTATCAGGCGTCTAAAATTTGGAATGCCCTTCCTCCGGACCTCCGCGCCCAACCCAACCTTCTATCCTTTCGTAAATCTCTAAAGACGTGGCTGTTCCCTTAACCTCCCTTCGCTTTCGCCTGACTTATTTGATTTTCCTCAGCGCTGGGACGCTCTCGGGCAGCCATGCGCTTTATAAATCCCATTCAAATCAAATCAAAATCAAATCAAGGGTAGAACAGGCACGGAGGACAGGGGGAGGGCAGACAGGACAGGGACAGTGAGCAGAGAGAGAAGATGCGAGAGAGTCCGAGGGCAGAATAAACAAGGAGAACAGAGAGGAGCGGGCAGTGAGTAGAGGGCAGAGAGACAAGGGGCGGCAGAGAGACAAGGGGCAGCAGAGATCGAAGGAGACAGATAGTGTGAGGGTGAATGTGACAGTAGGCAAGGAGCAGAGTGCGCACAAAGGATAAAAGTCAGGCAGCAGAAGGGCAGAGAGCACGAGAGTACTGCAAGAAGTCAGACTAGGGCAGAGAGCACGAGAGTACTGTCAGAAGTCAGGATAGGGCAGAGAGCACAGAAAAGTGAGAGGTAGAAGTGAACGTGGGTGGAGAGGGAGAGCACAAAGGACAGAAGACTGTGGGTAAACAGGGCGGAAGCACTATCAGAGCACAGGATGGACAGAGACGAGTTGGGGCAGAGGTGACAACAGTAGGGGGCCCAATAATTGGGCTAGAGAGACCCTCACTGCTCACCCGCCCCTTCCCCGGGGTATCTACAGCCCCTCACTGCTCACCAGCTCCTGCCTCCTGGGCTTCGAGGCGTTTGATGGCTGAAGGGGTAACCCAAGGCGGGCAGAGGTGGGGAGGGAGGAGAGACGCGCCTTCTCTTTCAGTTTCATTTTCCTGTCAGCGCTGGGACTGGAGCAAGGGGGATTTCGGGGAGAAGAGGGGGGAGTGGGGGGCAGAAGAGACAAAGAGGGGTAGGAGAGAGCGAGAGTAAAACGTGCATGGACAGGGTCGGATTGGGATTGAAAATCTGCTTTAAGTAAGCGCACCATGTTGACAGTAATTAGAAGCCTGTAGTGCATAAAGGCGGAGCAAGTAGCTGTCTCTCTGCAGATCTTCATCTGCTCGGGGAGAGAGCCAGAGGGAAGGGGAAACAAAAAGTGCTTACCCAGTAATTAAAGGAGACAGTCTAACGCCGCCAGTTTCACGATCGAGCCAGATGGGCGGGGCCAAAAGGAGACAGGGCGGTAACAAAAAAGCCTCAATTTCAATCGGAGGCCAGCGTTTAGCATAAAGTATGAAGCCGGCCAATGGGAATGATGGGCGGGGCTTCCAGTCCCCTTCTGAAATCTTCAACTACAATAAGCCTCGCAGAGCCAGGAGTGCATGCGCGCTTAAGCGCTAGGCGAGACCTAAAAAGGGTGATCGTTTGCAGTTTAAGTGAAGCACCTCGCACTGATGCAGACAACCCTTATGGTGATTATAGGGTCTTAGACAACCATAGAAATCTCACTAAGTGGTAGCTGTGGAGAGCAGCTTTCAGGCTTAATCCAGGAGTGTTAAGCAGCATGTTTTACCCAGAACTAATAATATAGTGTAGGTTAAACGAAAAAAGAACCACACAGTGTAGTTATAAAAGAATAAGTATATTTTTTATACACACTCACTAACATTTCCTTCCCGGAGATATCTACACTATATACACAATACTTCAAATGTAAACAGGTAAGTAAGCACAAATACACAGTGGTCTCCAGCGGGAGACCAAACTATATACTAAAGAAGTGGAATGCGAACTGCGACCAAAGCCAGGACTTGGACCAGAAGACTCAGAAGAGCTGGGGACACAAGAAACCACCAGAGGTAAGTACACAGGCACCCCACCGAGGCTGTGTGCAGAGTGGAAACACAGCCGCATACTCAATGCAAGTCAATTGGAAAGTCGCAGTTGTAGTTTTCAAGAAGGACCCTTCCCACTGGACCCTGACAAAACCTCATGAAAGATGGAAGGTTGGAGAGTCACCCCACCCATGGATACCCCAGGAATGAGGATACCTACACCAGGGAAGCCAGGTGCATCGGTGCTAAGGGATGTCAGAAACCGCCGTAGAACACAATGGAGGACTTAAGAAAAGATGCCACTGGTGAAGAAGGTGAAAGAGTCCACTGGAATCCACAGATGGATTCTTGAACAGGAGAACCTGCAAGCAGAGGGGACAGAGTCTATGCCACTCTGAAGTGACCAGGAGGCACAGAAGACCAATGACCACCGATGGCAGAAGATATAGGCGTGATGACGGTGACCTTGTCGCCTCAGCTGTGAGGACCAAGAAACGCTGTGGAAGACCAGGATCCATTCACAAACTGTCCAGCATCGGAAGTCAAGAACCAGGGGGTCGGTGTCCAGGGGGAGCACCAACAAGCCTTGGCAGCAGCAACAGACGTGGTAAAAGAAAAAAGGTGCAGCATTGAGCAGCAAGGTCCAAGGGACTCGCCAAGTGCAGGAGAGTCAGAGCAGGTACAGAGCAAGCAGGGGAGTCCACTGAAGCCAAAGAGGACCCACAGGCCAAAAGGCACAGGAGTCGCAAGAGGAACTCTAGCAGCTCACCAAAGATGCAGGCGCTCGCTGCAGAGTAAGTGGTGAGGACGAAGATCTTGGCAGGAAGAGATGTTGGAGGCTGAAGTTTCTTGTAGCCCGAAGATCTCTGGAGGAGAACCAACAAGCCTTGGCAATGCCAAGTCGATGCGGTGCACAGGGGTTCGGTTCCAGCGGTTTTGATGAGGGATACTGGCCTCAAACTTGCTGAGAGGACAGGTCAGGCCTCAAGGGAGTTGCAGAACCACCACCTGTGTTCCTGAGCCTTTCGGAGTCTGTGGGACATCACGAGCAGCAGACCGGTCAGCTTTGTTATAGTGCTTGCAGATGCAGGGGAGTGACTCCTTCACTCTAAGGGAGATTACTTCAGATGTGCTTGATGGCCTGGAGATGAAGCACAGGCACAGACAATGAAGAAGACTTACAGAACAGCAATACTAGGAGCAGGAGTCTTCCTTGATGCAATCTCGATTTCAGGCGAAGTACAAGGTGCCCAGAAGATTGAAGTTGAAGTGGCTTCGAGTTTGAATCTTTTCCCACGACGAATCCGAAGAGCCACCCGCAGGATGCCCTTAAGCACCCTAGGAAAAGGGTTGAGACAATTCAAGGATCCGTCCCAGAGAAGAGGCTGGACAGAGACAGAGGGAGGATACTCTTCTGTCCTTTGTTCAGTTGCGTGCCAGAGTGGGAGCCAAGGGCTCCCTGAACTGGCTTGAACTGGAATATGCAAGGAGGGCACCAAATGTGCCCTTCAAAGCAGTCTGGTGACGCTGGCAAGCAGTCCCACCCTAGTCCAATACACTAAGTCCTGTCTGGGAGGTAGGTGGTCACATCTCCCAGTGGCAGGAAACTTATTGTTCTGCCTTTCCCTGGTTGAACTCAGCAGCAAGAGGGCAGAAATTGGTCTGTGGTTGGCAGCAGCACTGACTTGCTGTTAGACTCTGAAAGACAGGTACCGGAAATACGGGGGGGGGGGCGCACCCTAGGGGAGCCACCCAGTACATGGGATCCTACATGCAACACTGGAATCGGTGTTCGGGTAGGATTCCAACATGTTTGGTACCAAAATTATTGCACATAGACAGAAATACCACTTTCTGAATGCACATCTATCAAATTTGTCTGTCGGAAAGTCTTATTCTCCGAAAAGCAGTATGCTGTAGTGCTCTCCAAGCAAAAAGCCTCCCTCCCCCTTTGGGAGACCAAATCAACTCTCCTGGGAGAGGCAAATCCCCCTTGAGGTTTATACATAGACTGCACAAATGCGAAGGCACATATAAAGTAGTCCAAATCAGTGAACTAGGCTTTAGCCACCATAATGTAAGAGAGGAAGTCCATAAGTCGATCTTTGATTTTCTCCGTATATCCTTTATTTCATATCAAAAAGAGTCTTCATAACATCCGAAACAGGCAGACGACACGCGTTTCGTTCGAAGGGACTTTCTCAAGGCTAGACAAATCAGTAGAAAGATTCGTATTTCAAGATTTGTTTTTAAACAAGATCACAATCATGATAAGCCTGTAGCGATGAATTGGAATTGCACACTTTAGATTGTGAAAGTGGAGGAGCAATTGGCAGCGGCCAAGACGGCTTTAGATGCTGCCCAACGGAAGGCCAAGTCTGTCGTGCAGGAGCACAATCGCACTAATATTTCCAGCCCCCATACTGTAGCTTTGGACCAAAGTAATGGCATTGTCATAAATAATAGTCAAAAAAATACTAAGACTGATCATGCGGTTAAGCTAGGCCCCTGTGTATCAACAACTCCACTCGAAATTACAACAGCTTCGGACACGCTTGATTTGGATTCTCCACCTGCGAAAAAATCTAAACAAAACATAGGAGGCCTAGTCCTTCTAGAATCACTCAAAAAAAGGGGAAACTTACTAAACTGGCCAGCAATGGACTAGGGTTTAAATCTGTGGAGACATCATATGATAAGCATGCTATAAACACCCTTGTTAAAAGATTGCACGGGAAAATTGACACCATTGAAAGGATATACGGAGAAAATCAAAGATCGACTTATGAACTTCCTCTCTTACATTATGGTGGCTAAAGCCTAGTTCACTGATTTGGACTACTTTATATGTGCCTCGGCATTTGTGCAGTCTATGTTTAGTACCAAACATGACCAGTTTCGGTACAGCCAAAATATAGTTGGACATCTCGTAATTGATTTGATGTCCACTCTATGTATTAAAAGGCTGCCCGCACTTACAAAGCCTGGAGAATCGACTCTGGGGTTTGTAAGGGGACCCCCTGCTCATGCAGGGGCACCCTCACACTTGTAACCAAGCACCCTGCCCTTAGGACTGAAGAGAATCCATAGGGGTGACCTATAGGTTTTAAGTGTAGTGAACTCAGACATAAGGCAACATATCTGTGGTGAGGGATGCAAGCACCCACTCACACAGGCTGCAATGGCAGGTCTGTAGTCACAGTTTGAGTGGTCTCTCAGGGGTGGCATAATACAGGCTGCAGCCCATGGGAGACCCCTGGTGTACCTATGCCCTGGGTACCTTAGTACCATATAGTAGGGACTTACAAGGGTACACCAGTAGCCAACTGTGGAGGTACCAAAGTACTTACCAATCGTCAAATTTAGGGAGAGAGCACAGTGAATGGGGTCCTGATTGGCAGGATCCCAGTCAGACTAGTCAGAAAACAGTGCAACACCAGCAAAAGTGGGGGTAACCATGAAAGCAGATCCGACTTTACTACAGGCTCAAAGATACAGCAATTGACTACTCTCACTATTGGTAATAATAACTTACAATGCACCAGCACTTTCTAGTATCTGGGGTTAACCTTTGCTGCAACTAGAACATGGCTTTGTTACAAATATACAAAACACAG
Source organism: Triturus cristatus (assembly GCF_964204655.1). Classification (NCBI taxonomy): domain Eukaryota; kingdom Metazoa; phylum Chordata; class Amphibia; order Caudata; family Salamandridae; genus Triturus; species Triturus cristatus. The sequence continues at coordinate 426,220,858 of NC_140589.1, forward strand.
TGTATTCCAATAACATCTGGAGTTAAGGTGTGGGGTATCTCTAAATTAGATATTATTCAGTCCAAACAAAATAGGTTCTGCAGAAAGGTTCTGGCAGCCCCCATTTCATCTTACCATTTAATTTGCCATAAAGAACTTGGCATCCCCTATAAAGAAGATTACATCAGAGGTCACCACCCCTTACTATGGTTAGCAGTTTGGAACAATGAGGAGAGGAGACTCACTAGAGATATTATAAGTGGCTGTCTCAGTTGTAATAAGGGCCTTGCAATACCATGGCTAGCTGGTGTGGAATCACATGTTCAAGGATTGGCTTTCAGCATGTTTTTATGGATCCTGAGCCCAATACTAATATAAATAAATAAATAAACACTTACAATAAGCCCAATATAACCTTGCTTATACTGAAAGAATGACCGTAGAGAGGGGGAAGAGGAGTCTGGCCACATACATGAATTGTGTTATTGACAGCCCACCCACAAGGTACCTTACTAGTGTAATGAGATGCTGGGAATGTAGCCTACTGTTTTATTTTAGGGCCGAAACAATAAAATATTTACTGTGTTTTCCGCTGGGTTTTCAATCAAACCTTGACTCAATGCCCCGTCCTTGTGATGTGAGATCAGGCCAGTCCATGCTGCACTTTATATTTTTCTGTGGTTTTTATACCATGTATACTAAGCAACTTCTACTTTCGCTTATGAAAAGCTGCAACGTTAGTGATTTTAGGGTAGCTTTTATTCTTTTGTTTCAACTGGCGGACTATGACATAATTTTTCATGTAGGCGCTTTCTTGAGAATGGCTGCATGGGTACCTAGCTCTATGCTCACTTAGCAAGTTTGCACTAATGACACTAAGATATATTGTATTGATAAATGCTACTAACGTTCTGGATTTTAACCTTCACATTTTATGAATTCCATTTTTATTATTTAGGATTTTGTCTGTACATGTTTGAACTTTCATGGACACCAATTGTATCTGATTTGATATTCATTCTTTCATAGAACTCACAAAAATGTTCTTTCTGCAAAAATGCAATCAATAAGAAATTACTACATATTGATGCACAATTGTGATAAATTCATATTGTGTGGATTTTCATGATAAAAACGAATGTGTAATGGCCCAAAAAGCTATCTTTTCCCTCTCATTTTAATGCATCATTGACAGCTGAAAAGTTGGTTCAATTCCCATATGCCTTCAGATAGAAACTTGAAATGTTCTCTGATTGTTCTTAATAACCATAGCGATTTAGATTTCCTAAAACGAAAAATGTATTTAGATGTCTACGTATAGGTTACATGTACAAACTTCGAAATGTGGTAATAGGCCATAATTAACTTTGAACGTTTTCATGAAATGATCTATGACACTTGACTGTTTTGACAATCATACACCTGCTATAACTGAATGTGCACGTATATCTATGTATTTTAACTTCTGGTTTAAATGCTTTAATTTGATTTTAGTATTGAGGCTTGCACCTTCTTATATGAACTGACAAGCACAGATTTCTTGCAGTTTCTCTCATGTAAACTTTCTTGTACTTTCCCATGGCTTTCTGGAAGGTACTAATACATTTTGTAATTCTTAAATTGGCATTAGTGTGCGACAGGAACTCTTGCTGCTTTCACACGAGAAGCCTCAGGGATTAATGGCTTATTGAAGACTAACCTGTGTGCCCAGGATGGACAACCAATTCCCATGAACAGTGTGGGAAAGAATGGACATATTGCCACTTCTGCACCTTTTGAGAGGATGATTTCACTATGGATGTCGTACAATGATGGTGATAACTGATGTCGTCTCTGGACTTATGGAATTCTATTGAAAACGCTTCCCTGGAGAGTGGGCAGAACTGATGGAGAGTTGATGGGCAGAGAGCTTGAGACTACTGCGGACTGCTCGGCTCCTGCTTTTTCCCTTCAGAGTAGTTGTAGTCCCTTTGCCCTTGCTATCTTGTGGCAGACTTGCCAACTTCCCTGTTCTCGCTTTCTTTGCCAATGACTAGATTCTTTGCTTGCTGAGAAAACTTGAACTTTCTCCTGTCCTTGCTGGTGGCAGGAACACCTTGCTTAATGGACTTTCCTTAGACTCCTTGGGCAAGCCTCTTCGTTTACAAATGCCTGCTAAGATTAACCCTCTCAAATAGCTTCCTTAAGCAAATTTCATTGATTGTAAGTTATTCTACTATTGTATGTACAAGATGTATAGTTTTATACAACTACTGTAATTTTCCAAGATTCGTGACTAAAATTACTTAAAATGCCATTTATTGATTGGTTGTCCAATTCTTTAATACAACTTTAATTGAAATAAGATCCGTCTGAGCCTTTTAAATTATACTAATGTTTTCCCCTCAGGAATTGCGCATACTACAATTTGGATTCGGATGTATAGTTAAAAGTTTCATAAATTATTTTTTGGAACAGCAAGTCTTCTTGCTGTTGTTCTGTCCAGCCGTCGAATAACTACTGGTTTGTATGATTTTGGCCCATGTGAACTTCTTCAGGAGGTTTGGATTGTATGGCACGACACGGAGGCCATATTATTCAAATCTCCTTTATTGCCACAGCTCAGCAGCAACAATTGAAGAACATAGAACTTCAATGAACATTCTGAAGAAGTATAAAGTCCCCTCGTGACTAGCCATCTTCCTTCTTTGTTGCTGCTGCTCAGAAAGATAAGTACCAATTTCAGGCTACCGCTGATACCCTTATCATTTGTTATATTTGTATGTAATTATTATATTTATAATATTAATACATATGTCTCTCTATTTATTCCCCTTTTATCGGGCTACTACTCAATAATACTCAAATGTGTATCTTTATCATTACCAATGCTTTGCATTTCCTGACCTAACGTTTGAATTATGGCTTAACTTTACCCTTAGCGACCTTTTTTCCCCTCCGGTTTTACTTTGAACTGGATTAGGCTTGTCATTTTTAGTGTATACCCTCAAATCCAAACCGCTCCAAATCGCTCTCACGCGCACACACCGTTTCTTTCCCTTGACGACGCGAGTCCTTCCATCCTGGCTTCCTGCACCCCTGGGCTCATTTAAACTTAAATCGTGGGGGCACTTCCATCAGAGCGCCCCGCTTTACGAAGAGTTTCCCCGGTCCCCTTGGCGCGTTACTCATGCTCAAAGCGGGCCGGATTCGGAATTAAAGGAATATACCTTAAGGCCAACCATGCACGCTTTTACGTGCGTGGCGGCCATTTTAAGAGCTTGGGCTTAACTCTGTGCATTTAATTAGCCCACCATTTTAGGCAATTGGGATCGGAAAACCGTCCGGTGTGTAGACTTTTGACAGTTTCTTTCAACTGTCTCGCGATCAGCTGTTTACAGGCTACCCTGGTATCAAGCAGTTCTTCTTTTTCAATCGATATTTTGAAGCGTTTAAAGTACTCCTTACCTTCTGCCACCAATTCGAGTGAGTTAATACTACAACTGATTCCAATCATTATCTTTCAATCAATCAATTAACCCATACGCATCAAGTAGTTTATTTAAGATGTCTACACCCCAGATTAACATTGAAGGACAACTGGAAGAGCTTGTAAACAAGGCTCTAGAGAAAGTGCTTGGGTCTATTGATGACACTATAAATAAAAAATTGGAATCTTTGATTCTGAAGACCTCCCCACGCCCTTCCACTAGCAACCAACAATCAGGAGCAGTTAAGGCTCCAAAGAAGCAGGCCCTTGGAGGCAAAGAGCGGAAAGACTAAGAAAGCGAAGACCTGGGGGGCGTGGCCAACCGCTGAAGGGAATGGCCGCAGGGTAGCCTAGCTCAACTGCGCCACTCCCGGGAATATAAGTTGAATGCCATCCGCACTGGCCAAAAACTTGCTCCAGAGGAGGGAGACACCCCCCAGGGGAGGAACTGTTGGTGGACGAAGTTTGCGGGAGTTTCGAGGGGGCCGACCGTGACAACGCCGGGCACCGGCTCTCAGTGTGGTGGCCGAGCTGCAGAGAGGTGACGCTGCCCGGCACAGAGTCTGTACGCGAGGCCGCGGCTATGGCCTAGACTACGGCCGCTCTATCAGTAGGTGCAGGGGACGCTGTGGAGCCCTCCGAAGTGCCGTGCTGACGCAGCTGGCGTTCGACAGAGGTGAGAGCGGCGGGGGGTGGGTGCGATCCGAGTCGGCTCCTGGCCCCAGTCAACCAGGGATGGGCTGTCGGTTTGGGGAACACCGCCCCCCTCTCCTCGATGCGGACAGTCCTTGGGGGACCTGTTGAGGACCACACATTGCTTTGAAGGCCAGAGTAGCCCCACCACACCTGCGGGGCATATCTGGTGAAGCTGGGGGATCGTATTAACTGCCACGGGAGTTAATTCCTGCCACGAGACTGCGAGTGTACAGGCCTACTACCTGGGGGCCCCGACTGTGATGGAATGGTGGTGGAACCTCCTTCTGAGTATGGGGCCCTGAGAAGATTGGGACCCACTCTGTAGCCGTGTGGTATACCAGGTGGGCCATGGTACGCACCCCATGAGACGGTACTGAACTCACAGTGGGCCTCAATCAACACTGGCGCCGAGCGGCCGGGGCCTACGCAACTGCCTTTAACCTTAACCGTCCCGGATTTGCATTGCCCAATAGTTGTTGCCACCTCTGTCAGAAAGGGACCGCATCTAATCCGAGACATATGACCTGGGCCTGTAGCCCCCCCCCCTTGCTGGCTATACTGCATTTACCACATCTCCTTTGGACAGCACTGGTGGTGACACCGGAGTGCCGGTGAGGGCCTCACCGACCAAACCCGACAGGCCGGGTGGAAGCTTTCACCGCAGGCGGCGGTGAGTAGTGGGTGCGGCTGGTTATTTCCTTGTGCCTTCATTGAAGAGACGACATGGCAACGGGTCACAGGAGCCGAACAGCGACTCAGTCCAAAATAGACAAGTTCACGTAGCAAACACAGCAGGGGGGGGGGGCATGTGACGGCTGGGGCTCCCACTGAAGTAAACGAACTCACGAACAAGGACCTCCTTGCAGCAATTAACGCAGTACGCACCTCCCTAAAATATCGGATCGACACGGTGGCCACCGAAGTGACACTGATAAGGGAAGACATGAGGAGAATGGCAGAGCAGGTGAGCAAGGTTGAAGCTGTGACGACAGACCTCGGATCTGAAACTACCCTCTTAAAAAAGCAGGTCTCGGAACTACGTAGCTCTCACGACGCCATGGCCCTACAACTTGACGATTATGAAGGTAGGATGAGGCGTAACAACTTCCGCATTCTTGGTGTACCAGAGTGGGCGGGGGGGCAAACAGCAGACCTTTTTGTAGAGGAACTCATCTTGAAACAACATCAGCCACGTGGTCTATCCAACTGTTTCTCCATAGAGCGGGCCCATCGGGTGCCCAGGGCAAGACCATTATTGGCTCAAGTATTCAACTTTCATGACCGGGATGCGATCCTTCAGACCGCCCGAGTGCCCCCCCCCCCCTTGACAATCGACAACAGCCGGATAACATTCTTTCCGGACTTCACATTGAGGGTCCAGAAGCAAAGGCGTAACTTCCTGGAGGTGAAACGAGCCCTTGAAGACCAAGGGATCAAATATGCTATGATGTTTCCAGCTAAACTCCAGGTGGAATCAGAGGGCAAACTGTTTTTTACGAGGCCTGAAGACGCATGGGACTGGCTGGAGGGCTAGAGAACTGTTGGCAAGAAACCGCATAAAACTACACCAGCGCCAACTGGGCAGGGCGATTGGCGGCAACAGCGACGTTCTTCTCCGCACTCGGACTCTGACTCCCAGGGACTCGGGGGGGTGACTAAGCGGTTTGTGATGCTAGATTGAATGAAGATCTGCCAGTTTTCCCTATCTGTATGAATACTGTACTTGTTTTGATGACATTGAGTTAATTAGTTGGGCCTAGGCGGAGCCCTTGAATGATGCAGGACCTAAGTTTTCTAAAGTATAGTTTCTAAATGTTCAGTCTTAAATGACGCAATAACTATTACTGAAGCAATAAACTACATGTTGTATTCAAATGTTCTGAAGGCCGGGGCGGGTTTTGGATGTTGAACTGAAAGGTACTGAGGGAGTGGGGTAGCCCACGTTCCAGAGTTTGATGAGGGTGGGCGACAAGCACTCTGCAAGTTGGGGGGAGGCGGGCGGTTTTAGACTCGCTATGCAGGGAGGCAGGGTGAGGGGGGTTCCAGGTTGAGTAGGGAGGGGGGGGGGGGTTGTTTTTTCTGGTTCTTTTGTTTTTTGCATTGGTTCATTATATCTATTGGCACACAGGTATTAAGCAAGTTTCTCCATTGTGCGCTATTGGCGAGCATTGTGGTGGCGGCCTTCTGCGCTTTGCCGCCCTGGGCTGGGCCTTGTGGGGGCCGCTCGACTATCCTTCCGGGGTGGGTTCCTCCGACCACTTGACTCGTTCACCGCAAGTGTTTGATGGCACCTGACGCAAGACTTAAAGTCGCTACTTGGAATGTGAATGGGCTGGGGACAAAATCAAGCGGGGAATTGTTCTCAGATATGTTGAAAGGCAATAGCTTGATCTAGTAATATTGCAAGAGACACATTTGGCCGGGAATACATGCATGGCCTTGAATAGGAAAGGGTACACAATGGTGGTACATTCTGGGTTCTCATCGGGATCTAGGGGAGTGGAAATTATGCTCCGTAAGGGCTGCCCATTCATCATTAACAAGAAATGGACCGACACCCTGGGTAGATTTTCGGCCGTTACGGGCACATGGGAAGGGCATACCCTGAATGTAGTTGCTATCTATGCCCCCCCGGACTACAACAAGTGACACTACGAGACGTAGGGAAGCTATTGATGGAACTACCCATGAGGACATTAATCCTGGGAGGAGAGCTCAACGTAACTATGGACGACACTAGGGATAGTCTCCCACCCAGAGATGACCCGGTACCAGGCTCACAGCATCGGGAGTTTGACGATGCTACACCTTTCAATCAGGCACCCACGGAAGCCAATCCCACGTTGACTATATGTTCACCCACGCCCAGGACGTACACAGCTTCACTGAGGCCAGCTGTTTGGCACGGGGGATCTCAGATTACTCATCCCTTTTGACGACGTTTGGTCAGATACACTCCAAGCAACCAGGCCCTATTAAGATACAACCATGGGCACTTAAAAGACCTCATATTAGGGAGGCCCTCCTGCAAGACACTGACTACTATTTCGAGGCGAACGTGGGGTCGGTAGACTCGACAGTGACGCTCTGGGGAGCATTTGGGGCAGTAATTAGAGGTAGGGCGCTATCCTTGACAGTGGGATACCGAACCGAACGCTCACGTACGGTGACCGAACTTGAAACAGAAATACTAGCCCTGAGGGCAACCCTCGCGCAGGCCCCTAATCCCGAGACTCAACACGCTATTAATGTCAAACGTCAGGATTACAAACAGCTCCTACTAAAGGAGGCCACGATACGCTCCTTGTCTACCAGGCATCTAATCTATGAGCAAGGTGAGCGTACAGGGAAGCTCCTGGCATGGTTGGAGCGTAGGGAGCAGGCGTCACGTTGGGTCCAAGCAGCAGCTGGCCCTGACAGGAAGCTTGTTACTGACCCTCAGCAAATCGCAAATATGTTTGCATCCTATTTTGAAGATGTATATAAGGTTCCTGATGCTTTCCAGGCCCCACTATCGGCTGATCTACTCGCCACAATTAATATGGCGTGCCTTACCCCATAGGATACGGAAGCCTTGGAGGTAGACCTCACCGTTACGGAGATTCGAAAGGCCATAATGGGGGTGCGTTCAGGTAAAGCAATGGGTCCAAATGGACTTCCCATTGAACTCTTCAAACCCATGTCTGGAAAATTAGCGCCACATCTGTTGGCCTTATATAATGCTACCAGACTGGGCTCCTTCCGGAAGAGATTCGTACAGCAACTATAGTAGTAGTCCATAAGCCCAACAAACCAGTGGAAGAATGCAAATCGTACCGCCCAATATCACTGCTCACGGTAGAAGCCAAAATCCTCGCCAAACTCCTGGCCAATCGACTTCTCCCTTACATCACCGAGTTAATTCACCCAGACCAATCCGGCTTTATGCCGGGTAGGAACACAGCCAGGAACCCAAGGAGAGTACACTGGGCCCTGGGGAGAATCACCACCATTGAAGAGGAAGCAATATTGCTATACCTTGATGCCACCATCGAATGAGACTTCCTTTTCGCAGTGTTGAGTCGCGTAGGAATTGGCCCCCGACTGAGTGGCTGGATCAAACTACTCTATACGCAACCCACTGCATACGTCACTTTCAATAATAGTCGTTCTGGCACTATCCCCCTCCATCGGGGCATGAGACAAGGCTGCCTGCTGTCCCCACTCCTTTTTGCTCTGGTACTGGAGCCATTTGCTGTTTGGATCAGGGGTGAACAAGAGGTGAGAGGATTCAAATGGACACATGATCATGAGGATCGAATCTCCCTGTATGCGGATGATATCCTCCTCTATTTGACATCTCCAGCATGTTCGCGGAGGAGAGTACTTCATATTCTCCATATTTTTGGGGCGCACTCAGGATATCGGATAAATTGGTCAAAATCCCAGATGTACGTATTGTGGGGCGAGCTCCCACCCAGCCCAAGGGGATACGAGATACAAGTGGCCACTCATGATTTTCAATATTTGGGGATATTTGTAACCGCAGATGCTCAAATCTTTTTTGGACGGAATCTAGCGACATCTCTACAACGTGTAAAATCAGACTCCCGACACTGGCATTCTCTCCCTCTCACTCTCTTGGAACGTGCATCCCTGTTCAAGATGCTAGCGCTCCCTTGTTTTCTATATGCACTCCAGAACACTCCATATCCAATCCCTGATTCTTATTTTGCCCAAATCGACAGCGAATTGCAATTAATAAACTTACCATGGGTTGGTACAATGGAGGGATAGGTTTGCCTGATGTTCGGCTGTATTATCAGGCATCCCAACTGACGGCTATTAACAGCTGGGTGTTTGGCCCACACGACGATCCCAACTTCCGCACCGACTATTGGCACATGGGGTGTGGGGGCTACAACCGGGCACTATATACCAACCCCCGCAAACTCCACTTGACTGGTCCCACTGCCCGAACGGTTGAAACATGGCACGCGACTACGAGGAGATTGGGTTGGAAGAACCGACTGACGAAAGCAACGCCTCTGTGGGAACCGGATATCCTGGAGGGGAGAGGGGGAAAGGGGGGGGGGGGGGGGACACCCATTCCTGATTCTTCCCCATTGGAAGATCGGTTAATATTGGATCCAATGGAGAGCAAGGCTATATCCCTAACTTACAAAAAAATTGGTGAACAATCACACTGACCCCATGTATAAGCTCCGCACTAACTGGGAATCAGATCTGGGGGGCTTTGAAGAGGAAGATTGGAGAGACGCTCTCTCCTCCCCCAGAAAGGTGGCAATCCCCATGCGCCTCCACCTTATACAACTCAAGGTACTACACTCTGTGTATTTTGATGCCAAGTTATTGTTCCGCCTTGGGAGACGGCCAGATCCGCTCTGTCTTCGCCATTGTAACCAAGTCGGCACTTTCATACACATATTGTGGGAATGTCCCCGCATACAACAATATTGGGAGGGGGTGACACGCCAGCTATACAGGGAATTCAACAAACCTCTGAGTCCCTCGCCCAAGCTTTGCCTTCTCAATATATGGGACGCTACTGACCTTTCCCAACTGAAACAGTCATGGCCCGGAATGGGGTGGATGGTTGCCAAGCGTAATATTGCACAGAAGTGGGGGCAGGACTCTAGCCCGAGGGTAACGGCTTGGGCAAAGGACATGGACGGAGCTATGATCGCTGAGAAAACAGTTTTTAAAGGAAAGGGGCTGCCCAAATAAATGGGAAGCATAAGTGGGGAAAGTGGAATGCATATCGGGGGGACATATGCATCTCCCCAACAGTGGACAGAGACGTGAGAGACGGAACCGGATGGCCCGCCTTATGATAGATGTGCCTCCCCTATAGGTGACACGAAAGTGGAGTAAGATTAAACCCCATTAAGCATTCTGTGATGTTGGATGGGACACTTATACAATTGAGAGTGGTAATTGTGGTCGAGGACCCCCTGAGAGAGAGATTGAGAAACTGAGATAGCGTTTTGCGCATTGCTTATATTGATCTGAGGCCAAATTATTGTTTTCTGCTATGGACGAATCAACAGGACTGTACTGTAATTGAACCAATGCACTTTCCTATAAATAAAAAGTAAAAAAAAAAAAAAAGCTAAGACCTCCGCCCCTCCCTCATGCTCTCAAGGCGGTGACAAGACTGGTACCTCAGGCACCCCATATGGGCAAGATCAAGGCCCTGAGCCCCCTACTGATATTAATAGTGACAACAGTTTTGACCCTGAAATAGACCTATCCTGCTCTTCTGGCTTTAACACAGATGTGGAAGAGGCACAACCAAGGGGAACAGGGAGCTCAGAAGAGGCTTTCAAGGCCTCTGAACCGGTCATGGGACTCTTGGACCCATTTGGAGATCTTATGTTTGACCCTTTATTAATAAAGCACCCTTTGTCCCCAGAATGGACCCCATCCCAACACGTAGCAGACTACCTCTCCTTCTGGTTGAGGAGAGAAATCCCAAAGGAGGTTAGATCTAGACTCCGTTCTGAATGCCCGAGACCCTCCCATCCAAACAAAGTAGCTGCAACCCCTGAATTATACCCCAAGGTGGTAGCCTTCATAGCCAAAACCTTCAGCGATCCAAGGAAGGGCATGGATAAAGGCTTAAAGTCCTGTCAGGACCGCCTTCTTGACACCATAGGCCCCCTTACCAAAACTTTTGAAACGGCTGAATCAGCCTATCTGGGAGACTGCCCAGTTGATCCTAAAGAACTCAGGTAGTGGGTCCAAAGGGCTATATGCCTGATCGGTAATGCTAACACAGCTATCTCTACAGAGAGGAGAAAAGGGGTGTTGTTAAAGATCGGCCCCAAACTAATCGAACTAGCCAAGAATGATGGAGGGCCCAATTCACAGGGTATTCTCTTTGGCAAGGATTTCCTTAAAGACATGGCCAAATACGTTGGCGCTTTTAGTTCAATACAAAAGTCCCAAAAAGTAATTAAAAAAAAGTGTTTCAAGATCGGGTTTTTACCCGGGCCAGGAGAATACGGGGTCGTTTCCCCGGCCGAGGAAACTCAAACTCAAGACCCTTCATGGCCCGTGTTGGCAGAAGATTTAAAACAACTACGGTGGCTATCAACAATTCTACCCTCAGAGACCGAGGAACCGCGGACATCCCTTCCGAGGCGAGCGGAGACAACGTTCCTTTTCATCAGGTAGGAACCTGGACAGACCTTTCAGAAACCCCTCCAAAGGTGGGAGGGAGACTACTTCAATTCGCTGGGAATTGGAATTTGGTAACCAAAGATATTTGGGTTCTAGATACAGTGAAAGGGTACAAAATAGACTTAATCTGTATTCCCTTCCAAACAAGACACCTCACTTAGGTTTCCTCAGCAATATTTTTCTCGTAGAAAAGAAAAACAAGGAACAAAGGCCAGTCATAAACTTAAAAGAGTTAAGTCAATGGGTAGTCTACCAACATTTCAAAATGGAAGGGATACATCTCCTAAGGGACATTTTCAGAAAAGGAGACTGGTTAACGAGACTGGACCTAAAAGATGCTTATCTGACAATACCTATCTGGGAACCCCACCAGAAGTTTCTCCAATTCACTTGGGAAAGACAACTATACCAGTTTTGCAGCCTCCCTTTCGGTCTATCATCTGCCCCTTGGTGCTTCACCAAGGTACTCCGACCCGTGGCTGCTTGGCTCACACAAAGGGTAGGGAGGCTAATCATATACCTCGACGACATTCTAATAATGGCTCAATCAAAAGAGACCGTTTCACTTCACACGGATCTTACAATACATCTTTTAGAACACCTAGGCTTCATTATAAACATGAAGATATCTTACGTAATTCCATCTCAACAAACCCAGTTTCTGGGTTTCTTAGTAGACACTGTGAAGGCAGAGCTGTGACTACCGGCCGACAAAGCAAGGATCTTGGGCTTACTTTCCTCCACAACTCAGGCAATTTTCCCAGGTCCATTACACCGTCGGGCACTCCAGAGATTGAAGGCAGAATCTCTGAGATCGAACCAATCTTATTCCCAACTGATTTCCCTAGATCAGGAATCAAGAACCGAACTCCTTTGGTGGTTAAAGAATGTAGAAGCATGGAATGGCAGAGCCAATTTTGGGGAGGATCCGGATCTGATAATAGAATAAGACGCGAGTTTGGAAGGATGGGGAGCGAGATGTGGGAACTCATCAACAGGGGGTCGTTGGACTCCTCAAGAGAAGAAGTTGCATATCAACTGCTTAGAATTACTAGCAGGTTCATTTGCGATTCGTTGTTTTACCCAGAAATCGATGAAATGCTGTGTAACGTTACGAATGGACAATGTGTCCGCAGTACAATATGTCAGCAAACTAGGGGGGGGGCTCATTCCAAGGGCCTAACAGACCTAGCGAAAGGCTTATGGAACTATTGTTTGAGCAAAGGAATTTCGGTTATAGTGGAATACATTCCTGGGTTGAAGAATGGGGTGGCAGATTGGTACTCGAGGAATTTCAAGGACTCCAGCAACTGGAGACTGGAAAGACAGGTATTCTTAGCCATCCAATCCAGATGGGATCCCTTCAAGATAGACCTAGTTGCAGACCGACTAAACACTCAACTGAAGAATTTCTTCAGTTGGAGAGCGGACCCTCAAGCTCAAAAGGTAGATGCTTTCCTTCAAGATTGGAGGGGCTTAGCACCTCAGGCTTTCCCGCCTTTTGCAATGCTTCCTCGCCTGCTCCTTCATGCTCGAGGTTACAGTCAGAGCATGGTCGTAGCAGCTCATCTTTGGAGATCTCAAGCTTGGTTCCCAATCATCCAAGAAATGAGCGTAGACTTCCTCATTTTGATTCCTTCATTCAAGGAAATACTCCTAGGTCCAGAGGGAGACCATCCATTCCCTTGAGGATTTCAGTGATAAGGCTGGACGTTCTACCACGTGATTACAACTTAAAACGTGTTAGACCAAGAACTCAAAAACAACAAGTATATTCTTTCGGGGACTTTGTGAAACGGTTTATATAAAAAAAAAAATACATATATATATATATATATACACATATATATATACTAAAATTAAAACAAAGACAAGACGAAATAAATAATTTATGTATGCAAGTTTTACAATTGTTTTTATACTAAATGTGGATTGTAATAATTTTTGTTAATTATGCAATAAATTGAAATTGAAATTCATTCCCTTGTAGAACAGGGTCTTCTGGTACGGACGGCATGGAAGATTTCAGGAGACAATGGCGAATCCCTGGGCTTTCGCCAAATGCTTTCACACTCATTTCTGAGTCATGGGCATCTGGTACAAGAAAGGCTTATCGATTGGCATGGAACAAATGGGTTCGCTGGTGCCTTCAACAATTTTATGATCCCATTTCAACTGATCTAGTCCACGTTGTTAATTATCTTTCAGAATTGTTTACATCAGGTTTATCTTCTAGAACCGTTAATGTTTATAGATCTGCTATTTCAGCTGGCCATTCTTTAATTAACGGTTGGTCAAACTCTATTAACTAAAAAGATAATGAGAAGCAGGAGAGTTCTGAACCCTCCTTCTGCTAAATATACTGCCCTCTGGGATGTTACCCTCGTTCTTCAAACTCTTTCTTCTTAGGGAGAAAATGCTTCTCTATCTCTTAAACACATCTCATATAAACTTACCGTTTTATTATGCCTAGTCTCTTTTAGGAGAACTTCAGATGTCAAGGTTTAAGATGTCTCTAGCAGGGCCTTCCAACCCGAAGGTGTTTGCTTTTATCTCAAGAAAAGAACCAAGACAATGTCTTCCTCTATATTTTACCCCTTTTTTCCTCAGAATGAAAGACTCTGCATGGTTAAATGTTTGAAAGAGTACAAGAAAAGAACTGAAAATCTAAGACTGAATGAATGTCAATTATTGATTTCCTACAGATCTCCTCATAAAGAAGTCTCTTCTCCAACCTTAGCTAGATGGGTTAAGGATGTTATGCATGAAAGCGGTGTAGACATAACTATTTTTGGAGCTCACTCCCTCAGGAGGTGCTTCGGCTTCTAAGGCCTTTTTTCTAGGAGGTGGTCTGCAAGATATCCTTAGGGCAGCAGACTGGTCGAATGATCGCATGTTTAAGGCTTGTTATTTCAGACCAATCTCTAATGTGATAATGGTCTTAATGCACTTTAAACTTGCATAATATGGCCTCCGTGTCGTGCCATAAAATTGAGATTTTTCACAGCCTGCTGGGCAGAGAATCTGGATTTTATTAAGGACACGGAGGCTAATATTATCCCTCCTCTTTGGGATATAACCCTCCCTATTGTGAATTTTTATACATATATATTTATATTATGCCAAGGTATTATTAAATGGTATTCTTTTCTTTCAGAATAAGAATCTCCCTTTCCTTCGGACCACATTTGGTAAACCATCTTTAATTTTATTCCTGTTTTTCTTCTGCACGTTGATCTTTAGTCGCAGTCTAACAAAGAAGGAAGATGGCTGGTCACAAAGGGACTTTATACTTCTTCAGAATGTTCATTGAAGTTCTATGTTCAATTGTTGCTGCTGAGCTGTGGCAATAAAGGAGATTTGTATAATATTAGCCTCCGTGTCCTTAATAAAATCCAGATTTTCTGCCCAGCAGGCTGTGAAAAATCTAAATTTCCCGTTGTCATCCTATACATCTATAGCATGGTTCTGAGGGCAGTGTATTTGAATCCAATTACAAATCTGTAATTTGGGTACCAATTCTTGGTCCACACTGGTTAACCAATAGTCAACATCCAAATTTCCCACCTCTAAATGCGACGAGTAAGTTCCATCGTAGGGCCAAGCCTGGTTGTATTTAAATATTAGTTTAAAAGAAATAAGGATCGAATGAAGGGCCCAAACAACCAAACAACGAGAAAGTAAAAGGTTTCCGCTGCAACAATGTCAAGGCTGCAGCAGACAACTGAATTGAAAGTTACATAATTAGCATTGCAGTTTTTAGGTCTTGCGTGCGTTGCAGGGCAGAGCCCTGCTCCGCCTCCGCGAGAGATTTTGTAGGAGAGGATTTTCAGAAGAGGGCTTTAAGCCCCGCCCCTCATTCCCATTGGCCGGCGTCACCGTTTATGTTAAACGGTGGCCTGCCATTGGAAATGAGGTGTTTTGGTTGCCTCCCTTTGACTTGTGATCTGGACTCGGTGGCCTGCTTCACGGCTGTCGTGAAGCACTTTCTTATCTTTATGGGGCCATGTGTTTAAACACATGGCACCATAAAGATTAGAGATCCCCATGCTCCGGCGCGATCATCTTTCGCTTTCTGGACCACGCCAATGTCCCTCTGGGGTTGTAAGCGCTATATAAATGTAATTAGAGTACATTTCCTCTTTCCCTTAATCGATCTCTGGCCCCTCGTTCCTTCCCTCGCTGCAGTGTTTTCTGTCTCCCTTCTCACTCCTAGGTCCCTTCTCTTATTGCTCTCCCTCTCTGTCAGCTGGACTCGCCCAGTTGTTTTCTGTTGGTCCTGCTAGCCCCTGTCGCACCTCTGTCCCCGTTTCCCACTCCAACTCCTTCTCTTGTTCAGCCACTCCGCTTTCATCTTCTATTTCTTCTTCTCACTGCCCCTCCCCACCTTCCTCCTGCCTCACGCTCGCCGGCTCACCACAGCTTCCGTGCGCCCCCTCTTCCCCTTGTTGTCTCCTCTCACTCCCGCGCGCTTTGATGGGAACCTGCAAAACTGGTTTGAATAATTGATGCGAAGAGGAAGCTGCTGTCTGCACATCTCCAGCTCTGGAGGAAGCTCTGACCCACATAGGCCTCTGCATCGGATAGGAACATGTTCCCAGGGGCAGCATGCTTAACCCCTGAAGTTCCGGGGCACGTGTTAAGTAGTGCAACTACTGCACTGCTGGGCCAATGGCAGTGCGTTGTTTATTGTTAAGCCGTGCACTTCTGGGTGTCTCGAGGTGGTGCCATTTTCGCCTCCTGGATTGTTTTGCCTCGGAAGGTTATCCACAATGCACGTCTCACGTGCACCACCGATGCACCTGTGTTGTCGAGCCACGTACACCCCATACTTCCTGGGGTTAGTGCATGCTGCAGCCCCTGCACAGTCACGGCATCCGAAGGGCAGGGCACTGTGGCGTAGTGCCACACTGAAGCTTTTGCGCTGTCCGCGCATCTGAAATTTGCACCATTTTGCTACCCAATATAAAGCTGGCATCTGTGGGAGGTGGCACTACAACCTCTGCATTGCTGCAAGGGTGTTCGTGCTAAACTTAATTCGTAACACCCCATCACCGTTCTCTGACGCCCCCACGTCTTCCTGCCCTGCCCACTGTTCCATCTCTGCCCCTGTTCCCAAGCCCACAGGTCTCGCCACTCGCCAGAGGTCACGTAAACTCTCTCCTTAGTTCATACACGCTTGCGTGATCTGCAAGGATTATTGACAGCCCTGGCGAAGGTGGAGAGCTGGTTAATGCTCAGAAAGCTCAAGGCAAGATGTCTCGTCAAATCAGACAGACGCACGTCTACATCAAGATGGAAAATGGCTCCTGTTTGGTACCAAGGCTCTTTGTTTGGTAGCAGACGGAGGGAAAGGCTTCTTTACTGGGGTTGTCTCCGCCTCATGGCCCCTTGCTGTCCTCTCCCCTTCCCTCTTCGAGTACTCCCTGCCTCTGGTGCCTCAGACCCATGTTTCCTGCAGCTTCTCTTCCACTCATTGCCCCTTGCTGTCCTCTCTCCTTCCCTCCTCCTGCTACCGGCACTACAGCCCCATGTTTCCTATAGCTTCTCTCTCTCCAGGCTGCTACAGCTCTCCTCCTCATGTCCCCTTGCTGTCCTCTCTTCTTCCCTCCTACTGCCACAGTCCCATGGTTAATGCAGTCTCTCACCCCAGGCTGTTACAGATCTCCCTCTCATGGCCTCTTGCTGTCTCTTCTTCTCTCTTCAAGTCCCGCCCCTGCCTCTGGTGCCACAGCTCCGTATTTCCTGCAGCCTCTCTCCCTCCAGGCTGTTACATCTCTCCTCTTCATGGCCCCTTGCTGTCATCTCTCCTTCTCTTTTCAGGTCCTGCCTGCCTCTGGGGCCAGAGACCCATGTTTCCTGCAGCCTCACTCCCCCAGGTTGTTACATCTACCTCCTGCCAGTGCACTCAGCATACCTGCCTCTTATCTCCCTGCCCCCTTTTCTTGCTCCTGCCTGTTGCCCCCCCACACCTGTTTTGTCTGCTCTCGTCTCCTCTACCTCCCCAGTCTCAGCGTCACAGCCCTCTCTCCTCCAGCTGCAGTGGAGGAGGCCCCAGCCCTGGCTTAGCTGCGTGTAAACAGACGGTGTTTGCTACGAGGTAAAATAGGTTTCCTAATCTCGGCACAGATAACAGATGGCTCCTCATTAAAAAGTGAAATATAAACACTGGGCCTGCTTCTCTGTGCCTCTGGTAGTTTGTTTCAGTGTTTCTCCACTATCTACCAGTGGTCCAGGTCTTGACAGCTGGATTTCTGGTCTCAGTGTGAGCTTTTCTGTTATTCATTAGGTGTAGCTGCTTCTCTGGTCCCGTCTGTAATTCCTCATTATAAATTCTCTAGGTAGTGCTGCTAGCTGCTTCTCTGGTCGCAGTGGTAATTCCTCATTCTACGTCCTGTAGACAGTGCTGCTAACTGCTATTCTGGTCCGGTCGATAATTCCTCCTACTAAATTTTCCAGACAGTGCTGCTAGCTGCTACTCTGGTCCCGCAGAAGTTCCCACATTTTAAGTCCTCTAGGCAGTGCTGCAGCTGTGTCTCTGTTCCCATGGTAATTCCTCATTCTTAGTCCTCTAGGCAGTGCTGCTACATGCTTCTCTGCTCCCGTTGGTAAATCCTCATTCTCAGTCCTCGAGACGGTGCTGCTACCTGCTTCTCTGGACCCCTCAGTAACTCCCCCTTTCTAAATCCTCTAGGCAGTGCTACAGCTGTGTCTCTTGTCACAGTGGTAATTCCCCATTCTTAATCCTCTAAGAAGTGCTGCTACCTGCTTCTCTGTTCCTGTCGGTAATTCCTCATTATAAGTCCTCTAGGCAGTGCTGCAGCTGTGCCACTACACTCCAAACCAAAAAACACATAAAAAACAATGTCATTTACAACGCCAATAGCTCTAACTCTGATAAATGTGAGCCCTTGCAAATGCTTGTTGTAGTTGGGAGCTAGCATATCACTTTTTTTATATTCATACTCAACAACCAACCCCAATGAGATAGTGAGTACTGGAATAAAACAAATTCATCCACTGTAATGTCGGGTATAAAATGACAGACTTCTCATGACCTCCTACATTACGTATTGGATGATTTTAAGATTTTTATAAAGCACTTTAATGGAACAGGCAACAGCTTCACACCGTTTGGTTTGAATAGGTGAGACATTCAAGGCAATCCGTCCTGGCAGTCGGGATGGGCTAGTCACAGCAGTCTCTATGGGTGATCAGTGGATCTGCTGGACAAGTTTGTGGAAGACCTTTTGAGTGATCTATCCAATTACCATGGTAGCAGTAAATATGCATTCAGGAGAAAGGAAATAATCCACATCATGCAGCAAAGCTGGATAACTTGGGGCCTCTCTGGGGTTTAGGGAGCAGTTTCCTACCCCCCCCCCCCTCCCCCTCCACTGTAGCGTTGGAGAAGGTGGACAGGGGGCCAGGCGGCACCTGTACCTTCAGTACCTTCCCCTATTCACTTGTGGTTTTACTGGGTCTAGTGTTCCCACAACTGGTAATACTGGGTGCAGGGACACTGGGCTGTTTGGGGTTGGTCAGACAGTCTTGCACCCAAGGGATACCGTACCGGCCAACACAATTTTCTCATTACAAGTGGCCATTTAACTCCGATGGGGGCGGTAACAGCCACCAAGGGAATTGTGAGATCAGAGAGAACAATTACAGGTCTATTTACTTTCACCCTGAAATTATTGTTACTGAAAGCAACTGAAACTTCTAGGAGAAAATTCAGGTCAAAATGGGGAACTACCGGGGTAATTGCACTAGAAATTACTGATGCCCTGGAAATTACTAATTTCTTTGCAGAACCTTATGGTACAACTCGTAAGGCGCCAGATTTTCAACCACATCTGACCTTATCGATACCCCCGCTATTACTAACTTCAGGAGTGAGGTAATGCCTGTCCATTTCCAGGGCGACTCATAATGGGGGCCTCATTCAAGTATCTCCATTACTGGTTTGTGTACACAGAAAGCCCCCTTGTGTATTCCCAAATTAAACACATTCACTAAATAACTGAGTGCTTTATTAAGTAAATTATTTACAAGGGGCATGGCCAAGCAATATGGCCAAGCAATATAGCCAAGCGCATGCTCTAGACCTGGTCTGTCCGGTACCCTATGATCATCTTGCATCATTCTACTGAACATAAAGCATACATTTAAACAACGGTCAATTATGTCCGGGGGGGTTATCTATGGAGTGGTCGGGACAACATAATTCGTACAGGAATGGAACTGTGGTCTGGGGCACAGGGGAGGAGGGGAAGCATAAAAGACACATTGGTGGCCAGGCCCTATAGGGGAGCTGGTACAACCCTTTGCACCTGTGCTGACAAGGACTGCCCCACAGCGCAGGGTAAGGGCAAAGTGTGGAGTGCCTGACCACTTCTTCCTGTGACACAGGTGCAGCAGTCAAGGAGTGAGACCACCTCCAAGGGAGGGAACAAAGATAAAGTGGAATGGGTTTGGCCATAAATAGAATGAGGGTAGTGCACTAAAAAAGATACACTATTTGACTGGCTGAATCCTGGGTATCACCTAGGGTATTCCCTCCCCACCACCCTCATCAGGATATACAACAAAGGAAAATACGGAGGGGAGAGAAGTCTTTGTTTGGTTAGCTTTTTGACACCATCCGTGTGGTCCTGGAGGCTGTGCTTGCTCCTGGTGGCCAGGGTATGAATTGATTCCCATGGCCTTTCGAGGGGGCAGTTTGAGTGGATGCCCCCACACTGCTGCAGAATAGTGCCTGCAGTGCAAAATCACTGACTGCTAGTCCATGGGCAGCTGACCTGACTATCACTAACGAAGGACTGCGATACCTGGGTGTCTCCCTGTCCGCCTCTCAACCAATCTCCTGGGAGTGCAATTTAGTTCAGTTGAAAGAACAAGTAAAAGCAGAGGTGAGATCCTGGTCGAATCTGCCTCAGTCGCTCTACAGACGATCTGCTCTCTTCAAGATGGTTTCCCTCCCCTGCTCTTTTATAGCAATTGCAAAACTACCCATACCCGATCCCCGTAGCTTGGTTCTGGCAGGTAAACGCACTCCTGGGTCAATATTACTGGGATGTGGTGCTACTTAAGTGGCCCTACGTACATCCGTTGGGTCCACCAACTGCGGAGGCATTGCTGCCGCAGCCATCCAGTCCTACCATGCAGGCTCACACTTAAAAGTGCTTTTTAAAAAACAAATGTAAAACATACTTTATTGAAACCATGGCAGCACAATAAAATGACAGTGGTTTTACAGACTGCATTTGGTCTTTTGTTGGTTTTCAAACTGATATATAGCATATGTACTGATACAGTATATCTTCCGGGTATAGATATGATTTGTTTAACCACGGCTTTAGCGGCAACACTTACAAGCGCTTAATGGATGGTTGTACTGTGCCAGGGGTGATCCTGCTTATGCTGTGAAACGTTGGATAATGGGAGACACTCCTCTCCACACACATCTTTATAGTAGCTCTGAGTTCCTAGCCTTGTTGTCCGCAACAAGAGGGACTCCAGGTGTGGAGACAATCGCTGCATGAATGGGGTGGTGGGGGCGCCTAACACAAAAGACCCTCTGTGGCACAACAGACTCCTTCCCTTGCTGGCAGGCCTATCAGGGTTCCGGGAATGGGACAATATTGGCATATCCTACCTGTGAGTAGTCATGCGCTGTCAGACTGTTAAATCCTTCCAAGATCTCCAGAATGAATTCTCCATGCCCCACAGCCAATTCTATAAATATCTGCAATTTTGTCATGCCCTGTCCCCATACCTCAAAAACCTGGAGTCTCTTCTGGAATTTAACCAGCTACAGGGAAAACTACTGATGGGAGATCTTAGAGATCATAAAATAACTAAGATATACTATCCCTAATTACCAATAGTACCACCACACTAGCTACCCTCCGAGCTGTTTGGTGGTGGTGGCGTTAGCGGCGATGACGAGTGGACCGAGGCCCTGGAGTATCAGCATACTTGCACCTCATTCAATATCAATACCTCCACCGTGTATGCTATACTCGCCACATGCTTTGGAGAAATGGACTAGCAGCTTCTCTCACCTGCCTACATTGTGGCAACTCAGATGGCACCTTTCTCCACACAGTATGGTCTTGCAACGCACTTGCTAGGTTCTGGCAGGGGGTCATGACATGCTTGACTGAGGTTCTGGCCTGGGATGTCCCTGAAACGAATCCTTCTGCACACCACGGACAATATTGGGGGCACCAGGTACAAATGCCATCTTCTGTTTTTGGGTCTCACCCTGGCCAATAGAGACATCGCCAGGCTTTGAAAAACTAATTCCACTCCCTTATTGGGCATATGGAAGCAGGGCATGGACTTTTGTATGGGCTTAGAAATACCGATATTCAAGGCACAGGGATACACTCAGAAGCATCCCGAGATTTGGCAACGATGGGCCTCTGGAGCCTCCGACCTCTGTGGAAATACAACTCCATAATGAACTCTGATAAGCAGAGCTGGCTTCCTGGACAGCTTTGTATTTATGTGCGTTGGGGACATATGGGTGCGGGAGGACTAGTCTTGGGGAGCATAGTTGGGACACAGCACACAATCGTTTTGGTGAATGGCGTTTCGCCTCTTATGTAGCAACATAGACAATTACGCCATATCAATATGTAACGGTCTGTATATATATATGTTTGGACTGGGCCTCTTGAGCCATATTGTGGCAGAAAATACAATGAAATCTGTTTTGGAGGAAAAAAATCCCTGACTGTGAAACCTGCCAAACTGCACAGCACTGAGCCCTAGACCCTTTATGGCAAGATGGTCTGCGGCTGGCCACTTTGTAAGTACAGTAAACTCTGATATGGTCAGGCAGGGTGCTGGTGAAGGATACATTGCCTTCTATTATAAATAGCATTTTCTTTATCCTGAACAGTTCATTGAGAGATGCAGACGCTGGTACAGGACTGTGGACCTTGAGAATGCAGGAAGAGGAGATCTACAAGGCACCAGTGGCAGAAGCTGACCTTTCTCACCTGGGCTGCTGTGGGGACCGTCTGCTTCTTGGGCCAGTGCCCTAATTCCTGATCAGCTATTGGTGAGGCCCACCTAAGCGACAATGGGAAGTGACAGACCTTTGAGATCAACGCCAAAAACTAGTATTGACCAGTACACAGAGCGCACAACACCAGACAGACTACCACTTGATAGAACAAGTCTACAGCCCCCGTCAGAACCAGATTACCAAATGGGGCATAAATGCTAGCAGCTTCACAGCAGTCAAAGATATCCCTAGAAAATAAAATCAACACTATAGATAACAAGGTAAATTTATTACGGGCAGATCTAAGCAAATGAGTCTGCGTTCAATGGAAACTGAAAAGACTGTAGAACAAATATTGACACAAGTGACAGAACTTCATTCCTTGATCAGGTCAGAAACAAATCTTGCACGAGTGTTGGAGGACAGGATTGAGGAACAGTAGGTCAGGTAACCAGCTTAATCCCCAATTTGTAGAGTTTCTTGGAGGAACAGAGAAAATAGCACCTGAAAACCTTCTGGAACACTAGAGTAGGCTCGTCCAGGCCAGAGGAGGTAGATGCAGTACGGTGGACGTCGCTTTGGCCGACCTCAGAGGATGGGGAACCCTACCTTGGGTCCCACTTGGTGATGCTCGGACAGTCAAACAGGATGGTACACCTGACATCAAGGATCAAGCTGAACCTCAATGCACTCCAAACGAATGGCCAGAGGAACTGCTCCAGTTTCTGAAAGATGGACAGACGGGTGGGGTCCGAGTGGCCAGTGACCCAACGTTCTCTACCTTCAGCGAAACCAGAAATATCCGCCTTAAGGCATTGACTTAAAAGTGCTGACCGTAATATACCTAGAGACAATAAGTACGAAAAAATGCTTGAAAAGTTGATGCTGATTGCGCTATAGATAACATGTATGTTAATGATTCCCCATTGCTGTTTTCTGAGACAGCCTCAGATGTATGTGGGGGGTGCCCAGAAAAGGAGATACCTATTCTGGTTTTGTAGTTTCAGTGTATTGGAAACCATGTTCTTAATATAGGGCCGCTAGGGGTCTTGGCGGAAGTGGTCGGATGACATGTTCTTTGGCTCAGTTGTCTGTTACGCTTTAATGAATATACTCAAGTTAGAATTATGACCACCGCCAGTTGCGTGGTTGGTCACCAAACAGAAGTGTACAGGTTGTGTGTATTTTGGATTGTGACACTAATAGGAAGAAACAGTTAATGGTAACAGGTTGTAGTGTTTACCTGGGAAGGTTTATTACCGACACACAGCATTAGCCCCAGGTAGTAGGTAGATTGGGAAGTTACAACAGGATACACATTGCAGGAAAATAATGGAGCATGGGTCCCTGCCACGGGTACTGCATACACAAACATAGATGGCAGTATCAATTAAAGTTCTCACTTGGAATGTGAAAAGCTGAATGGGTATGCCAAGAGATTAAACCTATACATACCTTAGGATATATTCTGTAAATATTACCTTTCTCTTAGAGGTGCACCTGGTAGATGAGGAGAACAGTAAAGGTAGAAAAAAATGGAGGATCAATTATTCTCATTAACACACTCAAAATATGCACTTGTGGCCACTGGAGGTAGCCCTGGCAGCTCCCCTGTATAGCAGACTTGAGGAGATTATAATATGCTGGAGCCTTGCCAATAGAATACAGACTGCCAAACACCAAAACAAATTACTTTCAAATCATTCACCACTACTTAGAGCTAGAGGGAAACAGGTCTTTAGGTGGAATATTTAATTGGAAATTAAACACAGAAACCATAACTGACCAGATACTACACACCGAAACAAGTATAAGGCAGCCCCTGGTATGTTATATATAATGCAACTGGAAACACCAACCTCTAGGGCAAATGAATGGAAGGCATTGAAGGCAGTTCAAACGGAGAAGTCGTGAGCAAGATTAAGTGTCAGAAGATCGGGTCTGCAGTTTAGACTCAAAAAGTATAAAAAGAAGAACTAACATTGCAGAGAGCTGAACCAGAGGAGTATATAACCAAAGAGATATAGTGAAGGCCAAAAGAGCAATGGAAACAAGCTGGGATGAGTTAGATGGGCACACATTAAAGGATTATAGACAACTCCTTCACAAACAAGGAGAAAAATCAGGACTTAAAAAAACACAGAAAGACCCTTGCCCGTGGTATTGGTATTGGCCCTACATACGGTTGATGACATGTTAGCAGTCACACAAAAGAGAATTAATGAAACATTTGCTCGCCATTTAAAGGCACTATACACAGCACTGCCCCACTCAAGCAATCAGATGGTTTCCAGATAAGGTTAGATTACCAAAATGATCCCAAGTGGCTGTCTAGAAATCAATTAACAACTCCGGGCTGCCATGAAGGAACTGCCCTCCAATAGATCTCCGGGAACAGATGGATTCTCTTCAGAATTCTATCAGTGCTAGTTAACCAAACCTCCTGGATAAACTGTTAAATGTATATAAGGAGGCTAAATGCCAGAGACAATAAGTTGAATAAGGGAATCTAGAATAGCCATGGAACTGAAGCCAGATACAGAAGCTAGTCTCCTGGGCTCTATCTATGTTAAACGTAGATACAAAGAGACTTGCAAAAGTGTAAGCAAACCGACTGAGAAGGGTGGTGGGAGCGCTGGTCCATAAGGATCAATGTGGCTTCATCCTGCTACGTGATACATCTGTGAACCTCAGAAGGCTTAATCACATACTGCACAAAAAGAGAGGGCAAGCTTTAGAAACCATAGTAGTAGCACACAACATAGAGAATACCTATTCAAAGTATTGACCAGAATGGCCTTCGGTCAGAATATACGGAAAGGGTGAGAATCCTCTACCACGAACCGACGGCACAAAATAGACATGGGAGGGTTACTGTCCTCACTGCTCTTCTCTCTGGCGATGATGCCATTAATGATACATCTGAGAGAGACCCATTACCCTTTGAGAATAGAAATAGAAGGGGAAACTCACTTGATCTCAATCTATGCCGACAATGCCCTAATACACCTAGGTCAGTCGCAAACTTCTGTTCCCATTTTGTTGACCAACTTAGATTAATTTGCAGTGGCTTCTGGTCTATACACTAATAGAACATAGTCACTACTGTTCCCCCTGGCACAGCTAGTGGCTAGGCCCTTAGATGACTACCACTATCAGGACTGCAATAGGCACCTTACGGCTACTACTTGGACATACAGATAGTGCTCACTCCACATCAAGAACACAACGGCAATATGGGTAGATTCCTTCAGATACTGAATGCGAATGTGAAAATGAATGTCCCACTCCACAACTGGTAGAGTGGCACTTGAAAAGATGGTCCTCTTCCCCCACTGCCTATACATGCTACAAAATAAAATGTGCCTGATCCCCAACTCAGTGTTTAAAAGTCAGTAGTCTTCTAATAGTATTAGTGTAAGCGAGTACGAAAAACAGAGTGCGACTGGATGTATTGAAACTCGACCAGAAGATGGGTGGGCTGGGGTTGCCAGATCTGAAACATTACTACTTGGCAGCTCAGGTTCAATATGCAGTGCAATGGGGCACAAAGGGAGCAAACTGGGAGAAGAGATTGTTTGAAGGTTCGGTCCCAGAGGGAATGTTAACAATACACCAGATGAAAGGGAGTAGTCAACAGGCAGGCTTTGTCTGCATGGTTTATCTGGTACCACGGGCATGGCAGGTGACCAGTAATACAGTTATGCAACAGTCTCCGTGAGGTAAATCTCTGCTGATCTGGTGGCTGAAGTCATTTGGACATATAAGCCACACTATAAATACAGCAAAATGGCGAGGGGTTGGGGGGGGGGGGGGGCTGTCGTAAAATAGGTGACCTGTACAGTGGAGAAAGATTTATAACACATACACTCACAAAGGGTACAAACACAAAAAAATATCTATCCTAACTCTCACATGCCCTAGTACAGGGGCCCTCCAACCTTTTCTTTAAAAAGAGCTCCCTATGTTCTATGACAATTATCCATAGTATTGTTAGCACTGTATAAGTGACAATATCAAACAAGATCATATGAATAGCTACCACATGTCAGATTACCATCAGTGATCACCGCAGCGCATCAGGCAGGGTTGTCAGCAGTAATGTACACAAGCACCGCAGCGTATCAGGCAGGGTTGTCAGCAGTAATGTACACAAGCACCGCAGCGCATCAGGCAGGGTTGTCAGCAGTAATGTACACAAGCACCGCAGCGCATCAGGCAGGGTTGTCAGCAGTAATGTACACAAGCACCGCAGCGCATCAGGCAGGGTTGTCAGCAGTAATGTACACAAGCACCGCAGCGCATCAGGCAGGGTTGTCAGCAGTAATGTACACAAGCACCGCAGCGCATCAGGCAGGGTTGTCAGTAGTAATGTACAAGCACCGCAGCACATCAGGCAGGGTTGTCAGTAGTAATGTACACAAGCACTGGCAAAGCCAATAGGTCTCGCCTCTGTGAGAGGTAGTGTTTTTTTTTTTAAACTGAGCTGTGTTGTACAGTGGTTCTACAAGTTTTATTCTAAATTGCTATGAAACAGCCATTATTGCTTTGTCATTTATTAATCTGCGAGAGCTGGTATAAGTTTTGAATTAAAATGTGAAATGGAAGGGAAATAGCCGAATGAACAACAGCCGTCTTAAAAAAGTATTATGATATGAAACACTGCACTTTTTATGGAGGTTAATCAGTGCATAATGAGAGAATGTGGTGGGCAGTGGTAGGTAATACGTAAGGTGATAATGGGTAGTGTGATAGTAAATACGCATCATGTTTAGTGGAAAGGACGGTTTGATTTTTATTTATGAAATATTGTATGGTGCAAATTATTTAACGGGGACATGTAAAAATAGATGAACAAAATTTTCCCCGTAACATTGCAAGTGAAGAGAGGTGGGAAGCACATTTTCCTAACTCAATGGAAAGGGATGCAACAGAGTGTGTGTATAACAGGCAAGCTGTTACCCATATGTGATAACTTGTGCTTGAGCTAAGAATGAATGACATTTGTTTTTAAAAGCACAGCAAAACTGTGCCCTTGAAGTTCGTTTTTTGGCACAGGAAAGGTTTTTTAAACATGTTTTTATTGGCATTTGAGAAATACAATTCAGTTAATTAAGTGGTAGCAGGAACACACATCTCATTTTACAATAAGTGTAGATTCACAAAAGAGTCATTATGTCTCAAGTGAGGTATCAGCATTCTGCCAGACAAGTGTTCGCTGAAGGTATCAAGTAGACACATACTAACATTGAAACATTTAAAACCTTTAGCAAAACTTCGATCTATGACGGCATGTACAGTACATGTAGTGCTGCACTGTTACAGGCCATACTCCGTGACATCACAACCACATATATCAGTGTGCTCTACTGTCCATAACACCCTGGTCTTCCGAGATTCAGGCTGCGATACAGACATATTGATGACAATAGTAAGCATATTAAAACATGCAATCAATTATAGTAAAACAAAAATCCAAATGAAACCACAAAAAAGTCACCCGGAGGGCATAATGGGGAGGGTTTCAGACGTTGGGGAAATGTGTAGAAGATCCCAGTATGCCAACCCAGGCATCCCCCTCCTCGACCTGTATGCATCACTCGGTGGGGGTGCTAAAACAGCCTCTGTTGATTGTGTTATTAACATCGTTTCATCAGGTACAATAGCATGTTAAGTGTCCCGAGGCTGCTCGGAGCACCTCCGTTCAGAGCTCCACCCACAGGCGGTGCAGTTTGGCACAGTAATATTGAAAATAAAACTTATGTTGGGGGTGAGGTGCAGTCACAGATATTGCTTAAGGCTGTCTAGTATAACAATTGATAGGCAGCATTGTTCAAGGGGAATACAACGTAGGTTGTGGTCGAGATGCAGTCGCAGATGATATTTACTGTCCAATGTCACTAATGAAAGGCAGCATTGACTGAGGTGGAATAAAGTTACATTTAAAACTGAATGTAAATGTTGCCCTCTTGTTCGCTTTTTGGACACACACGAGATGAACAGTTTGAGTTCATCCACTCATGGACAGACAACATGCAGCTGTGTAATCTGAGCCCAGTGCCTGCCTCGTCGTTTCCAATTAATACGACGATTTGGGCGTCGTTCACATAAAAGGTCAAAGAGAATCCAAAGCTTATCAATTTGGCCAGAGGGGAGACATAAATATTAAAAAGGGAGGACCCCGCATGGGCAGGAAAAAGGACGAGAGGTGAAGTTCTCCAAATTCACTATTTGCTCACGATCTAAAAAGTACGATTTTAGCAGGTTCCAGGCCGAGCCCACAGTCCCACAATTGGTCAGTCAGCCTAGCAGTAGTTTGTGGCCCACGGTGTCAAAGGCAACCGAGAGATCAAGCAGGATATGGGCTGATCCTTTTCCCTGAGCCAATACCTGCTTTGATCTCTTCGGTTGCTTTGATCAATGCCGGCTCCGTGCTATGCCCACTCCGAAATCCAAATTGGGTGGTGTCTAATAGTTTGCTAGATTCAATAAAAATCACCATCTGATTATTCAAAAAAGGTTCAGCTATTTTGCCTGGTAGGGGAAGGTGGGAAATGGGGCGATAGTTGGGTGCTTTTGGCCTAGTGAGGTTTTCTTTTTGGGAGAGGACTCAGAGCTGCTTTTTTCAGATAGTGGAGAAGATGCTCCTTTTACACGTCTTGATAGATGGAACCTAGCTTGGTCGCAATGACCTCTGCAGCAAGTTTGGCTCTATTGGGAGGGAAGGGATCGTAAGGAGAACGAGAAGTGGAGGTTTCCAACAGATTCCTAATATCCTCAATGGATGAAGCGGTAAACTTGTATAAGATTTTGGCTGCTTCTGGGGGTGAGTCAACTATGTTATCAGGTAGTATAGAGGGCTCAGACTGAAAATTGGAGAAATTTATAAAGACTGTCTACTTTTTCACCCAAAATTATTTGCTAGAGTGTCATAGAAGGCAACCAAAGTATTTCTGTTATAGTTAATAGTTAATTCTGTAACTGTCTGGAAGAGTTACCTGGTTGAGTCTTTAGCTTCTTTGATCTTCCATGTGAAGTATGCTGTTTTGGCCTTCAGCATAAGATCTTTGAAGATCACTAGGCATTGTTTATATTTTGTCTTCTCCTCCTCTTTATAGGTAGCTCTCCATCTCCTTTCCAGCTTTCTACAATTTGGCTTATACTCCCTAATATCTGGGGAGAACCAGGGGGACGGTTTTGCCATTTTATATTAACCTTTTTAATGGGAGCTAGTTGATTAGAGGACATTCCCAGCCAGCTATTATATTGTCTGGCTGCGGTCTCATCATTTGAGAGAACCAAGGTTAAGTCATACAGAGCATTAACAAGAGGATAAGGTTGCGCATTGCGCCAGGCTCATGAGGGAAAGGTGGATGGTGATTTCTTCATGTTAGAATCGGACTGTTGGACGGAATTTTTTTTTTAAAAGACTGCGCTATGATCGTACCATGCTAGTTGAAATGTCCTTACATTAATTAGGGTGGGGTTATTTATAAAAATGCCATCTAAGGTATGACCGCCTGATGTGTTGAGCCCCCGCTATTTGATCCAAACCTAGAGCGGAGAATGTTTGTAAAAGTACTGAGGTATCAGGATCTGAAGTCGCCACCAGATGGTAATTTAAGCCACCAAGGATGGATTCTAAAATGGGTTCCTCCAGACCGCTGGCAATTTCTTGAGGACAAGGTGGTCGGTATAGGACCATGCCTTGGAAAAACTGTTGTTTATTGACTTCTATAACAAAGGAGAGTGCTTTACCATAAGAAAAGAGGGATGGCTGGCAGCTGGATGCTAAGTCTTCTCTCACAATAACTGCTACACCACATCCACGCTTAGATTCCCTATCGAATCGAAAATATTAAAACCATGTGGTAGTGCAGCTCGTATGTCCATGTTGCACATGGAGTCTGCCCAGGTTTCAGTATTAAAAGCTAGCTAAATAAGTGAAACTCACAGCTGTGTTTAATTAGAGATCTAGTATTTAGCAGAACACATTATTAACCTGTTTAATATGTGACTTTGATGTTTTAGCATTGAGTACAGTGTTCTGCGACTTACTAGCAGGTACAGGAGGGGTTATGATAGATAAATGGGATTGGTCTCAAGAAAGCTTACTGTCCTCTGCCATAACCTTTAGTTTGTGTGATGGGCATTTGACAGAAGTAATAAGTGCTAAGGAGGAGCATTCAAGGTTAATACAACCTTTCATCTTACCTTTGCTTAGCGCTAGTAGGCCTGTGTGTCGGACCCTGGGAGTGGTCCAGACACGGACGGGCACAGACAGGCTTGTCTTAGGCACGGATACGCTGCCCCATTCTTTAAATCTCCCACCATTCAGTTGGTGTGTCGAAGTAAGTGGTATGCGGGTAGCGCACCAGTAGTAAAATCAGGTGGGCAAAATAAAAGTTAACGAAGGTCTGGCAACCCCTGGGTACAGTCACCGGCTCTTCTGTGACTTGAACCATACTAGCAAAGTATATTACAGAACGCAAACTCATGCAAATGAAAATGATTTAAAATAAGATCCCAGATTCAGAGGACATTGGTTAATCCCCCTATATATGAAAGTTACATTCGGCAAAAAATCCTATCACATATATAAAGCACTTGCGCCATGTCTTAGTGAAATTAACTTGGAAGAAGAAAACATCTGCTGTCACAATAAAAGCAGATAACATCTGTTGTCACAATAAACATCTATTTCAAAAGAGAAAAGGTCTTCTTTGAAGTTTGTATGACACAGTAAAACATAGCAACATATGGCAAAAGGTTGGACAAGCAAAACAGGGCAGAAGAAAAACAAGCAAAATAAACCTGTGCGTTCCTTTTGTAGCAATCTGAGCATTGCTGTACTGGGTAAAGGCCAAGTGACAAGGTTTGTTTGCTTAAGCTGTCCATGATTAAAATTGTGGTGCTTCAGACAAGAACGCACAAAAGGGGGTGGGAAGGTACAGTAAAGGGAGAGTTGGGGAGAGAACGGGAGAGGGCTAAGGGGACGATACCACAGTAAAAGGAAAATGTTTTTAACGTTTCAAGTTGGGTAAAAAATATGTTTTAAAGCTTTGAAAAGCAAAGCAAAGAAATATGAAAATAAATGTTTTAAAGCTTACAAAAGGCGATACACTGCAGTATAAAGGAAAATACAAAACAAAGTTATTATTTCTGCTACACACGCTGCCTCTATAAACAAACCACAATGAACAATTTAAATGCAAGATGTTATAAAGATTTAATAAAAAGGCAATACACTGCCTTGCAGACAGAAAGCAAAGAAATGGCTTTAAAATGCAGACACTATAAACCAAAATATGATAAATAACTCAATGATAATGAAAGATGTTATAAAGATTTAAAAAGGCGACACACACACCCTTGCAGAAATAAATTGAAAAAGACGACACACTCTGCCTTAAAGATAGAAATCAAATTAATAATAAATAGGTGACATGCCTGAGGTTTGAAAGCTTTACCGACGACACAAGGACAAAGCCTTGCAGGTGCAGACCGAAAGGAAATAAACAAGAGACTCGCTGAGGGGTGTGCGAGCCCTGCCTGAGAGCACTGGTGCTTCCCGTCTCCCCTAAGAAGCCAGGAAGAGGACGTAGGAGAGGAGGCGGCCTGCGTTTTTTTAACCCATCCCCTCGCCCCTTTCCCCCACCCCGCCTCACTGCTGCTTCTAGGTAGCAGCCGCGGCTGCTCAACCCACCCCTGCAATTCTACCAGTACATCACTCTGGTGATGGCTTAAGGTTGAGCTGGAGACTTAGCAATCCCCATGATGCTTTAGCATCCCTTTAGATTCTGCACCAGGATTATTTCTCGACAGTAACCTGTGGCGACCCCATGTTATCTTACAATACTCTAAAAACTGGCTATAAACTGTTTCTTTCCAACCCTTTTTATGCCAATGCGAATGTAAAACGGTAAAAAGTCATATTTGTTGGTTAATCGTAATTAAGAAGGGTTTTATCCACTATCCCTTGAGTGCAAACTGATGTAGTGGCAGCTCGTTTGGCCCACAAACTTGGCCTCAAGAGAAGGAAGGAAGCTTTGCATAAAAGTGATCGGGAGGTGTTGCAGACAGCAGCAGTAGGGGGCCATAGCAGTATGTTCTGCAACACATTACAGAGCATGTGCTAGCTCCCTGCTCCATTAATATCTTGGGGGCAGACTGGGTTACACATTTTTCAGCCATCTACTATCTAGAAGAGAATGCAGAACTGGATCTCTCCCTACAAACAAAGCTGTCATGATCTTTGCCACTCAATTTATTACTGTTTAAGGTGGAGTTAGCCATAAGTCAGTGCACTGGTGGGAAAGCGCCCGGGCCAGATGGGATCTCCTCCTAAAATGTAATAGAGCTATGGTGCCCGTTGATCACTAATACTTTTAATAGCTCACTGAACATGCATATCACCCAATCTTGGTCCTTATCGACCATAGTGCCCATTGTTGAATAAGGGGATCGTACGGCCCATAAATGTTACAGATCAATCTCTCTCATAGCCAGAACAGTTAAAATCATTGGAAGAGTGATATATAATCATCTTGTTGAGTGAACTGAAGCGCATAACATTCGTTCGTTCTTCCAGTATGGGTTCTGCCACAGAAAAGGAACAACTGAGCAGTACTTAAACTTGAGTTTAATCATAAACAAATACACTATGGCAAAGCACTGCCCACGCAGGTGGACCACATCTGCGTCTGGCCTGCTTCCTTGTCTCAATGCTTCCCGCGCTACAGGTAACAGCTGCTCCCACTTCATTCCCGGGCGCCCCCACCACTCCAGTTCGGTGTCTTGCAGCCATATCCCGCCGAATTTGCATCAGGCCGCTGCCCATTTCTGTGCCCGCGTCACGTAGGAGTGACCCATAATCCACACTGTCCTTCGCAGGTTTCGAGGACCTAGGGGGGGGGGGGGGCGGGGGTAATCGGACTCAGTACGCTGTTGGGCGTATGTAGCGTTTGAACACGCTGGATGTCCATCGCCCTATTCCCTTGATCGCCCTCCTCCAACCCTAGCCCTGCTGCGGTCGTGGCCTCCCCTATTCTGAAGGAGTGGGAGCCATATGCGCGTGCCGGGAGACCCATTGTCTCCAGGGTTTTTCTCATTACAGCTATGAATTGGAAACGGCTGAGGAATGCCCCGCCCCCATGCCTGAACAGCGGTCCCTGGCTCGGGACCCTGTGCCCTAGGTGCTCCTTTAGTAGGCACACCGGGCAGCAATTTGCGTCCTTGATGCAGTGTATTCTGGTCAACTTCCCCTTGCCTGCCTGGTCTGTCTTGGACTGCCGGAGCCGCACATCCATGTGGCCTTCCCCTATTTCTACATCTTTTCTGTGGATGCAGGCTGTCCCCGGGTCCTTCACTGATGGGGCTACGAGCTTGCTGACCCTGTAAGCCCCAAAAAATGCCATTGTGAAGGCTGCACGAAACAGCGCTCTCTCCTGCTCAGAGGAGCACACTGCTGCCAGTGTTCCCAACATTCCTTGCAGTATGTTAAAGTCTATGGGTCGCCTTTCGTCTTTGGCTGTTGAAGCCTCCCCCATCCCCTCATTGCCATTCTGCATTTGAAAGCCCTGGTTGGGTCTGCCTGCTCCCCCATTTTGAGTAGTATGCTACTGCGTTTAAGTGTGCCTGGGCCCAGGTTTTTGTCTTCCCTGATACAAAATCCCACTCTATGAACTCCATGACCTCTTGAGGGACCCACTGTGTCCCTTCTAGACCAGTCCTGGCCCTGAACGTATCCCAGCACTTACCGGGTGCTTGTTTTTGGGGCCAGTGCATTGTTCAGTAGTGTCTTCACACCCGGTCCACCCACGCTTCTTCCGGCATGGGGGTCCTCTTTTTGTCTGCTGTTGGGGCGAGTGTTCTGAATTTTCCCACTGAAAACGAGAAATGGCATCCACGACTGAGTGGTCTATTCCTGGAATGTGTCTCGCCCTGAGCGCGATGTTGCCTTTCAATTGATAGCAGACTAGTCTGCGCAACAGGGTTGGCACAGCTGGGCATTTTTCTGCCCCAGTGTTGATAGCCTGTACCACCGCGTGGTTGTCTGACCATAGCGTAATCTGCCTATTTGCCAATCGCTGCGCCCAGATGTGGAAAGCCACCACTATGGGGAATAATTCTAGCAGGGATATGTTTTTTGTCAACCCGGCGCTGTGCCAGGCTTCTGGCCACTCTCCTGCTGCCCATGTGGTCCCAAGGATTGCCCCGAAGCCGTAACCCCCTGCTGCATCAGTGTATAGTTCCAATTCGCTTGCTTGTATCCAGGGGTCTTGCCATATCAGGGTGCCACTGAACTCTGCCAGAAAGTTGTCCCACTGCTCCAGGTCGTCCCTCACCCCTTGTGTGATGCGGACCCTGTGGTGTTTCTGTGTCATGCCCCTGGATAACCAAGCTAAACGGCTTGCAAATGTGCGCCCGGCTGGGATCACCCTTGTGGCGAAGTTTAGTTTCTGTAGTAACTGTTGCATCTCGCCCAGCATTGCCTTTCTTTGCTGCCTCAACTTTTGTATGGTGCTGCGCAGATTAGCGGACTTCTCTGGTGGCAACCTGCATGTCCCTGCTATTGAGTCCAATTCAATTCCCAGAAAGAACAGTTTAATGGTGGGGCCTTTTGTTTTGTCTTGTGCCAGTGGTATGCCTAACTCCTGTGCCATCTGTATAAACTCGCTTAGCAGTGTGTCACAAACCTTTGTGCCTGCTTCTCCGATAAACAGGAAGTCATCATGGTAGTGGACCCTGTTGCTTTCCCCTGTTGTGCCTGGTGTGTTGTGCCTGCCTCTTTGGCTGGTGCTCCCCCTGTGGGGTTTCCTTTTTCCCCCCTTGGTTCAGGTGCTGGGCTGCCACCCCATGCTGGGCTCCCCGGGAATGGGGCCATGCCTGGTCATTGCCACCAGGGCATCCAAGGTGCTGGCTGCGCTGCCCCCCTAGCCCAGGATTCCCCCTGAAATTCCGGTTGCCTTTGGCCTAGCCCAGACTGCCACGGGGTTGCATGGGCCATGCCCCATGCATGGCTACATTATTTAGCCCCATTTGCGTCCCCCTATTCCCATTTTTCCCTACAGTGCCTCGCGCTCTGGCCTTCCCTGTGCTCTTGCGCGGTTTCAGGTGCCTCATGCTTACCACTTTCCCTGCTGCTTCTGTCCTCGTTTCGCCCGTGTCTCTCCCGAGGGGCCGCTGTGCTGGCCACAGACCCCTCCTCCTCGCTGCTCTCCTCCGCATCCGAGCTAATCACCAGCTCTGGGGTTACAGCCCTCTTGTCTCTGCCTCGTGGGGTCTTTTTTCCCTTGTTGCCATTACCCCTGTTGCTTTTCTCGGGGGTCGCCGTTCTGGCTGCATGCCCCTTTGTTGCTGCCCTCTTTGGGGGCGGCCGTGCTGGTGACGCCGGTCGTGGTCTCTTCCCCTTTCCATGGGCCCCGTCTTTGATTTGCTGGTCCATCCAGCTCCATCCCTTTAAGGCGATCAGGGCCCTGGCTTAGTTCAGCATGGCTTGGAGGTCCTCATCTAGGTCTGGTCCTGTTCCCTCGTCGCGTTTCCTCGGGGCTTTCTTCAGTGGTGCTGGCATCTCTTGGTTCTCCCTGAACTGTGCCGGGGGCTGTGCTTTTCTCCCAGCAGATCTTTTTCTGCATGACATTTTTGCTCTTTCTTTAAACAGTTCCAATCCGTTTGCCCTTTCAAAGCCCTACTTGCTCACACTTTCTTCCCCTAGGTGCGGCTTGCCACCAGTCCAAATCAGTGCCCTCCTCTCAGGCCCTTTAACATTTATTCATTGGTCGTGAGGACTTAACCAAAAAACTGTTTCAGCAGCTCACTTGTGCCCCCTGCGCCTCCAGCTGCTTTGTTCTTTGCCCTTTATTCCCTCCAGTTACTCGATGGGCGGTCGCTTGGTCTCCCCTGGCGTTTTCGCGCCTTTTTTCTTCAACAAAAAACGCCCGCTCGGTGACCCTTTTCTCGCTCTTGTTCCCGGTCTGGCGTTGCCGGGGTTTTTTCAAACGTTCCTTCAGCGGTTCCTTTCAAGGGTGGGTATCTCTTTAAGAGCTCTCTGAGCTCGTAACCATGCGCCTCCCACCTCAGAGGACCGGATCGAGCCCTCTGCGGCTGTGGCTCCCCACTTGGCGGCATACCTTCTGCTCTGCGGCGGGATTGTAGGCTCTTTTCCCACGCTGCTCCCGGCTTGCTGGCCCCGGCGATCCTCTGCTTCTGGAGTTGGCGGGAGTGGAGGCGAGCCTCACGCCGCTCCCGCCATGCCGGTATTTCTTTGCGGCAAGTCGTGGGATTAGTAAGCCCGCCCCGGCTGGTGTCCAGTTGAGGCCTTCTTCCCGCTGCAGTCCGTCGAGAAAGGGGGGGGCGAAGCTGCCACCGTCTTCGTCGCTGCATGTCTGCCGTCGGTAGGTCGATTCCTTTCTCGAGTCTTTTCTCTCTATGCGATGGAGGGGGGGGGGGGGGGGGGGAGAAATGTGCCTGACCTGGCCGCTTGGCCCCTCTTATCCCCCCCGCTTGCTACCTTGGTCGCCCCCTGATTGGGTGAGAGCTCCCTTTGTTTCCTAGGGCTAATCCTGACCCGCAGGCCTAGCTGGTATGTTAATAGGGGGCGGGGGAGGAACCCTGCCTCCGGAGGGCGTTTTGCCCTGGGCCCCTATCTGGTCTGGCTTTGCCTCCCCGGCCAGGGCCTTAACTTGAGTTTAATCATAAACAAATACACTATGGCAAAGCACTGCCCTTGTATCTAGGGTTTATGGACCTGTCCACGGCCTTCGACAGGGCAAAACTTAGGTTAAGGCTGCTGGAACTTAGGATTGAGCCCCCTGGTCAACTTTTTATATTATCTGCATGTTGATTTGAAAGAAAAGGTGTATATTAGCCCGAATGGTGACATGTCGCCTGAGTTTTATTTAAAACGTGGAGTGCGCTAAAGGTGCATACCGTCCCCTTTCTTTATTCTATATATAAATGACCTCTGCCTTTACCTGACATTCAGCCTGGTCAGTAACCCTAGAAACGCTGGTGTCCAGGTACCCACGTTGCTATATGCGGACGACGTGGTCCTATAGGCGCGCACACCCAAAGCTTTACGTGTGCTAGTGAACCATTTTGTGCTCCTTATCAGTAATTTAGATTTGACCATGAATCATGGCAAATCACAAATCACGGCATGTAGGCCAGGCAAAAATACAGTAGGAAGACCTATTGTTAATGGGCAGTCTTTGGTTAGTGTTAAAGAATTTAATTACCTGAGAATCACATTTAATTCTGCAGGTACCTGGCATCCGCAGGTTACTTCCTGTCGCCTGAAGCTCAGTAGTTCAGCGGCAGCCATTTTTATCTCTCTAGCCCCTCACCTTCAAAAAGGTAATATGTCTCCTTTTTAAAAAATGGACCACGTTCAATGCATTCCTAGAGCAGTGTATGGAATAGGGTTTGGGGGCTACCGCAATACCTCTTTACTTCAGCTGGAAGAAAAACAAATTTGTAATAGGTTTTGACATTACCCTCCTAAAGCCTTCAGCTATATTGTTCATGCAGAGCGCGATCAGCAATACATTGAGGACACAGTCCACATGCTTTGGAGTAGCATCTGGGTGAATCCCCATACCAAGCTATGCAGGGATATTATTATGGAATGTCTCACCCTTGACAGGAGGATGCGTAATACCATGGCTGAGTTATATATCTAATACTTTGACAGCTCTGGGGCTGCCAGCTCTCTTTCGCTTACCTACAAATATAAAGGAAGAGGATAAATCAATGGTTAAGCGCTTATTTCTTCAGTTTTGTCAAGGAAGGAGATTTGCAGTTGAGAGCACGAAAAACAGTGTCACTTTAGAATAGGCTGTTTGCCTCTGTGAGCCAGTTTTTTTCAACTTTGTGTTTTGAATTAACTCATTGGGAACTTTCTTTGCTTTTTCGGTTCAGATCAAACACTGTATGGTATCTTTTGTGCTTAGCTGGCCTTTATGTCCATCTGGAGAACCACGCATTTTTTTGCTCTTGTAATAACCTTTCTGAACAGTCTTTGCCACATTACAGGGTTTTTTGCACTTATTATAAATATGCACAAATTCACTTTCTTCAGCCTTTGTTAAAAATGCTTGTTTTTCGCAGATGCAATGAAGCGTTACACCGTTTGCAATTGCTCTTATTTAAAAGCCGCTGTCAAAGCCATGAGAATGACGGAGGGCTAATATATTATTTAAGGTTATGACGGGTTTTTTATGATTGGCATATATGCCTTGCATGAATCTTTTATCCCTTTTATTCTTTTATGCAGTTTTTTTTTAGTGATGTTGGTTTTGATACTTCACACTTTCATATATTTTCTAGAGCTCGAGGTTTGGACATTGATTGATATTTACTGATTGAGATATTTTGTTTTCTAATGAATTTTAAATATCTGATTCAAATTGTGGAAATTCTCTTTTAATTTTGCTGTATCAATATGTTGTAGAATGCTGTTTTTCTGTCTCTTATGGCCTCTCCGGCTGAATAAAGTATCATAGATAGACTGATTGAAATAACAAGAAGTTTTTAAGTTTTACAGACAACACACTAAAAGTCTAGCTTCCAGAAACATTTGCAGAAACCAAAGAAAACATAGTGCCCAAAAACACACCTACAAGCAAAAAAGTGTAAGGCTACAAGTAATTAGGCCATGCTCTGTGGGAGGGAACAACACATGAAAAGGAGGAACATTTACGAGAGAATTACAATATACAATCAAACATTTGCAAATGATACTCTGAATAACAAAAAACAAAGGGTGGGCTGTAAGCCCGCAGAATGTAAGTAAACATGTCTAGAAGAGACTCCGCATGCGCTTTCTAGGCGAGACCTAAAAAGGGTTTATCAATCTAGGCATTACCTAAAATGGGTTTATCAACTTGAACTGCCTCTACATGGGC
This sequence comes from Triturus cristatus, assembly GCF_964204655.1. Taxonomy (NCBI): domain Eukaryota; kingdom Metazoa; phylum Chordata; class Amphibia; order Caudata; family Salamandridae; genus Triturus; species Triturus cristatus. Next base: position 426,260,114 of record NC_140589.1, read on the forward strand.
ACTACGTGACAGCCATAACTACAATGCCCCTTGCACCAAGGTAATTATATTAGTAATGGTCTCACCAACTCAGCATTATTTATCATTCAAATATTAACTTTAAATATTTTGGAAGTTCAACCATTTTTCTTCAAACAAATAGCTTATGAACTCTGTAATTACACACATTTTCATCTAGAATACATGCTCTTCACTTTCAGTATACAAATATTAATTCAACTAAGTAAAAGCTTTTAATTTAGGTGACTGGGCAACACACAGAAAAGCTACTTACAGGTAGCTGACGAGCTACCAAGAGCTCAGAAGCTACTACTAAAAGAAGCCTGCCCTAGTAGTTAACTCAAACTAATGCGATAATTGCTCTCCCTCTCTTCTATGTCAGGCAGGAGCACCTCAACCTCCTCCCCAAGAGTGTCCCTCTTGGGCCCACAGAAATATTGAGATGTAGCTGAGGCAAACATATGTGTGCAGCAATGGCTAAGGGACCATGTCTGTGTGGTAATTCCCCTCACCCCGATGTGGAAATATCAACCTCCTTACTCCCCTACACCGCACTCAATGTCTGTTGCCCTGCACCTAGCACTTGGGGTTTGCTGCCCATATGGTGATTTACTGCACATCTATCGCTTACTACCTACCAAGGAACTACGGGTCTGGGGCCTGCAACTCCTCTCAATATCCTATGGCTCTGCACTTTAGGGAAAAAAGAACTCCAACACAGATGGGCTCTTGGAATTTGTCCACCAGCTGATCGACTGGGAGTGATGCTTGGTTGTACAGTTCTAGGGTCCAGTCTTTTCAGTCAGTTGAGGAGCCTGGACAAACATGGTTGTACCACCCATTTCAATGTTAAAGTCATGATTTTGCATCCTATGCCAGGCATGTTAGTATAATTGTCCTGCAGAGCTGGCAGTCTCCTTAGAGAGCAGATCTAGTGCCCAAGTCGAATTCATTGAATGTTACAAAGTAACGCACTCACACATGTGGTAAAATAATCTAATCACAGAACAACCCCCTGGCTCATATGAACCATTTACCTCACTGGTTCTAACATAAGCCTTCCATCCCAGGTCTCCAAAACCGTGGTCTGTCTGGTGGCAGGCCAAGAAGTATATACTGCAATTCTCAAGCAAGAATATACACATTCATTACTACCTGGAAGGGATGTAGTCCTACAGAAATGTGTCCTGGGGACCAGCCACATAGGAACAAGTGGACTGTACACAAGGCAATAAAGAGATTTCAATGGGATAATTGTGTTGGAAGCAGAATAACAGATAAGTCCAATGATTTTGGGATCGATAAGAGTATAGCATATGTAATATCTGGAAGACCTTTGTTAATCAGGTTTCAATATTCCAAACAAGACATTGTTACATGTAAGAGTATGGCACTGTTTTGGGTCAAGCTGTTGCTTGGTGATAATATATCTAGGGTGGTCTCATATGGCATGGTGGAGCAGTTGATAAGCCTGTAAGTGAAACTATGATATTTGCTTCAGTGATGCGACCCAACGAGGGTTGATAGGAAGGGTAGTCCTCGAGGGCTGTTCAAGAAATTTGGACTGGAAAGGGCCCAGCTTGACTTGTTACTGAATTTGTAATTAGCCATTAAGTGCTCTCCCTCCAATTCCCACGGACTTCATTAAGCTCGTCTAAATGTAGGCCATGGTTGATGGTGTTGAAGGAATTTGTGATAAACCGCATTAAAGGAGACAACACTACTATGCGTGATTTAACAAGTGGTGTTCAAAATTGTTAATAGAAATAAGCTAGGAGTCCAAGCAGCGTAACGTGAAAAAACACAGACCACACATCCTCTTTCCTCCTCCATAAATGATCTCAAAGCAAAACTAAAACTAAACGGTTACAAAGTTCATGAGAATCTCAAATCAATACAACTAGCTCAAAAAAGCCAGCCTTATACTCTGCCAGGGTTACAATAGCACCATATCTGGCATTAGACATGCAGGCTTTTCAACTATTTTGCAAAAACTGCTTATAATTTTAGAAAAAGCCTCACAATTTTCGGTGGTGGTTAAGACAATCTACGCATTTGGGAGAGTCAAGTTTTAGTTTGAGAACCTATACAGCATCCAAATGATGGACAAGGCTTGAGCAATGCCAAGAAATAGGCCTATAGATCTGCGGCTTGAAGATTTATTATTAGATACTGCACATAGGTTTTGGTGTAAGTAGGGCAGAAGCAACATCGCTAAAGCTGCACCGAAATGCTAGTTTAAGACATTTTCTGAAGGTAGCCTAACTATTAGCTACTTACTAACTCCAGAGTCCTCATGTTGCCATCAATGTTCTTTGAGTATATACAGGTAACAGAGCTCATCTGCAGGCTGCATGCAAAACACATAGCTAAAGTGGAGTGATGTCCTTCTTAAATGAGCCAATTTCCTAATGGGCTGTTCAACTGACAACGGAAGACCCATACTCTCCAGCACTTTTTTTATAGCGTACACTCCTTAAGACTACACAAAGATAATACAAAATAGGCACACAAATCAAGGGACAAACGTAACAGGACATACCATCCCTAATCCTTCTTCAAAAAAGCAAAAAGAATACAGAAACAGCAAAAAAAATATTCACAAGTTACAACAACCAAAGAAGAGGGCCAGTGGTGGGTGTACTGGCGGGCACAGGCAGCATACTTCCTAGCATACCTGCACATACTTTTTGGCAAATTCAGTGCATGATAATCACTTTAGTTTAATCACAGGCATAGAAGTGTTCACCAGGCTGACAGGCCTATGTGGATGTGCACGGAGCGATACTTAACCTGGAATGGGTGACAATGAGCAGCATTTCAATCACTGCCAAATAAACTTGCTACTGTCTGCCTATGATCAAAAAACAAAACACAGAAACTTGATCAGAGATACAAATAATGGCTGTGCCTTGTGAGTAACTAAAGTGACTTGATTTCTGTACTGCATTTACCATAATGTGTCTGGAACAACTGGTGCTGTTACACCAAGTAGTGTGCTCTCCTCCCCCTAAGATACAAAAACCAGCCCGGCACATAAATCACAACTCGATAAAGAAAGAAATGGCCACGATCAGTCATCCTGCAACCAGTACAGCCACCATGTAACTATTACAGGGGCACATCCCCTGTACGTAGCCTTGGCTAGACCACCTTATGATATACAATAAAGTGAAGGATGGAATGCTTTAGCCACTGGAAGTCACTTGGGGCCACATCCCAGTCCATCAATATTTTGCACACCATACTACCTTAGTTTGGACCCAGCCATATGCTAACCAGTCTGGACCCTGCTCCAATGCAAACAGTTCAGCCCGAATTGCCAGAGCAAGTCCTCACTGAACCTTAACACAAGCAATCCAGGACCGGAATCAACCTAGTTAGGGCTCATCAAGCAGGAATCCACATCTGGGCATACCCGTCCGACTTATGGCGACGCACTGAAGTATACAAAAAGTGATTGATGGAATGCTTAAATTAATCTAACCACTGGTAATCACTTAGGCCCCATCCCAGTTCATCGTTATTTTGCACACCATGACCCCTCTATTTGGACCCAGCCATAGTAAAGTCAAGACTGGTTTGCATATGGCAGAGTCTAATCTGAGGTGGCATGGTGGGAAAAGAATAATGGGTTGGAATGCTTCCCCCTAGCGATTGCCAGTGGCGAGACTTATTGCAAGCATCCACCTATCACCCTTTGTGTGTGATAGACACACCTTATGATCTGGACAACAAGCAAAAGACTCTATACACATATCGTACCAGATTATCATGAAAACATTGACAGGTGGCAACTATTTACAGTTTTAAATAAACATCAAGTTCACAGGGGCCTTGTACAACATCAGATTACTTACACACTAGTAGGTTCACACTTGATGCCTGCTCCAACAGTAATCCTATAATGTTGTTGCAAAATGGAACCCAACTACTACAGCACAGTGAATCTCACTGCTTACAACAAATGCACACAAATTACACTCACCAATACCTGACACTATCAGTAAAATTACTCCTACAACACATGCAAATTAAGCAATGATCATGCCAAGATGAATTGGCGATTACGTGTATTACAGTATGAAATAAACAATCTGAATAAAATTGAAACTAAGCATACAAAACCCCTCACAAATGATGCACATACAGGGGATTACTCATATTTATCCCCACTTAATTTGTAACTTTTTTCCCTAAGCACTGCCACTTTCCTCATGCAATGACTGAATAGTATCCATAAGGCAATGTAGACAAACGTAGTACATATGCTTATTCATCGAACACCTTGCAATAGTTGGATACATTATGCAAAGCAGGCAGCATTCTTACTGATCTGTGCACTCTACATGCATCATTCATATAACAAGCAATGGTCCCCTTCTGTAGCCATGCTCAGTCTTGAAATCCTCATACTAGTTAAACTACTGGCAATTATAGCTTCAAATTAGGTCTGTAGCTCAGAGTATTCTCCCATTCTGACGGACAGCAGTAGCTTCACCACATCTGCGCCAGTCACCTTTAAGTGATGGTGCTCCTGCTCTCCCGCTACTGCAGCATACTGCATGGAATCAGGGCATCATGGAAGAAATGTCTGCCAAAAAGATCGTAATTGTAGCTATATAGCACTTACTACCCCAGATGAGGCTTTGAGGCGCTTTTTGGCGAGTAGCTCACTACTCCGGAACCCAAACAGGATTAGTATAGGTAAATATGTGTTAATTTGAACAGTGGACATGCAAGTCTGTTAGTTGGAATGAATAGGATAATGGAGGGATAGAAAAGGGAAGAGTGTAGAAAGTGATATTTGGGAGATCATAGTAGTAAGATGAGGATTGGGATGAGTAAAAGGAGAGATGAAGGAGTAAGACTCTAGAAAAGGATTATGGAAATCATAGTAGTAAAATGAGATTTGTTATGAGTCAAAGGAGGGATACACAAGAGAAGAATTTCGAAAGGGTTGCTTGAGAGATCATAGTAAAATGAGATTTTCTGAATGCCAAGGAAGGGGGGATGAAGAGTCTAGAAAGGTTTATTTTTTTAGATCATAGTAGTAGATTGAGGTTTGGAATGAGTCAGAGTGGAGGTAGAGGATATATTGAGAGAGGTATAGGGTGACCGAGTAGTGCATTGGAGAGAGTTGAATGTGTTTTTTCTTTTTTCTTCTTCTACAGTAGGAGAATGTAATAAATATATAGATACATAACTACATAGGAAGGGTATACATGTATATTTATTTCCTACTAAAGTTTTATTGTACAAAGTCAGACTTTCAAGTTTAGCTGTACTTGAAGCAAAAAAACTTTTTTCAATAACTATTTTATTTGATCTTTGATTCTCTATTGAAGCACTAGTAGATAAAATAGTTATGATAATATTTACATATTGTGATAAACGAATAAAACAGGGACCGATAAGCATCTAATCAAATAACTTATACGAAAACTATGCATTGACCTATAAACATGTTAAGCATATATATATATATATATATATATATATATATATATATATATATATACATACATACATACACATACACACATATATACATACACACACATTAAACTATAATATATACATTTCTTTAGCAAACCTAAAGAAAATCTATGTACTTTAAAACCATAGTTATAATACATATTTGTACAAAGAAATACACATATCTAGGTACATACATATAATCGAATCATAAATGTTTACAAGCACCGAGATATGCTGTACATTAAGTGGGAGTATGGTAGTTGTATAGAAAAGGGCCAACTCGAGTAGTCTTTTTTTTGGAACTTTATTTAATTTGTTTTAGTCTTACAGTCAGTCAAGCAGCACAATACATAATCAATGATACAAAAACTATTTCATATATCCCCTGGTCAGCACATTGTAAGCGATTTAATGATTACCACTGTATGTCTGCCACCTTTATACATTGTTGTTCAGGGTGCAATATTGACCTTGGGGTGCATGCTCCGGCTATCTGTTATTTACTTTTCCATGCATATATGTGCTGTCCATCTAAGGTAGCCATGAGTGACTCCACCCGTCTCCCAGGATCTCAACCCACACCCGATCTGTTGGGCCCCTCACGGTCTACTTCTTCCAAGGCTTTCTGCGGCATACAAGTCTGGTACGGCCCCCATATATTCTTAGGTCTTTCTGGGATAAGAGCATTGTAATTGTCAGATTGTGTGGAACAATAAGCCAGGTCAGTGTGCCAATCTGATAACTTGGGCAGAGGACCCAGCATCCAAAACATTGCTATCCTCCGTTTCGCTAGTAGTAGGCTAAAAACCGCCAGTTTGCGTCCTGATTTGTGTACATCTTTATCATAACCTAGGAGCGCAACCAGCGCTCTGGGATTGGGAGCGACATCTGTGTTATGGCTAAAAATACCTCCCTCCAGAATGCGCATACCCCGGGACACTCCCAAGCCCGGTGGGTAAAGATTGCTTTACCAGCCCTGCACCTCGGCATCTGTCATCTTCGTTCAAGCCATATTTGTATAGCCGAGCTGGAGTGTAGTATACCCTGTGGAGGTATTTATAATGTATCAGCCTATGTCGCCCATTCTGTGAGATGGACTTAGTGCTTGCAAAGCATCACACCCACAGTGTCTCAGTGATTTTTATGCCCAGCTCCTCCTGCCACTCCAGCTGGGTTTTATGTGGTGTCTGAGTTTTACGCCCCCTGCTGAGTGCATATAATGTTGTGATTCCGCACTGTGGAGAGTTAGTCAGAAGGATATATGTTAAAGACTTCATCTCTTGTGGTTCTGCCAAGTCCTCCCCTAGTAGAACGTGCACCCTGGACGAGCCCTGTGCTATTGATAAGCATCTAGCTGCGATGTCTGAGGTGCATGTGCTAAGGTTTGCTCCCACGTTTTCACTGCACCGTCAAGAAAGATATCCCCTATCCGCTCAATTTATAATGCACGGAGTGTTTGTATAACTGCCCTATCTTCACACAACGGGAATCAATCACACCATTTGATAGGCAATTTGGGAGAGTATATGAGCATGAGCTGCTGTGCCACTGCTGTGTTCTTCATTTGAATTATCATGCATCCTATTGGGTCTATGATGCTGGGTCTCCCCGGGACCCACGTAATAGTTTTTTCGGCAATGGGGTAGGGGTGACCACGTTTCTTTCAATGTATAGTTGTGGTAAGTCCTGGGGTCCATGAATCTAATAATAAGCAGGCAACACTTGTGCAGCCCTATAACATTTTTCGAAGTCTAGGGCATTTATACCACCCTCTGTGTATGTTTTTGTGAACATTTCCAATTTTATCCAGGGCTGCTTCCCGGCCCATGCAAGCTGTATCATGAGGGTAGAGATGCTCTAAATTAATGACTTAAACAGTGTAATTGGGGTATTCGCAAATAAGAAAAGGAAGCGAGGAAGCACAATCATTTTCATTAGGGCTATGTGGCCTATATGAGACAGTGGGAGTCTTATCCATTTGTCAATGGAGTCTTTCAATTTCTGCACTGTGCGCCCATAAATTTCGTGCAGTATCACCGTGTAACTGAATTCCCAGATAGCACACTGGGTCTGTGGTCCATTCTATAAGATAGTAAGTGTGAATGGGGGTAGTCACACTAGTGAGTGGAAATTTCAAAGGCTTATGCAAATTGATGTTTAGGCCCGAATGTTGACCGAATAGCTCAACCTCATGGATCATAGGTTTCAAATTCTGTTCAGGATTGCGTATATAGAGCAGCATGACTTCTACATACGCTGCAATGGCCAGGTTGTATTGTAGGGATCGAATGCCTCTACGAGAGTGGTATTCACGCATAGCACAGGCAAGAGGTTCCGCCACAAGGGCGTACAGTAGAGGGAAAGGGGGCATCCCTGCCAAGTGCCTCTTGAGATTGTGAATGATGATGAAAATAGCCCATTAACCCCAACGCGTGCTGACGGCTTAGTGTACAGCACATCAAATAATTTCAGGAATACCTCGCATACCACCACCCTTCGGAGGACAGCATATAAAAAAAAAAAAAAAAAAAAAAAAAAAAAAAAATCGCCATTCAAACGAATCTAAAGCCTTCTCAATATCTATGAAAAGGGCGGCAGCTCTTACCTTCGGGTCGATTCGTGCAATAGTGCTGAAAAGGGTTCTCAAATCACATGTGAGGGAACGGCCCGGAACAAACCCAGTTTGCTCTTGCCCAACCAGTTTTGGCAAAGGGGTGCCAACATGTTCAACAAAATCTTGGCATACAGCTAAGCGTCCGTATTAAGTAGTGATAGAGGTCTTTAAGAGGAGCATTGATCAGGCTGCTTCCCAGGCTTTAGTAACATGATCAGAATGGCTTCGCGCATCGAGGGCGGCATTATTTCCTCCTTTGCCATTTACTCAAATATATTCATCAGGTGGTGCATAAGACGACCCTGGTATGCCTTGTAAAAGGCCACAGTCAGGCCATCTGACCCTGGTGCTTTATCATTAGGCACGTCTTTTAGAGGTGCTGTGATTTCCATTGGGGGAAGAGGGGGCCATAAGTCTTTCCCTATCCGAGTTGTCCCGCCATTTCATCGCGATATGGGCGAGATAGTCCTCATCTGTTTCTTCTATTGTAAGTTTGGCGTGGTATACAGTTTTTTGTAATATCCACTAAAGGCCTCAACTATCTTGAGCGTGCTCCCAACCAGGACTCCATTTTCATCCTATATTTGCGAAATATCATTTTCACTTCTAGGGGGTAGTGTTAACCTAGCCAGTACCGAGCTGGGCCTGTCCCCTTCAGCATAAACCAGAGCAGTGGCATATTTCCCCAAGTGCTTAATCTCAACGTGTGCTAACTCATTGAATTCATCTTTTTGCGACCTAATTTGTGATAGCAGATTAGGGTCGCCACTTTCGTGGAATTGCTTCTCTAATGTTTTCATCTTTTGTAGTTGTGTTCTAAATCGATTTGAGAACCCCTGCGTGCTTCGCAATCGTCATGCCTCTGATGAACATGCTTCCCAGATAGTGGTCAATTTGGGCACGCTTCCCATATTGGTAGCAAAAATACTACTCTATTGCCTTACCCAGTTCGTCTCAAAAGATGGGGTCTAGCAAAGAGTACAGTGGGAATCGCCAGGTGGATTCCCTATGATGCATATTACTGATCTACACCGTCAACATGACGGGAGAGTGGTCGGAGAGCGTGCGCACCATATGAATGCATTCGCCTATGAAGGGTAGCAGTTCCTGCGATGCAAACGAATATTCTATTCTGGTGTGCGTGTCATATACAGAAGAATAGTGTGTATATTCCCTTCCCAGGGGTGAGCGATGTCGCCAAACGTCGGCGAGTCCCTCTGCAATGCCAGCTACCGCTCTGGCAGCCGTAGAAGGGCGCCTGGGGGGGCCTTTCAATCGGTCTAATTCTGGATCCTATATGCAATTAAAATCTTCCCCCAGAGTTGCAGTAAATGTGAGTATTGCGTGATTTTGCCATGTAGAGTTTGATCAAAATTGTGGGTCATCCTGATTGGGTCCGTAGACACCAACCAATAGCACGTTGAAATTATCCTTATGACATCTGGCTAACATGTACCTAAGCCCCGTATCTACTTCCACCTCCTGTACCTATAAACCTAAATTCCTACGCGCCCAAATCAGCACCCCTCTGGAACTCGAGTGGTCTTCTGAAGGTCAGATAGTTATCCGTGGATCTTATGTTTTGTGGCTAATGAATTCCATAGTGTGGCTGCTAGAGCAGGGATGAGGGCAACTGCCAGCCAAGTCAGGAGGACGGCCCCCTAACAGCTGCCACACACTTCCTTCTGGGTGAATTCCAAGCTATGTTCCTCCACTAGACAGAATTTCACAAGCCCATGATTTCCAAAACCTTGAACAGGACATAGACTTCTTATCAGCCGCACATGTAGGCCTCACAATGCCACAATTAAAACGTCTAGCCCATGCATCAAGAACAAATTGTAACTGCCAATCCCTGGTTGTTTGCGCTATGCACGAGTGAGTTTGAATACCATCCACAATGCCAATTGTAAAAATATTATCCACATGCTGCCAGGCACACTCAAATAGGTCTGTTGACTATATACACAGGCATCGGACTCCTTCAATAAGTTATGTTAATTTTATTTGCATAGCGCATAATTGCCCTGAGGCATTAACACATACAACACAGGCTCAATGCCTTCCTGAGTAGGCTCATTTCCTACAGAGCACAATGCTCACTCTTTGCATTACATACGCCAAAAGGTTAGCCAGTGACTTGGCAGAACAGGGGCACACGACTTGGAGCAGAATGAGACAGGACATAAACACAAAAAGACCTGCCTTACACAGCACGAGCCAAACCTGTGAATGCACAAGGCAGTCTAGGGAAGGTAACCCATTAAATGGCAGCTTCAAACAAATCCACTGTTAGGCAGGGAAATAAGATTCTCATACAAACAGGCATGCAGTCCGGTATGGCATACTCCCTTATTGTCCTTGCACTGGCCTTCAGGTTGGTAATGTATAGACTGTTGCAGGTATGTGGTCCAGCTGCTCTGTATTGTATGGTGGCGCTCCCTCCAAGGATGCTTTTGACAGGCGCACCCCAATAAAGGTTGAAAACAACTCATATTTGCCCATCTATAACGAGCTATCAGGAAAATATAATACTGAACAACTTGATTTTCCCACGCGAAAAAGTACAGCCACATCTCCTGCAATTCGGAATATGGTTAGAGGAGCTACTTTATTACTATAATATCCTAATTGGAATGCTCACATTGCAATGTATTAGTAAATGTATATTCTGTAACACTTCTGCTCAGGCAGAATCCGATATGTAGAATGGACTCAGGAGTCCCTTTTTGGCACACTTGGACAACATGAGCATCGTTCCACCTTTTTTTTTCTTTTTAAACCACAGAAAAGTAATACACCTACCTTTTGGGAAAGGCACATCTCTCCAGTCTCATCACGTTTCTTCAAATATAGTTTGATAGATAACAATTTAAGTCAACAGCAAAATAATGAATTGCTTAATTCTGGGAATTGTAGATTTTAAGGAAACAAACCTTGAAAAATTCTAAAACAATTAATATGTATCCCTGTATTTGAAAAGATTAGGTTTTGAAACATATATGATACTGGCCAATATTATAAACTCTTAGATACCAAGTGGAAGAATCAAGCAAAGCCTTGAATTGTAAGGTACAACACTTGAGCCCCACCTTTCAATAACCTTTCATAATCTTGCCTCGTTTCCAAAAACTTTTCTTGAAACTGAAAAAAGAAAAGAGAAAATGGATTTAATCCATGATGGGTCATCGTAAATAACAAACAATTATTTAATACAGTGCATAAAAATCCCTTTCAGGACTAAAACAAACAGTGCACCTCTTAACACTTCTGGCCTAGCAGCGGAAAATAGGTATACCAAATAACACAATAGTTCATCATAAGGTGGGTGCATTGAAAGCTGAACTCATTAAATGATATAGTGCAAGTCAGCAAACTAACAAATTTAGAATAAACTGTTTATTGTGGTTCAGCTCAATCAGCATATCATGCACACTATACTCCTCACAACTAATCCTAATTTCATGTGTTCAAACACTACTTCATTGCTATTCAAAGTGAATAAATATGAAGATGCAGTGTTTCATACCTAAAAATGTTAACCAAAATATGAATACCTCCTAGACAGGAGGACAGGGAACTCAAAGAAATGGCTCCCATCTCCGCACTGGAGAATTCTGCGCCAAGAAAAGTGTGGAAACTGATATGGGATAGGATTTAACAAAACAAACCGTCACTACATTCAACATAAATAAAAGATCCATGGAGGTAACAGGGGTGTGGAATTTTTCCTGTAGGCCATGCCCAGGGCATATTGGTTGGGGTCTATAACAACATCTTTTTATATTTATTTTGTCCCTTAGACTGATAGGCCCAACACCCTGCTGCACAAACCCCCTTGTTCGCACTTGTCCTTATGCTTCAGTAATGTAAAGCTTTTATTATTAGGTTGAGTGCACTTAGGAAATGTTGTATACTCCGACTGCTCTACTAACAGTGGTTCCAGTATAAAAACGTGTACACACGTTTGCAAAGTTTAACAATATGTGCCTAAGTATAATGCTCCCAGAATGCTCTCTGATTAGATGTAAAAATATTTAGAAGCTTGAAAGTAGGATTGTTGATTCTTTACTTTCAAAATAAAATGTTCACAAAAAATGCAACTAGGAAAAAATGTTTTGCTAAACTACTGTGAAACTTTCGGTACCATTTCTTTGAAGCGTCATTTAGTTAAATAGTTTTATTTTTTTGATGGAGTTTTGTATAGTGTGAACTTGACCCGAAGGTATCGGGTATCAGAGCGCTTTACATGAGCACCAGTTGCGTTACACAAGGACACATTCGTTCATTATTGTTAGGCACGGGGAGATTACGTAATTTGCCCAGAATCACAGGATGTTGTGCGTCCTTGCCAAGACTCGAACCAGGTTCCCTAGATTTGAAGTCGACCGCCCTATCCGTTGGGCCACATCCTCTCCCCAAATTCATGCAATTATATTCATAATGGAAAATCAGTTTAACCAGTTTCAATAAGATTATGAGAAACATGAAAATAAACAAGCATTGGTGAAGCAAATAGGTCGTACATTGGTGGTCAGCCTTTTGGTTTTGTCAATGCGCGTCTTGTATTGACTTGGTTTTAGTAAAACGGTATTGTCGTGGGAACTGCCAGGGCCGCCCCATTATAATAAACATTGGAAAAGCGAAAATATTTTTGGGTCTCAAAAAGCACACATTGGCACAGTAGTCCCTGGCAATGCACAAAACTACTTTGTGTGCCGAGACAGTGCTTGTGAAAGAGCAGAATGCTGTCCCTCACAGTGAAGCCAGCCCACAGAGAGATTTTTTTATTTAAAAAAAAATAGGTCTTGGTCAACACTAGACCTAATATGGGCCCATTATTAAAGAAAGTCACAAAGGTGCACCCTTCGTATATGTCCTTGCATTAGTGCAGATTTACAACTTTAATGAATTCCCCCAAAAATTTCAGAAGCCAGGGAATTGTACTTTGCTCACGCGAAAATCAGTTGAGGGTTTAAAATGTTATATGTCCTCCATACGCCAACCACATTTTTTCCAACCCTGGAAGAAGTTTTACTTCTGTACTTGCAGGAGTAAATTTCCAACCTTTATCAGTATAAGAAAAGTTTAGAGAAGACCTGGTGAAAACCCCTAAAACATGCAAGTTAGTAGGTTTGCGAAGGCTCAAAAAGGGCATTCCAACCCTGGAACTATTGCTAAACGCTACCTCCAGCTCCAGTATGTACATCTGTGGAAAGGTGGCAAAAAAGGGAATGGTTAGTATTCAAACCTTACTATAGTATGAGCCCTGGCATAAATAAGAGAGGCTGTTATCCAAGCTTATATAATGAGAATGTAGCCATCGTTTTTGCCACACTACATGGCACTAAAGGGGCCAGTGGCTTCTTGAAGCAACCTGTCCCACTGTCAAGTAGATATTTTAACAAATTCCACACCCCTGAGAGAGGAAGCTAGGTTTAAGTGATGTTGCTTCTGGTAGCCTGCTGCTAAAACATATATAGAAACATTTCCTGTATCCCAGTAGCCCTTCCAGGCAACATCAAGTCATCCCTATGGCCAGAAACCTTGGGTCCACCTTGAAATTCTCATGCACCTTTTCACCACCACGTCATCAAATCCCACCTCTGCTGGGTACTGTACTGCCTTGTAAATAAATGAACACTGGAACTCATTTGGTTCCCACTGTACACCGTAGGCCTGTGACATATGCATTGAAGTGATGAGTCGAAGACAAGCTTAGAATGTGGAGTAGTAACTTACACACAGAAGAACAAAGGCGTGTACAGCTACTCTGTGTGTGTGGCATGGTTAGTGGCGAGTGCCTGGGGCAAAGCCCGTACACTTAAAGCGATCTTCCAGAGAGTTTGCCGTGGTCCAGCAAAATGTTCGTGCCTGCCATGTATGCTGCAGTCGAAGTGCAGAATTGACGCTGGCACTGGTTAAGTCTCAGTGCAATGGCAGCCTGTTTAAAATGCTTGAAGATAAAGAAGGCGACATCGAAAGTCTTCAGTTCGGTGGCCTAGAACTGAATGAAATGGCCACAAATAAAAGGTAGTGTGCCATTATGCAAATTAATGCCATACGCTATATGGAGTAAGAAGGCTAAAGGCGAATGCAACCTGGTTACGAAAGCAGCACATAGCCATAGTTCAGTAGAAGTCAAACAGAAATTCATGTGCTTTAAAACAGAGACTAACCAGGTTGTGAGGAAACATTTAAGCACAACGCTGACCAAATATCATAACTATCTGCTTTCATGGACTAGTAGATTACAAAGTTTATCTACTAACCAAAACATTACCGAATAATCGTTCAGCAAAGTGCTGCGAAGCATCCCCAGGAGGGGCGTCACGGGTTGCGTTTGACATCTGCATGACAAGCGCCAAACCTGCCAGCTCCAAACAACTACCTGTTTGCCTTCAATTAAAGAGCTCCGATGAAGAGCTATGGCAAGACCCAAGCTCCAAAAGTCATTAAGGTTGATCCCCAAGCCACCACTTCACAAGGCGCTAAGGATGCTCTGCCTGATCAAGTTCCACACGAAGCGCCTGTGAGACAACTACTGCCCACAAATGTATATTCAACTGCTGCATTCTTAAAACCACCATCTGCATAGATGGATTAGAAGAAAAAGATGATAAAAAGATTATAAAGTATATGATGAACATGGCTCATGAAAGAGTTAAAAAAGCCATTAAAAAAAGTTACCACCAGAAGGTAAAGTGATGCAAGATCAAATCAAAACAGCCTTGAATGTCAAGTTTAATCCAGTGCCAAACGTAGTTTATGAAAGATACATATTCAGGCAAGACCATCAGAGACTAGGTAAAACCATCAACTAGTTTCTAGAGAGAATGCATGTTCTGGTGAAGCACTATAAATTCAAAGGAAACTCTAAGCTTAGAACTGTCTTTTCATAGGTCACGTAAATGTAAGAAGATCCCCAAAAAAATATAAAATCATGCGAGCTATTGAGAGTGCCACTGAAATTGACTACTTTGATTACAAACTTCATACAGAGGATGTAGCTGATGCTAGCCCTGCCTAGTTGCACAGCATAACAGACAGCCAAAGTCCTGGAGATGTATCGGGGTATATGCCAGTAAAAACCTGTCACAAACGCTACATGCTTTCTCGCAAATGGAGAAAGGCAGTTTGGGAGTCGTCTGGGCTTGCGAATATTTCCATGTATTGACTGATCATAAAGCACTGTTGATGATATTTTGTAATCCCAAAGCCAAGATGCCTCCTCACATTGAACGTTGGGGTTACAAGAAAACAACTATACAATTCTTCATTGCCCAGGGAAAGATCAGAAACCTGCCGATTATTTTGACGAGTGCTATTTCACTGCCCTGGCACCCCCAGCTAAGACAGGGGAGGCCTACATCAATTTTATTGTGAAATCGAGCACACCAGGTGCCATGTCTTTCGAACAAATTGTCACCGCCACGAGCCAATATAGTGACATGTTAAAGTTAAAGGACATTAGTACTCATCAATAATTGAAGCAGCACTCTAGACCTCTCACTAGTGACAGTGACCATTTGAAGTTCAATGACCTTTCAGTGACTTAAGAAGGCCTCATTCTGTAATGTACAGGAATTGTGATTCTGAGAGTCTGCGACAAGTGATCGACGTCACCCATGAGGGGCATTGAGGAAGTTGCCACCAAGAGAGCTCTCTGTGACCGAGTTTGGTTCCCTTATCTAGACAAAATGGTCGGAAAAAAATTAAAGACTTGTCTTATATGCAACTGCCTTTCTTCTCATGTTATTCAGCACCCTTTGAACTTGTCAGAATTGCCACAACATGCTTTGGAGAGAATTGCTGTTGCTTTATTTTGTCCTCTTGAGAATTGACATCACCTTCTAGTCATTGTTGATGAATACTCCAGTTTTCCATTGGTAGAAGACCTTTCATCCATAAAACATGAAAAGGTTATTCAAAGATTAGATGGCATCTTTGCAACATGGAGTGTACCTGCAATCTTAAAATCAGACAATGGCCCACCTTTTAAAAGTTCAGACTAAAAAGACTTTCTAAATTATCCCAAAGTAAAGCATCAAAAAAGCACTCCTGTTTGGCCGCGAGGCAATGGCCTGGTAGAACGGTTCATGAGTACTCTAAAGAAAGCTGTTCAGCATGCTGCACTGAAGAAGCTCTACCTTAAAATTGTTTAAAACACTGAGCTTACGGTTCTACCCCTCACTCAACGACACAGGAAAGCCCAGCGACTCATGTTTAGAAGACCCATAACGACCAAGCTGCCCCAATAGACCAACCTCAGATCCACAAATAAAGACATTTAGACCATAAACTTTGGTCGCAAACAGAAAATAAAAATATATGAAGACAGACAACGTCATGTGAAAGATGTCACCTTTACAAGAGGTGATGGAGTGCTTGTCAAACAACACAAGAAAGTCTGATGCTCCTTTTTAGGCTGAATTATTTATCATCACTAACACTAAAGGACACATGGTGACTGCCTAGCATCCTGAAAAGCCCCTTACAAGAGATTCCTCTAATTTTCGACATGCGGCCCATCAATCACCAAATATCGATTTCAATGTAGAGACTGGGTCCCAACAGACTGTTGATGACTTTCTGTCTGCTGATAATTCTACCTCATCTGTGCAGATCACTGACACTTTGCCGGTTTCCAGTGACCTGATCAGGACGTGTCATTCAGGCGCTATGAAGAATAATTGAAGAATTATAGTTGCCTGTTTATCTATGATCATCTGTGTGTTTATACATGTACTTATTTGTGCATTTATTTATTTTTCTAGTTTGAAAAGTTGTAACTTTTTGTTTGACAAAGCAGGTGATGTAGTGTATCGTAAACAAGTGGATACTGAAACTCTTATGGTATCCACTGTACATTGTAGGCCAGTGAAGTAAGTGTTGGAGGGATGAGTTGAAGGCAGGCTTAGAATGTGGAGTTCTGACTTACACGCAGCGGAATAAAGACATGCACAACTACTCTCTGTGTGGCGTGGTCAGTGGCGTGTACCTAGGGCTGGTAGGACGGTACAGCGACCACTTCAAGAATATACACATCATGGAAGCCTAAGATGAACGATAAGACTGCTACTGTAATGGTTTTCTACCATTAGTAGAGCATTTGTAAATTGAATGT
Source organism: Triturus cristatus (assembly GCF_964204655.1). Classification (NCBI taxonomy): domain Eukaryota; kingdom Metazoa; phylum Chordata; class Amphibia; order Caudata; family Salamandridae; genus Triturus; species Triturus cristatus. Next base: position 426,277,336 of record NC_140589.1, read on the forward strand.
TCACAATAAAATGTACGCAAAAAAAAAAAAGTATTGCTTAAAACAGAAAACAAACCTCAACCCCAGCGGCTCCCAAAAGCCACCGTATTGGTTCCATTCTGCCTCTCCCCTTTGTATAGTGAAGTGTGGGTTTGTCGGCCATGGTTCCTACTTTCAAATACCTGTAAAACAAAACACAGGGAGTACTATTCAACACAAAATGACGTGACTGACATATAATACTTATAGTACGCTGCTTTAGAAGCTGGTTTCATTCCATCTTTTACTATGTTAATATCTTCAACATGCTGACACTTTTTCTTTCCACACACTTCATCTTCCCACCTCAAACATTGATTAATTTTCATCAAAATAGTGCTTTGTAATATGGCTTCCAGGACAAAAGGTCTTCACTCCTTATTACCCACCAAAAATTACTAAACGGAGAACAAAAGTATGACAGTTTTTTCAATACAACTTGAAATTGTTAGATAGTACACTGGCTCAAACAAAATTGTCCTACAAAGATGAACAAATTGTCAGAATTAAAGTTGAGAAGCAAATATGTACTCCGTCAAATGAAATGACCCAAACTCCAGCTCTGGAGCTAGGAGGAGAAAATCTAACTTTGTGAAGGGGGAAACATCAAACTCAAAACAGGTGTTAACTACCCTGAATTATTTTAGTATGTTTATTTTGGAAATGGGCACACCCAAGTATTCAGGGTGGGGCCTGATAGAGTAAAAAAGCAATACTTGTGGAGTTGTCCTGGAAAAAATGGCTGGAGATATTGTAAATATTTTTAGGAGTTACAAAAACAGAAACCATGTCTGGGTCCTCAATCACGAACGAAAAGTGCAGCTTTAAACCAACAATTTGGATGGGTTTATGTAGTCTTTTGCCTCCAATTAACAATTTGATTGAAGCAGACAGTGAGTGGAGTATCCTGGACCAGGATTAGTAGACTGTGAGGGAAGAGGGGTTAGTTTCTCATTACTCTATTTTTCTTCCAAAACAATTTTTATTTGCATTTCAATGTTATAAAATATGATGGGTCATGTTCGCTCCAATACAGGTACAGCACATCTTGTAAAGGAGAACAACATGCATGCTGTCCGTAGACTTGGCTAAGAAAGATTGTTACAGCACCATTGACGCAAGGAAAAATGGGGTGTGAGATTAGAGGGATAAAATACCTGAACTGAATGAACGCAAAGAGGCACAGTTGTACCTTTTTAGGTCTTGCTGAGCCCCAGCGCTTGCGCTGGCTCGAAGAGACATTTTGTATGTGGGATTTTCAAAGTGCTGCTGGCTGGCCTAACGCTTGCGTTCACGCAATTGTGCACGCGCGCAGCCGTCCGCCAGCAGCACTTTGAAAACTCGTGTGCGTCATCGCGATCACTTTCGCTTTCAGAGCGATCGCGATGACGCACGCTTTCAATGCTTGTTATTGCTTGTCTTTCCTTCTTTCCCACCGCCCCCACTTTCTTTCCTCCTCTGGGGCTGCAGCTTGTATCAATCACAATGCGCCAGACACAGTAAAAAGGAAGCAACGACCCGCCCACAATCCACCGCGAGACCAGCCTTTATTGTTGTGTGCCCTCCCCTCCCGTTTTCCCCCACACAAACACACAGCTTTAGTACCCCCTCCAGCCGGCATAATCCAACTCCCAACCAACCTTTGTGCCGCTAGTCATAAGCAGGGGAAGCCACACGGACATATGAGTGCCCCCTCCCCTTCCACTGCCTCCCGAGTGTCTGCAGAGTGCTTCACCGTCTAGCGCTCAGAGTCTGCCTTCACTGCGCTATATTCATGTACTTTTATCAGAGCCGTGAGGTGGGCGAGCAGCTCCGCCAAGTGATGTGGCGGCATTGCAGAGGCTGCCGGAGCCACTGTGTTGTCTTTCCTTCCTTACCACCCGCCCCCACTTTCTTTCCTCCTCTGGGGCTGCAGCTTGTATCAATCACAATGCACTGGACAGTCAAAGGAAGCAACGCCCGCGATCCACTGCGAGACCAGCCTTGCTGTGTCCTCCCCTTCCGTTCTCCCCCACACATACAAGCAGTTTTACTACCCCCTCCAGCCGGCATAATCCAACTCCCAACCAACATTTGGCCAACATGGACCCACAGAGCCACCATAGGTGAACTGTTAACCGGCGGCTTGCAGGGAAGCCTGTCAGCGCTGTGCCTGAGCTAGCAGTAGACCTTCCTACGTCACAAACGAATAAAAAAAAACGCGGCCACTCTTTTTTTTTTATTTCTTTACTTTGCAGCAATCGTGGCACCCAAGCTTTACCTTTAACCATGTTAAAGTAAAGCTTGGTACCGCGATTGCTGCAAAAGTAAAGAAATAGAAAAACAAGATTTCTTTACTTTTTCAACAATTGCGGCACTCACGCTTTAGTTTAACATGGCTAAAAGATAAGCGCGGGTGCCGCTAACGGCGCAAGTTACAAAAAAAATAACATCATAGCTACGACAGACACAAATGGTAACACTACAACAGACACAAATGGTAACAAGAACACAAACAGCTGTCGCCACGCCACTTGACTGTGAGAACACACGCAATAGTAAGAAGCATTTGCAATGCAATAGGTCTCGCAGTTACACGAGTTAAAGCTATTGGCATTGTAAATGACAATGCCAATAGGCATTGTTATTTGCAATGTCAATAGCTCAAACTCGCGTAAATGCGAGATCTAATGCATTGCAAATGCTTGTTAACTAGGGAAGGGAAGACGTTATCGCTTGGAACAGTAGCATGCAACCTATAATGCAGAAAACAGGGGGTGGAATTAAAGCAGGGGTGCAGGGGGAATGCGGTCCAAAGCTAAATTAGTGTCATAAAGGAAGCGGAAGTAGAGCTGCTTGAGAGATTAAGGAGGGCAGTGGGATATTACAGGGGCAGATGAAACAAGATTAGTGTATATAGCCTGGTATGAATGCTTGGAGTCAGAGTTAAGGGGGAATTTAAGTCTGAATGTCAGTAGAATTGAGGAGGTCCGACAATAGCAGCTGGGTTAATTATGCGCCCCAGTACTTTGTGAGGGGATGCTTATGGAGGCCATGGATCTCTTTCCTGTGCAGTGTGTAGCTGTCAGCACAAGACCACTTCAAGAGGGTCTGAAGTCAGACAACTGAGGAGGGTTAGGTGGGAATGGGGACTCTGTTGCTACTGGGGTGTAATTGAGGACTTAGCCAGAAAAAGGGCCAGCTTGACCAATTGGCTACTCGATGTCTCTTAGATCTTTTGTATTCACCCAGGGCTATCGAGGGCCTATCCTGAAGGATGGGGTTGGGCGTAATAGCAGAGAGTAGATTGAGAACATATATCCAAAATGGTCTGAGGAGGGGCACTACCTCACATAATTTTAAAGTTTGCTCTTTGGGCAAACAACGGGGGGGGGGGGGAAGAGGATTTTGCTTGGGGGAAGCATCTGTTAACAGCAGCAGGAGAGAGATATGCCCTGTGGAGAAAAAAGTATTGTATCAGCTTGAATTTTGCGTTACCGGAGATTTTATATGTAATGTTGTGGGGCCAACTGCCATTCCTCATCATGGAAGTCTACCAACTTCATCCTCCCATTTATCCCTCAAGTGAGTTAATGGCATGGATGTAAAGGAGAGAGGAGCCTTGTAAAACTAGGATATGTGCCTACATTCTAGGCCCATTGTGTAGGGGGTGTGCACTAAAGAATGGGGTTGGATAGGAAGGTCTAAATTGTGCCATAGACTGCGTACAGTATGTAGTAGGATATGGAATAGGAAAAAATAAACTGTGTAGCCCTTAAGTGTCGACTCGTTGTCACAGGAGATGTGGTCATTCTAAAGCAAGTTGCCCATCGTTTGTTTCTCACCACTCTACCCCAAGACAACTGTGACTAATCTTCACTAGGAGTAGTCACTTATTGAGGCTTGTTAGAAATGGGATTTCTGGTTGGCTAGGGCTTGCGCCAAATCCAGGCAGAAACCACCACTCTAAGTCAGGGCTGGGGAGTTACACGCCAAAGATAACCCCTGCTCACCCCCTTGGTAGCTTGGCACGAGCAGTCAGGCTTATCCCGGAGGCAATGTGTAAAGTGTTTGCGCGCGCACATAGCAACACCCTAGGCCCACCACAAAAGAAACTCCACACAAGGTTATATATGAAAAATAGCCTTTGTATTATAATAAACACATTAGATGATAATCACATAATTTACACTGTGCCAACAGGCACTGGGCAGAATTTTACAGGGGACTATTTACACAAGACAGGGGCCACATGGACCACTGTCAGAATTAGCACAAATCACCAATTGTAAATGTAGAACATATACCAACTGTAACACAAATTATAACTGTAGCGCACAACCAGTAACTACTGGCGCAATAATTACCTCAGCATTATCACAATAGAATCAGGTATCAAACCTATCCTTTATACATCACAGGGGCATAAACACATTATGCAATTTCTCATAAGTCTAACGCATTAGACCTTACCTCCTAAGTATAATTACACTAGGGGCGTATATCACACAGGGAAGTATAATCTCCCTTACGTAAACCTAAACAGGTAAAGCAACCTCCTATGCAGAAATCATATCTAGAGGTATAAAACACTGGGTGCGCAAAACATACTACACAAGGTACATTCCCTAACACCATAAGCATTAACACAGGGTGCGCAAAACATACTACCCACGGTACATTTCCCAACACCATAAGCATTAAACCACAATAGTACTTCAGTCACATTAAGGTCCAGGTTGCGCCAGAACCTAAACGTAGCAGCTGCCCACTACTTGCTGGGAAGCTGGGGACAAGAACAGGGCCTAAACGCTGCAGCTGGCACTAAGTGCTGCGCAGCTGTGGAAGTCAAATATGAGGAAACCAATGTGCCCCACGTTGGAGCCATCTAGGCTCTGAAAACAACCATGTCCCCATGGTGCGCACGGGCTCCTGAAATAAATATGCACCAACACAGAAAAAGTTGCCCCAAAGCACTAGGGAGCGCACTGGCGTTTTCAATAAAATATGTACTTGCTCCCAAGCACTAGAAATAACTGGACCCCCACCGTTGGAGCCTCTCTGGGCTCTAGAATAAGAATGTCACACATTGGAGCCACACGGGGCTCTGTAACAGCTGGGCCCCATGTTGGAGCGGCCCTCTGGCAGGCGGGCCGCTCGAGACAGGTCCGGCACTGTGTCTCGATCAGGCACTACCAGCGATTCACACAGAGCCCCCCTCAGCCACTTCCACTTACCGGGCTGTTCTCTTTCTGGCGGGGGCTCCTCCTCGTTGCAGCAGCATTTCTCTTGCTGCTGGGGTGGCCTCGGCCACCTGCCCTCTTCACCCGGGCCCCTTTCTGGGACCCGGGGCTTTTCTCTACACCGGCCGCCACCGCTCCTGACTTGCCGATGCCCGCGGGGCTCTCTCTCCTACACAGGAGCCCTGCCCAGGCATCGGCGGCCTCTGCCACCACTTCTTACTTCACCCGGGCCCCCTCCTGGGACCCGGGACTCTTTAGACATACGCGGGGCTCCCTCAACTCACGGGAGCCCCGTGAGGCATACACAGTCTTCTGGGCCATCTTCCTTCACCCGGGCCCCCTCCGGGGAAACGAGACTACTGCTCCTCTCACTGGCGGGGCTTCCCTCCTCGTGCGAGGAAGCCCCGCCCACTGGGACAGTCTTGCCTTCCTTCCGGGTCGTGCTGGGCAGCGGCCCGGAAGAGGTTCCATTGCGGCCCGGCCGCGGCGGTGATTTCTCTTCAGATGTCGGCGGCGATGCGGGGTGGGCATCCGCGAGTTAAAATCAAGATACAGGCGGGGTGGGCACCCGCCGGGACGGCAAGTAAGCGGGGTAGGAACCCGCAAGGACGGACAATAAGCGGGGTGGGCACCCGCCAGTTAAAATTCAAAAATAGGCGCCCATGCGGGGTGGGCACCCGCGAAAGGCACCACGATGCGGGGGAATCCCTACACTGGGGATTCCCTCTCCTTGAAGGGCAGCTCAGTGCTGCAGAGCCCTCGTGCTCCTTTGGGGGGATAGTTAAAATAAATCGTAGCGCTCACGAGGCGCTAGCTGCAGAAAGACAGTCTCCCCTAAAAAAAAAAAGAGAAAGGAGCAAGTCCAGCAAGAGTTCCGTTAGGGATCAAGGGGTAATGCAGGGCAGAAGGGTCCCCCAAAAAGAAGTCCTCCAGCATCCAGGGCATCCAGGGGCTGGGCAGGGCCCAGGGAGGCAAGCCTTCCCCTGAGCCCCAGCAGCAGCACGCCCCTGGTAGATTCAAGTACACAAAACAAGAACATTTTCATGGGGTCACAGTCCCTCTTTTATACACAGAATCCTTTGTCTCCAAAGGTGCAGGGAAGGGGCGAACCAGATGCAACTGGTTCCTGAGCACTTTGTTTTGCTCAGCTCCCTATTCACAGGACAGGCCAGGAACATCAGACGCACCACAGGGGGTGGAGCCAGCATTGTGTAGGGAAAGCCCACCCCTATTCAGGTCCCAGGTGTACTCCTCTCTGCCATCACTTGCAGATCTCTCCATTCACCACCGGGGCAGACCCATCCTGACTCCTGGAGCCAGACACACCAGCCAATCACACGCCAGACAGGTCACTGCACATTTATTACACAGACAGGCCAGCTTCTAGAAGTGGCACTTCTACACGAGACACCATAACGCCGCACACATCATTGCGCAGCATTCACTCTCACAAGTTCGCACATACCAAACTCGACCCTGCACTCCTCTCACATCAGGACTTAACACGGTCACTCAGATCCCCCATGCATTCCTATGGGAGGGCAGGTCAGTCTCACTAAAACATACACAGAGCGCACGCACTTTCCACTGGGGCACAGTGTGAAAGCGCCTAGAGGCCTAAAACCACTAGTACAACATAGGAAAAAGGAAAAAGGCTAGGATAATGCAAAAAGTTCTAGGGGTAAACTTGCCAGAAGAGCCAAGTCCAACAAGGCTAATGTATTCTAATTGCATTTTTACACCACTTCATACCCAAAACACATTATCTGACTAGCAGAAAACTACACACGTTCGGGGGGCTTGGTTCAAGTGTGCCGTATTTCAGCCGCGGCCCGTGGAGGGAGTTCCGTGGGGCGTACTAAAAACCGGAATATGGATAATTGGAGGCAAGTAAACAATTAAATAAATAAAACGAATTTCGTAGCGCGCGCTGCATCGCAATTTGCGATGCAGGGCGCGCTACGAAATTTGATTTATTTAATTGTTTACTTACCTCCAATTATCCATATTCCGGTTTTTAGTACCCCCCACGCTGACCCTCTCCCGCCCCGCCTTTCCGCCCACGGAACTCCCTCCACGGGCCGCGGCTGCCGTATTTGCTTTGGGCAATGTGGAAGTGTTTTGGTAGAAAAATCCACAAGCATGCATTCAGTGGAGTCTGGTTGACTAGAAGGACACCAAACTACTCTACTCCCACTACAATTAGCAGAAAATACACAGTCAACCTCTCACCTAAACGCACCACCACTGATAAAACTACAAAAAAGTTTCTATTTTCTGTAGCCAGTGCAGAGCCAGGTGAGTCAATTGATCAAAATCGAATCACTAAAAGCGATTAACATTCAAACCCAGAGGTTCCATGTTTTGTATTCCTGGGGATGATAGATCAATGGGAACTACCAGTCTGCTTCCTTCATTTTATTGCCATTGACTGACTAAGACACCACGATAAACTAACTAGATGATTGGGAATACAACTTTTGTATTGTATTTGCATTTAAAAGGTGCCTACTAAACCTGATGAGTCGTGAAAGAGCTTTACACCGCTCAATATGCTTTGGAGCCAAAGGTTACTGGTTTTCCCAAAGGTTACTTGGATTCGTTTTGTGCTGTCAAGGAACCATTCCATGCATTAACTCCAGTTTTTTTGTGCTGGATTGAATAGGATTTAGGAATGATCATTATGGGGGGTGGTGTGTTTTAATGCAGATGGTTGGTGGGAATTAACAGAATAGATTAGATATTGTTAGGTAGCACAGACAGACAACAATAGAGCATAAACGTGACTTAGAGTAGACTATGCTCAACAGTAGAGGCCATGCAGCGGATGGAAAGTAAGTAGATGGTCACTCGAAAGACAAGTATTTGCAAAGCCAACAGATCTCACCAATGCAGTTATTGGCATTGCCAATATGTTTTAGCCATGTTGTACACCAGTGTGGCTGCTGATTAGCATGGGTAAAGGTTAGTAGGGTAAAGAAGAGTGGTGTGGAGGGTCAAAGTGGAGTAGAGAGGAGTGTTATGGAGTGGCACAGAGTGGTGTAGAGCAATGTTCCCTCTAATTTTTCTTTCTCATGTGCGGCAATAGAATGTTGGTGTACAAACTATTCTTGCTTTTGTGCGCAACTGAGTAATAAGATGTGCAAAAAGTCAAGTCGACCATCTACCACTTAAAGATAAGTAACAAGCACTGGCACTTCCAAAAGGTCTTGCTTTTAATTTAAAGTCATTTCTTAGTCACAGATTGTTTTAAGCACTAAATAAGTCATCACACATGCACCTTTTCACACATCCATGCACTTGTGCATCCATAAATTACTTATTCATTCTCGCATTTATCAACTTACACAACCACAATACAACACAAGTTAGCCACATATGCAAGATAAATGAAAGAATAAAAGTAGAAAAAATAAGACATGCTATTGCCTAAAAATGGCAGACGCAAGCTTGCAATAACAAAATGAAACAAAGCAGCAGGTGGACATGTTGCAATGGTATTGTACATAGTTGTGGACGTCCTGCAATGGTATTGTACATTGAGACAGATTTATAATTGTGTTGCAATCCCCTTGCACCACACAAGTGGATGTAAGGGCGATGAAGCACTCATGTCAGATTTATCACACTATGCAAGGCCACCTTGCGTGGCCCTGCACGGCTGGATAAATCTGGAGTAACGCAAGACAGCTGAAATTGCTGCGTTGCGTTACTCTGACATGGGAGGCGTTCCATGGGTGGAGCATAGTGTGCAGTGACTTATATTGCAGTGGTGCAGAGTAGAGTGGCGCTGAATTAAGTGGCGAAGAGCACGGTCTTGCAGAGTAGAGAGGCGCTGAGGAGAGTGGTGCAGAGAGTAGTGGTGTAGAGGAGAATAGAGTGGCTCAGTGTGTAGTGCTGTAGAGTGTGGCAGAATAGAGTATAGTGGCATAGAGTGCAGTGTAGTTGGTGTGGAGTGCAGTGGCTTACATTCCATCGTTTTTTAGTATAGTGGTGTTTAGTGCATTGGCAGAGAGAGCAGTGGTTTCGAGTAGAGTGGTGTAGAGAGCCATGGCATAGAGTAGAGTGGCGCAGTGTATAAGTCAGTAGCAGGGAGTGCAGAATTGCAGAGTAGGCTGTCAGAGTGCAGTGGTGTGGCGTAGAGTGCATCAGCGTGTAGTGCAGTGGTATTCAGTGGTATAAAGAGCAGTGGCGTACAGTAGTGCAGAGTAGAATAGTGTGCCAGAGTGCAGTGATGTAGAGAACAATGGCGTACAGAGCAGTGACGTAAAGTGTTGCAGAGTAGAGTATAGTAGTGTAGAGTGCAGTTGTGTAGAGTAGATTGGCATAGAGTGCAGTGCCCGTGTGCACTGGTTGTGAGTTAAATGGTGTAGAGTGCACTGGCTTCGAGTGCAATGGTGCAGAGTAGACTCTTTCAGAGTAGAGTGGAGTGGGGAATGGCAGAGTAGAGTGGAGTTGAGTGCAAAGTAGATTAGAGTGGCATAGAGTGGATTGGCAGCCTGCACTTTTGCAGCATGGAGTGGTGCAGAGTGTAGTGTGGCAGAGTGCGGTAAAGTGACTGGCATAGAATAAATGTGTGGAGTGGAGTAGTACAAAGTAGAGTGCAGTGACGCAGTGTGGAGTGGCATAGAGTGGAAGATGCATAGCGTGGTAGCGCACTGCCATTACAGACAACACATCTTCAATTGAAATGACCATTACATTTGCACAGACATACATTTATTTTTACTGAGAATACTATACAGCACATAAACGAATGTGTGGAGAGTCATCATCCTATTGTATTGTCTGTATTTCTACCACTCAAATTACTTTCATATTTCACCATACTAATTCGGCACTAATCCTTTATGGGTTAATGGAGTAGCGTGCTTCAACACCCCATCAGGGGTAACAAGCACTATATAAATACAACCTTTTTTTTTTCTCTCCCTCTTCTATCCTTCTGCTATTCTTCCGAATCCAAGTAACTGACTAACCTATCCACCACTTAAAATTTACTTGCATGTTTCACTGTACTAATTCAACACTAATCCTCTATGGGTCCCGGAGTAGCGTGCTACTCACCGAAAAAGTGCTTCGACGCCTCGTCAGGGGTAGTAAGCGCTATAAAAATGCAATTATAATACAATTACAATACACTTCAGAATTACCGACCAAAAAAAGCTTCATTTGAGTTTTTCATACAATATAGTCTGAAATATTGGCACAGTTCCTTTACAGACAGTTACATTTTGTTGTGTGCTAGAAAAAAAATATAAAATGTACAGCCTTCTTCAAGCACTCTCCCATGAGCTGGCATGATTGTCACACCTTGAAGTCAGAGAAACAAAAGTAAACACTAAGCTTCCATGGAGAGAGCGCCTAGTATTTGACCTCCGCCTTTAAATGGACAGCAAATGTGACAAAATAAGAACAAGATTTAAAAGCATGTTTAGAGAAATCCAGTACAGGTGAAAGAATACAGTAATTAAGATTTTGCCAAGGAAAGGGACAAACTCATGCTGTTCAGCCTAAATGAATAAAGCCAACAAATAGAAAGCAAGCAAACGTGAGTTACAAACCACAAAATCAATGCTAAGCAATGGGCCGTACACATTTCCAGGGAAGCCTTCAAATGACCACCAAGAGGTCATTAGCAAACCAGACAGCTGCGCGGTGTGGTAGGCTTCGACCTAAAAAAACTGAGGCAGCATTGTGAAAAGTAAATGTAACACACAACCTGTAAGGCACCAAACTGTTTCAAGGCAATTTTGCTTAACTGTAGCAATAATATGGAATGTGATCTTTGCACAATTGTGTGTTTGTGTTTATTAGAGATTAACATCTCTAATGCCTGGCTGGGCCCTTTGTGAGTATCCTTTACTCCCCCTCACTGCTACAGATACTCACCACACTGTCAGTCATCCACAGGTGTCCCTACATTGATAGGTTCTGATGAGACCCCACACTGTTAGCTGGATCGAAACGTTGTCAACAACTTGAAGCAAATCAATTTCCTGTCCCTACTATTATACTAGGAGGCTGCTAACATTTATTGTGTATCCACTGAATGGTGTTTTCTGTAACAACATTGAAACCTTGTTCTCATGTCACAAAGCTCACAATCGATACTCAAAGGTTTCACCTTTTTTTACTTGGGACACTCCGCACTGAAAATCTATAACAAATGCGAATTTTCATATATAAAACAGCTAGTTTCTCTATACACTCTGTTACATGCCCCTTTTTTCTCAGACACTTATATGCCCCATTTAACTGCAATTGCACTGATATATATATAATATATAGTAATATCGGCCATTAAGTGTCCACAGGAACCACTGGTTTTTTTTGTTTAATTGTAAGTACCCTGGTTTCATGTGAGTAGGGTGTCCCTTGTGTTCTCTTACATGTGATTATTAGAGAAGCTGCTCTAAATCATACCCGCCATTGAGTTACATTAATTACACTGTCATGGTGTCTATATGGATATGCCCGTACATACATACACACACTTTTAGGTTTGTAAAATTTTGAATAAACTTTGAATTAATAAGCATTTTTGCATTACGCGGGCTTACGATCTTGCAGAAAAGAACTTGACAAGATAATTCGAAAAGATCTCAGTGTTTATCCTAATTATCAAGCAGAGGACATATTAATATAATCAAGTGCTAATAGGTGCCTACCCAAGTAACATTTAAACACCTCCTGGCGCCCTTTATCCTGATAAGTTCCAAGTCCAATGTTTTCAGCATAGCTTCAACAGCTTCCCTAGCATTATATAATAATGATGTAATCTAGCTGTAGACTTAACAAATCTTATACTCAAACTGACACATATAGTGACAAAAGCTGTCACCCATGAATCCGATAAGTAGGATTTATTTTTTACTCTTTTGGGAAAATGAATATGGTCCGCTCCTGGCTCTCTTTTGTCCTTTACTTACAAGTTTGATTACATTTACATACTTTTTTGTTTTACATTTGGAAATAAAATTTCCTGATCTGACCTGTTACAATAAAAAATATTTATTGCATGAAATAAAAAGAACAATTGCACAGATATTCAAACAAAGGTAAACCACGGTTAACTCTTAACTGCTTTTCAGTGCTGAAAAATACACTTAATTGTTCCTGTGTTTATGAGTTATTTGAATGTTACAGAGTGAAATTCAGGACTTGTGCAGTATTTTAGCATTTTGATATAACATTCTTAAAATGCTTACAGTATGTGTAAGAAGCCTGGCACATTAGTGACAATACCATTGGAGTCAAAGTCATCCTAGGCAGTGCTGGTGAAAATAAACCACATGCCTGGAGATCTGTGCATGCTCTAAAAGGAGTTAGGTGTGCTGAGGGAGGCTCTATGAATCTGAGCATCCACATGTGAAGATGAACTTCAGTCTCTTGTCCACGCACGCCTCAAGTTGAAACGATAGCTGAAATTCAAGATATTGCTTTGCTAAATGGCTACCTACTTGCATTGAGAACATTCGGATCTGTTGCGGTTTTCGAGGACAGCCACATAATATACCTTTATACAAATAACCTAAATTGGAGTCTTTCACAGAGTCGAAGTGGTAATTGTCTTGACATAGTTCCAGCTCTCCTGGAGCTATTTGGACACCCCGGCTGTTCTTGATTAAACCAAGATAATGTGTGCTAAAGAAGAGGAAACTCGCAGCAGTCTCGACGAGAAACGCGTCAATTCTTGATACAAAAGTGAGTGCCGATGGTGATAATGACCTACTGGTCACAATATACTACTGTTTAATATTATTTTTTCTCATTTGCTCTGCGGACCCATTTTGCCAATGCTTAAGCTGCGCTAATTAAATGTAGCAAAATAGATGCTAATCGAAACTTTCGAATGAGCCTGAAAATAAATCTATGTTCCAATCAAAGAGAATTAAGGTGTTAAATTCGATATAAAAAGCACTATGAAATGACACTAGCAGTCTGTCGTCACCCGGTCAATGTGCAATATCCACAAGAGTAACTAAAGGATGAACGAACTGAGAAATCGCAATGCGAGATAAAGCCTTACCTGAACTCCAATCCAACGCCAACTCCATTTGAGCATAAAATCGTGATCTCGGTTTGTAAAACAAATCCGAGTAAATAACAAATATAGGCAGGCGTGTTAAAAAAAAGTATTTACACCACACTAGAGAAAGCTAGTAAATCACAGAGAAAATTAGCCATATGTGTTACATTGACAACCGTCTTTGGTCCCCTAACCGATGTTAGTGTCGTGTTGTAAGTCAAATAAGAGCAAATGTTAAGAAGAAACTGGCGCGGGGTAAAACATCACTGAAACATTCAACAGTAAAACGAAAGTAACGGAGACAAATCATAAGAGTAAGGGGTTGATCAAGTACAACTATTTGGTTCAATTACACACTGAAAGAGAGACATTTTGTTTTTTAACTCGCGAAATGACAACTAAGCTAACGAAAAATAACACAGAAATACGAGCAACAGAGTGGGAAACTCGGTGGGACTTAAGGGCCATTGGGCAAAAAGTCAGAAAAGATAAGTTCGTAAGTGTTCGAAAACACTGTGACTCTTAGTTGTAAAAGCACGTCAATTATTATTTAACAGTTTTTTTGTTTTACCTTAACAGTGGTCCACAGCGCCCAAGCATCAATTGGTAACAGGGCACTCGCTGCAAAGGAGGAGAGGCAAAGCTCTGCAAGTGAGTTGTACAAACTAGTGGAGGCGTGTCTGAGAAGCGGGCAAGGTCTCGCTGTGAGCAACATAGAAAAGGGACAAACAGGCAACTCCGAGGCACGCATAAGAGCGAAGGCGGTCCTTTCCTGTAACGATCGTGTTGAAAGAGCGGCATCGTGTCTTGTGCTCGGCGGTTTACTTCTGCGTAAAAACTGAAATGAAGCACTTATATGCCCAGGTATTGTAAAATATGGTGCTATTGTTCGTGTATATTTTGTAATTATTGATTCTGTTGTTCAATGTATATTTCAAGCAAACATAAAATTTAACAAATGCAACATATTTCTCTTCTTGCTCACAAACTCACTTGCATTAAACTGATAAACGTCACAACTTTTGCTTGCTTTCCTGTAGATCTGTATTGACTGGGCTTGGTATCTCATTCTTCCAAGATGGTGGTTTCTGTAGCGTCCTTTCATTCCGATGTAAGCCAATCGGAAGGAATACAAACGAAAGGGGTGTGCGAAAGGGGGGTAGACGAACCCTCCAATGAGTGTGCGCACGTCATTTGCATATAGCCAAGGAGCATTTTGGGAATGTAGGGATTCGCTTTAAAAGCGATATTTTAATACTAATTATGTGTATATACTTTTTATAAGACAGTTTCTGTGTCCATAATTTGAAATCTGCATAGAAATCAAATCTTTTCCTATCGAATACTCACCCTAATAATACTAGTTCCCTAAACTTCAACCATATATACAGAATCGGACTCCTTAAAGTTCGGATGTGAGGGCGATCTGGCTGCGACATCTGTCACCCCATTGATCGCTAGGGTTGATTCGGCTGATCTGGCTGGCTAGGCGGGTGTCCCCTTCCTCCCTCACCGCTCCATGTGCGTCCCTCCCGAAGCTGTGCGCTCGGTCGCAGAGGACGGCTCTTTCCCGATAGAAGAACCGGTCTCCGGTCTGTCTCCTGGGTATACGAGTAGCTGCGCTCCCCTGCTAGAACCTCCAAACAAGTCTCAAGGTCCATTTGTAGGAGAAACGTAGGGTAGTCAAGCTCCAAGTCTTCAGGCACATCCAAGTGAGGCACTGCACGTGGCAGTCTGCCGTTCTTTTGCATTTAATATTAAAATTGTAATTATGTTTTTTATATATATTTTTTTGTATTATATATTTTTTTTTTGTATTAATTATTATTTTTTTTTGGGTGTGGTTAAAATTGCCTTTAATTCGGTCTGTTGGCCTTTTATTGCTGTTTTATTTTCGGATATAACTATGGCCCTGGCTTCCATTGTGAACAATATCAAAATATTATCTGCTTGATTTCGTCATCCCGGTCACTAGCTGGCAAGTCGATTGAGGCAGCAGAGGCACCTAAAAGAAGTAGTGTTCACCCGACATGGTGATGAGAGAACTGTTAAACCTACATGATGATGTAACCCTGCAACGCATAATATACTAAAACATATATGGTAATTTAATCTTTGCTCAGTAGGTACTGTGGTCTGAACATGCAATATGATATAGGAAGCATCCACTGCGTTATGTGAGTGATCTGCACTCTGTGATAGTCTGCACCATCCAGACACTAGTTATCTAATGTGGTCTTCACCCTCCTAGATGTGTTGCACCCTCCCAGGCTATGTAGTCAGGCACTTAATGTGACGTACTTGGACCTTAAAAGGTCTGAAAGTGGTGTGGCCAGCACTAGTTATATAATGTGGTCTGCACCCTGCTAGGCAATGTTGCTGTCAACATTGCCTAGGTCATGTGATGTGACGTGCTTGCACCTTACAAGGTCGTCAAGTGGTGTGGCTATACACTAGTTATTTAATACAGTGGTTCCCAATCCGGTTCCCAAACCCTTTGGAACCACAACAACACTTTTTAGAACGACAAACTTTCTCCACCCACCTACCTTACGTGGACATGAGGCTAATGCTCCTAAAGCATCGTCTGGTAGTGCATGTCATTTACAGACAGCATATTTTCAATGGAAATAGCCACTAAATTTGCAGAGACATACCTTTTTATTCTTAAAACTAGAGATGTTGAAATCTGGTTTCTATGAATATTTATCATTTGTGCATCACCAAGTAAAGTGTTTTGATTGTTTTGGTCCTATTCAAATCTCTACCACACTTCAGAATTACAAACAAATGTATTTCATTTTTGTGTTCCTAACTGCTGAACGCATACAGTTAATTTACAGGTATTTACATTTTGTTGGGTTTTGCAAAAAACAACAACATTCCACAGCCTTTCCTTCACACTCCCTGTACTCCTGCAAGATTGTCACATAATTCACTATAAAATCCCCTCTCACTTTGCAATCAGAGAAAACAGCAATCCCAGTGTTGAAAGAATAACACAGCCTGACATTTTACCTATATATTTGAAGCATGAGCAAATGTGACAAGAGAAACCCAGAATCTAAAGGCATCTTTATTTATTACTCAAACTTTCACGAATCACCAAAAATTGTCTGGAGACCTACCAATTGGTTGCAACCCAGTTTGGGAAACCCCGATCTAATATGCTTTGCACCCTGCTAGGTGATGTGGTCTTCACCCTGTAAGGCAATGTAGTTAGGCACCTGATCAGATCTGCTCGCACCCTACAAGGTCAGCAATTGGTGTGTACCAGACATTGGTTTTTAAGTGCTCTACAAGTGATGTGACCACATCCTGCTAGGTGATGTGGGCTGACACTGAAGTTGATGTGCTCTTACCCTGCAATGTGACGTGGTCTTACAGTGCACGCTTTAGAACGTCCCTGCACGCTCTCATGGTCAGAATGGAAGTGGTCGGATCCTGCACAGGAATATGGTGGTGAGCATGTTTTGTGTATGCACCACAGACCAATGTGGTCTCCAGGTGACGTGACAACACATTCTGCAACTCGCTGTGTGCGGACCTGCACAGTAGTGTGTTTGGTAAATGGCGAGGGCACCTCTTGCGAGGAGAATTAGTCTGACACTGCTATGTGGCATAATCTGACCCTGTAAAGTGATAGGGTCTCTCTCTGCATTTTTAAGCCATGTCCTTCAAAGTGATGTGCTCGGAAGGTGATGTGCTTAGACCCCATTTGGTGATGTGGTTGGCTGATGATGTATTCAGACCCACCACAAGATGATGCAATAATCCCCTCCAAGTTGATTTTGACCCAAACGTTACTTAGAGACCTACTTTTACCCACCACCTACCTACAGCAGTTAGATGGGGAGGCGTAGGAGGGGGTGAAGTCATCGTCATTGAGTTGCCGGAGACACTCATCAAGAGCAGCACCCCAAGCTACCTTAGCCAGCCAACTGGAGAAATGTTGTCAGTCTTTGTCTTCACTTGGCCTGCAACTGGCCTTCTTCCTTCCCCTCCTACCCCCGGGCCGACAGCTCCTGTTCCTGGCCCAACCACTGGGTACTGAAGGTGTTTGCAAAAGCAGCCAGACTAGCTACTGGTGCAGCTTGGTCCCTGGACCAGGCAGCCTCTTACACTGCCTCCCTCAGCACCCCTAACATCATCTAACCTCACTGTACTCCACTATACCTCTCTACAAGTATCCGGGTCACAAGACACCTGTATAAAGAGGCCGGCACCAGAGGCCTGTAAAAGTACCAGTGAAAGTATTAGCCCCAGCTCTCCACATAATTAACTTTGCAAGAACCACATAATTAACTTTGCAAGAGCCAGAGCCTAACTGAGTCATTCAGCAGAGGACCATAAATGAGACTGTGAGGGGCTCTCCCTGGACTCCACGACTCCTTGCTCAGCAAAATCCTTAAAATTAAAGAACACGAGAACATAAAAAAACGACTATATTTATTTGAAGAGCTCAAGATACTGTGTCCTTTGATTATGTATATTGAAAAATGAATATGTACTAATAGGAATAGCGTGTGTGTAGATCAATGTGTACCCTTTTGAGTGTACCCATAAATCATTCTACAACACAATTTGCTTGTGGCCACAGAGGTGTACTCTTTTGATGCTTGATTTTCATTCTGACTAGGAACTCTCTTTTAATTCATTTCTGTTGAACGGTGCACTATTGTCAGATTTGAAAATTGTAGGGATACCCACGCTGCAAAAATGTTGTCCAGCTATTCAGTGACCTTGTCGTGGGTTGTTAATGATAACTCCTCTACTATAGGGAAACATGGAATACTCCTCAATGACTACCATGAGATGATGTACGTTTCCTAGGGGCACAGAGAAATCAACTACATTCCTTTCCCAAGCCTTTGTAGGAAGGTTAGACATGGTCAATGGATGGTAAGTCGCTTCAGGTAAAAGGCAGTTGTAAAGATGACATTCTTTTAGTTCCCTCTTAACCCACTCGTCTCAGTGCAGGAACCACACTCGGTCTCTTAGGGCTCTTTTGGTAGCTGCAATGCTACAATGTCAATTATGAGCTAGCTCAATGACCTGTTGTCTAAGGCTCCCAGGTATCACAATAATTTTGCAATGAATGAAGACCAGCTCGTACACAGCTTATGCGGCATAGACTTTATTAAAGGACCCTCAATACTTGTTTGATTGTCTTCAGGAAAGGGACGATCTCATGGCAATTTTGAGTAATATGGAGCTCCTAGCAGAATTCTTCTCGAACACAACGTTTGATTCATTGTGGTCAGCCCAGCCGGACGGGCCATACAAACCAGTTCTGGACTTAAAGTGGTTAAACCAATTTGTTCAGAAGACCCCCTTCACAATTGCAACACTTCAAGATTCTTTGACTTGCATAGGGGCATGACATGATTAATCTGGATCATGTTGCTTCTGAAGTCAATCAATGTCACTAAGGCCTCAATCATTGTGTCTTCCATTAGGCACATTTAAGGATTCTCTCGCCTGAGTAGCGGAACATTTTGCTGTCATTGTAGGTGAGATGCTCCTTAGTTGGGGGATTAAACTTGAACTGTATTAAGGAGCCTTTTAAGAGGGAAATTCACAGGTCTAAATTCACGAACCCAATTGCATATACCTCTTTACCCAGCTCAAGAGCTATATAGTCGAGCTGCTTGATTTGCAAGGAGCAGTGCTTCACCTCTAATACATCAGATCCTATCAAAGAGTAGCAGTGTCTATAGCTCCTTGTCCAGTGTATCACTTCGTGTTCAAGCAAATCATTGTCCTCCTTTGCCCCTGTAGGCAATCTGGAAATATTGACCATTTATTACTTTTTGACAGTATTTCGTAATGATCTAGACTCAATAGGCATACTTCCCCCACCTGGCAATCTGGTTTCCAGTTCCCTCTGGCTTTCAGGGTACCCCCACCATGCTGGCTTGAATTAAGGAATTCATAGTATGATTCTGCATTCCCCTGCCTGGTTCCCTCTTTCTAAGGGGACATTCTATGGGGGTCTGTGCAGTGAACTAGAGTGGTATGTGAAAACCCTACTCTGTAGAGCACCCACCCTTCAGGTAGCCAGTACAATTATGCTATCCTTATTTGGAGTATGTTCCTTCATTAGTCCTATGCTCCCATGCATACTCACTCATCTCCTCTTATTCCTACTTCTCTATTCCATACAAATCTTATAGGTTTCACCACTTCCACTCATTTTAGCCGTCCCCACACTCTCAGTCTTATTCAATTGTTGGGCAGCCTGCATTCATACATTTTGTATTTTCCTCACCATCTCCACAATAACATGTCTCAGATCTTTGAGACTCTTACTGCAATCACACTCTTTCGAAACTTTAGGTAATGTGCCTTCTAGAGTTTCTCTATCGGCTAGGGTCATAATCTCTGCACTAGCGAGGGAACCATAGCAATTCGAACAAGGCACCTGAGAGATAATAATGGTGGTATTACATTGATTGGGGCCACCATGAGTTTACTCCACATCCTGCCCTAAGCCAACAGTCGGATCCCCCTTATTACTATTATCAGTATCTCGCCTCTCTCTTGTTAGCTGAGATTTTTTTAGGACTGTGCAGATGTATTGGGAGTAACAGTCTTACAACCCTTAAGAATATTTCTGCAATTTTCGGGGTCTGAATCAGGATGATCCAACCTTTTCCCTTTACTAAAGATAGTTTCTACCTCCTCAATGAGGTCTTCTATTTCTTCTACAGTGAAGGTTTCAGTAGCATGTCGAACAGCTCTTTTACTGTTTGCAGTTCCCTGTGGGCTACCATGGGCTTTCTTTTTCATCATTGTTCACAGTTCGTAACGTAACAGTTTGGGCGTGAATTCCAGCAGGCTAAACTCAGCAAATTATCCACATAATCAGCTGAGCTTAATTAATCAATTTGTTATTCAGTGCTCCGCTGGGCATAAGTTCAACAAATATTAAAAAATAATGTCGCTCCTCTTGATGTTAGAGATTAAAAAGACTTTACCATCCCACTGTCCTCTCAGTATATAACAGGGCTTACATTAAGCATCTGATATCATCAGCTAATGCCCAGCGACAGTGGGGTGGTCCTACCCTGCCTCTTCCTGACTCAGATGGGCTAAGTAAGGCCCATTTTGGCCCGGTCTTTGCCCGTGCCCATCCCGTGCTGCCGGAAGAGCTGCTGTCCTTTATACGGTCCCCTCGTTACTCCTGGGGCAAGGCAGCCAGGTAGCTGTAATCTCTCATGGCAACCAGCTGTGAAGAAAGTGACCCACACTGGGAAGAGCTGCCGCCATTTAAATGGTCCACTTGTACCTTCTGGGGCATGGCAGCATGGTAGCTGTACCCTCTCACGGCAACCTGCGGTAAAGAAAAGTGACCCGCGCTGCGTTAAGAGCTGCCGCCATTTAAAGGGCCCCCTTATTCAACCTGGGACATGGCAGCATGTTAGCTGTAGTCTCTCGCTGCAACCTGCGGTGAAGAAAAGGGGCCCATAGAACACAAAGAACCCAAAGAAGTCGAATTTGTAGCTACTGCAAGTGAAACTCTTCATTGGAGCCTTCATCGATATTTTGATGTATCTCTACCAGTGGCAAGATTTCTCTCGTTGCAGTGGGCATTAGCTCACTCCTATCATGGCAACAAGCATCTGCCAGAATATTTCTTAAAGTATAAGGACTGATGGCGGCAACAACTACAGTTCCATTCCATGGGCCCATCTCCATCTCAAACCTATTCTTCACCACGCCAAGTCGATTGGTCACCAGATTCACAGAATTTCAAAAGAAAGATTCCAGTTTCACCGACACTAAGACAGAATCTTGGGTGGTGGCTAGATACAAGCAGTTTTATCAAGGGTGTGCCACTAAATCCTCAACTCAGATTGTAGTCACTACAGATGTGACTTATTGAGGGTGGGGAGTGACTCTGTGGAAAAAGGCGGTGAAGAGTATTTGAACCCTAGTGAAGTCTGATCGTTCCTTGAATTGAAAGAAAATGGCAGTGATAGAGCTCTTTCTGTCCTCTTTGGATCAGGGAAAAGCAGTTGTAGTGAGAGCAGACAATCAGGTAGTCAAGAGTTACATAAATCGCCAAAGGGTACAAGGTTGGAGGTTTCAGTGGAAGTAGCCCAAAATGTATGCTATCATCTATCCCTGGTAGCAATGCATAATCCAGGTCAAGACAACTATCATGCATAGAGTCTCTGCAGAAACATTTCATCAACAGTACATTTTCCAATAGGAAGGGAGGCATTTCAGCGGTTGATAATGGCTTTTGGTGTCCAATGACTAGATATTTTTGCTTCCTATCCAGTGAGCTTACCTGGGTCACTGGAATGATACCTACAGGCTCACACATTTAAAGATTCACTCCTGTGTGCTTAACTCACCCTTGGTCTAAAACGGTTTGGTGTGTAGTGCTGCACAGCGTATTTGAGGTGTCCATTTGCTGGGTGTAGGTGTGCCTGTGAATGGTACAATACAGGAAAAATTCAGAACTGTGCAGCACATGTACATTTTATGCATGTGCTGGGTGTATGTGTGCCTGTGAGTAATACAATACATTAAAAACGCAGTGCTGCGCAGTGCTGCGCAGTGCGTGTATGCTAAATGTATGGGCTATGTGTGCCTGCAAAGGATACAATACATGAAGGGAGTAGTGCGGTGCAGTGCGTTTATGTTATCTGTGTGTGCTGGATGTATGTGTTCCTATGAAGGGATACCTACACCATGGAGCTGGTGCATAGGTGTGAAGTGGCGTCGGAAATCGCAGTCGAACTCAATGGAGGAATTCAGGAAAATGCCTCTCCTGTAGAAGGTGAAAGTGTCTGCTGGAACCCAAAGGTGGATTCGAAATGAGAAGTACCTGCAAGCAGAGGTAACAGTGTCGATGCCACTTGGAAGTGACCAGGAGGCCCGTTAGACGAATGCCCACCGATGTCAAGTGTTGCTGGAGAGATGACGATGACCTTGGAGCTGCAGCTGCGAGGACCAGGCGATGCTGTGGAAGACCAGGAGGTGTTCATGAGCTGTCCCAAGTCGGATGTCGGGAGTCGAGGGGTCGGTGTCCATCGAGAATACTAATAAGCCTTGGCAACTGCAAACAACATGGAAAGCAAAGAAGGTGCAGTGTCGGGACCAGCAAGGTCCAGGTGACTCCCCACAAGCAGGGGAGTCGGGGCAGGCCTGAGCAATCAGAGGAACTGCAGATTCAAAGATGACCCTCAAGAGGACCCACAGGCCGGAGGCACTGGAGTCGTGAGAGGACCACGAGCAGCTCACCATGGTTACAGGCCCACGATGCAAGTGTTGCGGTGAGGATGAAGATCTTGGTCACTGGAGGTGCTTAAGGTTGAAGCTACTCGGAGCCTGAAGATCTTGGTGGAAGGAAGCCAATAAGCCTTTGCAACTGCAAGTTGATGGCAATGAAACATGTTGGCCTTCTTGGAAAAGGTTAGCAACATGAAGTGCTTTTAATTTGAGTAAGCTCACGTTTTTCAAATAAAGAGGGCAACGTAATAGTGAGTCTTAACTCGATTTTAAGTTGCACTGAACATATCGTTCTCTGCAAATCACGGGTTCTATATCTGGGGAAAAGTTGATTTCTTTTCTTCTGTCTTTCTTGTCTTTTTCCTGGACACTATCTCTTTTGTTTCAGTGAGTGGGCAACCAAAGACGATAGACGTGGGCATACTGGCGAGAACCTGCTGGTAGCCTCCCTGGTGTTGCATACGTGAGGTGCCCTCTCACTCTTTCACTTATTTTTAAGTACGTTTTTTCACTCATATGTTGTGGGGGCGAAAAAGATGTGGTGAGGTGGCTTGAGCTACAGTGATTCTTCTCTCTTTTCTTCCTTTTAAAAACAAATATTAACATGAGAGTATTGGGACTGCTTAAATTGGACAGGGTGCCTAAAATGTGGGTGTAAATGGAGAACCCCATATTGAAAGCAGTGCCCAGAAGTGTTATTTGAGTAACTCTCGTTAGCCAGGTCCTTGTTTTATTGAAGATTCCTTCAGGTGTCTTGGATGCCCACAGGCCTTGGAAGGTTCCTGTATTGAGCACAGGCATGGACATTGCAGAAGACGAGCATTGCGACGAGGTCAGCAGCAGCAGGAGTCTTTTCAGTTGCAGCCTTGATGCCCAGAGCGAAGTCCAGGCTGCCCAGACGGTTGTAGAAGAAGTGGTGTCTTGAAATGAATCTTGTCCCTCGACGGATCTAGGGACCCACCCTCCGTTAAGCCCTTAAGTACCATAAAGAAAGGGTTGGACGATTCAGGGATCCCTCCCAGGGGAGGGGTCGGACAGTGGGGACGATACTGCCATGTCCTTTGTCCAGTTTCTTGCCAGAACTGGAGCCATTGGCTCCCTGAGCTGGTTTGAACTGGACTATGCAAGGAGGGCACCAAATGTGCCCTTCAAGCAGACTGAGTGGCGCTGGCAAGTGCTCCCACCCAGCCCCAATACAATAAACCCTGTCTGGGAGGTGGTCACACCTCTCTGTGACAGGATACCTATAGTTCTGCCTTCCCCTGTTCGAGCTTGGCTCAGCAACAGGAAGGCAGAATCATGTCTCTCGTCGGCAGCAGCCATGTTGTGCTGTCCAGGTCTAGAAGACTGGTACTGGGAGCACTGAGGGCCTCTCGGAGGAGCTTTACAGGGCATGGAAAATGAAATCATTACTCCCACACCATTTAAGGCGTGGAGGTATGATTCCAACATGTTCGATACCAAACATGATAGGGTTTGTTACAGTCAGTTTAGAGATGGCCATTGCGTAATGACTCATGGCCACTCTATGTATCGTAATGGCTGATACACTTATAACCTGGGAGAATGGACTTCGAAGGTTGTAGGGGTGTCCAGCTCATGCGGGGGAACCCTCACACTTAGAACCGAGCACCCTGCCTTCAGTATTGAAAGGCCTGCTTTAGGGGTGACTTATAGTTTTTAAGTGCAGTGACCCTTGTTATAGGGAATCCTATATCTTTCTTAAGTGGTGCCAGCACCAGTTTACACAGGTTGCTATGGCAGGCCTGTAGTTACAGTTTGAGTGATCTCCCATGGGTTGTATAATACATGCTTCATCCCATTGGGGACCCCTGGTGTACCCATGCCCTGGGTACCCCACTACCATATACTAGGGACTGATAAGGGCACACCAGTGTCCAATCTGGGACGTACCGAAGTACTTACCATACCAATTTAGGGGAGAATGCACAGAGACTTGGGTCCTGATTAACAGGATCCCAGTCAGACTAGTCAGTAACAGCATAGCTCCAGGCAAAAAGTGGGGGTAACCATAAAAGCAGATCCTTCTTTCCTACACTTCACATGGTCAATGGTGCTGGTGTACAGTTTTCATCGAGGTCCCCTTCTCTCCAGGGTGCTTCAGAAGATTTGAAGGGAGATGGTGACTATGATCTTGATGGAACCTTGTTGGCCAAGGAGAGCATGGTTTCTTACACTGATGCAGCTAGAAAAGCAGGAAAATATTCGGTTTCTACTATCTACGCCTCCTCATTTAACTTTCAAGGCCCTACATGTGTTAAATCTGTGGACTTGGAAATTGAGAGAAGGGAATAGGAGAGTTTAGGAAGTTCAGAATGGATGTGGCCTTCTCAGTTAATGTGCCCAGGAAGTCATCTACATTTGTTGCTTACTCAAAACAGTGCAGTCATTTTGAGAAATGGTGTGTAACAAGTTACTTGAAGGCCACTGCATATGATAAATTTAGGGTGTTATAATTCCTAGATGAAGCCTTTTCAAAAGGAGATGAGAGAGAAAGGGGGCCGCAGACTGACCACATAGGAAAAATAGTTGATCACCAAACCCAACGACAAGGGATTGATCTCTGATATGTACGACATGATTAGACCTTGCTCGCACTCACAAGCTACTCCGAGTCAAAAGAGGTGGGGGAAAGAATTGGGAGGCGAGTCACACATAAAGACTGGGAAGGAATTTATTATAGAGCAAAACACACAGCCCGGAATGTGGCCAGTTTCGAAACAGCTATGAAAATAGCTACCTACTGGTACCTCACTCCGGCGCGCCTGCACAGAGGCAATCCGTTAAGGAGCCCCACTTGCTGGAGAGGTTGTGATAATGAGGGACACTGCTACCTATACTGTGGGAATGCCCATTGTTGTCCAACTATTGGACCAAAATCCTGGATGAAGTAGATGAGCTATTTGACACAGAGATACCGAGGTTACCGGTATATGTGATTCTGGGCCTTCCCAACCCAGTCACATATCCCCTTAAAGCATCTGAGGCCGACAGATGGGACTAGCCATGGGGGCAGCTTTACAAAACATACTGACACACTGGGGGACATCCACACTTCCAACACATGTGGGATGGCTCCACAGGATATGGCACATTGTAGGGATGGAGCGCATTTCGAACACACAGAGAGTCTGGAGCCCATTCCTAACATTGCTTTCAACAGAGTTCAATGAAATTACCCAATCTAAATATTTGAGAGTGCTGCGGCTTTCGGACTTCATGGCGGAACGACAACCATCCTAAATTGCCTAATGGGAGACACCTACAATGTGAGGCAGAGACTCGATAGTCATGATTTAGGAATATCGGACGGGGAGGGGGGGGGGGGAGTTAAAGATACTGGTTTCTAGCAAACAGTTGTGCACTCAACGATGCATTTTATTCATTGCTTCAACACTGTTCCGTCTGTACAATCTACAATGATGGCATTATGTTTTTCTGGGTATAAGAACACGTGTGAAATGTACTCTCTATTGCAATTTATTGATAGTGCTGGTGTATTGTTTTTTTTTTAGACTGAAAATATGAATAAAAATATTTAAACATAAACAGAAGTACTGATCTTCAGGAACTACACCTTCCCGTGGAACGACTCCTGGTTGCCTGCGGAACTAGGACCATCACCCATGCCCACTGACCATGCCCAGAACCTGAGCATCACCCTGGACAGCAAACTCACCATGAAAAACCAGATCAATGCAGTCTCCTCCACCTGCTTCCTCACTCTTTTACCCACTGAAAGATTTTCAAATGGCTCCCAGTCAGCACCAGATGTACCGTCACTCAAGCCCTCGTCACTAGCCACTTGAACTAGGGCAATGCACTCTACGTTGTAATCATCACCCACCTTCTGAAGAGACTACAGACCATACAGAATGCGGCAGCCAGACTCATCCTCGACCTCCCCAAATGGACCCACATCACCACACATCTCAAGAAACTCCACTGGCTCCCTGTACACAATAGATGTCGATTCAGGATGCTGATCCATGCAGAAAAGCCCTGCACAATCATTGACCAACATACATAAACCCCGCCTGAGGTTTCACCAACTATCCAGACACCTGTGCTCCGACTCCCTCTCCCTTGCTCACACAATCTGCATCTGCCAAAGCAACTTTGGAGGATGCTCTTTCTCCCACCTTGCCGTGAAGTCCTGGAACAGACTCCCCCTTCACCTTCGGACCTCTACCTTACTGCAGGAATTGAGAATGGAACTCAAAACCTGGCTGTTCAACTAAGTCCACCCAAGCAGCATACGTCTCAGTGCCTGGATACCCTCACAGGTGAATAGCAGCATTTTATAAATCCTGTTTGCTTGATTGCTTGATTTGAACCATTTGAGACAGCATCTTTGCAGTGGTTGTTAGCTAAAGCAGTTTTTCTTGTGACAATCATGTTGGCTAGAAGATTGGGGGATATTTGGCACTTGCTGGCTATCTTCAGTTATATAAAACATTTTCTGGATAGGGTGATCCAAAAATTAAACCCGAAATTTAGGCACAAGGGTCTTTTCAATTTCATAGGGATCAGGAATTGAAGCTTCCAGTATAGTCTCAGACCAGGATAGTCTTCCTTTGTCTTTGGATGTTAGAAAGGCACTTCATATTTGCTTAGGCAGAACATAAGAAGTCAGGAAATCAAATACATTGTTAGTGTTATTTGGTCTGGCAAACAAGGGGAAAAAGCCATCTATGATAATGTTCAGTAAATGGGTTTGACAGGCAATTTCACAGGACTACACTTTCATGCAGGTACAAGGTCTAGGATGTATTCAGGGAAAATCAACAAGGAGTGTAGCACCAACCTTGGCAGGGGCAAGTAGGGTTCCCAGGTTTGAGATATACAGAGCAGCTACATGGCTCTCCAAGGATACCTTTTAAGACATCATTTAGAATTGAATAATTCTGGTAATTTAGCTTTGGAATTTATAAAAGCTGCTACGGATTGAATAACAGCATATATGATATTCATATGAAGGTTTGGCCTTCTGCACAAGCAATCAAGCTTCGTATTGATTTATTGAGGATTGATAAGCAAGCTTGTGTACATCTTCATAAGGTATTGACTGTGACGGGGAGGACAGACTTTGGGATAATGAACATATTACATACCGGTAATCTTCATTACCCGAACCCATAGTCCTTCCTATCACAGTCAAAGTTCCTGTCTTCCTCATGTCTCATTCCTCAGAGAAGGTTTGGTAAGACTTATGGAGGCAGGGAGGGAGGGGCTATTTGTAGGCTGGTGATATCTACTAGCATCAAGCCAGTGGAAAGACTTATATTGAGTAAAGGGTCCATCAAGGAGGCGAGAGCGCCTCATAATGTGTTGACTGTTGTTGTGTAGTTCCTATAAACCTATATAGGATCTGCACATTTAGACAACATACACTGTACGATTGGTGTCCGGACTGACTCTAGAGACCCCCACCGGGTATGTTAGCCTGTATACCAGCTGGCTCACAGTGCCACTAGAAAGCCCTCTTACCAAGGAGAGAATAGTTCTTGGCAACTTTCGAACTTGACAACCCCGATTCCTCAGGATCGTGGAAACAGTGCGATACTTTTCGCTCAGTCACTCGTGCTCAATTTGTCTCAGAGAGATACTCAGAATAAACGGTGGGGACGTTTTTCAATAAGCATTTATTGAACCAGCGTCATTTAAGTGTAAAATAGGTGTGCTGAAACAACCATTAGACAGAAACAGATATAAATGATTAGAAGTACTAACAGAATAAAAGGATGGTAGAATTCTACCATTGTGCTAAACCAATGAATACAGGCAAGTATATAAAATACATGCATACTCCTACGAAGGGACCCTAAGTAGATGTAAAGTCAACCCTATTACCTGAAGTGAGAGACTGTGGGACCCTGTCTTGGTCTCGAGATGGACACCCCGCAAGGGATGTCAGACCACTTCGAGCTGGATTGTCTGCGTGCAGGAACCTCAGCATCTTGCGTCAGTGTGTCGGCATGGAAGTCCTTTTCTCCTCTGACTACCTCAGCAAGACATGGTGTTTAATATACCCAAAGTGGTACCCTCAGGGGTTCTACTTTGCTGTGTCATGTCAGACTTAGGATGATGGAAGCAATGACCCTTATACATAGTTATTATGCAGGAGATGGTAGTCCTGCTGAGTTTCCAAGAATCCTCATGCATAATGGATGAGATCAGTTTTCAGGGAAACCCCTACGTCCTGTAAGCAGTATCATAACTAGGTAAAAGGTCAGTCCCAAGAACCGTTATGTAGTGTAATGGTAGGCGAGAATATAGGTGAAAGGTTAGGTATGAAACATAATACTGTGGCAGAAAGGACTATGGCTTTGGGTAATGAAGATTACTGGTAAGTTATATATCCATTACCAATTCTAATTATTTGCAACAAATTTGTTGTTGTTAATCATTTCAAACTGCTAACAAGTACTCCTAGAGCCAACAGTTCTAGCTTGTTTAGGCATATGTTTTAGTTGTGTGGTATGTCCAGGTGGATGCACTAGTAGAAAACTCAAAAAGAGGCACTTAAATGTTGGCTAGGCAGGCTAGAGGCCTGCTCCACGCGAAACGTGCGGAACAATCAGCCTGACTCGCGAGGCTGGAGGCCCAGGTGGCCCAACTGGAAGGAGTCCAGGCCACCGGTGACAGTGAGGATTCCGCTCGGCAACTCACGCGTCTCCGCGAAGAGATTTGCCAAATCTTGCTGGAATCTGCCAAGATGCTATGGCGATCTTCGGTGGCGCGTATATATGGATGGGGCGATAAAAACGGTAAATTGCTCCATAATTTGGTGTCTTACCCCAGAGCCACCTGTATTATTCTGGAGATTCTGGCTGAGACCGGGGCTCAACAGGCCACGTCTCAAGCCATCGCCCAACCCTTCGCTAGATACTACGCGACCTTATATGCGGCCCGGCCTCCTCAGACCTCCTTGGCAGACTTATTGGCCGAGACCGGAACCCACCTGCCATGTCTCTCCTGGGCAGCCTCAGAGGCCCTGGACCTCCCTGTAACCCTGGAGGAAATACACGGGGCTATCTCACTGTTGCATTCCGGCAAGTGGCCTGGGCCTGACGGCTACCCGCAAGAATACTATGCGAACTACCGTGACACATTGGTCCCACACTTAATGGCCCTGTTCAAACACGTAGTGGAAGAGGGATTCTTCCCACCCAAAACCGACGTGGCCACCATTGTCGTCCTCCCCAAGACACGCCCACCCTCCCTTGACTGTGTGGATTACCGCCCTATCTCCCTCATCAATACTGAGGTCAAACTATTTGCCACCGTGGTGGCCCAACAGCTCCGGCCCCACCTGCACGACCTGGTCCATCTGGACCAGTGTGGAATTATGCCTGGCCGGGGTACCCGCACTGCATACGCCGCCTCCATCTCGCCCTCGCCCACTGCCATCGCCTCACCCCGTACCTGGCGTTGCTTTTTATAGACTTCGAAAATGCATTTGACACAGTGGATTGGGGTTATCTCAGTGATGTGTTGGAGAGGATGGGTTTTGGCCCCCCTTTCCGGCGCCTTATCCGGGTTCTCTACTCTCAACCCAGGGCACGGGTCCTCATCAGTGGCGTGTTTTCCGAGGCATTTCCCATCCAGAGGAGTACCCGCCAGGGCTGCCCACTTTTGCCTCTATTATTTGCTTTGGCGATGGAGCCCTTGGCCTCCCTCGTCTGTCAAGATTCCCTCATCCGCGGTTGGACCTGGGATCCGAGTCACACTGACAAGATATCCCTGTATGCCGATGATGTCCTTTTGTTCTTGGCGGACCAAGAGAACTCTGGTCCGCGTTGCTTAGACGCCCTTTCAGCGTTTGAACGGGTCTCCGGTCTTCGGCTCAAACCGGCGAAATCCACACTGGTCCCTCTACACCCAGCCCGGGCGTGCTTTGATTGGCAAACGAATATTCCCTTACACAAGCAGTCCTTTAAGTACCTGGGTGTGTGGGTCGTCCTCCTTCCGGCGCTCGAGTGGACCCTGAATATTGTGCCCCTGGTCGCCAGAGCCAAGGCGGATCTTAGGAAGTGGCAATCCCTTCCTCTCAACCCCTTAGGCTGAAGTGCCTTTTTTAAAATGATGGTCCTCCCCCGTTTTGTGTACATTCTGCAAAACTCAACTGCCCACTTCCCGAGCAGTTGGTTCAGGGAGATGGACAGTGTCCTCATTCGTTTTTTGTGGGGTAATGGGAGGCCACAAATGACCCTAGCACACTGTTGCATTCCTCCCTATGACGGGGGCATGGGGGTCACTAACCTCCACCTCTACTATCTAGCGCAAGGCTCATTGTGATCCACGACTGGTTCACTGGCGGCTGGATTTGACCCGGCATACCAGGTGGAACTTAGAACCCTGGAATTTACACAGATCTAGGCTTGCCTATACGGGAGTCCAGTGCCACAGGATCGGGTGGCAGAGTGGGCTAAAGAACGGTGATGGATTAAACCCAGATCAGTTGACTGGGGGTGAGTGCTTGCAATGTTCAACACTCCGTCCATCATTTCCTTTGGTTTTGCTTTGTTTGCCATAAGTTGGCAGGGTATGCTCAGACGTGAGTCCCTTGCTCACTTTGCCACTGGATTCAAGCAAGCCTGGCTGAAGATGGCTGAAATGCCAGAAACCGGTCCTAAGGCAGCTTGTTTCCGGTCCAGGGAAGACATGGCTTGGCAGTTCGGGCTGGACTGTTCCCATGAGGCACAGGGTCAGACTGATTTGCATATGGCCATGTCTGAACTGGGGTGGCAGAGTGGGCTAAAGAACGGTGATGGATTAAACCCAGATCAGTTGACTGGGGGTGAGTGCTTGCAATGTTCAACACTCCGTCCATCATTTCCTTTGGTTTTGCTTTGTTTGCCATAAGTTGGCAGGGTATGCTCAGACGTGAGTCCCTTGCTCACTTTGCCACTGGATTCAAGCAAGCCTGGCTGAAGACGGCTGAAATGCCAGAAACCGGTCCTAGGAAGCTTGTTTCCGGTCCAGGGAAGACATGGCTTGGCAGTTCGGGCTGGACTGTTCCCATGAGGCACAGGGTAAGACTGATTTGTATATGGCCATGTCTGAACTGGGGTGGCAGAGTGGGCTAAAGAACGGTGATGGATTAAACCCAGATCAGTTGACTTGGGGTGAGTGCTTGCAATGTTCAACAATCCGTTCATCATTTCCTTTGGTTTCACAGGATCTTCCCCCCATCACTAGGGCGGTGCTCATGGCCTGGCGCACGGCCTTGCGCCACATACAGTGGGACCGGAAACTCACCAGGCAGATGCCCCTGTGGAGCGGAGCATGGTTGAGGGAGGTCTCTTCTCTTTGAGACTTCCGTCGTTGGGACCTCGTGGGGATCTTGCTTTTAGGGGACATATGGGTGGGGGACCACGTCAGAACTTTTGCAGACCTGCAGCAGCGCCACTCTCTCCTCCTCTCACAATTTTACAAATACCTCCAACTTAGACACGTCCTCCAGGTGCACATCCCCGCTCCCACTGTCTTTCCAGAGTTTAGCCCATTGGAGGCCCAGGTGATGATGGGGAACCTTGGCAGGGGTGGGGTGTCACGGATGTCCCGATCCCTGGTCAATAATGGTCCCGAATCTCTCGACCGACTCTGCGCCCGTTGGGAGGGGTGGTTGGGCCCCCTGGAGGAGGCGGACTGGAGAGATGCCCTTATGGCACCCAAGACCCTGACAACCTCCTCCAAACTACGTCTCATTCAACTCTACTTCATCCATACAGCTTACCTCACCCCAGCACGTTTATATAGAGCTAATATGCGGCCCTCCCCAGCATGCGCACGTTGCCCTCACGCTCCTGCGTACTTCTTTCACATGGTCTGGCAATGCCCCCTTCTTGAGCCATTTTGGAGGGGGGTGGAATTGGAGCTCACGTGCGCCCTGGGTTGGGAAGTTCCCCACGATCTGCTGTGCCTGATACTGGGGGTGCTGGATGGCCTCGATGGGTCCCGGGCAGATAAACGCTTGCTGGGAACGGCGGTGGCGGTGGCGAAGCGTGACATTGCCAAACTATGGTCCCAAGCCAAACCACCCACTGTATGGCGGTGGAGGCGGGGAGTGGATTGGTGTGGAGCCCAGGAGGAGTAGCAGAGCCAACTGCTCAGCAAAGGGTAGGAGCAGCGGAGCTGGACCTTTTTGGCCCCGTGACTGCGGAGGAAGTGCTGAGTGTGCTTGGGAAATTGAAGAGTGCTCTCCCAAGGACCCTGTCCCGATGCGATATCTAAAACAGATTGCGTCGACTATTGTGGCCCCAGTGACTGAGCTGATCAACCTGTCGCTCTCACAGGGGGTGGTGCCACCTGGATGGAAAGGAGCAGTCGTGAAAGCCCTCCTGAAGAAGCCGAGCCTTGACCCCACTGATTTGGCTAATTTTCGGCCGATTTCCCTGCTCCCAGGGGTGAGTAAGGTGGCTGAAAGGTTGGTTAACTACCAACTTTCGAATTTCTTGGAGGCTAATGGCCGACTACGGGACTCCCAGATGGGATTCCGGCCTGGACAGGGCACAGACACCGCCCTTCTGGCCGTGGTGGAGGAGGCCAGATGCATTCTGGATTCAGGAGGGTCAGTGGCAGTGATCCTCCTGGACCTGAGTGCGGCTTTTGATACCGTGAATCATCAGGTACTACTCCAGCGACTGGAAGGGCTGGGTGTCACAGGGATGGCTCTGGGATGGCTTGCCTCCTTTTTAGGAGGACGGTCATTTGAAGTTTGGGAAGGAAATGAGAAGTCTACCCCTTTCGCCCTCCAGTGTGGGGTTCCTCAGGGCTCGTCGTTGAGCCCTACATTATTTAATGTATACATGGCCTCCCTGGAGGATGTGGTGTCTCCGTTCGGCTTCAATATCATCCGCTATGCGGACGACACGCAGATGGTGGTGGGGCTTTCTCAGTTAGAGAAGCAACCAGCGGCGCTTCATTCCTGCCTGGAGGCAGTGTTTGGGTGGATGTGTAACTCATCCCTGAAATTGAACGGCTCTAAGACCGAGCTTATGATTTTAGGTCAGTCTTCCTTCTCCCTGTCTCCCAGTAGTTGGCCTGACTGCATGGGAGCTCTTCCCAGCCCAAAGAAGGAGATTAAGAGCCTGGGGGTGTGGCTGGAGCAAGACCTGACGTTTAGAACACACGCCAAAAAGACCGCTGGTGTTTGTTTTGGTATGCTCCGGTCAGCCCGCAAGATTCTGTCACTCCTCCCTGAGACCTCTCGTAAGTTGCTTATACAGGGGCTCATCATTTCTAGGCTGGATTACAGCAATGTACTCTTCTTGGGTGCTCCGGAATCCACATTCAAGAAGTTGCAGCAGGTGCAAAATGCAGCGGCCAGACTGCTAACCAATGTCCCCAGAAGGCAGTCTGCTAAACCAGCATTGATGGCACTGCATTGGCTCCCGATGCGGGAAAGAGTAACTTTTAAAGCACTCTGCATGGCACAGAAGAGTCTGCAGGGGAGGGGCCCAGCGATCCTGAGGAACATGATCCAACCTTATAAAGCAGCAAGGGCCCTTCGCTCTGATCATAAATTTCTTCTCCAGTCTTTTAGAGTAAGGCGAGCCCGTACCGGAGGGAGAAGGTTCTCAGTGAATACGGCCTCCGCTTGGAACTCCCTTCCACTCAGATTGCGGGCAGAAACCAACACTCTGCGTTTCCGCAAACTTTTAAAAACTCACCTGTTCCCGGTCTGAGATATCACGCGCTGGGTGCTGCTCCGATCTATTGATAGCGCTGGGATGCCCAAGGGTAACCGTGCGCGGTATAAAACTCCAAATAATAATAATAATAAAATATGGGGTAAATGGTTCAATTTACTCGCCCCGTGAGGGGTCCGAATGTGTAAGAGAAATACCTGCAATCACATAATGGTCTATCCACTTCATCAGTGTCCTAAGAGCGTCAGTCATTTTATCTTGATTGTATTTCACCCGAATAATGTGTTGACTTGCTACCGATGTAGTTTTGTGTTGGCAATGAAAATGCAAAATGCAATAAAGTTCATTAGTAAAAAAAAAAATGTTGGCTAGGCAGAATGCTGGAGAAAGCACAGGAATGCAATTCACATGCTGTAAGACATACCCTTGATCACTGTAGAGAACCCCGTCCCCATTTCATCACACCAAAAGCACTGTTGCCCACAATAGGCGTTTTCCTATGAACAGCAAAAAGCTGTCTTATGGGTGTAAATAAGTGGATCGATGCTCAAGAGTGGAACTGTCTGACTCTTTCTAAGACCATGTGAGTCTTTGTAAGGCTTAGTCCAAGACTAATGAATATACCTGCATGAGTCAAAGATTGCAGGTTAATACGTCATGGGTTTATTGAAAAATATAATCATTATAGAAAGCGAACATAATCAGTGAGTCAATTAGGAATTAACATTAGCAAAATAATAAAAGTATAGCTCTACAACAGGATTAACATGAGGTGGGCCTCTGAGGAAAACCAAAGTGAATAACTAAGTATAAATCAATAAGACAGACTGACAGATATACAGTCTGCTCCTTTACAAAGCCAAAGAAAGTCTCTAAGTATAAATCAAGTTGACAGAGTAACATAGCGTCTGCTCCTGAAGAAGGTCCAGAAAGACCTGACTCTATTCCACAATCACACGGCTTTATAGGTGTTCAGAATACAGAACCTACAAACTTGACATGGCATAACATCACATAACAGGCAATATTGCAAATGTGGAACCTATCACAAATCTGGTAAATACGATACTTCTATAGGCACCTACTTCCTAATGTATTGATTACACTATGCATAACTAATTAAGAAAACAAACTGAAATTGTACGTAACATAAAGATACAATACTTGTACAGAATTAATTACATATTATAGTTATACAATCAACATAGGACACATTCCAGTTATTATGACATCACAATGACAATTGTTCCTGATATTCTTTCAGTTCTTAGCGATACAGTATAGTAGGCAAGCAGCATTACACATCATATTAATCACGTGTTGCGACCACTGACAGGTCAGAAGACATGAGAGTAGCATATTCCCGATCTTGAGGTAACTTACAGATCTACAACATCCCACACTATCCCACGCTCTCACTGATTCCTCTATAGAGCGTCCTTCTCACTAAGGAATATAACAGAGGAATTATACTACTGGGGTTGGGACATTCACGTCCGGTCACCTCCCATGGTCTCCCCATTCTCGCTGTCTTTATTGGCTCTATATACATTGTACAATGCCCAAAAATTCTTAGGCCTATTGCGGGGAGGTAGGAGGTCACTATAACATTCCGTTTGGGTGGAGCAATACAACATGTCAGAAGCCCATTGAGCCATCGTAGGAAGCGGTCCCCTTGACCAACAAATTGCCACCCTACGCTTTGCTATCAACAGCCCCATGTCCACTAACCTGCGCATCCCTTTAGGTAAAGGTTTAGAGTAGGCTAACAGCGCTAAAGCAGGGTGAGGTGTAAGCACTTGCTCTAATATCGCTGCCAGTTCGGAAAACACATGTTCCCAAAACTTAGCAACCCCGGGGCAAAACTATGCTAAATGCATAAAGTCTGCCACTTGCTCTCTGCAACGCTTACATCTCGAGTCTTCCCTCAATCCATATCTGCAATGCCTTTCCGGGGTATAGTAGACTCTATTGGGGTATTTGAAGTGTATCAAATGGTGTCTACCATTAAAGGAAACTCGTTTCGTATTAAGGAAGCAGTACAACCACATATCATCATCAATATCCTTATTCAGGTCGTTTTGCCGGGCCAAGCGGGCTTTTGTAAAATGATTCTCCCTATACGACATATCGTGTTTATAAATTTTAGAAACTAGTTCCGCTGGGGCCTGCATTTTTATGACTAAGGAGAGGGCAGTCACTTCCGGCGGTTCAGCCAGGTCACTACCTAGTAGCTGTAACCAGTGGTGGCTCCCCCATTGGGGCTTGGGGGCATTGCCCCACTGCTTTCTCGCTGTGCAGTAAGGCAGAAACATAAATGGTAATAACTACCATTTTATGTTTCTGCCTTCTCGCACGGTGAGAAAGCAGAAGTGCCTCGTTGGGGTCGCGGTCCTACTCGAGGGCAGGGGGGAGTGGCTTGCCCACTGTTGTGCATACTGACTGTTTGGTCGGCCCTGGAGCCGACCAAACAGTCAGTATGCACAACAGTGGGCAAGCCACTCCCCCCTGCCCTCGAGCAGGACCGCCTACTCTCCCTTTTTAGGTCTTGCCTGGCTATCGCGTAAGCGATCACTCAGCGAGACTCTAGTAAGGGGCTCCCAAAAGTGCTCCCAAAAGTGGATTGCATGGCGAGCACGCGCACAATCACATGCATCGTGCCGCCATGCAATCCGTTTGTCATCGTACTTCAAAGGGTCCGCTCCCCCGCCTGGAATGCGCTCCCCCGCCCCCGCCAAGCGCGCGCGCCATGCTCCGCCGGGTTTGTCTTGTTTCTCCTTGCTCACAACAGGCAACTAAAAAAAGTATTCTTCCTTACTACCGTCTCTTGCTTCCTCACCATATTTTATGCCATCCACTCCCGCCTTCATGGCGCTCTTCTTCCCTCTGTCTGTCTCTCATTTCTCCCTCAAGCTCGTCCCCCTCTCATGCTGATCCTCCCTTTCCTCTAGTTTCCTATCTCTCCTTCTCCCCCACTCACCCACTTTCTTCATCTTCCCCTCTCTTGTTCCCTCCGCTCCTCTACCCACCCTCTCTTCCGATGTCTCTCCTTGTCATTCTCTTCCCCTCCTCTCGAGCCGAACGTTCTTAAACAAGTGAAAGCCATTTTTTATCATCATCTATTTACAAATCCTAAAAGAACAAGCGCGCGCGCCACGCTCTGCCGGGCTTGTCTTGTTTCTCCTTGCTCACAACAGGCAACTTGAAGAACCGGGCCTTTAAGGGCCTGGCGGCGCAGGGCACGCCTGAAATCTCCGAGTTCACCTGCCTTGTTGTACAGAGACACAGAATACTCTGTTAGCGTAGAAAACCAAATTTATTAGCTGCAGCTACGCACAGTTATCCTAGAAGTTCATCAGTGGTAAGTTCTCAGGAGACTGCCACTTTACTCCGTGGCTCAGTCTTTTATAACCATATTCACCCAAAGAAAAAAACTCCCCATGCACCAAATATTAGCCAATAGGAAACATTCAAAACAAGGCACCATGTAACCAGAACATCCCCCTTGAGTCGTGTTCTTGCCCAACCCCATAAGTCAATCAATGACAGAACCTATAGGTCAATCAGTAATGGCAGGACGTGTTTGTGTGCTTCAAAGGACGACTTGCAAAATAAGATAATGCAGAGAAAGAATACCGAAGGCCAACCGATAGTTGGGACAAGGATTAGTCAGTCTAGACAAGGATTTGTCAGTCTGGCTAGTTCCTGGAATTGGCTTCACAACAAGGAAGGGGGGTTATTTGACACGTAGCAGTACAAAGGGCAGAAACACTTCGTTTGCTGAGCTGCCTGAGTGAGGGCAACACAAAATGGCGACGGAATACAAAATGGAGTCGAAACTAAATTACCTCAGACCCTCCTTTTGCCATTACGCAGGCAAAACACATAGACTCATGTATGTTAACCGCCAGGCTTCCTGTACCCTTACCCTGTCTCCTAACATGTCTAAAACTACCACTCCCACAATGCAGTGTAATGGCCTCAACCCTGTATGCTTTCCCAGACTGCCGTGAACACAGGTCAGCTGACATCCTCATACCATAAAGCCAGCCCACGCCCAGTACCAGGTGCTTGGCTTTCGTTTTTGTCAGAACCACGCCCCTTGTTCTTCGACCCTGGAATCTTGAACCTGTGGCTGATCCGTTTCCCTTTATGAAGAACCTCTCAGCTGATGCCGGTTATTCTGCCTTTCCCTGCCTGGCGACCACATCGTCCTCTGCAATGCTGAGCCGTGTTGTACTCCCTTGCTGCAACCAACTATCGAGTATGTGATTCCCGCCTTGGAGATCTGGTGAGATTGGGGAACAGAGACTATTTGTTTTACTCACGTTGGATTGAACTTGAGAAAGACTTCGCCTGTGAGCACTGCTGCTGTTTAAAAGAAGCGGAAGTCGCGCTTCATATTTTCGTTTGTTTGAACTTGGGAGAGAACTCGCCTCTGCGCGCTGCTGTTTATCAGAAGCGGGAAGTCGCGCTTCATATTTTCGAGCGATTCCACGCTCGGTAATTTCAAACTTTTTGTTGTTGTTGTTTATTGAGAGGGCGATAACGAGCGCATCGGAATTGGAAGCATTTTTTTTTTACACAGCGGAGGGTGTTGTGAAGTTCAGGCTCAAGCTCGCTTTACAACTCCTATTGAAACTGAAACAAACAGACAGTTTATTTGTTTTCTTTTTGGGAGATTCTACATAATTGATGGCGTAAGACAAGCGCTGTTCAAGAAACGCGGAGCAACTTGGAAAAAGCTCTCATAAGAGGATTGTGTTGTATTCCTGGTTTACTTTCTGTTTTTTTTTGCTTCTGGAACTACCTTCTTACTGAGATTGAGAACTAACTATAAAACTTCCAGTTTCTATCAAAGGATATGAACTATAAAGAAGCAGGATTTCACAGCTACACACAAAGTCCTCATTTTTTGTTCATGACTGAGTCCCTTCCAGAAGCTGGTTTCCTGCCGTTTTGCCCTTAATATTCAAAGAGAGACCTACTATGTATAATTTCTAATGACCTTTCGGTTGGTAAGTTTGGGAAAGCATATGGTTTAAAACCACAATACACTCACATAGATGCTCTTTTGATATTTATGTTTTCATGTCCTTAAGTTTTTATGTTCTCTCCTTGCAGGAATATTCTCTCCTGGGATTTCTGCGCTGCCTGCCTTTCTGGTGGTTCTTTTTGGGTCTCTCCACTTCTTGTGGGTATCAGGCTGTCTTCTGAGTACTTAGTACCTCGAGGAGCGTATACCCTCTCGGAGTGTTGAGACGCTCTCTTCGCTCCCGTGGATACTGGTCTCCTCGGTCTTGGACCTGACAGAAAAGCCAAGCCCACGAAGATTATATCCCCTGAGCGAAGATGAATACGGGTGCTTCAGTAGACGCCCTTATCTCTCCTTCCCAGACCATTGACAACTCAGATGTCACCATGAGTGAGTTGGCTGCTACTGTAGTTAACTTACAAGCCGAACTTAACCTGTTGCGTGGCGAAAATCAACGCCTTGTGACAGAATTAGGAGTGTTTAAAACCCAAAGACAGTTAGAGAATACCATGACTGAAACACATCCTAGATTTAAAAGAAGTTACATCCAACCTGGACATTTTCAAGCCCCTACACCTTCCTCTAGTACACCTGTTTCTTCTACTTCAGCCCCTGTTAACGTAACAGTAGTTACCCCACCTCATACCCCCTTAGCCATGCCGGAAAGGTTCAATGGAGATAGCGATAAATTTGCAGTGTTCATGAATCAATTTCATCTTCAGTTTTTGTGTCGAGCTGCCTCCTTTCCGGATGACGCGGCTAAAATAGCTTTTATCATCTCATATTTAAGTGGGAATGCAGCCCTCTGGGCAGTACCATTGGTGGAGAATGATGATCCTGTGTTATATAACCTTTCGCAATTCAAAGACAGGATGCGTGGCCTCTTTGCTCGCCATTCTTATATGCAGGCTAGCGACAACGAACTGCTTAATCTCAAACAGGGTTCTAGGGATCTACTGACCTATATCACCACCTTTAATAGGTTAGTCACTGAGACACAATGGCCGGAAGAGAAGAGAACTTCTCTGTTCTATAGAGGGTTACGAGACGACCTGAAAGACATTTTGTCGCAGATAGTGGATCCCCCAGAGGATTGCCCAGCATTTATTGATCTAGTAGTAAAGTTGGATCATCGTTTGAAGGAAAGAAAAGGTGAAAAGACCCGAGGAGAGTTTCCCCGTCTTCTCTTTTCCCGCAGCGAAAAGAAAGAGTCCAAGGACTCCAGCGAACCGATGCAAATCGACGGTGTAAGAGGCCCTTTGACCACAGAAGAAAGAGAAAAAAGAAGAAGATTGAACTTATGTCTCTACTGTGGCAAAGGAGGGCATTTCGCTAAAGACTGCCCAGTGAAACCCAAAAGTACCTGCAAGGCTCCTGTGGTTAAAGCAGGTGCGGCTGTCTCGATGGAAAACTAGTTGACTTGGGGAAGTTAGGGGTTGCTCCTCCAAGTCCTTCCTTGTTACAGATCTCTCACGTTTCAGCAAATGTGTTGCCTCCAGTACCCAAGCATTTTTGTATTACTGTGGTCCTGATTCTGCCCTCCCAACATAGAAAATCCATGCAAAGTTTACTAGATTCAGGGGCTACAGGAAATTATTTGGACATAGATGTAGCCAAGGCACTAGGTTTGGAGTTCATCCCAAAAAGCCATCCAGAAAAAGTAAGGGCGGTAGATGGGACTGAGTTATCATCTGGGTTAATAACCTACCACACACCTGATCTTAATATGTTGTGTGACAATGGGCATTCTGAAATCATTTAATTCGACCTCATTGATACTCCTACTTTCGGTGCTATTCTAGGTGTACCGTGGCTGCAGCTACACAACCCGAATATAGATTGGATGTCCCGTAGGGTAACACTACGGTCCTCATATTGTACGGCGCATTGTTATCAGGAAACCACCCTGTGGCAAGCCCCTTTGTGTTGTGTCCTCTCTACAACAGACACCCCGTGTTTACCCCCTGACTATCAGGAATTTGCTGGTGTCTTCGATGAAGAAAAAGCTGTAGCGCTTCCCCCGCATCGAACCTATGATTGCAGGATTGATTTGATTCCGGGTGCGGATTTGCCGGTCAGTAGAATATATGCATTAACAGAACCTGAGACCAAATACCTTTATGACTACTTACAGGATATGTTAAAGAAGGGCTTTATCCGTCATTCCACCTCACCTGTGTCCTCTCCTATTTTTTTCATTCCCAAGAGAGAAGGGGGATTAAGAGCGTGCTTGGACTACAGAGCCCTAAATAAAGTGACTGTTAAAAACAAATACACTCTTCCACTCATCTCCACTCTCTTGGATCAGGTGCGTAAGGCCAAAATCTTCACTAAGCTTGATCTACGAGGGGCTTACCATCTGATTCGAGTCCGGGAAGGAGATGAGTGGAAGACAGCATTCCGCACCAAGTTTGGACTATATGAGTATTGTGTAATGCCCTTTGGCTTATGCAATGCCCCTGCAGCCTTTCAATTTTTTGTGAACGAGATTCTACGTGAGTATTTGGACATTTTTGTCATCGTCTATATAGACGATATACTCATCTATTCACAAACAGAACAGGATCACGTTAAACATGTAAGACTAATATTACAGAAATTGCAAGACAATCATTTATTTGCAAAATTGGACAAGTGTCTCTTTCATGTCCAAAAGGTAGACTTCTTGGGGTTTGTTATTTCCCCTGAAGGGATCCATATGGATCCTACCAAAGTGGATGCTATAACGAAGTGGAAGAGCCCTAGCACAGTGCGAGAGGTGCAATCCTTCCTAGGATTTGCCAATTTCTGCAGGCGGGTTATACACCTTTTCTCTGAGCTCGTTGCTCCCATAACAGGATTTTTAAAGAAGGGAGTAGTATTTAAATGGGGCCCTGAAGCTGAAACCGCTTTCAGCGACCTTAAAAATAAATTCACTACAGAGCCTATCATAAGACACGCAGATGAGACGCAACCGTATTATGTAGAGGCTGATGCCTCGCAATATGCTGTGGGGGGAGTGCTGTCACAACGAGACGTAAAAACAGGTACACTTCATCCCGTAGCCTACTTTTCAAAAACCTTGTCCCCTGCGGAACAGAATTACACGATAGGGGAACGGGAACTGTTTGCAATAAAGAGGGCATTTCAAGAATGGCGCCATTATTTACTGGGCTCTCCACACACCATCACTATATATTCTGACCATCGCAACCTGCAGTTCTTTCGGTCTGCCTGAGCCCTGACCCCTCGACAGAGGAGATGGGTTTCCTTTTTTAGCGAATATGATTTCGTGATCTCCTTTCGGCCTGGAGCAAAACAAGGCAAGGCAGATGCACTGTCACGATTAGGGAGCGAACTCAGGTATAGAGCAGAATCTCCTGTACCTATCATTCCTGAGAATAAGATCATAGCCTTGGGAGTCCGTCAGGAGGTTAATCCAGACTCTTTTCTAGCGTTACTAGAACAAGACCTCCTCCACCTGGATCAGAGAGAATGGTTGTCTGATCCTTTAAACTCCATAGTTAAAGGTTTGTTCTATCACCAGAATCGCCTGTTTGTACCCTCAGAACAAACTAGACATACGATTCTACAATGGTGTCACACCTTACCAATGGCCGCCCATCCAGGAGGAGAAAAGACCCTTCAAATATGTCAGAGATGGTTTTGGTGGGAGGGGATGAATA
Organism: Triturus cristatus; assembly: GCF_964204655.1. Classification (NCBI taxonomy): domain Eukaryota; kingdom Metazoa; phylum Chordata; class Amphibia; order Caudata; family Salamandridae; genus Triturus; species Triturus cristatus. The sequence continues at coordinate 426,320,232 of NC_140589.1, forward strand.
AAGACGTTACTAATTTCGTTAAAGCCTGTCTCACGTGTGCTCGTCAGAAGTCCTTACACTGTGCCCCTGCGGGACTCCTTAGACCCTTACAGATTCCAGAGTGCCCTTGGTCCTCTATCAGTATGGACTTCATTACACACCTATCAGTTAGTAGGGGGTATACAGTCCTCCTAGTCGTGGTTGATATGCTATCCAAGATGGCTCATTTTGTTCCCCTCAAAAGAGTTCCTAAGGCCTTAGAGCTCACAGAAAAATTCATTGATCATATTGTGAAACTACATGGGTTACCGTCAGTGATTGTGTCCGATAGAGGACCCCAATTCGTCTCCAAGTTCTGGCAAGGACTATGCAAAACACTTCATATTGACCATAGGCTCTCTTCGGCTTATCATCTCCAAACAGATGGCCAGACAGAGAGAACAAATCAGACTCTAGAACAATTCCTAAGGTGCTTGATTAGCACTACTACCCCTGATTGGGTTCGGGCCCTCCCTTTCGCAGAGTTTGCCTATAACAATTCCCCATATTCCCCTTCCAAAAAATCTCCTTTTTACTTTGTCACTGGCTGTCACCCCAAATTCCTTCCACTTCACCTTCCACCCAGGTTGTGTGAAGTCCCAGCAGTTACTGAACATCACAAAACCCTGCGGTCCATATGGGAACAGGCTAAAGGAGAATTACAAACAGCAAAGCAAGAGATGAAAACTCAAGCCGACAAACATAGACGTCCTGCCCCTGCTTACAAAGCAGGAGATCAGTTTTGGCTGTCCACCAAAAATCTGACACTACTGGGTCCCCGCAAACTTCAACCCCGATTCATTGGCCCGTTCTCATCCTAAAAATGATTAATCCCGTAGCTATGAAATTAGAACTTCCACCTGATCTGCAAATACATCCAGTCTTTCACACTTCCCTGCTTAAACCTTTTGTTTCACCTTCGTATACTGAACCTCCCCCTCCCCCTATCACCATTGAAGAAGAACTGGAGTATGAAGTCCAACGTATTGTGGATTCTCGTAGACTCAGAGGAAAATTACAATACTTAGTGGACTGGGTGGGATATGCCCCAGAGGATAGGACATGGGAACCAGCCGAAAACATTCATGCTCCCAGATTAGTGAGACGATTTCATGCATTACACCCTTCAAAGCCTAGACCAGTAAGTAGGCCGTTAGGGGGGAGAACTGTTAACCGCCAGGCTTCCTGTACCCTTACCCTGTCTCCTAACATGTCTAAAACTACCACTCCCACAATGCAGTGTAATGGCCTCAACCCTGTATGCTTTCCCAGACTGCCGTGAACACAGGTCAGCTGACATCCTCATACCATAAAGCCAGCCCACGCCCAGTACCAGGTGCTTGGCTTTCGTTTTTGTCAGAACCACGCCCCTTGTTCTTCGACCCTGGAATCTTGAACCTGTGGCTGATCCGTTTCCCTTTACGAAGAACCTCTCAGCTGTTGCCGGTTATTCTGCCTTTCCCTGCCTGGCGACCACATCGTCCTCTGCAATGCTGAGCCGTGTTGTATTCCCTTGCTGCAACCAACTATCGAGTATGTGATTCCCGCCTTGGAGATCTGGTGAGATTGGGGAACAGAGACTATTTGTTTTACTCACGTTGGATTGAACTTGAGAAAGACTTGGCCTGTGAGCGCTGCTGCTGTTTAAAAGAAGCGAAAGTCCCGCTTCATATTTTCATTTGTTTGAACTTGGGAGAGAACTCGCCTCTGCGTGCTGCTGTTTATCAGAAGCGGGAAGTCGCGCTTCATATTTTCGAGCGATTCCACGCTCGGTAATTTCAAACTTTTTGTTGTTGTTGTTTATTGAGAGGGCAATAACGAACGCATTGGAATTGGAAGCATTTTTTTTTTTTTTTTACACAGCGGAGGGTGTTGTGAAGTTCAGGTTCAAGCTCGCTTTACAACTCCTATTGAAACTGAAACAAACAGACAGTTTATTTGTTTTCTTTTTGGGAGATTCTACATGATTGATAGCGTAAGACAAGCGCTATTCAAGAAACGCGGAGCAACTTGGAAAAAGCTCTCATAAGAGGATTGTGTTGTATTCCTGGATTACTTTCTGTTTTTGTTTGCTTCTGGAACTACCTTCTTACTGAGCTTGAGAACTAACTATAAAACTTCCAGTTTCTATCAAAGGATATGAACTATAAAGAAGCAGGATTTCACAGCTACACACAAAGTCCTCATTTTTTGTTCATGACTGAGTCCCTTCCAGATCTAATGGTTAGGGGTATACCCAACAATCACCCTCCCCTTTTACCTGGGTATCTGAAACACAATATATAAGTAGTTGGTAAGGAGGAAACGATACACAAATATTTTTGGACACGGATACCTTTAATTATCCTGTCATCTGCGTATATATTCGCATTGTAGTTATTTCAACATTTTATCATTGAGCATATACAATAAACATATATTTACACTTAATACCTCTACAGCTAAAAAAATACAACAAACTAAAGCCACTGTCCACCGAGGAATTTTTCTTATTGTGGAGCCACCTTTAAATAGTGTGGACTACCTAGAAGGTTCAAACATTGCATTTAGGATCATCTTTTTCCAAATTATTCATGAGAAGCAATGTGAGATTGTAACATCCACAAATAATTCATTCAAATTATACTCCTTCTATAGAACAACTGTTGACGCGGTCGCGTTTCAGCCGGACTATTTCTTACGGCTTCTTCAGGACAAAGAGCAACAGCAGCATTCTTAAGTGCCCATGAGGGTCACACTGGTCTGCCTAGGCTCGAAGAGCTTGGGACTCTGCGGACAACAAGTCTACTGAAAGGGGTTAGCATCAATTTTGCACTGGCCGCTTCTGTGTGATTTTTTACAGTCCCACGCGGTGATTCCCGAATCTCCAAACCAATAATATGACCCGGGGTGTGTCGGGATACAGATCCTTATGTTCCCAACAGTTCAATCATGTAGTATTCCATCCTACGCAGTATGGAAATTAGGTCTCTTGTTACGCTGAGGACCAGATATCGTCCTCGACAGCCGGTTGGAAGGACGATATCTGGTCCTCAGCGTAACAAGAGACCTAATTTCCATACTGCGTAGGATGGAATACTACATGATTGAACTGTTGGGAACATAAGTCCCCAGCTCTTCGAGCCTAGGCAGACCAGTGTGACCCTCATGGGCACTTAAGAATGCTGCTGTTGCTCTTTGTCCTGAAGAAGCCGTAAGAAATAGTCCGGCTGAAACGCGACCGCGTCGACAGTTGTTCTATAGAAGGAGTATAATTTGAATGAATTATTTGTGGATGTTACAATCTCACATTGCTTCTCATGAATAATTTGGAAAAAGATGATCCTAAATGCAATGTTTGAACCTTCTAGGTAGTCCACACTATTTAAAGGTGGCTCCACAATAAGAAAAATTCCTCGGTGGACAGTGGCTTTAGTTTGTTGTATATTTTTTTAGCTGTAGAGGTATTAAGTGTAAATATATGTTTATTGTATATGCTCAATGATAAAATGTTGAAATAACTACAATGCGAATATATACGCAGATGACAGGATAATTAATGGTATCCGTGTCCAAAAATATTTGTGTATCGTTTCCTCCTTACCAACTACTTATATATTGAGTCCCTTCCAGAAGCTGGTTTCCTGCCGTTTTGCCCTTAATATTCAAAGCGAGACCTACTATGTATAATTTCTAATGACCTTTCGGTTGGTAAGTTTGGGAAAGCATATGGTTTAAAACCACAATACACTCACATAGATGCTCTTTTGATATTTATGTTTTCATGTCCTTAAGTTTTTATGTTCTCTCCTTGCAGGAATATTCTCTCCTGGGATTTCTGCGCTGCCTGCCTTTCTGGTGGTTCTTTTTGGGTCTCTCCACTTCTTGTGGGTATCAGGCTGCCTTCTGAGTATTTAGTACCTCGAGGAGCGTATACCCTCTCGGAGTGTTGAGACGCTCTCTTCGCTCCCGTGGATACTGGTCTCCTCGGTCTTGGACCTGACAATGTTAATCTGAGTCAATGTTAATAGCCATGAGGTCGTCAAGCTGTTGCTGCAACATAATTTTCATATTTTCTCCTTTCTGTGAGACAGGCCTTGGAACACACATGGTGGCACAAAGGCCGCAGATAGCAGGACCACATTGTAGACAGAGGCAACATGAGAATATAATGGCCAAAATCATTCCAATGAAAGTCAATACTTTCCATCCCCATGTGGACAGTAATCCCCAAAACCATTCTGTCAAAGACCAATCTCCTTCGTCCTGGTGAATGGACTCAGCGATCAGATGCAATTTAGAGAAGGCCTGGTATACTGTAGGGGCGTTGTCAGGTATGTAAATGCAACAGCTGGATTCAATCAATTTACATACTCCACCACGGTCCGCAAGAATGATATCTAAAACCATCCTGTTTTGTAATGTCATAAGGCGGTCCGCCTGAAGCTCGGCTGTGAGGTTACTCAGTGCCCCTACAGTTTCATCTATCATTGCCTCAACAACTCGAGTGAGGTGCCTTATGTTTCTTCTATTGGCCATAGGGACCCAAAATGGGAGGAATCCTTTGAAAAAGCCGCCTCCCTCTTGTCCTGCTGTATCTTCTGAATTAATGACGCCCCTACTGTACCTATTTCTGTGATGTCCTGAAGGGGCGGTATATGTCGGAGGAAGGAGAAAAGCCACGTAACATGATCCTGAGAAATTAGTTGGTAACCATGCATAGGCCCTGTCATGGCAAACAAAATACGTTCCCTGAGATGGCACTAACGGTGGAGAAGTCTTAGATGCATAGGTATATGTATGTACACAAGAGCTCGTTCCCAATTGGGCCTTAGCATTCTGACCATTTCCTTGGAGACACAGGTGGCCTCGGTGCGGTACAGTCCATATGGGCGGGGATCTCTTTCGTCTGGCCCTATCTGTAAGGCTAGTAACATAACGGGTCACGTTCCAGCCAATGTATGCCCGTCGTTCGTCGGCGGGAATCTTATTAATTTTACTGTAATATTTCGTCATAGCCAATATTGCCTTTACCAAAGGGTCATGACTAACGTCAACCCCACCCCCATATGGACCAACAGGGTGCCGGGGTTGGTTCTCGTAAGCATTAGAGAACATAGACACATAAGCCCAAGCAGACCACCCCAAGGAAAAAGGGAAAACTAAATATGGCATCCCTTTATCCGTAGTATGGGGCAAGAGTCCACAAACCTAACAATCGGTGGCATTGACCACCAATTGATGCTGGTGCAACAATTGAATGAATGAATTATTGAAATATTCCATTCTCCTACTTTGCTCATGTTCTGGTAGTGTATGTAACTGGTGCGGGGAGGCAGTGGTGTGAAAAGACATGGGATGGGAGGTAGGTGTAGGTGTCTGCTGCATAATATAAGTAACCCAACCCACACAAGCTAATATAATACATAAAAAGATTAAAATACACAACGTTATACCACATCTATTATACAATAATTTGCAATATTTTTTCTTCATTTTATCCTTCTTATCATTTTTCCTTAATATAATAGAATCCATCCTCTAAATGTTGCTCGTGGCAGTCTTCCTTCTTCACTCAGCTGTGATTATCAGCCGTCTTATGACACTGCAAGTCCTGCAGGCCTATTGCCACTACTCAGGTCACAAACTAAGACTCTTAACCATGACCCTGCAACCTAATTGGATGGTCAGTATCACTGAAAAGCGTAATCAAAAGAAAAATTCTCAATTGTCTCTAGCCATTCTAGGCCTCAAATTGTATCTCGTTTTATTCGGCACAGTCTGGTCCTGAAAAAGTGTCTCCGGATTAGTCGTGTTCAACCTGAGATGTGGTGGTACAGCGTCCTGCAGAACGTCATCATCCTCTTTCTCAGATCGAGTCCAATCTAGGTGTGCATTGCTAAAAGGTACGAATCGGGGGACCCTTTCACCTTCAAAATCGCCAATACCTTCACGGACCCACTGGTCATAAGGCAAAGGCAAGGGTACCTTCTTACAATGCACACCGTGGATCCAATTTTTCACAGCTGTGCGTGTTGTCAATAATACTTGACGAGGCTCTTTCCAGCGAGGTTCCAAGTTCTTCGATCTTTGAAAATTCTTTACACACACCCAATCGCCGGGTTGTATGGTATGACCAGGATCAGTAGAAGCCTGAGGCAAAGCGTCTTGTACCTGTTGATGAAGGACACGCAATTTAGTGGTGAGGTCAATCAATATTGGATGCTCTATCTCGGAATACTTCTTTGGCCTTGGGACTCCTCAGACATTTGCTGGGCGTCCAAACACAACCTCGTAGGGACTGAGTCCCATACAGGAATGAACAGTTGTTCGAGTAGACAAAAGAGCCAAGGGTAAAGCATCGGGCCAGGCAAGACCCGTGCTGGCCTGTATCTTCGCGAGCTTGAGCTTAAGAGTACCATTATAGCATTCCACCAAACCTGCTGACTGAGGGTGGTTTGCCGCATGAAATTTTTGTCTGATACCAAGACCTGCACACACTTTCTGCATTATCTGACCCACAAATTCACTTCCATTGTCACTCCAGACAATTCGAGGCAAGCCGAACCTCGGGAAAAACTCCTTCAAAAGGACTTTAGCCGTAGACAGAGCAGTATTATCCTTTAGGGGTAGGCCTCTATCCATCTAGAAAAGGCACACACCACCACAAGGACATACTTCAGATTATTACATCTCTCCATGTGAATGTAATCTATTTGCAACACCTCAAAAGGGTACGTTGGAGGGGCAAAATGGCCTGCTGGGGTTTGTGTTCCCTTTCCTGGATTGTGCATCAAGCAAACAATACAGTGCTTAACCAGATTATCTGCGCATTTAGGGATCCCCACATTCTGCCATACAGGGGCCAGAAGTTTGCATATCCCTTTAGCACTAATGTGGGCTGGACCATGTGCCATGGTAACTACTGGAAGTACATAGGCGTCTGGTAACAGCCAGCGCTGATGTTCCGACAATTCTGTCCAACACCCTGTCGCGTCCAACATTCCTGTACCCTCTCTCCACTTACTCAGTTCTTTCTCTGTAGCCTCTACCTGGGTCATTTTTACACTTTCTATTGTGTCCTCACACATCCCTCCTTGTCTGACCCATCTAGCAGGGCCCGCAACATACATGCGGCTTGTGACGTCTCTGGCTGTCTCTTTCGCTGTCTGGTCTGCAAAAGCATTTCCTCGACCCACATCATCAGTGATTTTCTTATGCGCACTACATTTGACAATTGCTATCTGAGTGGGCAAGGTGAGTGATTCGAGAAGGTCATTTATCAACTGACCATGCTGTATCTTAGTGCCGTGGGAGGTGAGAAATCCTCTTTCCCTCCACAGGCGACCAAAACTGTGGGCCACTCCAAACGCATACTGGCTATCAGTGAACACATTCACTCTCTTTCCTTCAGCCAACACACAAGCTCTAGTCAGAGCTATCAATTCAGCTGCCTGGGCTGAATTGTGCCTAATGCGTGCTGTTTCCACAATTGTGTACAAAGTAGTGACTGCATAGGCCAAAGTCGTCTCACCATTGGGGAGCTTGAAACAAGAACCATCCACCCATAGGATCCCATCCGGGTCCAGGAGTGGAGTGTCCTTTAGATCCACTCTACCTTTTGTCTCCTCCTCTGTGCGGAGGAAACAATCATGCTGCTCCTGAGTACCTGTTTCTACTGGGATCGGTAACAGTGTGGCTGGGTTTAGGGTATGGCATCGTTTAATATGTACATGACTGGCCAAGAGCGTCAGCTCGTACCCTGACAAGCGGGCGCTCGTAAGGTGCTGAGTCTTTGTTCTATTTAGGAGAGTATCTACTGCATGCGGCACCATGACAATAAGAGTATTATCCAGTACCAATCCAGAAGACTGGCGAATGGAAACTGCTGCTGCTGCTGCTGTGGCTTTCAGACAACTGGGTAACGCCTTGGCCACTGGGTCTAGTGTGGCCGAAAAATAGGCACATGGGCGCTGCTTGTCTCCAAATGGTTGCGTTAAAACTGACAATGCGCAACCTTCTCTCTCATGAACATAGAGTGTGAAAGGCTTACTGTAATCAGGAGTACCTAACACAGGAGCAGAGCACAAGGAAGTACGTAAATCAGTAAAACTTTTCTGACATTCCGCAGTCCAAGGGAGAGGTTGGGGTGTATCTTTGAGAGTCAGTGCCAACAGAGGTTTCGCTAGCAAAGAAAAATTTGAAATCCACTGTCTACAATAAGAGGTAATGCCCAAAAAGGCACGCACCTCCCTTTGTCTACATGGTACAGACATTTGAGCAATTGCTTGGATACGTTCTGGGGTCAATCGCCGTCCCTCGTTCGACAAGAGATGACCTAGATAGGTAACCTCTTGGCGACAATATTGCAATTTAGAGGGTGAAACCTTGTGATAAAGGTCAGACAAGTGACGTAACAGTGAAATAGTAACCTGTTTACAAGTGTCCTCAGAATCAGCAGCAACCAACAGGTCATCTACGTATTGAATAAGGGTGGCACCTGTGGGCAAAGAGAAAGCATCAAGCTGCGTTTTCAAAGCTTGACTGTAAATGGAGGGACTCTCGCAATAGCCTTGAGGAGCACGCTTGAACCGGAAACTTCGGCCTCCTAAAGAGAAGCCGAAAATATCCCTACTTTCCTCAGCAATAGGAATGCTGAAGAAAGCATTCTTAAGGTCGGTAACAGAAAACCAAGCAGCCGAAGCAGGTATCATTGTCAATAGGGCAGTGATATCTGGGACGACAGGAAATTGGGGTACAACAATCTTGTTGACCTCCCGGAGGTCAATCACAAAACGATAAACGGGTGGCTGGGAAGAGTCAGTGCGTTTAAGAACAGGTAAAACAGGACTATTGCATACATTTCCCCTTGTCTCTTCAATCACGCCTTTCTGAACCAAATCATAAGTAATAGCCAATAGAGCTTTTTCACCATCACTGAAAATCTTGTACTGTGGAATGCGGGGTAACTTAACATTGGATTTGAGGGTGACGATGTAGGGCGGAATCCGCAGAAGACCAACATCATTGGGACCTGTAGCCCAGAGGGTTGCAGGAAGGGAGCGCAATTCAGGGGGGAGTTGGTCTTTAGACAAATACGCCGGGGAAATCAATTTCTTAACTAAAGTGAGGTGTACACCAGAAGGGGAACAATGCAATGTCGCGTACAGTCTTTTTAACAAGTCCAAACCTAACAAATTTTCACCACAACCAGTTGTCAAAATAAGCGGAGCCTACAAATCATAAGGACCTATTGAGATGGGCAGAGGACAAGAAACTGGGTTATGAACTGGGGCGCCAGAAAATCCTACAGAAACATTTGTTAAGCCAGACAAAGGTGCCCCAGGGAGTTTAGAGTGGATGATAGAACTCATCGTTGCACCAGTGTCCAATAGAAATGGCTCTGAAACACCTAGTGCAACAACTTTAACATAAGGCCCATTTTGGTCCACTGGAACTGATATGACTCCCTCACTTTGTCTATGGCTGTCCTAGCTAGTATGAAAACCCTGACTCTCATCCTCGGTATAATAATCATCATTGTAATAACGGGCAGACTTAGAATTATGCTGATCAAAATAATTCATGGAGTTTTGAGGGGAAAAGGAACGCTGGTCTTGAGATGATGTGCCTCGCCCCCTACCCCTGGGTGTTGACTGGTAGCCACCTCTGCCTCGCGGCCCAGGCATGCCACCAGCACGCTGCAACAAAACCGGGCAACTATTTTTGAAGTGACCTTCCTCCTTACAATAAGCGCATTGATTTGGACCCAGTGGGGGCCGGGGAACAAAGGGCTCAGGTTTTTGCAACAGCTTCTGGAATTGGGGAAGCGGCTGGAACTGACGCTGAGCAGGGCTAGGGGGATAAGCCTGTTGCAAAAGAACTTTCGTTTTTAATTCCTTAGTCTTTTTATCAAGTTTGTCCTTTTCCTCTTTATCCCTATTTTCATAATACTGAGCAGTAGCCAATATCTGTGCAGAAGAGGAAACGGCCCACGCACTTTCGGAATCCTTCAGTTTATTGGAAAGTTCACGGAGCAAATTAAACACAAATTTATCTACAAATAATCGTTGGCCACCTTCCGTGCTCATATCCTGACCACTGTGATCAAGAAACGTCTCCTCAAATCGAGTAAAAAAGTTGGAAACGCTTTCATCTTTCTTTTGCTTACAGGCAGCTAACTTGTCCCAATTAACTCGCAGAGTGGGCATCATAGTTTTCATCAAGGTAATAATCCTAGCGGGAAGGTCTGCAATTAAGGCATCAGGTTTAGCACCACCCACTTGGAGTCAATCTGCGGCAAGTATAGCAGCCCAATCACCCCCCAATTCTTGGGCATGGTCCTCTTTCCGAATCTTGGCCCACAATGGTTGTGGGACCACATTTCCCATCAGCATCTCTATATCGGCTAAATTCATAATGCATGCATCAACAGTCTGGGACAGTTCTTTGTAATAACCAGCAGGATTTTTACGGGGGTCTGGTAAGGATTGTTTAAGGGTCAGAACCTCAGATCTTTTCCAAGGAACATGTACCCATACACGTTGAAAGTGAGCGGGTATACCAGGATTAGCGCCCTGGGGTGCAACCGCTTCTCTCCACACCGGAGGAACTTCTCTCATAGGATAGTGTTTTAGTTTCCTTTTAACAGAAGGATCTAGTTCAGGCAGCGACCGGTAAGTGAACATTGTTCTAAAGGTGACAAGTGTCCTTACAGCATCCTCAACCTCAGCACCCACAATTATCCCTTTGTTAAAGTCAGCCTAAACATCTAGCAGACCCTGGGGGGCTGATCCTAAACCCATATCCTCCCACTCTTGACCAAGAATGATACACATGGTATCAAAAACATGTCTTTGTGTGGGCGCATCCCACTGCTGAAAAGTGTCCATGATATCTTGTATACCATACTGGGGGTCATTCATGATCCACTTATGGGCGAGGAGGTCTAACGCATCACGTTCTTGGGGACCTGGGAGCTGACTACTGGTCTGCCTACGAGGAAGAACAGGAGTCATGTTTAATGACCCAAAGAAAGGGGACAAAAGGCCAGAAACAGTGTCAACCAGCCGCTTACGAACTGAGGGGGAATTCGACATAAGGACAGGGGACAAGGTATTAGGCGGGGCAGAAGAGGGGGCAGAAGAAGGGGTGACAGGTATAAAGGGGGTCGAAGGCAAAGGAGTCTGAGGCAAAGGAGGTGGTGGGATTGGCATTACCAGAAGGGGCTGTGGTTGAGGTGCAAGGACCTGTTGGGGAACAACAGGTAGTTGAGCGGGTGGCAATAGTAGGGGAGCATTGGCACCCTGTGCATAGGGCGGGGGTAATTTCAACAGGTGGGACATTAAAGGATCCTTTTCGGGGTCAGCATCCTTGTCTGGAGGGGAAGTGGGCAACACCGGATAACACTTATCTACTGCCATACGATGTTGTCTATCTAAAACCTCAATTGTATAATCATTCTCATTATCTTTAAACTGCTGGGCAGCCTGTATAACAGTCATGCCCTTTTCCTTCCTATCTCTTTTTGCTTGTTTTATTTCTTTCTGTTTGGCTTCCTTGCGCCAAAGGCGAAAAGAGTCAAACATAGCTGGCCGGGCTTTTCTTTTAAACAATGTAGCTGCCAAATTATCTAATATATCAGGCTCAAAACTACCATTTTTTGGCCACTGCAAAACGCCATCTTTTCTCGTATAGCGGACCCACACTTCATTAAAGGAGATGGGACCCACACCATGTTTAGAATAGAGCTCATAGGTGGGAGTTCCAGCCGGAGGAATTGGACAAGAGTCCTCCAGTCGGGAATCCCTATTACAACAACAACAACACCACCTTCTAAACTTACTGAAACCAGGCATCGTTATTTCACTGGCCTCTTTACAAACATCAAGGGGTTAATCAACCATCAGCATCTCTATATCGGCTAAATTCATAATGCATGCATCAACAGTCTGGGACAGTTCTTTGTAATAACCAGCAGGATTTTTACGGGGGTCTGGTAAGGATTGTTTAAGGGTCAGAACCTCAGATCTTTTCCAAGGAACATGTACCCATACACGTTGAAAGTGAGCGGGTATACCAGGATTAGCGCCCTGGGGTGCAACCGCTTCTCTCCACACCGGAGGAACTTCTCTCATAGGATAGTGTTTTAGTTTCCTTTTAACAGAAGGATCTAGTTCAGGCAGTGACCGGTAAGTGAACATTGTTCTAAAGGTGACAAGTGTCCTTACAGCATCCTCAACCTCAGCACCCACAATTATCCCTTTGTTAAAGTCAGCCTGAACATCTAGCAGACCCTGGGGGGCTGATCCTAAACCCATATCCTCCCACTCTTGACCAAGAATGATACACATGGTATCAAAAACATGTCTTTGTGTGGGCGCATCCCACTGCTGAAAAGTGTCCATGATATCTTGTATACCATACTGGGGGTCATTCATGATCCACTTATGGGCGAGGAGGTCTAACGCATCACGTTCTTGGGGACCTGGGAGCTGACTACTGGTCTGCCTACGAGGAAGAACAGGAGTCATGTTTAATGACCCAAAGAAAGGGGACAAAAGGCCAGAAACAGTGTCAACCAGCCGCTTACGAACTGAGGGGGAATTCGACATAAGGACAGGGGACAAGGTATTAGGCGGGGCAGAAGAGGGGGCAGAAGAAGGGGTGACAGGTATAAAGGGGGTCGAAGGCAAAGGAGTCTGAGGCAAAGGAGGTGGTGGGATTGGCATTACCAGAAGGGGCTGTGGTTGAGGTGCAAGGACCTGTTGGGGAACAACAGGTAGTTGAGCGGGTGGCAATAGTAGGGGAGCATTGGCACCCTGTGCATAGGGCGGGGGTAATTTCAACAGGTGGGACATTAAAGGATCCTTTTCGGGGTCAGCATCCTTGTCTGGAGGGGAAGTGGGCAACACCGGATAACACTTATCTACTGCCATACGATGTTGTCTATCTAAAACCTCAATTGTATAATCATTCTCATTATCTTTAAACTGCTGGGCAGCCTGTATAACAGTCATGCCCTTTTCCTTCCTATCTCTTTTTGCTTGTTTTATTTCTTTCTGTTTGGCTTCCTTGCGCCAAAGGCGAAAAGAGTCAAACATAGCTGGCCGGGCTTTTCTTTTAAACAATGTAGCTGCCAAATTATCTAATATATCAGGCTCAAAACTACAATTTTTTGGCCACTGCAAAACGCCATCTTTTCTCGTATAGCGGACCCACACTTCATTAAAGGAGATGGGACCCACACCATGTTTAGAATAGAGCTCATAGGTGGGAGTTCCAGCCGGAGGAATTGGACAAGAGTCCTCCAGTCGGGAATCCCTATTACAACAACAACAACACCACCTTCTAAACTTACTGAAACCAGGCATCGTTATTTCACTGGCCTCTTTACAAACATCAAGGGGTTAATCAACCAACACAGCACAAATGTACTCACCCCTCGGTTTCGGCTTTTGCAAGAGCCGAATCAAAAAATCAAAAACAAAGAAGTGGGAGCTACCCACTATTACTTAACCAAATGTTCTCTCACGCCAACAGAGGTCCGTCTAACGTCTCGCAATACCAGTCATCACCAAAGGGGGGCCAAGGCAGGGCGGCAGTCAGGGCAGCAGTCACAAGCAGCCGTTGGAAAGGAGAAGCCGCGCTGCAAAGACCTTCGGTCCACTTGTGACATGCAGGGGTCGATCACGTGGTGCGCTTCCTCTGGAATTTCCTTGCGGGGCTCCTCACGACCCTCGGGCTCGACCGCTACCTCTGAAGCTGCCTCACAGAGGGCACCAATTGAAGAACCGGGCCTTTAAGGGCCTGGCGGCGCAGGGCACGCCTGAAATCTCCGAGTTCACCTGCCTTGTTGTACAGAGACACGGAAAACTCTGTTAGCGTAGAAAACCAAATGTATTAGCTGCAGCTACGCACAGTTATCCTAGAAGTACATCAGTGGTAGGTTCTCAGGAGACTGCCACTTTACTCCGTGGCTCACAGTCTTTTATAACCATATTCACCCAAAGAAAAACACTCCCCGTGAACCAAATATTAGCCAATAGGAAAACATTCAAAACAAGGCCCCATGTAACCTGAACATCCCCCTTGAGTCGTGTTCTTGCCCAACCCCATAAGTCAATCAATGACAGCACCTATAGGTCAATCAGTAATTGCAGGACGTGTTTGTGTGCTTCAAAGGACGACTTGCAAAATAAGATAATGCAGAGAAAGAATACCGAAGGCCAACAGATAGTTGGGACAAGGATTAGTCAGTCTAGACAAGGATTAGTCAGTCTGGCTAGTTCCTGGAATTGGCTTCGCAACAAACAAGGGGGGTTATTTGACACGTAGCAGTACAAAGGGCAGAAACACTTTGTTCGCCGAGCTGCCTGAGTGAGGTCAACACAAAATGGCGACGGAATACAAAATGGAGTCGAAACTAAATTACCTCAAACTAAAAAAAGTATTCTTCCTTACTACTGTCTCTTGCTTCCTCACCATATTTTATGCCATCCACTCCCGCCTTCATGGTGCTCTTCTTCCCTCTGTCTGTCTCATCTCTCCCTCAAGCTCGTCCCTCTCTCATGCTGATCCTCCCTTTCCTCTAGTTTCCTATCTCTCCTTCTCCCCCACTCACCCACTTTCTTCATCTTCCCCTCTCTTGTTCCCCCCGCTCCTCTACCCACCCTCTCTTCCGGTGTCTCTCCTTGTCATTCTCTTCCCCTCCTCTCGAGCCGAACGTTCTTAAACAAGTGAAAGCCATTTTTTATCATCATCTATTTACGAATCCTGAAAAGAATCGTTCCTCTACTACATTTCCCTGGCAGGCATTTTGCTTTCAGGTTGCTTTACGTGATTAGGTTTTATATTGCGTTTCATTTTATTGCCGCTTTAATCCATCCTTACATTTTGCCCCATCCTTATAACATCTGAAGCGCTTATATACGAACGCCTTGTAATACACAGAACTTTCAACAAGGGAAAAATACACAACATTTACATGTATGTTACTGGTTCGTTAGTTCATCTATTCAGCCCAAGGTCTTTCGTTCACCTCCTTCCCAGCAGTTCGGCCCATGACACGCAGCTCCGCCACGGCCCTGGTCACATCCAGCGCCCGGCTGTCCCCCCTCAGCCCTCGTCACCTCATCCCGGGGCGAATATGAAACCAAGACCAGGCTGTAATTGCCTGCTAATAAAATGCGCAGCTCGCCCGTAAAAGCACTTTGCAATCCTCCCCGGGGAGACCAGTGCCTCATAAATATGTAATCACTATTCATTTTGGTGTTAGCAGGCGGCCAAGGAGCAGAGGGGAGGTGGGGGTCTCGAGATCAGGTAAAGCATGAAGGGGGAGGGGCATAGGGATTCCCGCCTTTTTCCATTCTGGAAGGTTCTGTCGCTGACACGGGACGGTCCTTCGGCCTTGGTTTATCGGTCAGCGCACACAGGGTGTGGAGGGAACGCGGCCCTTGACACAGGGGTTTCCTCCACGCCCGTCGTCTCCAGTGACACATTATAACTGTGGTGTTTTCCACCCTCAAATCTCGGGCAGCCGGTCGGGGCCATTTAGCCTGCAGGGAGCTTTACACGCAAACATTTTTAAAAAAAATTATTTGCAGTTTTATATACCGCGAACTCGACCCAAAGCGCTTTCTCTGAGCACCAGTTAGGTTAGTTACACAAGGACACATTCATTAGGTCTCGCCTGGCTATCGCGTAAGCGATCGCAAAACGAGACTTATGTAGGGGCTTCAGAAAATGCTCCCAAAGGATTCCCAGGCGGATCAGGTGGCGGTTACGCGCACAACCACGCGCATTCCATTTGCCACCAGCTACTTCCTGCGCGTGCGCCGCCTCACGCATTCAGAGAGATTTAGTAAGGGGCACAAGACCTTAGGAATGCGGTTTATGGCCAGTGCATGTGAGACATTCAAGCGCGAAGCTGGCATCTGGTATCGGACTTGAAAGCAGCAGACTGCTTTCGCCAGCGCTCGCTCGGCCTCACTTCCTGCATCCCCTCTTACAACAATTAACTTTCGTTATAACTCACACCCCATATGCTCGTTCCCTCCCACCCTTCCTTTGATGTCCGCTTTTCTTGTTGTTTACAAACCACGCCTCACACTGCTGCACGCCTCACACTGCTGCACGCCACACACTGCTGCATGCCACACACTGCTGCATGCCGCACACTGCTGCACGCCGCACACTACTGCACGCCACACACTGCTGTGCACACTGCTGCACGCCGCACACTGCTGAACGCCGCACACTGCTGCACGCCTCACACTGCTGCACGCCTCACACTGCTGCACGCCTCACACTGCTGCACGCCGCACACTGCTGCATGCCACACACTGCTGCATGCCACTGCACGCCACACACTGCTGCACGCCACACACTGCTGCACGCCGCACACTGCTGCACGCCGCACACTGCTTCACGCCGCATACTGCTGCATGTCACACACTGCTGCACACTGCTGCATTACTCACTGCTGCATGCTGCACGCCACTGCTGCATGCAGCACACTGCTGCACACCGCACACTGCTGCACACCACACACTGCTGCACGCCACACACTGCTGCCCGCTGCACAATGCTACACGAAACACTGCTGCACGCCACACACTGCTGCACGCCACACACTGCTGCACGCCACACACTGCTGAACACCACACACTGCTGCACGCCACACACTGCTGCACGCCACACACTGCTGCACACTGCTGCATTACTCACTGCTGCATGCTGCACGACACTGCTGCATGCAGCACACTGCTGCACGCCACACACTGCTGCATGCCGCTGCACGCCACACACTGCTGCATGCCTCACACTGCTGCACGAAAAACTGCTGCACGCCACACACTGCTGCACGCCGCACACTGCTGCACGCCTCACACTGCTGCACGCCACACACTGCTGCATGCCACACACTGCTGCACGCCACACACTGCTGCATGCCACACACTGCTGCACGCCACACACTGCTGCATGTTGCACACTGCTGCACGCCGCACACTGCTGCACTCCACACACTGCTTTTATGCGAGTTTATGCTACTGACATTGTAAATGACAATGCCTTTTGTTTTAAAACAGAAACATAAATAAAAGGCATTGTAATTTTACAATGCCAATAGCTCAAACTCTTATAAATGCGAGACCTATTGCATTGCAAATGCTTGTTCTCTATGTAGGCTGCTGTGCAGCAGCCTACATAGAGAAAATGGCCCGGGTGGGGCGCGCTCCGATGTGCCTCACCAATCACAACGCTGCCATTGCAGCGTTGTGATTGGTGGAGGGGAGGCTTCCTTTCCTTGATGTTGGTGACGAGAGCTACAGGACGGCAGGAGCGGGAGTCGGGACCCATCTTGAAGCGCAGGTGGCACGAGACGGTAAGTTTTATTTTCTTTAATTAAACCCCTCCCGCCTCCCCCCACATGGCCCCCACGACGACCCCATTTCCACCCCCACCCCCGCCCGTCATGCCGGCCGTGACTGTTGATTTGTCACTCATACATAGAAATAAACCAGCCTGTATGCTTAGAAAACCGGGAAGACGTTGTGACAGTTGAATTTTGTTTTCTCTTCGGATGTAGTCGGTTTTGCTTGTCTCGAGGTCGGATCTCAGTAGCACTGGAGCGGGCACACCTTTATTGCCCTGTCTACGTTTCCAGCTTCCACTTTCCCCCTCTCCGAATACTTTACAACACAGCCTCGGACATGAATTGCCTTGGCGCACACTTATTTTCCAAAATAAAGCATTCCCTAGGAAAGTGGCATACGAGGCTGTTTTTTCTATTTTCTTTAAGATGAGCATGAGAAACGCAAGGTCGACTTAACTTTACTAAAGAATGCATTGCTAGCATACAGTGTTGGTTTATAGCTTCCACTTTCTCCTGCACTTTTATATTTGCGTCAGGCAGCATATCCTGCACACACTTGTTTCCTGAAATAATCATGATAGCTGCTTGTTGTGGGCAATGAAATGCCAATAAAGCTGGCACTATCTACTTATCGGCGTTTCACTGTGGGCACAAAAAGAGCCTCATCCTCTTTGCATCAAATCCTATTGTGACTGATAGTAACTTCAAGAAAGTAATGCCTGCTAACAGTCACAGAATTTAGACACTGGAAGACTGCTAGTAATGCCTGCATCTCACTTCTTACCTCTGCAAAGATAATTGCAGCAGGCATGTTTGTACCTGGGCAGAAAATAAACTGTGGGGCGGGTATTAGAATTACAGTGGACTCATTACTGAATAGCTAAGAAAAAAAACAGGGGTGGGGGGGCTAGGTTTTCAAATCAGGGCAGTATTTTATTTTTCCAAGGTAGAGGAGAGAACATGCATTTACCCTCAACCCCACCCCAAACCCGCCTTCAGTCAGTCTGGCTCCCTCACAATGCAACACTCATCCCTCAACTTTTATGCCCCACTACTTTCAAATGTCACCAGCCGCCACTGGCTGTAACAGTGCATGTCGGGTCCTGTGGTATTGGAACTTGGTGAGGAGTGAGGGCGTAGTGTCTCCGATATTCACAGAATCCCAATCCTTCGCTGCGACCCCCCCTCAAATAAATCCCCTATAGCGTTGACCTTGATGGAGTTAAGTGCGCGAACCACACTCCCATCCCTACATGGCGGCAGCCAGTGACACCATTCCAGGTGAGCTAAGGGTGAATACAGAATAGCCCCAGCTTGCATCTTTAATAGGTGATGCCAGGCGTGAGTGGTCGCATTTATCGAGTCCAGAATGCCAGTCCTGCTGTCTGGAGGTATAAAGACCAATGTGGGCAGCGGGCGCGGGTTAGCGACCTTGTACTCGATGCGCAGATGAGGAATATCTGGCGGACTGTGTATCCAAAGATGGGCATGGGCACTCTGCACTGCTCTATAATAAAGATCCAAATCCAGTGCCCCTAGCCCCTCCATGTGATAAGGTAACATGAGAATTTGCCACTTAACCCTCGGTTGTTTGCCCGCCCATGCCAGGTTGACCATCAAAGTTGTGATTTTCTTAAAAAATATACCAGAGAGGACCATCAGGATATTTGTGAAAAGAAACAGGAAACGAGGGAGTATCACCATTTTCATTATTGAGATTCTACCCAGGAGTGTCAACGGTAAACAAATCCAACTACCCACCTCATCCTCTAGTCTACTAACTAATACTCCATAATTTTCCCTAAAAACCACTTCCGAGTCTGAGTGCACTTGGATACCAAGGTATCTTACTGATTCTGTTGTCCATTATAATGGGTATTCCAGTTTGAATTGAGTCGTGGATGGCTTAGGGGGAATATAATGGATTTTGACCAATTGACTCGCAGACCTGAGACCCCCCTCAAAGTGCACTACTTCCCGCAAGACTGATGAGAGATGCCGTTCTGGATCTCGAACATAGAGAAGCGTGTCATCCGCATATGTCGAAACTATGAGTTCATACCCTGGGATGCGAATGCCCTTATGTCTATGATATTCACGTAGCGCACAGGCTAAGGGTTCGGCAACTAATGCATAGAGGATTGGAGAGAGCAGACAGCCTTGCCTTGTACCCCTCGTAATACGTATCGGTTCCGTTACCAAGTCTCCAATTTTAATACGGCCCATGGGCAAGCAATAGAGTATCCCCAGCAATTGTAAGAAGACCTCTCACAGGCCCATACGCAACAGAACCTGTCTCATGAAGTTCCATTCAACAGAGTCGAATGCCTTCTCCATATCTAGAAACACCGCTACTGCGTGAGTGTCCGGTATAGTATGCTGGAGGGCGCCAAACACTGCGTGAATTATAAGTGATGTTACGTCCCGGAACAAACCCAGCCTGCTCTGGCGCAACCAATGTGGGGACCAGAGGGACCAGACGATTGGCCAGGATCTTTGCGAAGATTTTGGTGTCAACGTTAAGCAATGAAAGTGGACGATATGACGAACACTCCTCAGGTGGTTTTCCCGGCTATGGCCACAATAACAGCCTCTCTCATTGAGGGTGGCATTGTGCCCGACTCACACATGTCATCATATAAAGTGGCTAAGTGCGGCAACAGTAGGACCAAGAACACCTTATAGAAGGCCTCTGCTGGCTATCATACTAGATAGTGCTAGAAGTATTTCCTCTTTTTCTAACGGACGCATCAAGAATTCGCAATGCGTATTAGTCAGCCAAGGCAACTTAATATGTGTTAAGTAGTCCAAAATATCCTCCTCAGTGCCTGAACTACGCGAAGAGTATAATGTCGAATATAATTGCCTAAATCTTTCTGCTATGGCAGAGTCGTCAGATAGCGTGACCCCCTCTGCTGACTTCAGTTCAGTGACCCCCCCCGTGCGTTCCCGACGCTTCCTTAACAACTAAGCAAGGACCCTACCTGGCCTTTCACTTTCACCGTAAATGCGAACATTTGCTGAGATGTTTAATTTCAGCATCAGCCGTGTCCTGGAACTCCTCCAATTGGGCTTTGAATTCTCCCATCACCTCATAGTCAACACCTTGTTTTAGACGTGTCTCTAAGCTGGCCAAAGTGGCCTGCAAGTCAGCCAAACTCGTGTGCAGCGCTTTGAGAACTCCCGAATGCTTAGATATCGTGACCCCTCGGATGTACACTTTAAACGCCTCCCACACCACCTGGAAGCTCTCTACCGAGCACACATTCTTGTCAAAATACGTTTCAATTGCCTCTGCCAGTTCAGCCTTGAACACCGCGTCCAATAGGGAGTATGGGGGAACCTCCAAGTGTAGGGGGGGATAGTCCTTAAGGGGGTATCAATCATGACCAGAACCTTGGAATGGTCTGAGAGTGTACGTGGAAGCACCTTGCAAGTCCTCACGTGGCTATACAGTTGCCTAGAGCCCAACCAGTAATCAATACGTGTGTGTAAGTCATGGTGTGCCGAATAGTCTGTATAACCCCCTTTATCAGGGAACTGCTGTCTCCACACATCATACAGATCTGTTTGCACCATGAAATCTGTAAGTATTCTAGCCGCGGCAGTGACATGTCTGACCGGTCCTCCTGAGCGGTCACGTTCCGGATTTAAAACTAAATTGAAGTCCCCGCCCCACCCTGAAGGTCTGCACCCTACCAGACAAGGCAGTAGAGAAATCAGGGTTGTCATAGTTGGGCCCATAAACATTTATTAAAAGTAGGTCCAGTCCCTTACCCCGACAACCAGAGATCACAGTAAGGGTTCAAGTGTGAAGGCAGATTTAGGGCGAACCCATGTAAGTACCCCCTGGGCATGAGTGGTGAAGCCCGCAGCATGCGTGTTTTCCTGCAAGCCCCTACTACGAAGCAGTGGACTAGAGAGAGGAAGGTGTGTTTCCTGTAGAAGTGCGATGTTGATATCATGCCTTGTCAGGTATGCCAGCACTTTGCGTAGTTTCCTGTGGTCGTTGAGACCTCGCACATTCCATGTGAGACCACGCAGTTTACTCTGTGTAACCACCCGGCAG
Source organism: Triturus cristatus (assembly GCF_964204655.1). Classification (NCBI taxonomy): domain Eukaryota; kingdom Metazoa; phylum Chordata; class Amphibia; order Caudata; family Salamandridae; genus Triturus; species Triturus cristatus. Next base: position 426,341,675 of record NC_140589.1, read on the forward strand.
GGAGAGCCACCAGCTGTATCGTACTCTGTCGTACTTGTCCTGTCAGTGTCAGCCATTAGAATCTGCTACTTGCATAGTAACTGTGCAAAGTGTATTGTGTCCTTTATCAATTCTGCGTCTCTCAAAACCCAATCCCATCCCACCCCCACCCACGCCAGACACGCCCCAACCTAGCCGAGAGGGGGGGGGGAAACAGACACTCAGGCTGTTGGTGGGTGTAGCTTTTCCTCCACTTAAATGACACAGGCAGTTGCCCCCACAAGACAGCACTACTCCCCAATCCAGGCGCACAAAGCTAGCCCCGCACGCCACTGGCAATGGCTAATTTGAGGAGGAAGGAGCATATTGTCTCCCAGCAGAACGAGCCATGGAGTAGTAGCAGCCCCTGAGCGGTGGCAGTGGCGATTGTGCATCTTATGGTTGGGGCCGCTTAGGCTGGCTCACACTGCAAGCGTGGGCTAGTATGGTAGATAAGTAGCAGGTTTCAGCATAGCAGTCTCAGTAAAGTAAGGATCCCCAACACTCACCACAGCCGCGCCATTGAGCCCAGCAGTCGTCACTGCTTTCGCACCCCTTCCATCCAGGAATCAGCGAGGACGGGGCAGGGTGAAGGCAGTCTAAAATGGCGGGCGCGTCTCTACCTCAGTGAGGCACCAGGCGCACCACGTAGCAGGCAGTTAAATCAGAAATGAGTGTCTCGTGCTTCAAGCCAGCAGTGCCGCAGGAAGGGCACCTCCGGAGATCTAACGGCATCCAGCCGCCGCAGTAAGGCCTACTGCGTCACCTCACTTCGAACCGCAGCAGTGGCGTCGTCCCGGGCCAGTGCGCTCCAGTTAGCGTTTGCCTCCGATGCTTAGCAGCCCAGCCGGCCAAGAGGGGATACCACGGGAACCAGAGGGCGCAGGGTCTACTCGTCGCTCGGTGATAGGAGGAGAGCCAATCCTCACCGTCGGGCGTGAGACGCTTGTATTTGCCGCTGCACTGGGCGGGGAGAGCGGCCCCGCTGACCACGGGAGTCAGACCGGGGATTCAGGCCTAGCCGCTCGTTCAACAGGCAGATGTGTCCTACTTCGCCGCCCGGTGCAGTGCAGCTGTCGGAGCAAGAGCACTACACTCCTCAGCAATTCCGGCGGCTGTATCCATCGCGATAGTGCTGATTGAACACCTCAGAAAGCGGATATTGACAGATAATTAGGTGGTATTTGCGGAGCTACACGCTCAAGTGGCCATCTTGGTCGCGAGCAAGCTCCGCTCCCCCACTTGTACAGATAATTATTGACACATACAGAGCATCAGCAGGAAACCGTGGGAAGTTACAAAACATTGAAACTTTATTACTTTACAGGCACCTCATTTAAGGCTTCCTTTCAATGATTTGCCTGAAAATGGGAAAACACACAAGCATATCGAAAGGCTTGCTGATATAAAATAAACAGCCACTATAATTCTGTAAATATGAATAGCTGTCAGTGCAAGCTAACTGAGACCTAGTCATGCTAAATGAACCACATGCAAATTGGGTATTATTTCAAAGTATAACCCGCCTATATAGATAAGAACAAACATTGTGATGTGGTAAAACTGTGGAGCCCTTCAGGACAATTCTAAAACTTGTGGAGTAGAAAGAAGGAGAGACCACTTTGCTCCTCTGGGGCACTCACTCTCCAGCGTCTATGAGAGGGCAGGAGCAAAGCTGGTGGAATGCTTCAGAGAGGGGAGTCGGGCACTTCATTGTAAAACAAGCATTTGCAATGCAATAGGTCTCGCATTCACGCGAGTTTGAGCTATTGGCATTGTAATTGACAATTACTTTTATTTATGTTTTGGTTTTTAAAAGATAAATAAAAGGCCTTGTCATTTACAATGCCAATAGCTCTAATTCTCGCAATTGCGAGACCTATTGCATTGCAAATGCGTGTTACAAAATGTGACGTATACTGCACACATTTTAAACATTCTGCCTCCACCAAATGACGCTGTAGGACGCCCGGGATATAACGTATGCTGTCTGCAGAGACAAAGATATGTGGTTTGTGTGATATGCAACCCAACCCAAGCCTAGCTGAATACAGTGTGGTTTATCAGAGCCATATATTTTAGCGTGCGCGGTTCTGCTGCAGTCCGTAATTTGAAGCGGAGGGATGTGCCACTCAAAAATGAACGCAGATGGAAACAAACGTATACACTGCCGAAGAGCGACACAGACAAAATCGCAAACACTCTGGTACTATGTAAAGCTGAAACCAAAGGCATGCGCCTCGCCACAAAGAGAATGCCCATATGCCGTTCACGGCAAAACTACAAAGAATGCAGAACCCCAGGCTCGAGAAGCGGCTCACATCTCCTCGCCTATGCAAAAAAAAGAATAGTAAATAAAAACCACAGAAAGAAGAGCAAGTTGGGCACGAAGAGACTTACTCAAGTTCGGCAGAAAGGATCGGCGATAAGTTTGATGATGTCTCAAAAGTAAAAGACTGCATGTCATGGCTCAATACGTGTTTTTGTTTTTTTAAATCTTAATTTATACTTGTTTTCCATCCAATATAAATATGCCAAAGCTGGTTTAAGATAGTGAGTCGATATCATAGGCTTCAATTTAAGAAACAAATATTTTATTAAAGTGATGACACCCTACTATACATAGATACTAGTAGCCACTGGGGAATACAAGTCCCTGCAGTTGTTTAACAAAGGGGGATTTCTTTTTCAGCGGCTGTGTTGTGAAAAGCTAAATGCAGTCTCTCAAATTGAAGGTATCCAATGTCTGGAGCTGGACGACCCAATATCTTGTACTGTGTGGAGGGAGCATCATTATTTTTTGGGAAAAGCAAAGGCCAGATATAAAAAAGCAATCATAAGAGTGAACAGTTATTTCCTCTTTTAGCCTGCAATTGTACTTTCGTTGATGACATTTCTAGAAAAAAAACACTCACTTCATTGCACAGTGTGTTTTGCCATTCTATGAGAAACAAATTACAGTTTTTGCTTTTTTCTCAGACAGCCATCAAATAAGAAATATTCTGTATTTTTAAAAGAGCAACAATTTGGTCCCAGGGTGACAGGTGTGGTAAGATAAAGGCAAACTCTTTAAGCTTTCTTTGAGTTTTAAGTAGATTTCGTATTTCACAACTAACTCAAGCCACATCTAGGAGTGTTTTTGGGCTAAAAGATGCTGATGGATTTACCCCCTTATCCCTAACAGAAGACATCCTGGTGAGTCTAAAACCCGGACCAGCTCGTCTGTAAGCAGATATTGCTTCTAGGTGAAATAGTCCAACCATATGTCCTCATTTTCCAAAGTAGTTTTTTATTGTAGTGTATCACTCTTGCTTTATCTTTCTAAAACGGGAGAGGAGTTGGCCTAACGGCTAGGGCGGTCGACCTTGAATTGGGTAACCGAGTTTGAGTCTCGGCAATGACGCTGAACATCCTGTGATTTTGGGCAAATCACTTAATCTCTCTGTGCCAAACAAAAATGAATGTGTCCTCATGTAACGCAACTGGTGCTATGTAAAGCGCTCTGATACCAGATACCGGGTCAAGTTCGCGCTATATAAAAGTACTAAAAAGTTATCTTTTCAAGAGTTTGCAGGATGTTGTGCTGTTGTGTTTACATCTATGCCAACGTTGTTTTGCAGAGTTAAACATTGTTTGTTACTAAGTTATATGTTGTCTTTGGGGCTAAATATGAAAGTGATATTGAGTGGCGAAGAGGCTTGCAGGGCCTTGCTGATGCTCCAATACTTTCTGATATCGAAAATATCCTGGTGAGGATGCAACATGCAACAAGGTGCTATCTATCTCGAAGGCAACCTGGAATCTGTATTTTAGTCGCTTGTTCTCTTCCCTAGAAAGGCTGGCTCCCCTTTGACCCTGGTGACCTATCGCGTCCTTAGTGTCTGTAGGGGCTTATCTGATCCCCTACCCCCTTGTACAGATGGAGGGAGGGGGTCCGGTAGAGCAGGGGGTGTGGGGAAAGCGTAAACACACAATGGAGAAGAGGGGGCTAAATAAGACGGAGAGAGAGAGGTGGACAGCGAGACAGAGCCAGCACATAGAAGAAAAACAATATACACAGAAGAAGAAATATGTGCAGACAGACAGCTGGGGAGGAAATGGAAAGAATGAGTAAAAGAAAAAAAGAAGTAGAAATAATAGACAGTGGTTGGGAGAAACAGAGAGATGGAGACTGTGAGAGAAAGAAATGGAGGGAAATATGAAAACAAAGCTGCGAGAGATAGAGAGGCCAGAGAACGAGGCAGGGGAGAGCGAATGGTACAAACAAACAGAAAGTGGAACGAGAGGAAGAAGAGGGCAATGCATGTAATGGAATACGTGGCAGGAGGGAGAGAATGGGAGAATGGGAGAGGATGTGGTCCGTCGGCTGCGCAGCCGCCTCCTGAATGTGTAATGTAAATACGGTGCTATGTAAAGCGCTCCAATACCTTCGGGTCGAGTTGGCGCTATATAAATATGCAACAAAAAAAACAAGACAAGCCCAGCGGAGTGTGGCGCGCGCGCTTGGTGGGGGAGCGCATTCCAGGCGGGGGAGCGGACCCTTTGAAGTTAGATTGCCAAACGGATTGCATGGCGGCACGATGCACGTGATTGTGCGCGTGCTCGCCATGCAATCCGCTTTTGGGAGCACTTTTGGGAGCCCCTTACTAAAGTCTCGCTGAGCGATCGCTTACGCGATAGCCAGCGAGACCTAAAAAACCATGGCATTTCTAGGCCGTGATTGTACGTACCAGGCTCTTGGTCCCACAGTGCTCCTTTAGGAGAGGAACTGCAGTATTTGTTCTCCTGTGAAGTTGATCCAAACGTTGTGCAGGTCATATGCTCCCTGCTGAAATAGATGGAAATGAGAAGCTTAGGGGGGGGCATAATCACAGAGGACAGGGTGGGGGGAGCAACAGGGGGGTGGGGGTAAGCAACACAGCGGTTGCAGCTGCAGGGGGAGCAACATGGAGGGCACAGACAGGTAAGCAAACTAATGAGGAGAGAAAGTAATGTGGAGAAAGAGGGATAAAAGTAAATGGCGGAGAGTGCTATGGGAGCAAGCAGGGGAGAAGCACGTGGACAGGAGAGAGCAAGCTCAACACAGAGTGCAGACGGGGCAAGAGAAGGGCACTAGGGAGACAGCTGGAGGACACATGCACTCTTGAGGATCGTGTAACCAGATAGGAACATGCTTTGGCATAGCCAATAGGTCTCACCTTTGGGACCTTTAAGTGTTTTGCAATGCAGAATATTATCCCCCACTGATATGCCCACACACTGCGAGCCTTAAATAATATAGCGCCACATACCTCGGAAGAGCGCCGAGAAGTATGTTTTTTGCCTCCGCTAGGCTCGACTTAAAAACGGCATGTGGGGGAAGAAGAGTGACAGGATGTAGACAGCATAAAGTTAAGTTATGCTGAGTGCTTATTTGGTTATTGCTAACTTTAGTGCGGACAGGATGTTGTGTTTGTGGAAGTAATTTAGGCGAAATTTATTTCAAGAGAATACATTTAAGGCTGAAAGTACATCTAACTTATGCCCCCCATGATTCCTGCCAAGCGTACATGGATTTACTGCTGCAGACTTATCTGCAATGCATGTGGAAATAAATACCACCCAAGGCCTGGGAAGTTGATGTTGCAAGGCTTGGTTAGCTTTATAAGTTTTATGATACCCTAGACCTGAACATTGGTAGGCATCAAACTTCGATCGACCACGTCCTACCTTGAAAAGTCTTGAAATTTTACTCCGGCCACATTGCTGAAAGTGTAGGAAAAATGTTTTCTGGTTGTATGGAAAAAAAAGAGAAAACTGTGCATTTGCAGAATGGGTTTTATTCTGTCCATGCTTATATTTACGCTATGTAGATTTCCACACAGGAAGAACAGGGACCTGCGGAGATGTTGCGTGACATTCCCAGTGATGCCTGGAAGCCTGCTTCTAGCGCACCTTTCCAACTGTACGTCTGTGAATATATTGTAAACTAAAAACAGTAAAAGAATGTTTAGGTGAAAACATCTTTGCGTGCTTTAAACTTTTTTTCTGAATAGAGCCCTCTAAATTTACATTTTGTACTTTGAATTTGTAGAGAAGGTCTGAACAAGAGCAGAGTGCCTTATCGGAAATCATGGAAGAAATGAGATACTGTTGCCTTGAAAAGGCCCCCGGGGGGAAGAGAGGGGGGGGGGGCGTTTGTCAGGTTCACTGTGCCTCGGCCTTGCTTCCCTCCAGGAGGTGCCACTGATTGCCCCTACTCTTCTCGTCAGTCACGCGGCGGCCCACTCTCTCTTGCTTTCACGGGTGTATCCTCCTTAGAGTTCCTGAAGCAGGGAGCCTGCTGGCAGTGGACTCCGGCCTTGTGAAAGGGTTGGGCGAAGTCCAACGGGTGCGGTCCCGCATGCGGCAGCGTGAGGAAGAGCTGCGGGCGCGGCCAGCTCGGGAAGAGCGAGTGCACGTTCCAGCAGGACACGGACCACTATCTGTTCTGTATTCTCACACCCACTGCAGGATGTACAGAGATAAAGGCAAAGAAAGGGCCCGTCCAGCTCCCGGAAAAGGCGTCTCAGGTGTGTATCTGTAAGGTAGCTCGGTGGGCTTAGTGTTAGTGCAAGAGGTGCGTGTTTGTAACTTAAGGTGACGTGGAAACAGCCAGGCCTGACGCAGCCTATTGCCACGTCTATGTGGATGAAAGGAATATATTTGAGCACGATTGTCACTATTTATAAAAGTTATGCTGTATCTACTGAACTTTGCTTAAGGAGGGAAGAGTCTCTGCAGTCCCAACCCTAATGAGGTTGTGGGTGGCAGCTTACTTCTAACTGGTCTACAAATAGGAGGACTTTAACATTGCAAAACTACGTCAAAATCTCTAAAGCACCTTCAAAAGGCACTGCAGCTGCTCGCTCCCGAAGGCAAAATGCCGTGGGATGCGAGGAATGCAGCTGCAGCGTCCCGCGAGTGGTGCGCATGCGCTCGTGTGAAATCTGACACATAACAGATGGCACACTGCGCGCCGCTACTCGTAACCGCAAGCCGTAGGCTGTGGGCGGATATATGTCCTGGGAAAGGTGGGACATGCACCCGGCTTTGCCCAATTGCGTGCTGTCTTGTTTTAGAAAGATGCACGCAAAGCCCAATAGAAAAATACAACAACAAAAAACACACTCACGAGCATGTGAAAAGTCCTGAGTGATTCCAAGAGGTCGTTTTCCTAGTGCAACGCATGCACGCTGCGCTAGGCTCGACCTAAAAAGTAGCACCTGAAAAATGAGCAGTGGAAGGACACAAGTAATGCATCCAAATACGTGAAGAGATAGGAAAGCCCACACACACTAACAATGCGTCTTGCAACAGCCAATTGATGCCCTGTCTAGCAGACAGGATCTTAAAAAGGACCACACTGACGCATCTGACAAAGCTATAAAAAAGATTACACAAATAAACAAGTCAAAAAGGATAAGCATTTCAAGGGTTGTGCCCTTATTTCAATTTCAGAAAGTTTGACGGGAGAAGAAGAGAACCGAAACTTCAGATTGTATAAGATCACACAAGAACAGCACATCCAGTTTAATTTTTTTTTGCATTCTGCGACTTATAGTCCTGTACTTATATTCCTAAAACTATGTTATAAGTAACAGAAAGTAAATAAAAAATGGAATGTATAATCTTTAAGGTGTAATTTTTACGAGTAAGAAAGGTGGAGAGATGCCCATGGATGTGTTATGGGAATTATTTTCATTCTGCACTGGGACAACAAAAAACTAAAATCAGGGAAGTTTTTCTTGAGTTAAGATTTAGAATTGTGCAACCCTCTGAAACCCATCATGTAAAAAAACTCCCTGCCCAATGCTGTGCAAGCCGCAGGGTATGCATTACCTATGCTGATGTACACCAGGGACATTCATTAACCCCACTTTAAAACTTGCTGTGCTGCGTGAATGAGGCAAGGCTGCACAGAAGGTGACTCTTTAAAGAAGTGAACTTCTGTCCTTGTCAGGAGAGGGCGGGTGAATATGGGGGGCATGCACTACATTATAATTAATGTGCTCCCTCACCTCAAAAAAGGGATTTGTATTTATTTAAGATAGAGGTGTTAGGGCGCCGGGACAGTCCCTGAAAAACCACTACTGTCTGGGCAAATCCAGGACATCTGGTCACTCTAACTGGGTCCAGGATATTTGATTTGCACTCTAGAATTCATAGTCCTGATTTTATGACAGGTTAAACCGAACTGTAAGTTCCAAAATGCAAAATTAAAACCTTGGTTGGATGAGTGTTAGAACCCAGGTTCATGGAATCATAGGGCAAGCAGGGGCTACTAGGCAATTAAGGTAAAAACTGCACAGCTTACATCCATTGCTGTAAAATCAGGTACTGGAGTGGGGTGCCCATTCTCACCTCTGCTTTTTGTTTGGCGGTAGAGCTATTGGCTCTTTGGCTTCGCCAACTGGGACACGACTGGGGGTTTCCATTAGGTGGTGAGACTCATATGGTGTCTCTATATGCAGATGACATCCTAGTATATAGCTAAAGGAAATCCGTGGGGGAGTAACATAGGTAGCAGAGACATTCAAACCTTTAATGCCGCTTCAGGCCTCAGAGTCAAATCTTGTCTGTTCCCCTCAAATCCTGCACGCCCTGCTCAAATCATTGCGGTAGACAGACATCAAGTATGCTGGGAGAGATTTGACCTTCCGCTATCCGAGTATTAACATTTATCATTCCACTAACGATTTGTTAGATGGTAACTTATTGCATGCGATCTCCTCCCTAAGGGCCCAAATAACCTTTTGGAAATCACTGCCTCTATCAGTCCTGGGCATGGTTGCCCTCCCTAAGAGGGTGAAGCTTCCATGGTTTCTTCATTATTTCTCAAACTCACCACTTTAGGTACCCACATCTTTTTTTTTACACCTTAGACGGCATGGTGAGAGACTTGATATAGAATAATGGGAGACCTAGAATGGTGCTATCCAAACTCAAGCTCCTCACGAATAAGGGGGGCCTGGGTGCCCTTGGACTTTAAACACTACTGTCTGGCAGCATAGCTGCAGTGGCTTGCCCGGTGGATGGCGAGAGGCCATTTACATGAAACGGGAGCAAGCACCAATCAACTGGGCCTAGATATCACATGCAAAATCTTTTTCCCGTGCTGCCACAGAATCACCACCCACTAATAGACTGATGCACATAGCGTTCATCAGCTATTGGAAAGCTTTGGCCATTATGTTAAACATATTGCCATACTCACCGGTGATCCCACTGAGATTCCGCTGCTCTTTTGGAGGGGGCTCAGCATCCAGATCTGCAGCGTAGAGGGAGAAAACTGAGATTTGTTGCATAGGAGACCTTTTAGGATGGAACTTTGATTACGTTTGACATACTGACTCAGGGCCGGTCCTAAGATTTGTGGGGCCCGGTGCAGAATAGGAACATGCGAGGCCCCTCTAATTTACATAAGATGTAATGTCAAAGGGAGTGACGTCATATGAAGTGTCAACTGACCATTCATTTTCTGACAGTGTTGAAGCAGCTTTGCAAGAAGTGGATATCACTGAGATGGCTACCATTTGGGCAGCCATTATTGCGGTTTGCTAGCTGCATTACCACCACTTGTTAGTTTTAACAACACTATGCTTCACTGCATTTAGCGCGTCCCATCTGTAAAAGTAGCTTTAGAAGCCCCTCTGGGGATTGCAGTCCTAATGAGGTATATTGCCCTAAGAGTGAGAAGTGCGCCGAGTCTTCAATGTATACGAGTCATTGGTGTCTGTTCCGTTCTGGCAAGTGCCTACTAAACTGGGTATGCCATCAGCCCAGCGTGATGCCAGTAACAGTACCCATGCTCCTCTCCAGCGAAGGATGCCACCGTAGTCATAAATAAAACAGGATATATAGGGCCCTATTGTGAATGTGTCACTAATCCAAGTAGAGTGCTCATTTAAACCTGCTTCACAGGAAGGGCCTTTCTCAGCTGACTCAGACTATCGTACTTTGTTTCCCTGTCCCCTTGCCCCAGCCCTCAACTCCTCCCTGCTGCGAGAAAGTGGAGAGCGAAACCCTGGTACAGAGATGATTGCTTTCTGGTGCTTCACAGACGATCGCCTCGGCATTATTGCATGGTCGAGGCGCTTGGGTTTACGGTGAGTGACAACCAGTTTATATACTAATAAGGGTGTTGCGGCTCCTGAACATAATGCCCCATAACTCCACTCAAATGCCCATGCACCTCTTCCTTCCTTACCTCTCCTGTTTCTTCTAAACCTCTGGTCTTTCTCCATTCTCCTGTACTCTCCTTTCTCTTATTTCTTGCTCCTCCTCTTTCTCAGATTATCCTTCCACCCTCTGAAGTTGTCTTCCTGCCCCCCACCAATGCCCTGATCTCCCTGCCCTGCAGCCCAATTCACACCTCTACAACTCCCTCCAAATTACATTTTTTTCTTCCTTGCCTTAGCTTCATCATTCCTCCCTATTGTTCCCATAATCCACCATGCCCTCCCCTGCTTTCCTAACTCCCCCCACGTCCTTCCACTCACCCTCAGCCCCTCCTGCTTTCTGTTTTTTAATCTCCGATCACTTGCTCCCTTCTTGCTACTAAGGCTGCTTTTCTGTATCCACTCTTGAAGGCCCTATGCATTCTAAAATTAATTCACGCACATGGTAAATCAGCAAGTAGCGTAACTCGCACTAAACAGTCAATAGCTCTAAATCTTTAAAACCGCAAGACTTGTTGCATTGCAAATGCTTGTTTTTGTTGTGAGCCCTGCAGGAGCTCTGTTTTTAGGTCTCGCCTACGAATCCCGCCTGCGTTGCATTGGAGGGCCTTTAGCCATCGCTCTGCTCATTTTCAAGCACACACTCATGCTTGTGGCGGCATCCACCTCGCAGGAGCGAGCAAAGGCGTGCCACAAGCACGAGTGCAGTGCTTGAAAATGAGCAGACTGCTCTTCCGCGCGCGCGCCTCTCTCCTCGCCCGCATGTCCCGGACACTCACTCGCTCCACCTTCTCCGTCTTCTTTTTGCTCTCGCTTCTTTTCTTTCCCTCTCTCGGTTCAGTCTTTCTTCCCCTGATATCGTCTTACTTTCTTTTTCATGTTGTAATTTTCGTCTCTTTCTCGCTTTACTTTTTGCGTCCGTGCCCGTTTCTCTTTTTCTCGTTCTGCCCTACTTTCTCTTTAAATTTCGCCCCTCTGTTTATTTTCTTCGCCCCTCTACTCTCTCTGCCCCCTTCTCTATCTCTCTTTGTATACCCTCCGTTACTCTTGCCTCCCCTGTTCTCTCGTTGAATGGCTCTTTGTTTGATGAAGTCAGCTGCATTTTTAGACCTACTGTGACATCATTCATCGGCACACCCCCTAACGTTTGGTAGGCTGTGCATTACTTGTTGCATCTTTCATGTGTGTCAGACTCTGGGTTCCAGGGCATCTTTCAGTCCCCGTGGGGAAAACTCATTAGTCATTAACAGCGATCATGCATTTACCACCAATTAAATGAAGCCTCCGAAAGTGCATTTCACCATGTATGCCTGCTAATGGGGTTCTGCCACTGCTCAGATATTCAAAGAATGTTTTTCTGATTGTTGCTGTGGTCATGCATGCCTGGATTACTCCAAAAGCGGGCACGCAGGTCTCACCAGCGCATCTCTTTAAAGAAAAAAAATCCAGAGTTTAAAGCTCTGCACCCACCTGTTGTTAGGTTCCAAACGTTATAACTGCTTAACAACGGCCCTGAAATACCACAAATGACTCCAAGTAAAAGAAAGAGAAACCCTCAAAATCACACGCGCGTCGCATAAATGAGACACCAGCGCGAGAGACGTGTCTTGCTCGAAGCAGTCTCCTGTAAAAGCGCCGGGAACAGTCGCCATTTGTCTTAGCACTTGGTCCCCCATTTTGTTCACAGTTAGTCTCTCTGCTTCTTAGTCAGATTTTTCTTTCTTTTTTGTGCTCTTCGACCCAACTCTGTCTGCCTCTACCTCTCCTAGCCTCTTGGAGTTGTACTTTAACTCCTGTCTGGTCCTTCACTGAGGGCCTCCAGTGAGCACCTGGGCTGTGAGTTTCTGGGCACATGAGGTGACTGAGCACACACCATCTGCAAAGGAATTCTGTTGCACAGTAGCTCACTGCTGTCCCCCATTTCTTTCATCTGGTGTAAAGTGACAGTGCTACAAAAATGAAACACACCTCTTGAGTTCTTGAGCATGAAACGAGCGGCAGGAAAAGGAGTTGTGGTCTAGTGACCACACTGCACTCTTTTGTCGTAGGTTTCCATACCGCCTTTTCCTTGAACATGTAATGTGATCCTGGGCAGTGCACTGTATCTCCACAGGCCTCCGTTCCTTTAGCTGCTAAAAACTTAGGGTATTCAATGTGAAACATGCAGCAATCCAATCATGCATTAAGAATCTGTAATAGTTGCCCACGAGCGCGCTGAGTACCTGGACAAGCGTGCTGAGCGGCGGCGGCACTGGAGGAGTGCTGGCCCTGGAACCTCTTCGCGCCACGGTTCAGTGGCGGTGGGCCGGAGGCCCTGGGTGAGCCCGTGGTGACTGGGGGTTAGATCTGGAGGACTGCTGTGGCTGGGTGGCCCGCGGGGGGGGGCCCCGGACTCCGCTGCTCGCCCGCAGGCGGATGTGACTGCTGGTTTACCCCTGGTGATCCTGGAGGTGCCCGGGGCTAGCCACCTGCCGGGTGGCTACTGGCAGCGGTGGAGGCTACCGTGGCGGTCCTGAAATCCGTGGGTAGACACCCACTTGGCCGACAATGCTGTGCTGAGTGTCGGAGCGGTGCTGCAGTGGGAGGTGACGCGTAGTGACGGCGCCAGCGGCGGCAGGCCTCGAATCGACGTTTTCTTCGCGCCACATACCAGTGGCGGGCCGACGGACCAGTATTGGCGAGCTGCTTGCTGGGGCGTTCATCTGTGGATGACGCCTGCGACCCTGCCTGGGGAGAGCAGTATTGGTGGTGCCATAGAGAAGCCCTAATATCAGTGAAACTTTGGGGACCCTGGATGGACTAGCATTCTGCTGAGCGGCCCTTCCCCTACCTTTTCCTATGTACTAGACCACCGTGTCTGCTTGTAGGCCTGCTCACCTTGCGGGGACTTGTGCCTGATCTGGGGGCGGCTGCGGAGGTGCGCATCGTTGTGCAGGGCTCTTCCCTCTGCCTATCGGGGGGCATAGCTCCTGGGGCGGGACTCCTCACGAATACGCCCGGCCTTCCCAGATTGTTGCCTCCTTCCCACCTTGGCGTCGAAATGGGTAGGGTCAGACCCAAGATACCTGTGCGGCCGCCTGGTGAGAGCACTGTGTCACCTCCCCCGGACTGCGCAGGTGACCGCCCGGACCTGTCAACAAGCATGGGGCCGCCTACTCCATCCCCGGACAAATTGGATATGATCCTCAAAGAGATCAGAGGCACTCGTTCAGCGTTAGAAGGCTAACTGGGAGTGATCTCTGTAGACCTGAACCTCCTGAAAGACGACCACAAGAAGCTGGCAGACAAGGTGCAGCACACAAACCAGACGGTGGAGCCTTTGATATCCCAGGTAGTGACTCATACCGAATAGCTTACCCTCATGTGCCAGCAGATCGATGCCCTACAGGCGCGGGCTGATGATGCGGAAGGGCGTGCGCGCTGCAACAATCTCCGGATAGTGGGATACCCGGAGGGCGTGGAAGGCCCAAACCCCACGACTCACATTGAAAACTGGCTGAGAATGGTGGTGGCGCCTACTGGTCTCTCCCCCCACTTTACTGTGCAAAGAGCGCATCGCGTCCCTGCGAGACGACCTCCGCCGGGAACCAACCCCCGCCCTATTCTAGCACGTATCCTCAATTATAGGGATCGCGATCACCTACTAAAAGCTGCCCGAGACAGGGGCCCACTCAGTGTAGACAACGCCACCGTCCTCATCTTTCCAGACTATACACAGGCAGTCCAGCGAAAGCGCTCCTCCTTCATGGAGGTGAAGGCGCGGGTCCGAGCTGCGGACCTCCCCTTTGCACTCCTTTTCCCGGCCAAATTGAAGGTGGTCCATCAACAGAGGACTATCTTTTTCGACACACCGGACAGTGCATTGGACTGGATGGACAGAAACTTCCCGGAGGTTCTCCCGGCTCGGAGGCTAGACTCTTCAATGCCGCAATCGCAGCGACTCCCACGAAGGCGAAAAAAGACTATGCTGACGCAGAGCACGTCCTCCGGCGCTCCGCCGCAGCACCAAATCCATGAGGGCCAGTGCGAGGCACTGTGCTCGGCCTCCTCCTTTCGCTCCGGCCGGCCTCCGATCAGCACTAGCCCCTCCTTGGGTACTTCCCTAGACTCTGACACAGATGGAAGCTTTGCACTATTCCCGTCGGATTCCACTCACCTGAGAAAAGACCCCCTAGAGAGCCTCCCGGACAGACATTCAAACTTCTTCTCTTTATTGTGGGGCTTGTTCTCCGGAGGGGTGCTCGGGAGTGTACACCCCCTCACCGTTTGGCGGTGGGATCTCTTATGTATTTTGTTCAACTTAGTGGGCCATTGGACCATAGTGTGTAATCCTTCCATGTATGGGTAGTCCCCCGGCCTGCCCTGTCTTGGGCGCTTCCACGATTTGTACACGCTACTGATTACTCAGTGAGACGATAACCTTCTCCCCCACTAGGCGATAGCACTGGTTCACGTTCTGTAGTTATGATTCGTTTACAGTTTGGTCGGACGCAGTTGGGGCGTTGGACCCAGTATTGGGTAGCAATGTTTTTGTTTATAGGCTTGCCACATGGTCTGAGAGGTAGGGGGTTGGGGGAGGGGCAGGGGGATGGGGGTGGGGTAAGGGGGGGTGGGGGGCTGGTGGGGAGGGGTGACTTTCTCCTGACACGATGACAGTCCCAAGGTCATATGTCTTCATATCCTGGAATGTGAGGGGCATGGGCTCCATTCAGAAACGCCACCGGGTAGTGGCCCAGTTGCACCGCCGTAAGGCTCAAATAGTATGTTTTCAGGAAACTCACCTGATCCATGCCGAATCCCTGAAATTGCAAAAACGTTGGAGGGGTCAATTCTATGCCACCTCATACTCCGCCTTTTCTAGAGTGGCTGCAATATGGCTCCGGGCCGGGAGTCCCCTTTTCCTTATTGGAGAGCCGGATTGATGATATGGGTAGGTATGTGCTGTTGCGGGGCCTATTAGATGGCTCGCCGGTAGTGCTGGGCTCTTTGTACGCCCCTAATGTGGATCATGCACAATTCCTCTCCTGGGTTTCCGTGGCCTTGTCTGACTGGAGTGATTGTCCATGGTTGCTTGGTGGAGATTTGAATGCTGTTTTTGATGTTGAGCTAGATCGATCTCACCCTCCCTTGGCTGGTACTGCTGCGGGGACCCGAGCCGCGGCCTTGGGTCAGTGGGCACGGGGTTGGGGTTTGCTAGATCTTTGGAAATCGCAGCACCAGACTGATAGGGAATATTCCTTTTATTCTTATCCCCACCGCTTGCACACACGCCTGGATTACTTCTTGGGCTCGCCGTCTTTGTCCTTTGCAGTCTCCCACTGCACTTACTTGGGCAAAACCCTATCCGATCACAACCCTATCGAATTATGCCTTCAGTGGGGCCGATCCCCAGCACCGATACCGACTTGGAGGATGCAACCCCTTCAATTGGAGGACCAGGTCTTCCGTGACACCTTGCAAAAGGCGATCAATACATACTTTACTGACAACGAAGGCACTGCCTCGACACGTTCCATAGAATGGGAAGCCTTTAAGGTGTCTATGCGGGGGGTGTCCCTGAGCTCCGTGGTGGGTGCCCGTAGGGAAGTGATCCGGGACCTAACGGAACTGAAGGCTACGCTGCAGGAAACATGAAGTGGAGGCCCAACTGGACGAGCAGGCTGAGGACTCCTTACAGACGGCCAGAGTAAAGTATGCGGAGGCTCTAGAGCGGCTCCGCTTATTGGATTACAGGGCGTACACTCAGCGCACGCACTCGGAGGCGGATAGGGCGGGCCCCTTACTGGCGCGGCTAATTGCCCCCCCAACCTGCCCTACTCCCATCCTGGCTATTAATACCCCACAACACGGACAAGTCCAGACCCAATTGGGAATAAACTTGGCGTTTCGGACCCATTACGAGACGCTCTATGGGGCGCCTCCATCGCCAGACGTGGATGCTGTGGCTGAGTTTCTGGCACAGGTGAACTTGCCGGTGCTCTCTGCTGCAGAAATCCACGACTTAAAAGCGCTGATTACTTCGGCCGAGATCAGAGTAGCTATTAAGTCCTTAGCCCGCGGGAAGACCCCTGGCTCTGATGGGCTGTCCATCGAATTTTACTCCACTTTCTCTCCTCTATTGATCCCCAAACTACTTCAACTCTATATGACATCACTCGCTGAGGGAAGGCTGCCCCCTACCACTCGGGAGGCGATTGTCACATCCCTCTTAAAGCCAGATAAAGATCCTTTAGCTGTATCATCCTACCGACCTCTATCGATCCTTAATACAGAATATAAAATTCTTAGTAAACTTCTTGCTAACCGCCTTCTCCCACTACTTTCGCGGTTGATCCATACGGACCAATGAGGCTTTGTCCCACGGCAGAGTACATCGCTGAATCTTCGGCGCTTTCACGCCATCTTGCACGCCTCCGGGCCCCGGCCGGCGGAAGCAGGGTGTCTATCCTTGGATATATCGCAGGCCTTCGATACTCTAAGTTGGTCTTATCTGCAGGAAGTGTTGGCTAAAATGGGCATTCCCCCAGAACTATGTGCCTGGATTCAGCTGCTCTACACCACCCCCACGGCCAGGGCGAAGACAGGCTCGATAATCTCTTCAGCCTACCCCATCTTTCGAGGTACACGCCAGGGTTGCCCATTATCGCCTATATTGTTTGTTTTGGCGCTTGAGCCGTTGGCCCAAAACCTTAGGCGGGCCATGGTCCCTCATGGCATTCCGATGGAGGGTGCCCTGCATTCAGTCTCGCTTTACGCAGACGACATGCTGCTGTACTTTCGTGATCTCTAGGCCGACATGAGGGAAGTGGCAGCTCTCTTTCTTCACTTCGGGGAGATATCCGGATTGCACCTCAATGCTTCCAAATCCGTGGCCTATTCCTTCGGTGGCGCGCTTACGGCTCAGGAGCTCCATTTTGGGCCCTTGTCCTTCAGGGTGGCACCGGTTACTTTTAGGTACTTGGGAATTAATATCTTTCGATCCTTGCCGGATATCATAGCAGGCAACCTAGTGCGCACAATCTCTTCTATACGTTCCCAAATTTCGTTTTGGAATACCTTGCCTATTACCGTCACGGGACGGGTAGCGATATCTAAAATGGTGATGCTGCCTCGCTTGCTTTACCATTTTGTCAACATCCCGGTGGTATACCCCGCTTGGATCTTTCGAGAGTTGGATGCACTGCTGGTCTCGCTGGTCTGGGGTCCGGGGAGGCATAGGGTGGCATTAGCTAAGCTGCGGCTGCCGAGTGATGCCGGTGGTATGGGAGCGCCAGACTTTAGGACATACTGCTTTGCTGGCCAGCTGCAGTGGTTGGCCTACTGGCTGGCCGGGAAAAACCTGTTTGAAATCGGCTACGCCCTGACCCAACTGGCACGTGGTACCTTGCAGTCGTTGTTGTGCCCCGGTGCCCCTAAGCCAAGGGACCCCCCGGCCCTACTAAAGGTAGCGCTTCATTATTGGACAAGGGCATGTAAGTATGCTAAAATCCAAAATCCGTATGCTCCCAACATACCTCTGTGTGGTCTCCCTACGAGGCAGGGAATTCTGAGTGCCGGACAAGTACGGCCTTGGACACAACAGGGGGTGGAAACAATAGGAGCCTTTTTTCAGGAAGGCAGTTTGATGCCCCACGGGGACTTTGCGAGGGTAAACGTGGTACCCGACACCCAGTTTCTGCTCCATGCGGCGATCTCCTGGTATATACGGGCACATTGGCAGGAGACACCTGTAGAACCCCCAACATTCCACCTCCTGCACTCCCTTCACATAATGGGCCATGGGCGGTTCCTGGTTCGTTGGCTGTACCGGGGCCTCCGGGAACACACGCAGATCTCCTTGGCTCCTCTCAGGTTGCAGGGGGAAACAGATTTGTCCCGGGCATTTAGTGATAGAGCGTGGACCTATATACTGGAATACCCTAAGAAAGTGTTTCGCAATTGTAGGTTGAAAGCTATTCAATTGTTTGTCCTCCACAGGGCTTACCTTACACCGCATACACTAAGTAAGATATACAACACAGCGGTATCGGCCTTTCCTCGTTGTCCGGCACCGGATGTCGACCTGACGCATATGCTGTGGCTGTGTCCGGCGCTGCAGGGATACTGGGGTAGGATAACGCACGTCTTAAATACAATTACCGAACGCCCCTCCTGGGACACAGCAAAGGCGTGTTTGTTGGGTCTTTTACCGCTCCCCCTTAAAGCGAGCTTGCTGCGTAGTTTTGCCAATCTGGCATTAATGCTAGCAAAGCGCCTGATAACACAACGTTGGAAGTCCCGTGCCCCGCCGTGGGTAGAGGCCTGGGGAGAGGAGGTGCTGAGATGGTCGGTGGCAGAGCGAGAGGCGCTGCATTGGGAAGAGAGTCGGGGGCTGCGCAAGCGTCCTATATCCCTAGAATGGGCACACCTGACTGAGCTGTTTAAGAGTGAAATGGAGGAGAGGGAGGGGGCTATAGGGACCACTCCCCAAAGTCCCCCTGTACGAGCCGGGATACAGGTCAGCGGATGTGCTGGATGAATGCTAGACCCTGTCCCCTGACATTGAGTGACGTAATGTCCCGATTGATTGAAGCCACCTCCGGCTGGGGGGGGGGGGGGTGTTTACGCCTTCTCCCCTTATTCCACTTGTCCTCATTTATCCAGATCCACCCTCTTGTTGTACTGCTCGACCTCCCTCCTTCCCCTCCCGCGCGCTTAGGGTGTGGTTTCCTCCCCCCCCCCCCCCCCCTCCCCCTCCCCGGGGGACTGCTCTATGGCCCTCAGACTGTAATTTTTGTGGTATGGTTTGGCAAGGTGGGTGGGTTCAGGGTGGGATTGGGAGTTTGGGGGTTGTTGGGCGGGCACCGCTCCCCATAGGTATAGTATCTTGGTGGATGGGAATGTAGCACATAACAATGTACATGGCGTGTGTCCTTCCAAGTCGTCATGTGACATTTTCGGAGTGTATCAATGACTATACTACATGATTTGCTGGTCCGCATAGGATGCCTGCTTCGTCTCCTCTGCCCTATATATACTTAAAGTGATTGATGCAGTGTATTTCTCATTGCTCCTCCTCATGCCATATCTTAATAAAGTTTGTTTAAAAAAAAAAAAAAGAATCTGTAATAGTTTGAAGCAATTCCTTCTCAAAATTGTGTATCTTTGAGGGTCCTGGCCTACCACACTTGTCCAACCTGCAGTTATTGCATTCCATTTTCCTCTCATTGTCAAAGGCAGGACTTGAATGATATAACTCTCTGTGAACTTCTGGTGGCTTCAGTTTTGATGGGCAATAGTTCTAAATGTATGTTAAACCTCTATATCCTGATTCAGATGTCCTCATCCATATAGCTTTTCAAAGGCCTGAGGTCAGAAGAATCATAACAAGCATTGGCATAGCCAATAGGTCTCGCCTTTGGGACCTTATAAGTATTTAGGTATGCAGTACTATATCCTTGGTGCAACAACATCAATTGTTGCGTGGCTAAACACTTATAAGGTCCCAAAGGCGAGACCTATTGGCTATGCCAATGCTTGTTCCTTCATGCAGGGGCAGGGCGCACTTCACACCTCAGGAGAGTTCAAGCATGGGTCTAACCGCTGTTATCATGCAGATGCAGCGATTAGGCTAAGAGAAAGAGGTGTCAGTAGAGGAAGGCCATAAACCCAGCCCTGCTCAGTCTGCTGCAGCTGAAAGGAATGCAGGAGTCAGATTACCCTTTCAGCCAGCAGGCCCCAGGAGAGGGGGTCCCCGCCTTGGGGCTTTCACGCTTCACTATGACTGCGAACCCCAAGGGAGGGGGCTGCCCCCCTGGAACTCGTACAATGGGCACATTTTCAACAGGATGAAGGGCTCGTGGGGGGCCACGTTGTAGTTAGAAGGCTGCGGGGCACTGGGCAGCTGCCCACATTGCCCATGCCTAGCGCCGGCCCTGTACTGACTAAACAATACACTAAACAATACGAGTTACCTGTAGCCAGTTCTTGACACGTCGGCGGATACTGGCTAAACTCACTACCACATGGAATATTACTGGCACTGAGCCTCCCTCATACCCATTGCCTCAAACCCTATTTACCATCGGACCGGCCGTCAACTAATCTCATAGCCTGTTAAAGCGATCCCGAAACGCACCACATCCCCTCTGCTAGAATTCTGCGCCAAATGAGTTACAGACCTTGGGAGTCTCTCTCACTTAGAACGAATGGGACAACGCCCTCTCCCTTCCTCACAAAGTTTCATGGAATGCCAGGTTACATGACATCCGTTTGACACACTATAAATGGAATACTTGACGCCTGCACATCTCCAGAAAATGTGCGCTGCAGCCACTGCCAGCCAGAGCGGTTGCCCTCATTGCTTTGCTGCTATTGCAGATACGTCACACATGTTTTTGGACCTGGCCTGTTATCTCCTCTTAATGGTGCGAGTTATGCACCATATTTCCCTTGTAACAGGTTGCCAGGGACTCGTTACCCTAGAGAGCTGTCTCTTGGGCTTATTCAGGTGCCCAATAGAAGGCAAGATTGTCGTTTGCCCTTGTTGGCCATTCTATCACCATGAAACGGAAATCCTTCCACTCCAGTTAGTGTTCTTCACTGGTGCACAGTCGTACTTCAGTGGGCAGAGATGGAGGCCGAGGTTTTGCACTAGGACGAAGCCAGGGGATCCCGAAAGCGCCCCATTGCAGCACAGTGGGACAAACTGATTTTCACTTTCCAAGAATGCATCATGGATGACATAAAGCTCCTCTTGAGTGGCTGGGCTGGAACACATCTCGCTTATTATACCTTACATTCATCACAACATTTACAGTTATACCTCTGTTGTGTGCGGTGTGCCTTGATCAAAGGGACGCAGCGTATAGAAATAATGAAGCCGACACCTTTTTTTTCCCTTCTAAACCACGCAGTCTGAGTCCCTGGCCTTTATATTTCTATTCCTGTACTTGTCATGACCACTACCATTGGGTCATGCATGACGGTGTTACTCATCACCCTCCCCTCTCCTAGATTGCTAATTGGAACGTTACAATCCCTAACAAAACAATCACAAAAGGCATGATATGGCTTGCATGTAAACTCAACATTTCATTCAGCATGTGCAAATCGATACTACAAGTGATTTAATAATCATCACATGAATAACTGGAAAATACTCAGGTACAGTAGTACACTGGATATTAAAAGAAAACATATTTAGACCAATACAACATCCTTCAACTTCTTGGAGGTCACTGGTTGAGAATGTAGGTCATATTTCCCCATACCTTGCAGAATGGGACCAGGTGCACTTCTTTCCAATTCATCTTGAGGGACCCCTACACTACGGTCTGCACTAATGGTGTCTCTCATACTCGCATTACTAAAAGTCTGAGCTATTGCATTGCTATTTGCAACGCCAATAGGTCAAACTTTCAGTAATGCGAGACCTATTGCATTACAAATGCTTCTTATTGTTTCCAATCATCAACAAAAAATCGAAATGTCGGAACCTTACATAAAATTTACCTTGTACTTCTTTAACAGGCAGAGGGCAGAGCTGGATATTTCTTTACGTGCAGTCACCTAAATGCTGGGAGAAGCTTTAGAGTGATGGTTGTTCTTTGAGTTTCTGTGTATCACTTGGTTTACGATATTACTTTAACCCGGTTTGATTGTACTCGAGGAAAGGTTAATTCCTTTGGTGTTTTGCGCAAACATGTCAATTGACCTGGCACAAGCCTGGCTTGATCTCAAGCTTCAGAACCTGCTTCTGCTGGTAAATGGCAAAAATGATACACACAGTGGAATAAACTGAAAATCGATAATCCGCTCGGCTCCGCTGGCTGCCCCAGTCAGTTTCTTTCAGTGAATACTCTGAAATGTGCTTTCCCTCGGTCATTAGTGGATCTCCTTCGGCGTGTCTCGGCAAATCAAGCACTGGAGCAAAATAAGCACATGCATCGACAAAAAGCATTTTTTGTAGTTATTTCTTAAAAACAATCAAAAAGCAAAGCCATTAAGGCACTTAGGAAATGAGCAAAGGAGCAGGATGCTACAGTACGGGAGTGAGTGCAACAGGAGAGAAGGATAACTTCAGTGAAATACTTCAGAGAGTAAATCACACAGGGACGTAAAAAGAATGTGTGTGAGAGAAACTACAATGCATCAATGGTGTACAACTTGCAAGAAACGCTGGTGGTTTAAAACGGACATTGTTAGTAGAGGCGTCTATTCATGGCAGTGACCACTAGATGGCAGTAAGTCAAAGGGAAATCCACTACATTAAAGAACAATCAGTCTTCACTTTTCAAGCATTGCACTTGTGCTTGTGGCGCGCCTCTGCTCGCTCCCGCAAGGTGGATGCCTCCACAAGCATGAGTGCAGTGCTTGAAAAGTGAAGACCGATGGCTAAAGGCCCTCCTAGAGCAGCGCATGTGAGCTGCCTAGGCGAGACCTAAAAAGGAGGACCATTGTGATGAGTTCATTTAACAGACCATGAGTTGCCGTGACCTTTTCTAGCAGAGGTATGGTCTGCCTAGCAGTCATCGATTCCACATCTCAACTTCCGGGTACTTTGAAAAATCATCTATTATCACCAACATATGTCGACCATCTGGTAGGCTTCCAAAATCAGCACTCTCTCTGTACCACGGAACAGGGAGAATGGATTCAGTAAATAGGGGTGCAGGTGGCTCAACTGGGCCAATAGCTTGACACATGGAACATTGAAACCAGTGAAACAGACCTTACATCAGAGTTTGAATTTTGATTTCACTACTCCATGATGGGCAGAGTGAGCTATATCGACCACCTGCTTTAGCAATGAAATGGGAATTACCAGTCGAAGACCTCTTAGTAAACACCCTTCAGGAGAAACAGCAAGTTGATGCCAGATGTTATGTAAGGACGACAATGTCAAATGTGAATCATCAGTTCAACAAGTGGCATTGCGGGTGAGGGTGTGCAAATTCCCAGAACCCACAGCGGATATTACAAACTGATGACAGGCGTCTGACTGGGTAGCGGCTATAATGTCCTCAAGAGAGATTGGCAGAGGCCTTGAACGCTGTGCTACCAAACGCACATACTCCTCCACATCCTCGGTATCTGACTCTTCACCGACAGGCAGGTCTTGCAAGCCCGGAGAGATAGTCAGCTGGATTTTGAGACCCTGGTTGGTACACTACTGTGAAACAGTATTCCTGTAGCTGAAGGATCCACTTCTTGATCTTGGTAGGTGGCTTTGATGAGGACCCTGTGAACAAAGGTATCAGTGGTTTGTGTGAACTATGAACGGTTGGCCATAAAGATAACGGTGAAAATGGCGACTTACCCAATGGACCGCAATGGCTTCTTTCTCAATGTGAGACTATCTCTGCTCAGTTTCTCTTAGAGCGCGACTGGAACACACCACTTGAGTCCAATCACCATCGTACTGTTTTTGAGAAAGTACTGCCCCAAGGCCAGTAGAGCTGGCATCCACAGACAACTCCGATTCACGGCGAGGGTCAAAATAATCCAACATGGTTTGTGCTGGCAAAGCTTGTTTGGTCGCCTGAAAAGCTTCCTCTTGGGCTGGCCCCATCCCGACACCGCACTTGTTTTGGTCGGTTCTCAAAGTTGGGCTGTGAGAGCGGTCAAGTTTTAATACATCAGCCACAGTATGTGGCCATCAGGCGCGCAACACCCATTGGACTCAAAGGGCTTCAGCCCCCCCCGTCGTGTGTGGCAGCCCGGGATGAGGCAGCTTCCCGGGCAAAAAAGCAGCCGCACCCGAGCACTTCACAGGTCTTTAAAAGACCAATTGCATGTTAATGAGGCCTTGCTGTTGTTTCACCCCTTCTAAGAGCCCCTGCAGCTCCACTCTGCCTATTGTTTAAAGTTCAGCCCTCCCCGAAATTTTTGCTCAGCCCCCCCCGAAATTTGGCTCTAGTTGCGCCTCTGGTGGCCATCCCCAAGAAACTGTGAATGCCTGTAAAGCTAGTTGGCTCTGAGGCTGAATGTCCACAACTTTTGCAGGATCAAGCATGACCCCGTTTTTTTAAGAGAAACGGCATCCGAAGAAAGCTATTTCCTTTTGCAGAAATGCATACTTCTCACGGTGTAGGGTGAGACCATTGTCCTGCAATTGATTGAACGTTGCCCTCAGTCTGTCAAGATGTTGTTAGATGGCTGGGACATGCACTAGGGTGTCACCACTGACATTGATGACCTCATCAAGACCAGCCAAAACACCCTGATGGTATCTTGAAAAACTTCAGATGCACTTGACACCCAGAAACTGAGGTGTTTGTACCTCCTGAGACCCACATGAGTGGAGAAAGTAGTGATGGCTCTTGATTCTGGAGCCAGCAGCGGTTGATGGCATCCTGCTCGGTGAACTATCTTTGAGAACCATCTCGAACCACTCACTTCCGCCAAGAAATCATTCACGGTGGGCGTCAGATGACGTTCACTTCGGATGGCTATGTTAGCTAAGCACATGTAGACGCAAATCCTAACTTCACCGGGCTGCTTAGGCTTGCAGGCTATCACGATTGGGAAGACCAAGGATGTAGGGTCTTCTACCCTCTCAATGATGTCCACCTGCTCCAGTTTTCTATTTGTCCTCCACCTTTGGGCGCTGATGGAAGGGCAGCCGGCGATGTCTCAGTGCACCCGGCTGGATTAACTCGTCTATGTGGAAGTATGAGACCGTTCTTTAGACACTCAATGCCTTGGAATAGTTATGAGAATCCAGTCAACAGATTGTCGACACTTCCTAGGTGCACACTGAAAGTGAAGGAGACTGGTGAAGTCGTTCCGCAGTCTGCTAGCTTAGCAACATTCCCGAGTCCCTCTTGGTGACATACACCCTGGCACCTGTTGAATGGGACTCAATTGAGATTTCTGTCGTAAGGACCCCTACCAGTGGGAGTGGCGTTGAAGACACAAAGGCAAACGCGTAGGTGGCAGTGGGGCGCAGGACCAGCTGTAGCAGGAGAGTTTTCAGTACAGACTGCACAAGAATGTTTATTGAAGCTCTCGTGTGAATCAAGGCCAGGATTTGGTGACCCGACAGGAGGACTGTGCACTTATGGGATGCGCCGTCAGGGGAACTCTCCTGGCTGCATAGCTTGTATGATGTGTATCGCCCTTTTTACATCATTCTAATTCATGTCCTCTTCGTCATCTGGAGCCGCAGGTGTCTGCATGATATTGACTGGCTTTCTTTTTGTGTCTTTTGAGATGCGCAGGATCAACATACTTTGACAAAATGGTTTAGTATTTTGCCGGCAGAACATCTTTTTCCCTGGGCAGGGCATGACCCCAGATGAGGGTAGGGTACCCCACACGTAAACTCGCAGTAGGCTTGGAACGGGTCTTTTTCTTTCCTGCCCCCACAGTCATCACTGCACCGGCAGGTTCAGTCTTGACCTGTCATTGTAGAGCCGCTTCAATATGCTCAGCGCGCACCTTTGAAAGTTCCTTCATCTGCCCCATCATGAGCATGTCGGCCATGGGCATTCCTGGGACCTGTAGAATATTTTCCCTCATCTTGACAGATATGCAACCGCATATAAACAGGGCAAAAATCTCATCATCAGCATCAGGCAGCGTGCAGGTGCTAGCAAGTTCTTTTAGTCAATCATAAAAATGTCCACTGATTCCTCAGGAAGCTGCCTGGTGTTTGAGGAACCACTCGTAGGGGGGATTCACAAGCAGTTCAAAATGCATGGTGATGGCTCACTTCAGAGTAGAGTACGTAAATGGCGGGCCAACCTCCACTACAGACTTCCCTAGCTTATGGATGGTGGCACCCCCTAGATGCAGGAGCATGGGGCGATGTCTGTAATTTTCTAAGGCCATCATAACAAATTAGTTTTCCGGTCTCTCTACCCAGTCTTTCCACTGTGCCTGTGCATATGGGTGGCCCTCCATTACAAAAGGCTCAAGGGCTGGTACTGAAATAATTAAAGGACAACCAGGTAGCCGATGTGCAGGAAAAAACATGGTGCAGAAACTCATCAGCCAGGCAAATTAGGATGAGAAGGACACCTTGACAGGGTGTGACGCGTTGCAGGTCGGCAGCAGGACTGTAGCAGGGTGCATGGACGGGGAAAACAAAACTCGCCAATTTATTGTGTTGTTTCGTGCCTTGATCAAAGGGGCGTATAATCAAAAAGGGACAGGAGAGCTGGTTATTTAGAGAGGTCCTTGATCAAAGGGGCACCACGTATCAAATAATGTAGCCAACACCTTGCTTTCATTTCTGGACCACGAGGTACGGCCTTGTTTTTAGGTCTCGGCTGCGAAAGGCTGCGCTTGCGCAGTCTCGCTCCGAGATTTAATGAGTTTGAGTGACTTTGAGAAGAGGGGCTTGCACCCGCCCCTCTTCTCTCCTGTTCTCCATTGGCTGGCCTCTTAAATGCTGGCCAGCCACTGGAGAAGAGGTCCAGTCACTCCGTTGAAGCCCCGTCCTTTTCGGATCGGGGGGCGTGTTTTTTGCGAGAAGTCTCAGGGAGGAGACAACAGCAAAACACGCCCCCAAATCCGAAAAGGACGTGGCGTTTCTCCGAGGCATTTTCTGCTGTGCCTCGGAGAAAGGCGGTGGTGTGTCATCCCCGTCCACTTGGATATCCGTGCTAAACTCACACTTCTTAAACAACGCCGTAAAAAGTTCCACCACAGCCGTATCATGCGGTGCAATTGAAATGCATTGGAACGTTTTTAATGTTCAATATTTAATTACATTAAACGCAATTATAAAGCATGCCCTAACGTGACGATCAAATTATTTCTGATTGATTTACTTATTTGAAACAATATAGATAAAAGTAAGGTTTCTACCAAAACAAGAGAAGGAGTAGCCGTGGCTAGGCTGAGCAAATGATTGTGTAGTCCTTTTTTTGTTTTTTGCGTTTTCTGTTATCTATGACGGTTGCCCGGAGAGAGGCTCCGCCTGAGTAAAGTATACTGCGCGTGGAAGGGTAGGGGCGACCTCACGTGACAACTACGTCCGCTTTACCCCTCCCCCTACATAAAAGGCGGACGCCATTGTTTAGATGGTGGTGCGAAGTGATCTGGTGTTGGAAGGTGAGCATGGTTTGTTTATCACCTGCGTTTGAGTTGGCCGATTTGCGGAGCAGTTCGTCGCCTCCTCTTTGTTGAGTTGAGCTCCGAACGTTTCCCCCTCAATTTAGGTTTTGCGGGTACCCCCGATTCTACTGTCACTACTTCCAATGATGGCAATGATATTTAAAAATGTGGGCTCCTTGTAAGTGGATCCGATGTTGCCCGTGGATTGCTATCTTATGGCGACGGTGGTTTATGTTTGCAATCTTTCATGGATCTCAGGTGGGGCTCGATACTGCCTCCGTGGCCTCTCAAATCGGTGACACCTGATCCCTCCCCGTTAATTACTCAAGACTTGTTCCTGCTAAAATAACAAAGTGTCAAAAAAAATAGATAAGCCCACTGTTCGGTATCCGCTGACCACTTATGGACCGCCCAGTCCAAAGTGTCCAAACTGTTTTTTGTGTGCGAGATAATGTGACGTGGGAGATGAAACGTCTCCGTTTCGTCCCTTCTTTCGGTTATGGGGACAAAACAAACTGTTGTAGTTTCATATATTGTCTGCTGCCGTCGTACTGTTTCTCTGCTGTAAGGGTTCTCCGGTTCCTTCTCAGGCGGTGAGAGTTCTCAGACTCGCAGGCGAACTGACCACAGCCCTGCTAGGAAAGTGCAAATGTGTCAACAAGCCAAACATTAACTTCATCGTTGGCGTATTTAAACATTCATCTTTAATGTTTGTGATCAGTTGCCTGTCCTGGGACACAGCCTTGAACTTCTCTTAACACGGAAGTGTCAGTACTTTACAATTTGTAGGAAATGGAGGAGCCTGCCGTCTCAAGTCATTCATCCTGCCAGAATGCTATTAATTATCTAGTTTAAGTTGATGCCAAGGCCTTAATTACATCGTATAAGCCGGATAACCAATAAAGTTGTTTTGTTTACAAACGTGTCCTTTTGGTTTTATTTCATATTGACATCTGTATCCCGTTTTAATACGTGTTACCGACTTTTGCCAGCTGAGCTGATGAACAGGTTTATTTGTAAATCCTTTTAAGTGGGTTTTGTTTATTCAGTGAAGTTGTGATATTCTCTAAAATCAAACAGTTTATGCAGAGCAATTCTTTTGCTGTGTACTTTTGGAAACCATTTCCACGTAGGTGTCAGGGCAACCATTGTGTTGGGTGAAGGATCCTGTGACTTAATATCAGTGGCTACACTTGTTTTTTGTGTTTTGGACAGACTTTAAGGAAACATGTTTTAGTTTCTGGATGAACACTTGCCCTTAGGGATTGCGGGTTGCAAATGTTCTATAAGGCCCTTGAAACCACTGCTATCCTGTCCATCCCGACCCATACTATTTATGTAAAGCTAAATCTTCATGGGAGACATGGATATTCGTGACTATTGGGTGTACCCCACTGAATTTAACTACTTGGGCATCTGCTAGATAATCAGAAAAGGAACAGTCTCAGATTGTATCTCACGTTAAGGAAGGATCAGAAGGTGCCCATCTTCAGAGAGCACTACATCCCACAACAGTAGGATTCATACTCCTTAATTAGGGTTACGCCTTACAAATACTCTCCTACACCAACATTTCTCTTTGTCAAAACAGAGGTACTTGGCTTGTGTAGGTTTTTTGCATTGTTTTATTTTGTATCTACAAAGCTGTCATTTTGCTTGTAGTTTACTGACCCCGGGGAGCAAGAAGTTGTTGGAGAGAGGCCACGTGCATTGTATTGTACATTTCTTTGTGTGGAATGGATGTATGCAACCAGTTCAAGCAAGGGTGTGATTTTTCGTGCAATTGTTTGAGCAAGACACAGTCAAAAATTAGTGTTTCCTCACAAAGATGTCCACAGGCCTGAATGTTTTGTGAAGGACGTAGGTTTCAGAGATGAGTTTGGTTGTGTTTGTCAGCTTCCCACACTAATGCTGGTAACAGCGAAGTTGGTGTTGGCCAGAAAATGTATTAAACATTTTTTAGGAAGGAATCTTGGGATTGAGGGAAAATTTGTTTGATGCAAGAGCGCATTCCTGCACAAGGTCAGTCTAGGTTTGGGAATCAGTTGTGTAAGACCTAAGGCGTTACCAAGAAGATCTGAGTCACTAATCTGTAGTCATATGGAAATAGGTCAGTCCCTGGTTTTTAGGTCTCGGCTAGCGATGGCTGCGCTTGCGCAGTCTCGCTCGCGAGACATAATGACTTGGGTGAAGAGGGGCTTGAACCCGCCCCTCTTCTTCCCTGTTCTCCATTGGCTGGCCTAGTAAATGCTGGCCAGCCATTGGAGAAGAGGTCCCGTCACTCTAATCCTGCCCTGTCCTTTTCGGATCGGGGGGTGTGTTTTTTGCGAGAAGTCTCAGGGAGGAGACAACAGCAAAACACGCCCCCCAATCCGAAAAGGACACTCCCTTTCTCCGAGGCATTTTCTGCTGTGCCTCGGAGAAAGGCGGTGGTGTGTCATCCCCGTCCACTTGGATATCCGTGCTAAACTCACACTTCTTCACTCCAAGTCGAGTAGTAAGTGAGAAATGTGCTTCCGTTGTATTCTTGCTAAGGTCGATCGTCAATAAAAGTTAAGGTGTTTCTAAAGCAGTATTATTTTATGTCTTCCGGCAACAATTAACTCCCAAGTAAACAAATGCTAGTACTCTCACAGTCATTTATCACGCTGCAAATCCAAGACTACAAGTTCTCAAATGGAAAAGATCAAACGGCCTGATAACTTAATCACGCACCAAATTTGAAATTTGAGAGCTCGGAGACTAAGCCTTCACCGGGGTCCGCATTACCCTGCACCGCCCCACCAAGCCTCATTGATACAGAAGAGCGCAGTTTCAACCCTAAACAACGCCGTAAAAAGTTCCACCACAGCCGTATCATGCGGTCACAACTTCTCATCGCAGTTTTAATTTTCTGCCTTACCTCATTTTTTCAGTAGTAAGGCATTCGAGCGTGGTGCAACTCTCTATCTCTCGCTACCTTCCACTGATTCAGAATTAATACTGGCGCCACTGTTCCTGAGTAGCTCATTCGTTCTCTCCATTGCAGCTCATCACGCTCAGATGGGAGTACGTAGGCAGGGCCGTGCTCGCGTACAAACCTTCAACCACGTTGAAAGCAATTTGCAAGTTTACTGTAAAGTTAGCACAAACTAAGACAACCAAAAGTAAAACTACGGTTTAAACAGTCAACTAGAGCATTGACGTTCCTTTCACGTATAATGTTAGAGGACAACAAGATAAAACCCCTGTATTTATTTTTGCATCTTGTGTAAACAAATTATTTCACTTTAATATTTGATAATAAACCTAACATTTCACTGTGTTGGAAAAAAAAATATTTAAGACTACTTCATATTATAGGCAATTCAATATATCATGGCCGCCACGTTTAAGAGGATGCTATGGGTTCGCGCAGTTATAGTCCTACTTCTATTACAATTTTGCTACTGACTAACTTCCTGGTTGGTTGCAACATGTACTTTTGCAATCCTAGCTTCCAGGCGTCCTACCGAGAAAAACCCTTCCAAAACACGGAAAGGCCGGGAGAGCAGAGACATTGTGCAGCCCGTAGCCAGCGGAGGTGGTCAGACCCAGCACCCGAGTCACAACGCGCAGAGCCACTGATGCAGGTAAGAGGCCCCGGAATCTGCGTGTAAAAGCAAGGCACGGGGTATGAAGGGTTACTCTAGTGAGTCTCTGTGTCTAGGTACTGTGCTGCCTGTGAAGCGTAGCCTGTTTGCAGTGTCTGTAAATGAGCAGGTATATCATGGTCTGCCTGTGGCCGTGCGGGGAGTCTTGTGTTTGCGTCTCCATGTGATGGGTCTGTGTGCATGGTAATTCTGTACGTGCATGGTATGTATGTGTGCGATGCATGTATGAATCAATATGCATTGCAAAGTCTGTGTGAATGGCGAAAGGTGTGTGTGTGTGTGAATGGAGCAGGTTTGGAGCGTGTATATGTAATTGATGCGTGTAGGGCGAGTGTTCGCATATCGTACGAAACGTATGAGTAGATGTGCTGGTCTGTATGATTAGATCTCTACATATGGGCGATGGATTTGTACGTGTGCTAATTAATAGCAACATGACAGGTGTGTGGAGTAAATAGTACCATATTGTTACGTATATGATCTGTATGTGTGTATGGCAAGGCTGACTGCTTCCTGACTGGTCTGTATGTGCGCGAGAGAGCTGTCGGCATGTTTCTGCGCGTGAATGTGGCGGGTCGCATTTAATATTCAGTTTTTTGTGAGGTTATCTGAACCCCACTTCTCTAGCCTTGGCTTAACTTTGTACACATCGCTGTTTTCATAGATGTTAGTACACTTGCTTCCGTTTATCTGAACAGGGACTGCATCTCCCAGAGTGCACCCTGTGTTAAAGAAAGGCGTCCAGGGGCCAATTCACCTTCTGGTAAAACTAAAGATTACAATCGGCCTTATGCCACCCTAAGCTTGAATGCGTGTTTGTATTTGGATATGTAATTCTGTGTAACACGTCACGTTGTAAGGACCGTATGTTTGGTGTATTGCCTTTGTCTTTTGTGCAGTGTTTTCTAGGCGCTGTCAATGGCCGGTGTCCCTATTAAACAGCACACATTAGCGACACTCTCTCACTATCCTTTTATTGTGGGGATCGGGAGCGATAGGGTGGAATCCCTGGGGAAGGGTTGAGGTGGGGTTGGACCATACTTCAGAGATTTCTCGCAGCTTGGGAGATCATAGCACAAAAGTGACAGAAAAGACTAACCGTTGGCGCACGCTGGACCTCTCAAATAAATGTTCTACAAAAATATAAAATTTGCAGCACATCTCTCGGCACAGTGCACTGGCACTTCAGTCACGCCCACTCAGCCAACGCTAAAATGTGACCGAAAATATTTTCGGTTTGTGACCTCTTTATTTATTTGGCTCAGGTTTATGCTCCAACTCCCAGATATTGTCCATACATGAATTGGCAATCTAATTCACACCAAACAAATCGTAACTCCCAATGTGTCCGGCTACAGGGTCGGTCTCACTACTGGAACGCGTCAGGACAGATCATTGCTTGCTGCACGCCATTTGCGCATGCAATGCAAAGCGATTACATCCTTTCACCACAAATTCTGGTTCGTTGTGGTCGGAGAGTACATTTTCCTATGGCTCTTAGACAATGCTTCATTTGAGCCGGTGGTTTCCGGTGGAGGCCACCAGCACTCATTTTGGGGGAAAGCCCTTATATTAACTTATCAAACTTTGACCCAGAGCAACAAAGAAACAATACAAAAGGGGGGAAAAGGAGTAAGAGAAAGACGTAAAAAAATCAGTGACATAGAGAGAAGACAGGGGAGAACGACAAAATTAGATAAAGGGATAGGGACTGTCTGAAGGTGGATAAAAGACGCATGAGGTGAAATCAAGACTTAGCCGATAGAGACCCGTTCGAGGCCCCCTTAAAACAAGCATTTACAATGCAACGGTCTCGGCATTGTTAAAGTTAGAGCTATTGACATTGCTCATGCCATTATTTGTGTTTATTTTTGTTTTTAAAACATGTAAAGAAACTGCATTGTTATTTACAATGTCAATAGCTTAATCAGTGTGTGTGTGTGTGGCTCTGTGTGTGAGTGCAAATGCAATAGGTTTCGCATTTGAGAGTGATTAAGCTATTGACATTGTAAATAACAATGCCGTTTCTTTAAATGTTTTCAAAACAAAAATAATGTCATGAGCAATGCCAATAGCTTTAACTTTACCAATGCCGAGACCATTGCATTGTAAATGCTTGTTTTAATTGCTTTTCCTGTACATATCATGGCCACTAACATTTAGGTCATGCGTGACAGGGTTACTCATTACGCACCCCTCTCTCAGATTGTTTATTAGAACGTTCCAATTCCCAACATAACACACCCCCTCAGGTTTTCTCTGAGCTTTTCATGTATACCACATAGTGCCCTAGATGTACATTGCAGACTGGTGGTGGAGGACTGTAAACTAGACAAAGTGACAAGAACTCTTACAACTCTTCCCATTGTTACTCTCCATATAAACTATCAGCAGGTTTGTCGCCATTGTGTTCTTGCTTTTTTAGGTCTCACGTGGTGTTGCAGGGCAGATTTTGTAAGAGAGAACTTTCAGAAGAGGGCTTTAAGCCCCGCTCCTCATTTCCATTGGCCGGCGTCACCGTTTATGCTAAACGGTGGCCTGCCATTGGAAATGAGGGTTTTCTGTTAACGCCCTTTCTCTCGGAGCCGGACTGGCTCGTGTGCTTCATGGCTGACGTGAAGCACTTTCTTATCTTTATGGGGCCAAACACATGGACCCATTAAGATAAGAGATCGATGCTTGTTCAGCATAGCAGTGATGGCAGGACTGTATGGAAGGCAAGGGAGCCTTAGACATAGACGACCTTTCATTTCTTACATGTGTCTGGCTTTCGTGCGTTTATGCTACATGCGTTAGCACAATAAACCCAGACCTGCTGGCTTTGCCAATGCTCGTTTTCTACGCCTGTCCCTCTATATGTTGTCAGGTAAGCAGTAGTATCTTGGAGGGCATGTATCCTTTTAATTTAAATAAGAAATCGTGTGTTTTCATATGACGCTTCTTACAGCGGATTTCAGCATTTTAGAGCCCTGCATATCACAGATGTTACTAAGGTACTGACCTCCAAATTCTATTCATGTTTTTGGCCTCGGAGGATAAAAGGAGGAGTCATTGTCCAAATTAACTTTTGTTTTTCCCTCTGCATCAAGTGGCACCTTTCACACTCACTCATTCAAACACTTATTTGCAGTGCTACTCACCGACCCAAACGCATCACATGCATTTGCCAACTCACTCACAATCGGACCCTCACTCACATTTCCAGCTAAGTGCCCAAAAGCACATGCTCTCGGACACTCGTTCAATCGCCCGCACACAGCCACTCGCGGCTCACCCAGTCACTTGCATGCAGGATGCATTTCTTTATAAATGCATTCTGTAGACGTCTAGACAGGCGTTCGATAATTTAAAATAATTAAAACATTTATCCTTCACCAAACGCGTCACTCGGCCTTCTCACGGCACCTTTATCTCGTGCTCACGCACGCACAGGAATGTGCTCCTGGGTGACGAAGTGCTTTGAAGGTCTGCGGGTCTGTGATGCAGCGCTATTCGTAGCTCAGCAGCAATGAGCGGTCCAGCCTCGACACATAGGGGGGGAGTGACTACTATAAAGATGAATGCTTTATATTTATACTACACCTCGACTACATGGACTTATTAGAGACTGCCTCGACACGGAGGGGGAAGTGACTGCCTCGACACGGAGGGGGTGGTGGGGGAGTAACTGCCTCGAAACGGAGGGGGGAGTGACTGCCTCGACACGGAGGGGGCGTGGGGGAGTGACTGCCTCGACACGGAAGGGGGAGTGACTGCCTCGACACGGGCGGGGGGAGTGATTGCCTCGACACGGAGGGGGAAGTGATTGCCTCGACACGGAGGGGGGAGTGACTGCCTCGACACGGAGGGGGGAGTGATTGCCTCGACACGGAGGGGGGAGTGATTGCCTCGACACGGAGGGGGGAGTGACTGCCTTGACACGGAGGGGGAAGTGACTGCCTCGACACGGAGGGGGTGGTGGGGGAGTGACTGCCTCGACACGGAGGGGGGAGTGTGTTATGTTTGGCACTTATTGAAATGTTTTATGGGTTATGGCCCTTTAAATGTTACATTCCAGTTTATGTTCTAAGGTTGCTATGGGATGCCTCATAGAAGTGTTCCTTTACTGGCAGTTGTATGCTGGCTGTATTGGGAACACCAACGCTACTCTTGTGCTCTGAATAAAGTACATATTTTATCCTGCATCAACCATCTATGAGATCATATTTATGGATTACAACAAATGGCGACGATTGGCCAGCAAGTGATGAAATGAGCGCAGAGTGAAGACAGCGTTGGTAGAAGAACTCATGCTGTGTTAAGGAATCGACCTAACACGAGAAATACTTGGAGAAGGGAACTAAGCGGATCGAACAAAGGACGAAATCACTAACAGTAAGGAAATCACTGTTAAGTGTACATCTATTGTCGTAGTGCTAGTTCCAGGTGTATTCATGCGTGAAATGTGGAGTAGGTCGGGAGCGAGGGTGTAACTTGACTCCAGTACCGGAGAGGTGATTCGTCGATCGGAGGCAGATTGTGAGATGGTTTTATGATTTTTTTTGGTTGTTCCATTACGAGAAAACAGACTTTAAAAAAAACTACGAGTACAGCGGTTACCTTGATTTCGTATAATTACATCGGCGCGTGGCGTGAAAGTTCCATGAGAAGAGTCTGACGGGCGTCTTTGTGCCGGCGTACTCAAGCAGCAGTGACGCATAGGAAATCAGTGAAACGCAAGAGCTGACACGTAGAGATGTGCTCATGCAAGGGGTGCGGCCATATTTGTTGTGCAGTCACCAAGGAAACAAACTCTTCGTAAGCACTCACTAAAGGGTTACGGCTATATTTGTGGTGTGGTTACCAGGGAAACAAACTCTTTATCGAAAGAGCAGGGATTTATCACGCATACATTGGTTTTTTTTCGCATTCAAGCCTGGATTGAGGACATTGGAACATCGTTTTTTTTTTTCATTCAAGCCTGGATTGAGGAAATTGGAATTAACATTCATCCTACATGAATAATGGAGGCAACTTTAAAGAATTTTTGAATATGAGTGTGTTTTCCTGTATGACTGAAAAGAGTCTTAGATATTATCTCAGTTAAAAAAAAAGCAAGTTTTACCAATCTTTACTTCAACAGGTTCAAATTAGAACAACGGGAGATTAAACTGATAGTGACAAATAGTAAAATTTTTAATCCACCATACGGTATTGTTAATAATACGCATACGTGATATTATTAGTTTGAATTAAATTCAACAATACAGTATAATGGATAATGCTACTGTAATAGCACCACAGTTGTTTCTACAAAAACCTGGTGATCCTCCTATTGAGTGGGATGAGTGGATAGAGATATTTGAAAATTATATAGAAGCTCTTGATGGTAAAGACTTCAGTGCAGCAAGGAAAAAGGCCTTATTATTAAGTACATTAGGAAAGGAGGGGCAACACGCTTTTAAATTCTTGCCAGTCAGGGTGGATGCAGAAGGAAGGGCAATAGCTAATGTATATTTAGAAGCGAAGGAAAGGCTACAGAAACAATATGCTAAAGAGATAAATATAGTAATGTGTAGGCATAAATTTTATACGCAACCACAGAAATGTGATGAAACTATTGATCAGTTTGTAACACGCTTACGAGAGTTGTCTCTAAATTGTCAATTTGGTGGCATGAGGAAAGAGATGATCCGAGATCAGTTTATAGTACAATGTCGAAACAAAAAAATGCTAGAAAGGTTATGGGCGGCAAAGAATCCCACATTGTCAAATGCTATTGATATAGCTAAGGTAGTGGAGCAATCCGAGACATGCATGAAGGAGATGGAAAAGAAAGGGGATTCGGCAGCAGTAACGTACATAGATAAAGATGATGTGGCAGCACTAAGTGCTAATAAAAATACTGATGGGAATGGTAAAAATGGTGTATATGGGAAAAAATACACTAATAACTCTAGTTCGAATTTGGATATCAGCAAATCGTCTGAAAGAATGTGTACTAGGTGTGGAAGCACATACCATACAGCAGATTATAAAAGGTGCTATGCCATCGACAAAGAATGTAAGAAATGTGGCCGTAAAGGTCATTTTTATAAGATATGTAAAACATACAAACCTAAAGTATCGGTTGTGCAAAGTGAGGTAGGAAATATTACATCATTATGTGAAGTGGAAGGGATAAATAAAATTTTGTGTATGGATGAAGAAAACTTGGTAGATCCAGTAGGAAGGAGATCAAGACCTAAAGCAATATTCACAATCCAGGGAAAAGAGGTTGAATTAATGGTGGATTCGG
The DNA here is from genome assembly GCF_964204655.1 of Triturus cristatus. Lineage (NCBI taxonomy): Eukaryota > Metazoa > Chordata > Amphibia > Caudata > Salamandridae > Triturus > Triturus cristatus. The sequence goes on from NC_140589.1 coordinate 426,378,847, forward strand.
GTTCCTCTTGGACAATCATTCCCCAGGCGTTGTTTGAACAAAATTGGCCGAATGGAAAATTACTCCCAAAAGACATCAACCCTGGGGGGTACCAAGGGGAGAAAATAGATATCATAGGATTTATGGTAGTGGATATCCATTTTCATGAAAGATGTGTAAGGGGGAAAATGTATGTGGCTCACAGTGGACCACCTATATTGGGATGGGCACACCAGTATGACCTACACATAATCATAAACCCAAGGGCTGTACACCAAGTGATGGTGGTGGATGAGATTACAACCAACACAATTGTTGAAGGAATGAGCAATATATTTTCAGATAAGATTGGTGAACTCAAAGGTTATGTTCACAAAATTGTATTAAAACCTGATGCAATACCAATGCAACATAAGGTTAGGAAAGTGCCCATTATTGCTAGACAGGAGGTTAAACGAATGCTATGTGAAATGGTAGAACAGGGTATTATAGAGCAGATTGGGACATCAAGATGGATTTCACCCGTTGTTATCACAGGCAAACCTGATGGTAGTTACAGGTTCTGTGTGGACTTGCGCACACTAAATCAAAATATTGCGGTTGACAATTACCCGTTACCAAATATAAACAAACTTATCCTATCTCTGAAAGGAGGGAGGTATTTTTCAAAATTAGATCTACGCAGTGCGTATCATCAAATAAAATTACATGCGGAATCAAAACCACTGACGGCATTCATCACGACTGAGGGGATCTTTCAGTTCACTAGGATGCCATTTGGGTTGGCATTCGCTGCTGGGGTGTTCCAACGAATGATGGGTTCAGTTTTGAAAGATACAAAGAATGTTGTTTATTTTCAGGATGATGTTTTGGTATTTGGGGAAACAAAAGAACAACATAATGTAGTTTTAAAGGAGGTGTTGCACAAAATGGATAATGCAGGTTTAACACTTAAAAAAGAGAAGTGTAAGTTTGCTGTAGAAGAGGTGGAATACTTGGGTTATACCTTGTCGTATGACTGTATTAAACCAAAACGTGATCTTGTGGAGGCCATAAGAAAGGCTCCAGCACCATCATACAAGGATCAGCTTAGATCTTTCTTAGGGCTCATTGAGTACTATGCAAAATTTGTACATAATTTTGCGGAAAAGACAGAGAAAATTAAAATACTTCTAAGGAAGGGATACAAATTTGCCTGGGACATAGAACAACAAAGAGCTTTTGACATGATCAAAAAAGAGATTTGTGAGGCGAAGATTCTAACCCCATTTGACACTAAATTAAAATCAGTTCTTACGGTAGATGCTAGTGCGGTAGGTATAGGGGCCGTATTGGCACAAATACACACATCTGGTATTAAGACAGTGGCATTTGCTTCAAGGTCCCTTACTAATTCTGAAAGAAATTACTCGGTAATTGAAAGAGAGGCTTTGGCAGCAGCTTGGGGTGCTGAATATTTTCGTATATATCTGTGGGGATTTCAATTTACTTTACAGACAGATCACAAACCTCTTATTAAGATCTTATCTCCTGGTGGGGCAGGCAAGGGGTCAGCAAGATTGGCTAGGCTCGCAGCTCGTTTACAGGAATATCTATACAGAGTTGAGTATATTCCTGGATGGAAAAATTGTCAAGCTGATGGGTTGTCTAGACTACCTTTACCTTGGAATGAAGTTGATAAAATGAAGGTTGAAGCACTCCAATATGAAGGTGCGGTTGCGGCAGTTGATGAGTTAGTGGAATTATGTAATGGGGCCATAGATAGAAATCAATGGAATGATGGTATGGCAAAGGATGAGGTTCTTCAGGCAGTTAAAGATTTAATTATCAAGGGAAATAGGAGGGAAAGCACACTTCCGATTGATGTGAGACCTTTTGTGAAGGTTTTGGAAGAGCTGTCCATGTTTGATAAAGAAGGCAGTATCATAATGAAGGATGACAAATTTATTCCTCCACAAGGTCTAAGATTTTCTTTGTTTAAATTGGCTCACGAGGGCCACATGGGGCAAACTCTCACAAAGAAAAGGTTAAGGGAGCATTTTTGGTGGCCTGCAATGGATCAACAGGTGTCTGATTGGGTTGAGAGGTGTGCACAGTGTGTAGAGAGTGATAAAAGACTGAAGGTAGGCAATCAACATGATGTAGGTAAGATAGATGTTCCTGAGTTACCTTGGCATACTATTTGCCTGGATTTCATTGGCCCATTTGTTGGTTTGAGTACAGAACTAAGATTTGGGATAGTCATTGTTGATGTGATGTCCAAGTGGTTAATTGTTGAATTTGTGAGGGAAATTACCACGAAGAATACTATTAGAGTTTTGTCTAATATTTTCAAAGAAGAAGGATACCCTGTTAGGTTAATTACTGATAATGGCACGCAATTGACGTCTGTGGAGATGACTCATTATTTGAAGTCATGTGGAATAGTACACACTAGAACATCTTTTTATAACCCACAGGGAAATGGGGTGGTAGAGAGAGCAAATCGCATGGTGAAAGGAGTTATCCAAATGGCAATAGTAAATAGGAAAGATGTGAAATCTATGGTTAATGATTTGGTGTGGGCATATCGAACAACAGTGAATACGGTGTCTGGAAAGGTGCCGTTTGCTGTCATGAGAGGGCGTCCTGCCAGTACCAAATTAATCCCAGCATGGATGAAAGAGTGTATTGGTTTAGCCAGTTTGGATTATGACAAAGTGGAGGAGGGTAAAACACCTCCACAGAATACTTCTATAAGACCCAATGATTGGGTAAAGGTTAAGCCTGGACGGATTGGGGCTGGGTTTACCAAATTTAGAGGTCCATATAAAGTGAAAAAGGTGCACAGTAGGCATGTTACACTGTATAATGGAGAGAATTGGAACTTGAGAAGAGTTGCTCTGTACAAGAAAGATGCCATTCAGGGAAAGGATGAGATAGTTGAGCAGGATAGCAATCTGAATCCTTATCTATTCATCAGTGATGAAGAAATATGTAAAAATCGACCCACTGTTATTAGTGAGGATCGGGGTGATGGTGCCAATGATAGAATGGTGCCGCAGAGATCTAGGTGCCCACCAAGGTATCTACAAGATTATGTATGTGGTGACAGATAAGTATTTAATCTGCTTGTTTCCTAATGTTGTAACTCATATGATGTACGTTGTATGGTTATTGGGAAAAGAGATAAAGGGAAGAGGATATGTTATGTTTGGCACTTATTGATATGTTTTATGGGTTATGGCCCTTTAAATGTTACATTCCAGTTTATGTTCTAAGGTTGCTATGGGATGCCTCATAGAAGTGTTCCTTTACTGGCAGTTGTATGCTGGCTGTATTGGTCACACCAACGCTACTCTTGTGCTCTGAATAAAGTACATATTTTATCCTGCATCAACCATCTATGAGATCATATTTATGGATTACAACAGAGTGACTGCCTCGACACGGAGGGGGCGGTGGGGGAGTGACTGCCTCGACACGGAGGGGGGAGTGACTGCCTCGACACGGAGGGGGAAGTGATTGCCTCGACACGGAGGGGGGAGCAATTGCCTCGACACGGAGGGGGGAGTGACTGCCTCGACACGGAGGGGGGAGTGATTGCCTCGACACGGAGGGGAGAGTGATTGCCTCGACACGGAGGGGGGAGTGATTGCCTCGACACGGAGGGGGGAGTGACTGTCTCCGACATACAACAGTCACCTTCGCCTTCACTTCCAGAAACACTATATAACAAGCATTGGCAATGCCAACAGGTCTTTGCACTGTTCCTGTTAGAAAGGCTTCAAATTGCTAACAAAGAATTAAAGAGTTCAGAGACGGCCAGTGGGTCCTGCTGTTTTATATATAAAATTACTTCTGGGTTACAGAATGCAGAACATATTTGTGCATCAAAACCAAACGTATTAGCTGTGCCAATGATTGTTTTAGGGAATGTTAATACAGGGAACCTGTTCGTATGGACACAGTCAACTTACATGTGTACAAAGGTCATGGAGGAGAGGCGAGACAGCAGTGGAAATCGTCTTTTAATTGGTTCGCGAGTCTGTGGTAGGGGTGGGGACAAGTTAGAGGGTAGTGATAACGTGTAAACGAATATGCCTCCGTCCAGTCATTCATCCATCCATCCACACACTCAGTCACTCATCACCTATGAACTCGAATACACCTCCAGGTATTCATGCATCCATCCATCCATTCATTCATTCATCTACCCGTCGACTCATTCTTACATTCACCTATTCACACATGTACAACACCATACACACAGCGTCAGTAAAGATGCGCTTCCTTATATCAGCCAGAGCCACTGGCTTTGGAGAATGTGTTTTGTGTTTGTTTTTACTTTGCATGAATATTCGGCTAACTTTGAGGCTCGAGGACACAGCTACACCGGAGCTGCAAGTAGGCACGTTTCAATCTGTTTGTAGGGCATCTGTAATGCAGACGCACATCCCCCATAGCCCCACATGGACCTCTTACAATACACGTTTTTATGGAACAGATCATTACAGTGATGTAATTGTGCTGCATTGCACCGCTCCGAGCAATCTCTGCAGAGACATGCACATATTTATATTACAAATATATTCAACAATGACCTGCGATTCACCTGCTGTTGGAATAGTCTATTACCGTCCTTTATTTACCGCTCAATATTTTCTAGCTGTGAGGCCCCTGGAAGCACATCACTGCAGTGTCAAAGGTCACACATAGCCAATGCAATGCATTGTAATGAATATTGTTCTGGGTCCCAAGAAGAACAAGATTCCTCATTGGTTTCTTTGCAGCGTCCATGACACACAGACCTTGGCCATCCCTCTGCAGGCTGACCGACTGTCCCCGCAGGGGACCCTCAGAAGAGGGCAGCCCCTTTAGTGCCACATGATGGCACACTGGGCAGCCTAGTGTTTGTCCATGGACCCCGGTTGGGGTCCCCTGCGCGTCATTTCCGGCCGGTGGGGGGTCAGGGAGAGGTATATAGTCCTCCCCCGCCCCCCTGGTGGCCTCTTTGTTCCCTCGCCCTGACGCCAACTATCGTGGCTATTGTGGTGCTGCTGCGGCCATAACACGGTGAGTGAGCAATGGGCCTCCCCCCCTTGTGTCCATGATGGGCATTGGGGACAGGGCGGCCTGGCTAGTGCTGTAGGCCGCCTGGGGGGGGAGGCAGCAGCAGCATCCCCACACGATCTAGTGCCGCTCCGGCCGGAACCCTCCCCCATCTGGTCACCGAGGACCGGGTTGGCTACTTTCCCTCTCGTGGGCCTCGAGAGCGGTGGGGGGCGTGTTGGTTATGGGGCAGTTGTACGCAGGGCTTTACGACTCGCGCGCACCGCGTTAGGTGGATCGGGTGTCGCCATGGTGTGCGCAGGAGGGTAGTAGAGTGGGGGGCTACGGGGGAGTGGGCCCCTACCCCGCCAGGGTTGTAGCATGGCGGCTGGGGTCACTTGACTGGTAGGGTTTGGGGCACAGGCGCGGCTAGCGCACCTTCGGTGTCCTGCGGGTTGGGGGGGGGCGGACGGCTTACGGTCTCCGGATGCGGATGCATCAGGCTTTTCGATGGCCCGGTGCTGGCGGTGCCTGGGGCTCCCCCCCTGCGGTGCAGCGGCTGGGACTGGGCCGGGCCAATGCACCCCTTCTTGCCAGTGGTGCCCGGGTGCCACGCCTCACCTCATTATCCTGCGGGGCAGCCCTGCCGTCTACTGGGTCGGACTCGCGGGCGGGCCTAGTCGAGGCTCAGCTCTGCTATTACCGGACCGTCTTCTTTGGTGCTCACGGGTGGGGATCACTGGGAAATGGAGTCCGGGGCAGTGCGCTGGACTCAAAGTGCAGGCAGATCGTCAACAGCCCCCCCCCCCTGGAGGGGGGGGGCTTTTCTGCCATTCAGGACCGAGCTCCGCTTGGGGGCCCACGAGGCGGCCCGTTGCTCCGGCGGGACAGGCAGTGGGGGCCTTTGTTGTGGAATAGGTGGAAAGCTTGAGTTGAATTACCTCGCCGTCAAGGAGGCAACTTTTCAATAATTAACAAAACAAATTGTGGGTGCGCGCGGCCAGGCGGGAGCGATGTTGAGGGGCTGTAGCTCAGTGTTAGAGCGCATGCTGTGCATGCATGAGGCCTCAGGTTCGATTCCCCGACATCTCCGCTTCTTTCATTATTACGCACAGCAGGTATGATGCGCAGAGGAGCGTGTTTGCTGCTTTTATGAAGCAACTTCATTTTGTGTTGTGCGCACGATTGTTTATCTCGTACAACGCTCATTATCGATCGGGGAAGCGGCGAGGCTTGCCAGTGTTGCTCTTCAGGCCCTCGGCGCTTGCTGTGGATTGTGTTTTTTAAATGTCAGTTTTGCAGCTTTGCACACGCTACCGTATCCTCAAGAAATTGGACGTGCAGGGTCCGTTTTGGAAGTTAAGCAGGGTCGGGCCTGGTTAGCACTTGGATGGGAGGCCTGAATGGGAACACCAGGATGCTGGAGCCTTTGCAACGAGTTTAGGGCCATTTTATGCGGGAAAATAGGATCTTAAGGCAGGCAGCGCTGTATTACTGAGGTTTCCCCTAAAATTGCGAATTTTGCTATTTTAGCGCATTTTGAAAGCAGTTATTTATTATGTATTTTAGGGACGCAATGTCATGTGCTTGGTCAAGGGCATTTATGGGAGGGGCTAACGCAGGTGGCGGGGCAGGGCTAATACGCTCGCCTGGCTTCCCCCCTCCTCCCCCCACAGCATGGACATAGTGGTGGGACGCAATAGCATATATGTACAAATTTTATGGGAATGATTAACGTGTCTCCTTTGCAGGTGCTGTGTCATCCGTTTGGGTACAGCTGCACGGTGGTACGATGGGTCCACGGCCGCAGCGGGGTCCTGGGACACAGGGGCCTGCAGCGAAGATGTGACAGGGCACGAGGGGTCATTGACGGTGGCCTCGTCCAGGGCGCAATAATGCATCTTTTCTTCATTCCAGGTCAGAAAGTCATTTTGGAGGCGACGTCACAAGGGGTCTGACGCAAGAGGTTGGTCAGCTTGAGAAACAGGTATTTGTCAGGGATCACACCTTCAGGTGGAAACAGGAGAGACGGCTCCGGGTCCCACGGGGGACCACCGGGACCTATGGGGGCGGGCGTTTAGGGTCTCGTTCGCCCACCTGGGTCGCCTCTAACGTTTCCTTTTCTCCCCCCAGCACTCCCACTTCATCAGCACATGCAGGACATACTTTGAGCAGCCTTCGGGCCCCAGGTCCACTCCCACTATCGCACTATAAGTAAGTATAGGGGATATGGGGGGCAAGGAGCGTCTGGGGAAGCAGGGGGCTTGAGGTGTCCGCAATAAACAACCAAGCATTATCATGTTTTGATCCCATAAATTTATCTCCTCAGATCAGGGGCCCGTGTGGAGTCGAAGGTCGCCGTGGATAGCCAGGGCTCACACCCCCTTTTTCCGGAGAGATCCCAGGTGGACGACTCGATGCCGGGCACTTCTCAGGACGCACAGTGGGCCAATTTCTTTGAGATGGCCAAGATCGAAGGCCTGGCATGGGCCAATGGCATCTTGAACGCCCCCGACCAGGAGGACTCTGGGATTGTCCGCGATTCTCCTCCTACGGAACAACAGCCCGGTGCAGAGGCAGGCCCATCTAGGCCCAATCGGGTCCGCAAACCCACGTCCAGGGATTTCCCGGCAGATTCGCTGCCACCACCCAGGAGCAGGGCAGTTCAGGCCCCCAAGGAGGTCATTACAGCGCTGGGTGCGCCCACGCCCCCGGGGCCACTTACCCCGTTGGACAGTACCGCGGCCCAAGGTAACTACGCCACTAGGGATGAGCTTGCCAAACTCTTGGACACTATGAACAGTTTCATGTCTCAGCTTCAAGCAGGTTCTGTGTCCACCAGCCCCGCACTTTTGTGCCCCAGTGGGGGCACTAAGGAAGGAGCCACATTAGCAGCAACAAGTGTATGGGCAGGAGGTGTGGGGGAGCCAGGGGGGCAGGTTAGACCTACTCCGGCAGTGGGCATTCCTCCTACACCTACGTCTGGGGTGCTTACCGCAGCGCCAACTCCCGTCTCGCTCCCCCCATAGCGGTCAGCCCGAGAACTATGTCAGTCAATACAAGTTTGGGGCCACAGCTGTCACCACGCCCGCTCCCTTGCCCACCTTGGTACTACAACCTTCGACTGCTCTCACGGCCGCTCCCTTGCCCAACTCAGTCCAGCAAGTCACAACGGCACCCCTGCTATCTGGGCGTTGTTCTCTAGCCTGGCAAGTGCCCCAGGCAGCCAAAGAAGGAATTTGGAGGAGGGATTTTGTGGACATTTTTACCCTGCTGACTCTGGGACAAGAGGGGCTTGACGCCAGGAAAATGGGGGCGAAGGAGGATGATAAAAAAGTAAAATACCAGCCTTGCCCGGAGAAGAACATAGCTAACTGGCTAGAGGCTTTCTCCATCCTAGCATCTGTCACTATGGAGAAATTTCCGGAACAGGGACCAGGGTTGGTGCAATACTCCAGGACCATACATAACGAGGCTATGAGGTGGGGTGGATATGGATGGTTGAACTATGACAGGGAGTTCAGGAGGAAGATGTCTCAGTGCCCGGAGATGGGTTGGGAACAAAAAGAGGTACAGCTTTGGATGGACCATATGGGTTCCCGTTCACAGCAAAGTGTAGGCACCCAGGGAAATACACAGGGGGGACAATCGTCTTCCAAGGGGTCATTTCCAACAAGCGCAAGGGGCAAACAGTCCTTTCGCGGGGCACGTAGGGGAGGGGGACAGAGGGGAGGTTTCAGGAGATCCCCCCGGGTACATGCCGCCTTTTTAACAATGGATCTTGCTCCTGGGGTAAGACGTGCAAGTTCCTGCATGCGTGTAACACATGTGGCGGGCCCCACACAGAGGTTTCCTGCCATACCAAGCGGGATAGGCAGCCAGCCGACAAAGGCAGGCAACAAAGTTGAGGCAAGAACACAGCCGATACCTATATCTCTCCCCCCCTCCCCACCTGTCTTCTCCCCACAGCCAGTTCAACTTCCCACGGGCTCTTCTCCAAAGGCCCTTCACCTGTCAGCCTGTCTAACATCACGCCTCTTCTTAGACGGTACCCCAACGCAACAGATAGCCGCACACTGCTTTTGGGCAGGAGAGAGGCCGACAAACTCAGGTGTGCGAGAGAGCATCCTGAGGTAGTTAGGGCAAAGGTGGAGAAGGAGAGGGTTTTGGGCAGGGTGGCGGGTCCATTTCTGCAACAAGATTCCTCATTGGTTTCTTTGCAGTGTCCATGACACACAGAGCTTGGCCATCCCTCTGTCTGGTGTCTGATGACAGGAGGTTAACGGAAGAGCTGTTCACTGCACGAGACCCCCCGCAAAGTCTTCCAGATGAGGGAGCATCACGGGATGGTCCAGGGGGACAGAAATGTTCTTCAGACACCCCTCAAGCACAGCTTGTCCATTTTAAATGCATTTAAAGTCCGCTTCAGGATGTGCACTTAATGGTTACCTCCCATGACAACTGCCACCTCCCGCACCAACTGCCGCCCACAGCTCCGCCTACCGCCCCAACTGCTTCTCCAGTCCCATCTCCCCCCTTCCATCCCAACAGCCGCCTCCCGCCCCAACTGCCGCCTCTCGCCCCAACAGCAAGCATCCTGCCCCAACTGCTGCCTCCCACCCCAACTGCCGCCTCCCGCCCCAACTGACGCCTCCTGCCCCAACTGCCGCCCCAACTGCTTATCCCGTCCCATCTGGCCCCTTCTGTCCCATCTGCCTCGTTCCGTCCCAACGACCCCCTCCCGTCCCAACGGCCGCCTTCCGTCTCAACTGCCAACTCCCACCCCAACTGCCCCCTCCTGTCCCAACTGCCCCCTCCCGTCTCAACGGCCCCCTCCTGTCCAACTACCCCAACCACCTTCTCCTTCCCGTTCCAACCGCCTCCTTTCGTTCTTATCGCCGCCTCCCATTCCAGTCCTGCCTCCTGTTCCAGTCCTGCCTCCCATTCTAAACACCCTGTATGCCATCTCCCATTCCAACTGCCTCTTCCCATTCCAACTCCCGCCACCCATTCCAACTGCCGTCACCCATTCCAACTGCCGTCACCCATTCCAACTGCCTTCACCCATTCCAACTGCCATCTCCCATTCCAACTGCCGTCACCCATTCCAGCTGCTATCACCCATTCCTACTGCCACCACCCATTCAGAGAATCCTGAATGCACATGTGACTGCTACCTCACCTTCAGAGACTCCTGCAAAAACAGAGCAGTACACAAGATCTTCTTGTTCTATTGTTCTGTGACTTAGCAAATTAGTAGGCATTAGCCCATCCACATGGGGCTGTCCCCTGTTGCTGCCCACACTAACCGGGGCAGCAGTGCATGCAATGAGTCACAAGTGGTTGAATATATATGTGGTCTGGCAATGAACGGTCTCTAAAGATCTGTTCTGGGGTCAAAGGAGGGACATGTTCTCAAAGATCCAGTGTCTTCTTAGTAAAAATAAAAAGGGTTGACGTATATTTTGGGGGGAAAAGCACTACTGACCTGTCTCTCACATTGAACATTATATAAAAGACTTTTTGAGCTGTTGTGTGTGGCCTGTCGTCCTTATTATCACAACCGCCCCCAAGTACTTCACAGGTCTTTAAAAGACCATTTTCTTGTGAACAGGGCTTTGTTGTTGTTTTACCCCTTCTTAGAGGCCCCGCACCTTCACTCTGCTGATTGCTGGATGAATTAGCACCTCCCCACAACCCCCCTCCCTCTTTTCCCCCCCATAGAACGCTTGTACTGCCGGGACCGCTTTGGAATCATAGGAATCTTTCAAGGAGAAAAGGGGAAGAAGCAAAGTCAGTGACAAGGTAAAATTGTGTTTTTCTGACTGCCAAGTGCAGACTTTGACATTGTTGGAATATTTCATGGCTGTTGCTGATGTTAATCAACATTTGGCTTGAGCAAGCTTTGCAATTTCAATATTTGTGTGACTGAAGTTAGTGTCTAAACATGCTATAACTTTTCACTTAATGAACTGTAAATACGTGAACATTCATAAAGCAGCTCCAACAATAATACATAAAAAAGCTATTGGCATTGTAAATGACAATGCCTTTTGTTTATGTGTTTTAAAAACCTGCACGCAGCACTGCTTAAACACGCACTTTGTACTTTGAGGGTTTGCTTAACACATAAATAAAAGGCATTGGCATTTACAATGCCAATAGCTCAAACTCTCGCAAATGTGAGACCTATTGGATTGCAAATGTTTGTTTTCTTTTGTTTTCTCCTTAACTTCAGATTAGGTCTCCATTTACCTTCTCTGTTCCTTCAGTGTCTACCACGCTTTCAACAGCGATGCTGGGTCAAAAAATGCTTTGGTTATGATGGAGCAGGTAGTGCAAAATTTTGTATACCTCCTCTATTTCTGCATGAAAATACTAATTATATAATCTATTAATTATAATATTATTAAATGAGTACTGCATGTATATTAATCAATATTATAAAAACCCAAATTACACACGGGATACTGCTATTTGTGTGGCAAATTAACGCATATAACTAAAATCTGTACTCATATTAACAATAGTATATGTGGTAAAAGCATATCGCATGGTACATTGCTTTTGTGACGTTTACATCTTCGTGGAGGATCGAAAAGGTGAATATAATTGCTTTAAATGTCGCTATATGCTAGATAAATACTAATACATAAAAGGATTAGTAAGGGGTTAACATTAGAATCATCATTTTTGTGTATAAAATATTCTTTGGTGTTTGTTTCACTTAAATTGACATCGGGGCCTAATCCAAAATGGTGGCCACCGTCTCGTGAGGCGCGGAGTCAACTGCTCATGTTTGGACGGTATCGTGGACTTTTTAGCAACCTTTACACATCATGTTCCCGGTCAAGGATAAGAATTTGATGGTCTGCCAAGCATACAGTAGACCAGAACAAGCCGATACTAAAGCGGACCAGTGACATCACAACTCGAACTGAACGGAGAATCTAGGAATAAGAATCGGACAATCCCAACCAGCCAATCACCACAGTTTTTGGCCTAAAAATGTATCATGTTAACATGATTTTTATTATAAAAAGGGAAGTAGAATAGGGAGGGGCGCGAAGTCTTTTTCTTGATGGTCCAGATGCTGCCTGATCGCTTGATGACTGCAAACTCTTTCCAACCTAGATGCTTGCACGATTTCTGGTCCTTTGCTAAAATTTGGGACTGTAACGTGTTGAGCAGAAGACTTTGGACTTTGAGCCTTGGCCTGCTTTATTCTGACAATTTACGACAAAACTCGGTTATGCAGAGCCAATGAATTAGAGGACCCCAGATAGCCAGATTAGGTCAATATGATGTTCTGCGATTTACTTAAATTGATCTAGAAATTCTAAACTTTGACGAGACAACTGCAAATATAAATCATTATGAAATTTTAGATAAACAAATATTGATTAACAAGAAAATATGAGTTTGTGGTTTTTCATTAAGAGAAATAAGGATTCTGAGTCTTAAAATGTGTTTTAGCTGGTTCTAAATCACCATCAACCAATCCAACTAATTGGTCCGTCGACCAAGTGGGTGGAGTGCCTTGATGTTTAGGATTAGGGATCTATAGGCGATGAATGCTAATGTATATTTTGTAAAATAACTCTTCTCTCCCTATAGGTTATAAGGTGTTCCCCCACATGTCCAGCGCAAGAATCGTTTCATCCCTCCTGTGTGCAGACTCGTGAGAGAGACGTATGAGTGTTGGTGTTATGGGCCCCACCAATGACTGTGTGTGTGAATGAGATAGCGTGACGACGGGTCTGCGAAGCAGGGAGGATATTTGTAAATTTGCCCTGTTTCCCGGTTTTGCGCTGGATCAGTTACACAATCGACATACTGTTCAAGGTCATCTATGCCAAATATATATGCTAATAGTATATAAACTGTAAAATATCTGTGTTGCTGATTATACTGTCATGTAAATTGTTAGCTTTGTTAATCCCCAAATTTGCAATAAAATTGTTAAAAAAATATGGGGGTATTTCAAGCTCAAAATTCCCAGCAGAGCCACCAAGTGCTTCTTTTTGGTAAAATGACGTACTTTACACACACAGAAAGCTCAACATAATACAGACTACAGGCAATAGAAACAGAAGCTTAATTGACACACAGTCCATGTATTTGGAGTGATAATCCCTCCTTCCGTCCTACCTTCACTATCCTCTCTCGAGTTCGAGCTTTGTCTTCAGCAGGTATCAGGCACAGATGCAATGTTACCCCATCTACTGAGTTTGTATGCTCAGTTACACTTATTACAGTGCTTTAAATGGAAATATAGAAGTGCCGGTACCCACTCTTTAAAGTACCTGTTTGCTCCCGAGAAGTGTTGGTACTCTCCTATTAAATGTATTGCAGCAGTGCTGAGCATGCTGGTACTCTCCCATTAAGTGTATTGCAGCAGTAGTCAGAAGTACAGGTACCCTACCTTTCAAATTAAAGAAGTGCAGGTACTCAGTACTGAGTATTATTGACCCATTTAAAGCACTGACTTATTAGTTCCAATTGTCCTTTTCTCTGCGCTGCAGATGTTTTTCTGCTCTTCAGCCATGGGATGGGATGGAATCACAGAACACTAGAGGTGGACGAAAATAAATAGGGAGAGCCGGGCCAAGGGTCTGGCTCGGCTCTTAGAGTCCATGCACGAGCCAAGCCCTAAAGATGTTTGCTTTGTAAAACATACAACAAACATCATGTAAAATACGACAAAGTCTCTTCAAAATTAAAAAACATGTATTGACGTGGCATCTTTGACATTAATATGTCAAATTATAGCAATGCACTGAGAAGTACATATTAAAAGTGAGAGTTTTAAAACATGAACCATTAGTGAACTAACATGCAGGACAGTTGTCATGTAAATCATGTACATGGCCCTGATTATTTTTGAGCAACATTATAGTCTAATAAATGAAACAGAAGTTTTGTACAACTGGTATTCTGAACTCATATATTTAAATGTGATTACTTAAGTGATAATGAAGAAAAAGGAGTTTTGGTAAAATAAAATATTTGCCTAAGATTACACAATTTAAGTGGGTAAGCCTCAATTTATCCAGGTTTTATGGTTTCACTTAGTACAAAATCAGCCACTAAATGGGTATGTAAATGTCTTTCCTTTTTATGTTAATGCTTAGTTTTTATATAGCACAAACGTGGCCTCAAAGTATTGGAGTACTTAATGTGATCACCAGTTACTGTACACAAGGTCACATTCATATTTTGAATGCACAGGGATATTAAGGGATTTGCCCAGAATCCAAGGATGTCGAGCTAATGCTGAGACTCAAACCTGGTTCCCCAGTTCCAAAGTCGGCAGCTCTGGCCATAACAAATCCTGGCTAGAGGGGAAATGGCTGGCAGAGCCACTTGAATACTCGGCTCGTTGTGGGCTTGATTTCCAACAGGACCATGAGATGAGCCAGGCTTCAGGCTCGGGCCCGTCCTGAGCTTTTAGTGGCTCACCCACTTCTGAGGAACACATGGCTCTCTTTCCTTCTTAAGCAAAGAGATGTGTACACTGTGAGTGCTCTGGTAATTGGGTCAAGTCCACAGAAGGTAGCAGTGGAGGTCACTGCCAAGGAGCCTGTGCAGGCGTGCAGAGTCCGGCATCGTAGCAGGCGTCTGACTGGTTATAACCTTGCGTCTGGATTTTGGGAGAGATGGGTTGTTGAGATGGGAGTAAAGGGTCACAGGGCCCATTATAGGCAATGTTAACTAAGCAACATGAGCCATGGTGGGGTCATGCTGCTGGAAGAATAGTATAGTCTGCTGTTATAGTTAAAATTCATAGCAGCCAAGTCCACACTGCTACAGCTTCAAAAATGTCACAGCGGCACAGTCTACTTAGGCACAACTTTACAATGTCACAGAAACACAGTCTGCTTGGGCACAACTTTACAATATCACAGCAGCATGGTCCAGGTGGGCACAATTTCACAATGTTGGCGAAGTTCAGATAGGTGATGTGGATTCTCTGTATGCACTTTCAAAACCAGTTTGCAGTGTTTGTTCTTTAAAGTCTTCTCTTTAGGCTATTCTCCAGACATAGCCTTTGTGTAGAGTAATGGTCCTCAAAGGTGGGTTATCTCCACCCTGGAGTACCCACAACAGATTCTGCAACTGGTTATCAACAGCCACAATGAACAGTGATCAGGAAAGAGACAAAAGGCTGGCATCAACTAAAGGACCCTTTACGCTCTAAACAATAGAGACTGCTGTCCTATCCTTTACTGCCGGCATCAACCAAAAGACAAATCACCAACTTCTCTTAGCAAAACAAAAGGACCTAATCAAATTTCTAAAGGGAGCCCTGGCTCCTCATTCCCTACTTCAATGTCTAGGTTTCCACCTTCCAGCTTCAGGAATGTTAGCAATATATTTCCACTGTGTAGTGAAATAATCTCACCTCCATCATGTGACCATGAACGGATAAGGGACTTTCTAAATAGAACATGCAGTTCTCCATTCTGGTTCACTCATACACACAATGTATGCACCACACAGGCCACACACATAACATACACTTGGCATGTTAATGCTAGGATCTGGATGTGTACATAGAATCAAAACCTCACTTAAATGAGCCAATAAGTCTCCAGTCCAGTGACACAGATAAAATGGTCTGGTCACAACTACTGATTCACCCGAGCCGCTCTACATGCTTTACCTGTGACAGAGATGGGAGTCAACCAATAGTTAAATAAACAATGGCTGTACGATCTAGCGTGCTGCAAGGAACAGTCAGAACTTTATGCGGAGGAGCTCCCAGGGCCTTCACGCCCAATGGGCATGTGGCCTCCCCTCACAACCTATCTACTTTCAGCCCCGGAGACCATTAGCGGGATGACAACTGTGGAACAGGGGTGTGTTACCTAAATGTGTATTTCTTTATAGGTCTTCAGTTATTGTCTTTTATAATTGGAGAAATGATGTTCCACGTGATACATATGATTTTCTCATGTCTAGTGGAATCCGTAGTCGCTGTGTTGTCAATTCTGTATGTTCTGAAAAAGCAAATAAAAACAAAATTTACAAAAAGAAAACCTAACGGTCAAATAAGTGCCCTCTTGTTTTAACCCTCCAGATCACAGGACAGGTCCAGGACCTCAATCATTTCAAGTGACAGACATAGGTGTTCATGCACTTTACTATATTAGCATGAGACTGGGATCATAATAAAATACCAGATACTCAAAGTCAGTAGTCAGGCCAGGGGACACTAGTGCTTAAATTGAGTCGGTGGTTTCCGGTGCTCAGCACCAGAACTTAATTGTCACCAATAGCACTTATGACAGTCTGCCACATGATTAAGCTGCCTGTCTAATTTAGAAATAAACACAACAACAGTTATATGTTTAAATGACTAATACCTGCTGGCCAAGCTATTCTTTTAGCTTTGGGGCATGGAATAGTCTGAATTGTCACACCTGTAGCAGTGGCAACTCTGGCAGGGGCAATGGGTGGTGTGAGATGCAGTGGCCTCCTGACAAGGGTCCATGCACTTATTATTATTTTGTTTTACAAATTAAGCATTGCTATACACCATGCAGGGGATATTCTTATCTTAACAATGAGCTTCTCACACATTTACTTGGGTGGGCTGTACCCAGTGGACATCGTGCATCACAGCATTCAGGTCTGTGCCCTGCTGATTTAGGGCTTCCTTACTGTTTGTGATAGGAATGCTTGTCTACTTTCCCATCAGGAAAAGAACTGCCACCGTAAAGAGACACAGAGGGCTGACCCACACCCCACTATGACCGGGTTAGACTAGCAACCAGCCATGCAGTTATGCACACACAGCTTGTTTACACTGTTACTGTACAACACTTAAGAGCTCCGATTGACCTTTGCTCAGGAGACCCCCCCCCCCCGCTAGAGAACAGGTTCTCATGCTGCTTCAATCCAGATCTAAATGTGCACAGGGCTCTGCACTGCTGTCTTTTGTGCAGGGCTAACTGTTTGCTGGAAAGTAGCCTGTAAACAAAGCTTTCAAGTTTCCCATGGCCATATGTGAGCAGATTCTCCAGTCAAGGTTTTGTTCTATGCATTCTAAGGTTTGTAGTTTTATTCATACCATTATAAATAAGGACTACCAGTCTCAGAATGCAAAGAAAACCACTTGGACTGGATGCACTGCTCAAGGATGAACCTGGGAATCTCAAGAGCTCTGCTGTATAGTGATACAACAAGGCTGCCATGGTCCTTAACACAAGGACAGAAAATAGGCCTGAATCCCTGGCTTGTAGTAAACACCAGCTACAATAAGGGTGTAATAGGTCCCTCATATCCTTGACCTGCTGAACTGTTTCTACCTAAGTGAGGGAGGCTGGATTAGTATATGGTACCTACTTATTTAAGTGAAGCACCTTGCACTAATCCAGGCAACCCTTATGGTGATTTTAGTGGTCTTTGATAACCTTTTGAAAGCTCTCTAAGTGATAGCTGTGGAGAGCAGCCTTCAGCCTGTTTAACCAGGTTAAACCCCATCAAGAAGAGAGGAACTTTCAAGATACTCACCCACACCTACAAATGCCTCCACAACACCGGACTCCAATACCTCAACGATAGAATCTCTTTCCACGTACCCAAGCGAAACCTCCGATCTGCAGACCTCGCCCTCGCCGAACCCCTGCGCACCTGCAGACCAGGAATGGGTGGAAGAACCTTCTCCTACATCGCGGCCAAGACCTGGAACGAGCTCCCGATCAACCTCAGACGCGCCCACCATGCACATCATCAGGGAGACCCTCAAGATCTGGCTCTTCGACTAACCGGAGATGCTCCCCTTCCCCCCAGGGCCTTGAGACACTCACGGGTGAGTAGTGCGCTTCAAAATTCCTTGGTTGATTGATTGAATCATGTAGTGTAGGTTAAACAAAAAAGAACCACACAGTGTATATATAAAAATATGTCTATTTATTACACAACGTTCACTATATATCCTACCCAGAAATATAAACACAAAAATACACAATAATACTTCAATTGAAATAGGTAAGTAAGCACAAAATACAGTGATCTCTAGGGGGAGACCAAACCATGTACTAAAAAAATGGAATGCGAACTGTGACCGAAGTCAGGACTTGGACCAGGAGACTCAGAGAAGCTGGGGACCCAAGGTAAGTACCCAGGAACCACAAGGAGGCTGTGTGCAATAGAAGTCAATGGCCGAGTCGAGGTTGCAGTTTTGAAGAAGGACCCTTCCTGGTGGACCCTGAAGAAACCCCGTGGAACACAGAAGGTTCGAGAATCATCCCACTTGTGGATACCCCAGGAACCAGGAAACCTACACCAGGGAAGCTGGGTGCATAGGTGCCAAGTGACGTCGGAAACCGCCGTAGACCATAATGGAGGACTTCAGGAAAGATGCCACTGGAGAAGACTGTGCAAGAGTCCGGTGGAATCCGATGGTGGATTCTTTTTAAAAAAATTTTTTTTATTGAAGTTGAATGGTGTCATACATATACAAAATGTAAAATATAATATATAAACAATGAAGAAATACTAAAGAAATACAGCCCACGGAGAACATTCCCTGCTTTCAACAATAAATATACGCTGATAGTTAATTTACAATTCTCCATACTCAGCAGGCGCAGAGATTATTTATAGAAATTAATCGAAAAAAGTCCCCCGAGTTTTTTCAAATTTCCTTCCCCCCCTATCCTCAAAGCATAGCTTCGCTCACTCCTTTTTACTTTCCGCATTTTGGAAAACCATTCAAACATAGATGGAGATTGATTAGTACGCCAATTTTGAAGTAACAACGATCTGGCAACAGCCATACAGATATAAACTAGTTTAACAAATGATAGTGATAGATTAAGATGCGAATCGTAACCATAAAGCATCAATTTTACGTTCAAGGATATCTGAATATGACAATTAGAGCTTAAAAAAACAAAAATGTCCCGCCATAATGCTTTAACCAAAGAACAGTCAGCGATTACATGAGTCCAATTTGCAGGGGCGAAGTTTAAACAACGAAAGCAATTTGGAAGATAATTACTATACATTTTGGCTATTACCGCCGGGGTGCGATACAAAAGCCATTTTCCAAAAAATAACATTCTACGCCAGTTGGCTCCCCTTAATGTAGAAAAATTAAGCTTGTTAATGGTTCGCCATGTAGGCTCTGTCAAAACATGATTTCTTGATCCCACCATTTTTTTACAGCTTTGGCACACAAATCCCTTTGTCTTAATTGAGCAAGACAGCATTTCCACTCTCCAGGTTTCCTTATCAACTTATCATTAAAAAAGAGATCATTATTTAAGGGAGAGATCTGGGTAAATGATGAGGGAACATGTTGCTGAAGAAATTGATAAATATAAGTATAGGAACCAGTCAACAAATTTCTTGGAATTAGTAATCGCATCTCCGTCGGCGTTATCCACCTTGCGCCTTGTAAAAAATCACCCACTTTACTAAATCCGGCATTTGTCCAATGACCCATTAAATCAGAGCCAATCACCTGTCCATGAAATGCAAGTAGGTTAATCAACGGAGATGAGGAATGAAACAGGGATAGAGAATATCTTTTTATCATAGCCATACGTTTCCTGAAAAACCAGGCAATTACTTTGTACCTAACCAATTTGGGAGATTTAGGGACTTGAAGGGGGGGAGAAATCTGACTTTCCGAAAAAATTAAATAAAAAAAAAAAACTAATAGATAGGTTGGAATTTGATATTGGAGATTTAAATCGAGTCAAGTACAGAGCAAAGTAGGCATTATAATAATCTCTAATGTTAGGTAATGCGAGACCGCCGTTATCCAAATCCTCATAGAGAGTATTCAGCGCAATACGGGGCGTTTTATGTGCCCACAAAAAGCGCGTAAATAAAGATTCGATTATGGTGAAAAAACGACCCGGAAGGCAGCAGGGAATCGTTGAAAATAAAAAATTAAACAATGGTAAAATAGACATTTTAATCAAGGCGACGCGGCCCAAGATTGATAGTGGTAATTTATTCCAACGAGTGAGCATTAAGTCAACTTTCTGAAGGAGGGGTTCAAAATTAAGACTAAAGAGATCTGTAACTGAGGCTGTGAAAAATACCCCCAGATATCGTTTGGGTTTATTATTAATACAGCCCCATAGGTCCGGAAATAATGCAGGTTTATGATTACCACAAATCAATATTTCTGTCTTTTTTTTATTAATACGATAGCCTCCGAGAGACTCGAATTCCTCAAAAAGCTGAAATACCCTAACTTGAGACTGAAAATCCGATTTGATAAGAAGCATGATATCATCAGCATAAAGTTTTATTTTGGACATTAATGGAATCGGGGGCAAAATTTCTGCACACTGCCGAATTGCGATTGCAAGGGGTTCAATAAAAAAGGCAAAAAGAATTGGTGATAGAGGGCAGCCCTGACGTGTACCCCGATTAACTATCACAGCTCCTACTGTCACTGAATTGATAATAATATTTGCTCTGGCGCCCGTGTAAAGATTACGAATAAAATTAATAATAATTAATGGGATTTGAAAATATTGCAAAATTATAAAAAGAGTTTCCCAGACCACCAAATCAAAAGCTTTTTCCGCGTCAAATAACATAATTAAGGCTGGGATCCTTAGTGTTTTAAAATAATCCGATGGTGGATTCTTGAAGTGAAAAACCTGCTAGCAGAGGGGAGAGAGCTTATGCCACTCTGAGGTGACTAGGAGGCATGGAAGATCAATGTCCACCGATGTCAGATGGTTTAGATGTGTTGACGGTCACCATGTCGCCCAAGCTGTGAGGACCAGGCGATGTCGAGGAAAATAAGGAGCCATTCACAAGCTTATCCACAATGGAAGTCGAGAACCAGGGGTCAGTGTAGTGGCGGGAGCACCAAAAAGTCTTGGCAGCTGCAACAGTCGTGGAAAGAGAAGAAGGAACAACATTGGGACCAGCGAGGTCCAAGGGACTCACCAGAAGCAGGGGAGTCAGAGCAGGCCCCGAGCAAGAAGGGGAGCCACTGGAGTAGAAGATGACCCTTCAGAGGACCCACAGGCCAAAGGCACAGGAGTCGCAAGAGGACCTCGAAAAGCTCACCAAGAATGAAGGCCCATGGTGCAGAAGGTGTGATGAGGATTCTGTACTTGGCAGGGAGAAATGATGGAGACTGGACCTTCTTGTAGCCCGAAGATCTCTGGAGTGCAGAGCCTACAAGCCTTGGCAACTGCAAGTTGATGCAGTGCACAGGGGTAGACTCCCAGAGGTTCCAACGAGGGATACTGGCCTCACACTTCCTGAGAGGACAGCTCTGGCCTCAAGAGCGTTGCAGAACCACCTCCTGTGTTGCTGATCCTTTTGAAGTCCATGGTACATCGGGAGAAGCAGACCGGTCAGCTTTGTTGCGGTGCCTGCAGATGCAGAGGAGTGACACCTTCACTCCAAGGGAGATTACTTCGGGCGTCCTTGATGCCCACAGGTCTGTTGAAGATCCTGGATGAGGCAGAGACAACAAAGAAGATTTGCTGAACAGCGAGACCAAAAGCAGAAGGAGTCTTCCTTGATGCAGACTCAGTGCCAGGTAAAGTCCAGCGAAGTCCAAGTGTCCAGACTGTCGAACAGTGACATGGTTCCAGTCTTAAGTCTTGTCCCATGACGATTCTGAGGACCCACTCACAGGTAAGTCCTTAAGTACCCAAACTCAACTCAAGGGCCCCTCCCAGATGAGGGGCTGGACAGAGGAGAGGATACTCCCATGTCTTTTGTCCAGTTTGTGCCAGAGCGGGATCCAAGGGCTCTCCTGATCTGGTTCAAACTGGAGTATGCAAGGAGGGCACCAAATGTGCCTTCAAAGCAGTCTGGTGGCACTGGCAAGCACCCCCACCCTAACCCAATACACTAAGTCCTGTCTGGGACGTGGTCACACCTCCCTGTGACAGGAAACCTATTGTTCTACCTTCCCCTGCTCGGGGTTGGCTTAGCAGCAGAAGGGCAGAATCGTGTCTGTTGTCTGCAGCAGCACTAGCTTGCTGACAGACCCTGAAAGGCGGTAATCAGGAGTACAGAGGGGTACCAAAAGGGAGCCCCCAGTACCTGGAATCATACTTCCAACACTGAAATCGGTGTTGGGGTATGATTCCAACATGTTTGGTACCAAACATGACCGGGTTTGGTGCAGCCACTATATAGTTAGACATCACGTAATGGCTTATGTCCACTATATGTACTTAAATGGCTGACCGCACTAACAAAGCCGGGAGAATCAACTCTGGGGTTTGTAGAGGTGTCCTGCTCATTCAGAGGCAACCTCACCCTTGTAACCAAGCTCCCTGCCTTGAGGAGTGAAAGGCCTGCCATAGGGGTGACATGTTTTAAGTGTTGTGACCCCAGATATAAGGAAACTTATATCTGTCGTGAGAGGTGCAAGCACCAACCCATACAGGCTGCAATGGCAGGCCTGTAATCACAGTTTGAGTGGTCTCTCATGGGTGGCACAATACATGCTGCAGTCCATGACAGACCCCTAGTGTACCTTTACCCTGGGTACCTTAGTACCATATGCTAGGGACTTACAAAGGTACACCAGTAGCCAATTGTGGATGTACAACAGTACTTACCATGTGTAATTTAGGGAGGAAGCACTGTGACTGGGGTCCTGATTAGCAGGAACCCAGTCAGACTAGTCAAAAAAACATACTGACACCTGCAAAAAGTGGGGGTAACCATGAAAGCAGATCTTACTTTCCTACACTAAGCCTCTGATGGCCGAAGGAAGACAAAGACCTTTCTTGTGTAACCTATGAACAGTTGTCTGCGCACATGCACATTGTGATCTTAGCATTCTGTTCAAATTATGTGCCCACACAAAGAGCTGTCTTTCCATATTGCCTACTCATGTACAATGATATCAGTTAACAAGGTTCACCACGGGATAGGGCCATTGCTTGAAATACAGGAATCTAGGTACTAACTATCACAAAGTGTCTGTTTGCCAATAATAGGTGCATACACACACTCTCATATAAGGCACGTACACTCCCATATAATGTACTGCACCTCGTCTGAGAAGTGCAGGTATTTTCCTGTTCACATTAAAGAGGTGGCAACAGTTCCTGCCTATTTGATGCACTGAATAGGGCTGTCCTTGTGGCGTTGTCTGTTCACATTGTATGCAACTTGTCTGCCAATACCCAGAGTCACATATGTGTTTCTTGTATTAATCACAGACTGTGCACATTGATTGTCAATGTACACTTTTGCACATTGGCTAAGACTTGAGCTATCCATCCACATTATATGCCACTATATGGAGCTGCTTCTGATAAATAAATTAGTTTATCAATACTGCAAGGCCTACCTCTCCCATAGAATAACATTGAGTTATCGTATTACATTTAATAAGCAATAACATTTGTTTGGGAACAGGTAAAAATGTCATGTTTGGTGTCAAATGAATTGTTAAAACTCACTTTCATAGTAAAGTCAGATTTGAATTCTGAAAACTCCCTTTTTCTAAAATTACCTGAAGGCAGTATCCTGTGTCACATGACTAAGTAGAGTTGACAGTTGGCCTTTGTGCAGTCCTTCCAGACAGAATCACAAAGGGGGAGTGGATGTTGGCAGGATGGGCCATCCTAAATTGATGGGAGGGGCAGAGCTATCACATACCACACTTGCACTTCAAAGGAGCTGCCTCAGCACACACACAAAGAACTTCATGCTAGCCTTTTGTGACTCCTGACATCCTGGGACCAGGGCATGGAGTAAGGGAATTCCAGAACTACATGTGGTGGGAAGTCTAGAGGTTTCTCCCACATCAAAGCTGGCCCCAGGTTTCAATACTGGATCCTCAGAACAACACTTCAGATCACGTCTGGACCTGTGGAAGACTCAGAAGAAGACCTGCCCTGCTACTGCTAGGACTGCCCTTCTGCTTTGCTGCCTGAGGAAGGAACTTGCTCATTAAACTTAGAACCACCAGAGTGACTCCAAGGGTTAGCTGACTTACCTCTCGTTGTGAAGTACAGGGAGATAACAAACTCCAGAAACCAGTCCTCCATCTGCCCAACGTCTCAGACTCAACTGGACCTGTCTTTGCCCTGCTGCTTGCCTGTGCTTGAGTGAGTCCTGATCCTCAAGAGGCGCCCCCTCCACCCATCCTATACTCATGGCTAGCATCAGAGTGTAATCCTCTTGAGCCAAAAGGGGGTTCTCTCAGCACGACTCAATCCAATGCAGCGCAGCACAAGAACTTGCATAACACCACCTCGCAACTCCTGCTTGGTGGCCTCATCAGAACATATGTAATGCATCTCAACTGCCTTATCAGAACCCATGCAGTGCAAGGCATCCCGATGCAGTACCTTGCAGCTCCTGACCGGCGGCTCCATCGGAACCGGCCCAACTCAACACAGCGTGATGCATGGCATAGCATCCCAGTCTAAGTCAACTAAGTACATAGCCCAGTAACTCAGTCCTATATCCGACCAGCGCTCCATTTGGGTCGGCTTGAACTTGTGGCTTTGTCCCAGTCTGGCATGACCAGATAACCCATTTGGCACTCTCCACGTTTTAGCACTACGTTTACCTAAGACTTTGAAACTGTACCTCTCCAGTTCTGTTAATCGGATTTTTGTTGTTCAGATATCATTTTATTTATTAAATCGTACTCTGTTTTTGTAGATTGATTTTGGGGAATCTTGCAGTGTGTTTTCACTTTATGACTGACTGACTGATGTATTTATAAAGCGCTCGATTGCCGAGGCATCTTGGCGCTAAGATAGGTTCATACCACTCCGGGTGTTTGCTTATTCACGAGCGCTTAGGAAACAGCCAGGTCTTAACCTGTTACCTAAAGATATTCCTGTTGGATTGCAGTCTCAGCTGTGGGGAGAGGGAATTCCACAGCTTTGCAGCTTGATGAGAAAAGCTCTTGCCACCCCATCTAGCATTTTTTATTCTGGGCACAAGTACCAACCCTGTGTTGGCAGATGTCAGGCTACGTAGAGGATTGTACCAAGAGAATAGTTTTCGGATGTCTGTAGCACCACCTCCGTATAGCGCCTTATGCACTAAACAGAGGGCTTTGAATTTTACTCTTTCAGGGATGGTGAGCCAGTGGAGCTGTCTGATGCTAGTAGACGTGGGATTGTATTTAGGAAGAGCGAGCAACACACGGGCCGCCGCATTCTGTATGGATTGTAATTTAGCAATTTGACCTTTGTCTATACCTAAGTAAAGCGCATTCCCGTAGTCAATTTGAGATAGTACCAGGGCTCCAATTACCGTTTTCCTTAACGTGAGAAGGATAAATGGCAGGATTTTGAACAGAACTTTGAGGGTGAAAAAGCAAGCAGAGGTTACTTGGTTGATTTGCTTCCCGTGCTTTAATTCACAGTCAAATGTGAAGCCTAAATTCTTAGCCTTCATCACCGGAGTTGGGCAACGCCCAGCCTGCGCAGGCCACCAATGTTGACTCCAAATTGAGGGGCACTTCCCAAACTGAATAACCTTGGTCTTATCCGTATTAAGTTTAAGGAAGTTTGCGTTCATCCAGGTCATGACTGCAGTAAGACAACCACCGAATTGGACTGCTGTAATGTCCACCGTCTGTGCGACCGACACCACTATCTGTGTGTCGTCAGCATATGACACCAAATTAAATCCATGCTGTTCAATTAATTTGGCAAGAGGGGCAACATAGTTGTTGAAAGGTGTTGGCGACAAAGCAGAACCCTGCGGGACTCCACAAGGAAGGCACAGGTTTGTAGACTTCAACCTTCCCAGTGGATCAGTTGTTCCCTAGAGGCCAGAAAGGATGAGCGGAGAGCTAGAGCCGTTCCTCGAATGCCTGCTGTCTTCAGCCGCCGCACCAACACCGTGTGATTCACGGTCTCGAATGCTGCCGATAGATCTAGCAGGATGAGGACGGCTCTGCCCCCCTCATCCACCACTTTGCGAATTTCATCTGTTTATTACTGTTTGAGTGTGCATAAATATTTTACACATTACTCCTAGATTAGGCTGAAGGCGTTTGTGCCAGGCTACCAGAGGGTTAATGACAGGTACATTTAGTGACTTTTTGTGGTTCCACCTGACAACAATTGTGGATGTTGCCTGAGAAGGGTTAACAGCCTCCCACCACCACCACATCAATAAGCCCATTCCTCATAGCTATCATTTGTCCACAGTCTTTCAGAGTAAATGGCAAGAGTCCTCATGGAGTGCCCACAATCTAAAGCCCTTTCAGTGTTCTTTGACAATGGAGTACACAGTTGTCACAAGGCACTGCACACGTGGGCCCCACACCTTTGAATACTCATTTCATTTTTCATGGATACAACTTGCCAGTTTCTCCATCTCCAATATAAACCAAACCCTCTCCCACCAAGTTGCAAGTGTTGAGACTTTCAATTTGCCCCATTGGGCTAATATCTCTTGATCTGTAAAGGGTAGATCCCTTCTGAGGGGCGTCTGAATAATATTATCTTTGGGCATTTGTCTATCTCACTATCTGTAATGTATTCAATAGGATTTCTTCCAATTAATCCTTGTCAAACTGTTGATTCAAATCTCTCTCCTGTGTGTCACGCCTGCTGCGATCCGTATTTCAGATACGGCAGGGGCGGAACAAACAAGAAAAAAAGTAGGTATGAATGGACAGGAAGATAATTGGCATTCTAGTGGTTTCGTGCCTGCAGCTTCCTGCTGTCGGGTCACTCACCTCTGCTTCTGGCTTTCTTGCACATCTCTTCAGAGTCCTCTGCGGTTCTCATTGGGATCCTCTTGTGTTGTGTTTGCTTGGTGCAAATCTGGTTTTGGCTCCTGTCGCATCCTGAAATTCTGCCTCTCCGATCCTTAGGAAACCTACAAAACAAAAGAGAAGATTATTCTTTAAAGAACTAGCATTCTGTGGGGCATGGCGTGACAAGATGGCCGATCAGACGCTTTGAGACGTGTAGAGGACCACACGGCCTCTACGCGCCCAAACGTGAGCACGCACCCCTCGTGACCGGGCTCGGCCACGGGGGTATATAATAAACGGGCCGAGGTCGCACGTGACCTTCCGGCCGGAGTGTAGCCAAGTGTGGTCGCCTACCTTATTGTCCTGCCCCATAGTGATAGGCCGCATGCCCCGTCCCAGCACCTTTACACTGGCGACGAGGGTGCTTTGCGAACCCAACGGCGGTGCCCCTGCTTCGCTGCCGGCGCGGTGGTGAAGGCGCGCGCACCTACTCCAGGCGGTGCGTATTGAGGAGCGTGGGTGATACTGATCCCCTGCGGAGCCGTCTCAGCGTGTCCCGACAGCCCGCGGTGAAGCGCGACCCAGGCGGGAGTCCGTGCAGGAGAGGAGCAGCGCTGTTCTCTGACGCGGTGAAGGCTAACGGTGAAGCGGCGCGCACGCGCACTATTGAGCGGCACCGGCCCAGCGCGTATCGGCGCGTAGGCCTTCGACGAGGTGTCGGCTCACTCCAGGGGCCTCCTGCGCACGCTGCAGGGCAGTCTGCAGCCCTTCTTCTGTGGTTTCCTCTGGAACCAACAGCGCTTGAGGTGCTACATCAGCCCCAATAAGTGACTTGGCTGCAGGGGTGTGTTCCTGTCCCCACTGGTGGATGAATGCTGTTACAGTCCCTGAAAGAAAAAAAAAACTAACAGAAAATATTAAGAAAGGGAAAGTAAAGGTCAGCAGGGGAGACAGTGACTGCAACAAGGGAAACACAGAAGAGGGACACATCGCCACCTCACCTACCCGGGCCATAAGAAGACCACCTGGCTAGGACACAAGGGTCAGCTCCTGCGCAAGAAAGGAAATAACACCCCAAGGAGGTCGTCTGTGTGCCAAGGCCCACCGGGCAACACTACACGTCACCAGGCCTTGCTGGTCAGCAGGGCGCAGCGTGGCGACATGGCTGATGACCAGGTGGCCCCGGCCCCGCCCGCCCCTCACTCACATGATTCTGTGACGCCCCTACCGCCATTCAGCCACTTGGCTGACCCCGCAACTGCGGCGCCTCGGTGGAAGCGTTGGGTGGGCCGCCTTAACCACTATTTCACAGGGACTCGAGAACACGACAGCAAGGTGAAGAGATCCCTCCTCATGCACTTTGGAGGCGATGAGCTCTACGGGCTATTGGAGTCGCTACCCAACACTGGGCAGGACGACGATTATGACGCTGCAATTGCCGCCTTGAATAAGTACTTTGATCCCCAAATGAATCCAGATTACGAACGGTTTCAGCTGCGGCAGGCTCGGCAAGGGGAGACGGAGACCATGGACATGTACTATGCGAGGCTCCGGAAACTGGCGGCCAAAAGAAATGGCATAGACCACAACGACGAGATCAGGGCACAATTAATCGCCGGTTGCAAGGCCGTGTTACTGAGGCGCCTGATCCTGCGACAGCCAGGTATCTCACTAGAGGAGATTCTGATCCTAGCGCGCTCGCACGAG
Source organism: Triturus cristatus (assembly GCF_964204655.1). Lineage (NCBI taxonomy): Eukaryota > Metazoa > Chordata > Amphibia > Caudata > Salamandridae > Triturus > Triturus cristatus. Next base: position 426,407,261 of record NC_140589.1, read on the forward strand.
TTCTCGGACAAACGTGCAGAAGAAATGGAGACGGTGAGGCTGTGGACCACGCCAGGGGCAGTGACACCCAAACCAGTGCGGATCAAGGAAGAATTAGTGGAGGCGATACAGAGGCGCCCCGGAGGTGCACCTAGACGGGGTACCGGACCAAGGCCCAACAGTAGGTGCGGCTACTGCGGTTTCGACCACGGAGATCAGGAGAGGTGCCCCGCGAGAGGGCAGGCATGTGCGAAGTGCGGGAAAGCCAACCACTATGCCGGCGTATGTCGGGGGTGAGGAGGCAGAGCACGTGGTGGCGCTCCACGAGGACGCCCAAGAAGCCTGAAGCACCTCACGCTAGAGGACAGGGAGTCTGGAGTGCCACCAGACACGGCTCCGGAAACGGCGTACTACGAAGATGATGATGACGTTTTTGTCATCTCATTCACAGGACGTGGGGGCAAGAAGAGGCGCCCACCGCCCTTGTCCCAGATCCGGATCAATGGATCGCCTGTACAAGCCCTAATAGACATGGGAGCATCCGTGAATGTCATGGATTCGCACCAGTTCGACCGGCTACAACCGAAGCCGAAGCTCATCCCGAGCAAAACCAGGATCTTCACGTACGGGGGCACGGAGCCACTCCCTCTGCGGGGCAGGATCGAGGTGGAGGTGTCCAGTGACACGCACACACTGACGGCGACATTCCATGTCACGGAGGGCGGAACAGGCACGCTCGTAGGGTGAATCTCCGTTTCTTTCTTCAATTTAATATTCATGTTCTCATAGTAAGTTTGCAGTCTTCACAGTGGTTTCCAAGCCAACACGTGTTTCGTCGCCTCTAGTATTATTGTACATGCGACTTGTTCACGGCTGAACACTGTTTAGTTATCAATCATTTATGTATGACGATAATTCCAGGTCATACAGTCAATCGACGGGGGGGGCCCAATCCTTGTAAGGTAGACGTATTTCTTCGGTAGCTGTGCTCAATATTTATGTAAAGTTCCCATCTCCGAGTAGTGGAGAGTGTATCTGTTGTGACAACAGATACACTCTCCACTACTCGGAGATGGGAACTTTACATAAATATTGAGCACAGCTACCGAAGAAATACGTCTACCTTACAAGGATTGGGCCCCCCCCGTCGATTGACTGTATGACCTGGAATTATCGTCATACATAAATGATTGATAACTAAACAGTGTTCAGCCGTGAACAAGTCGCATGTACAATAATACTAGAGGCGACGAAACACGTGTTGGCTTGGAAACCACTGTGAAGACTGCAAACTTACTATGAGAACATGAATATTAAATTGAAGAAAGAAACGGAGATTCACTTATTGTGTTACATGTTCTAATTAACGCATTAATTTTTGTAAACTTTATTTCTGCGTGTGCTTGGGTACCTTTGTTGTTGACCTTTGTGGCTCTGACCACAATCCTTTTGGGAGGCTAGTGGTTCTCCCCTACCCTTGAGCACCGCCACTGATTTAGGACGTCACTAATATCAGGTGTACTCGCTACAAGCGCCTAGTCTCTATTAAGAATACCACTGCCTAGTTTAAAACGCTCGTAGGGTGTCATACGGCGGAAGACCTTGAGTTAGTGTTTTTTGCTAAGCAGGTGCATGACATCCATGCAGAGGACATTTTGAAAGACTTTCCCCAACTCTTCACGGGGCTAGGGAAGTTAAAGAACCTACAGATAAAGCTGCACATAGATAGGAGTGTCCAACCAAGAGCACTCCGACACCAAAGAATACCCCTGCACATCCGCCCGCTGGTTGAGAAGGAGCTGCAAGCGCTCGAGGACTTAGGAGTCATTGAGAAGGTGTCGGGGCCCACACCATGGGTGTCGCCCCTTGTGTTGGCGCCCAAACCAAAACAACCGGGCGCCATTCGCCTGTGCGTGGACATGCGACTCCCCAATCAAGTCATCAGACGGGAGCGGCATGTGACCCCGACGATGGACAACATCGTCGCGGACTTAAACGGGGCACAGTGGTTTTCGAAATTGGACCTCAACTCGGGATATCACCAACTAGAGTTAGCCCCGGAGAGCAGGTACATTACCACCTTCTCTACACACGTGGGGTTGAGGAGGTACACCCGGCTCAGCTTTGGGGTGTCGTCGGCGGCAGAGGTTTTTCAGAACGTGATTCAGGAAACCCTGTCGGGACTTGTCGGAGTAATCAATCTGAGCGACGATATTCTCATATACTCCAAAAGCCTGGAAGAACATCATGCCAGACTTCGGGCGACGCTACAGCGGTTGGTGGACTGTGGCCTCACGCTACACCGGAAGAAGTGTGCATTCTATCAAAGCTCGATCGACTTCTTCGGCTACGTGTTCTCCAGGGAGGGGCTCAAGGTGGACCCTCGGAAGGCGGCGGCCATCCGGAATGCTCCGGTGCCACAGAATCCTACAGCGATAAGAAGCTTTCTTGGCATGGCAACATACTGTGACTGGTTTCTGCCGAATCTTGCCACGCTGGCAGAGCCCTTGAGACAGTTAACGAAGACCGGGACGCCATGGGCCTGGACACCACGGGAGGACGCTGTATTCCAAGAGGTGAAGACGGCGCCACTAGACCAAACAACGATGCCGTATTTCCACCCGGGGCGGAACACAGAGTTGGTGGTGGACTCCAGCCCGGTGGGGCTTGGCGCAGTACTGCTGCGGGAAGCAAAGCCTGGAGTCTACGCACCCGTGTCATACGCCAGTCGGGCACTATCACCAACTGAAACGCGGTATGCACAGATCAAACGCGAGGCCCTGGCCATCCGCTGGGCCTGTCAGCATTTCCCTCTATACCTGTTCGGTCACCCGTTCAAAGTCATAACGGACCACAAGCCTCTAGTGCCGCTGTTCAGCGGATCGAATAGACTGGCACCACCAAGGATCGAACGGTGGGCAGTGCAGCTGCAGGCATACTCGTTCCAACTAATCTTTCGCCCAGGGGCCAACAACCCGGCGGACTGCGGCGCCTCGGTGGAAGCGTTGGGTGGGCCGCCTTAACCACTATTTCACAGGGACTCGAGAACACGACGGAAAGGTGAAGAGATCCCTCCTCATGCACTTTGGAGGCGATGAGCTCTACGAGCTATTCGAGTCGCTACCCAACACTGGGCAGGACGACGATTATGACGCTGCAATTGCCGCCTTGAATAAGTACTTTGATCCCCAAATGAATCCAGATTACGAACGGTTTCAGCTGCGGCAGGCTCGGAAAGGGGAGACGGAGACCATGGACATGTACTATGCGAGGCTCCGGAAACTGGCGGCCAAAAGGAATGGCATAGACCACAACGACGAGATCAGGGCACAGTTAATCGCCGGTTGCAAGGCCGTGTCACTGAGGCGCCTGATCCTGCGACAGCCAGGTATCTCACTAGATGAGATTCTGATCCTAGCGCGCTCGCACGAGTTCTCGGACAAACGTGCAGAAGAAATGGAGACGGTGAGGATGTGGAACACGCCAGGGGCGGTGACACCCAAACCAGTGCGGATCAAGGAAGAAGTAGTGGAGGCTATACAGAGGCGCCCCGGAGGTGCACCTAGACGGGGTACCGGACCAAGGCCCAACAGTAGGTGCGGCTACTGCGGTTTCGACCACGGAGATCAGGAGAGGTGCCCCGCGAGAGGGCAGGCATGTGCGAAGTGCGGGAAAGCCAACCACTATGCCAGCGTATGTCAGGGGTGAGGAGGCAGAGCACGTGGTGGCGCTCCACAAGGACGCCCAAGAAGCCTGAAGCACCTCATGCTAGAGGACAGGGAGTCTGGAGTGCCACCAGACGCGGCTCCGGAAACGGCGTACTACGAAGATGATGATGACGTTTTTGTCATCTCATTCACAGGACGTGGGGGCAAGAAGAGACGCCCACTGCCCATGTGCCAGATCCGGATCAATGGATCGCCTGTACAAGCCCTTATAGACATGGGAGCGTCGGTGAATATCATGGATTCGCACCAGTTCGACCGGCTACAACCGAAGCCGAAGCTCATCCCGAGCAAAACCAGGATCTTCACGTACGGGGGCACGGAGCCACTCCCTCTGCGGGGCATGATCGAGGTGGAGGTGTCCAGTGACACGCACACACTGACGGCGACATTCCATGTCACGGAGGGCGGAACAGGCACGCTCGTAGGGTGTCATACAGCGGAAGACCTTGAGTTTGTGTTTTTTGCTAAGCAGGTGCATGACATCCATGCGGAGGACATTTTGAAAGACTTTCCCCAACTCTTCATGGGGCTAGGGAAGTTAAAGAACCTACAGATAAAGCTGCACATAGATAGGAGTGTCCAACCAAGAGCACTCCGACACTGAAGAATACCCCTGCACATCCGCCCGCTGGTGGAGAAGGAGCTGCAAGCGCTCGAGGACTTAGGAGTCATTGAGAAGGTGTCGGGGCCCACACCATGGGTGTCGCCCCTTGTGGTGGCGCCCAAACTGAAACAACCGGGCGCCATTTGCCTGTGTGTCGACATGCGACTCCCCAATCAAGCCATCAGACGGGAGTGGCATGTGACCCCGACGATGGACGACATCGTCGCGGACTTAAACGGGGCACAGTGGTTTTCGAAATTGGACCTCAACTCGGGATATCACCAACTAGAGTTAGCCCCGGAGAGCAGGTACATTACCACCTTCTCGACACACGTGGGGTTGAGGAGGTACACCCGGCTCAGCTTTGGGGTGTCGTCGGCGGCAGAGGTTTTTCAGAACGTGATTCAGAAAACCGTGTCGGGACTTGTCGGAGTAATCAATCTGAGCGACGATATTCTCATATACTCCAAAAGCCTGGAAGAACATCACGCCAGACTTCGGGCAACGCTACAGCTGTTGGTGGACTGTGGCCTCACGCTACACCGGAAGAAGTGTGCATTCTATCAAAGCTCGATCGACTTCTTCGGCTACGTGTTCTCCAGGGAGGGGCTCAAGGTGGACCCTCGGAAGGCGGCGGCCATCCGGAATGCTCCGGTGCCACAGAATCCTACAGCGATAAGAAGCTTTCTTGGCATGGCAACATACTGCGACCGGTTTCTGCTGAATCTTGCCAGGCTGGCAGAGCCCCTGAGACAGTTAACGAAGACCGGGACGCCATGGGCCTGGACACCACGGGAGGACGCTGCATTCCAAGAGGTGAAGACGGCGCCACTAGACCAAACAATGATGGCGTATTTCCACCCGGGGCGGAACACAGAGTTGGTGGTGGACGCCAGCCCGGTGGGGCTCGGCGCGGTACTGGTGCAGGAAGCAAGGCCTGGAGTCTACGCACCCGTGTCATACGCCAGTCGGGCACTATCACCAACTGAAACGCGGTATGCACAGATCGAACGCGAGGCCCTGGCCATCCGCTGGGCCTGTCAGCATTTTCATCTATACCTGTTCGGTCACCCGTTCAAAGTCATAACGGACCACAAGCCTCTAGTGCCGCTGTTCAGCGGATTGAATAGACTGGCACCACCAAGGATCGAACGGTGGGCAGTGCAGCTGCAGGCATACTCGTTCCAACTAATCTTTCGCCCAGGGGCCAACAACCCGGCGGACTTCCTGTCAAGGCACCCGCCACCAGGGGACGAGCGGGCCCCTTCCGATGACAGCATACGGACGGAGGCGTTCGTGCAGATGGTGGAGGAGGATGCTTGCCCTTTGGCAATCACCAAGGCGGAGCTGTGGGAAGCCACGGAACAAGACACCACGCTTCAGCGAATCAAAGACGCTCTTGCCACGGGTCGCTGGCACAGGTTCCTGGAGGGAGTAGCAGGCCTGGTCGAAGATGAGCAGAATGCAAGAAGGCAACTTTGGAAAGTGCGGCACGAGTTAAGCACGGGAGAGTCAGGCCTGGTACTGAGAGGCCAGAACATCGTAATCCCACAGGACCTCCAGAGGCGTTTGGTAACCATAGCGCATCAGGGCCACCAAGGAGCTGGGAAGACGAAGGCGAGGCTCAGGTCCAAAGTATGGTTCCCAGGCATGGATAGGCTAGTCGATGAGGAAGTGCGGACATGCCACTCGTGCGCCATAACTGGGGCAGACCTCGTTCCTGCACCGATAATTACAGAGGAGCCATGCAACACGCCCTGAACGAAGGTGAGCATCGATTTCGGCAGTTTTCCGGATGGATGACACACGATGGTCATCATGGACTCGTGCACCAAGTTCCCGGTGGTCGAGTTGGTATCCTCCACGGCGTTCACGCAGGTGCAACCCGCCCTGGAGAAGGTGTTTGCAACGTTTGGTCTACCGGATGAGATAAAGTCGGACAATGGCCCGCCTTTTCAAGGGCAGGAGTTTCAGGACTTTCTACTGCGCAGAGGGGTCAGGCCCCGTAGAATCACGCCTCAGTGGCCTCAGGCCAATGGGGAGGTAGAGCATTTCATGAGGACCCTCAACAGGGCAATGCGCATAGGGGTGGATCAACATCAAGACCTAGTGCCTCCATCAGTTCCTGCTTGCATACCGGCAAACGCCACACGCAACGACCGGATGTGCCCCGGCAACACTCTTTCTGAAATGCCATCCGCGGGATCTCATCCCCGAAGAGGCTGCCTGGACGCCGCCGGACCGAGACCCAGTGCGGACACAGCAAAGGCACCAAAAGACCAACGATAAGGCCACCGCGCGTCGAGGGGCCAGGATCCCGAACATTCAGGTGGGGTCGAGAGTTATCCTGAAGGACAGGCACCCTGGCTGGAAGTTCCGAACACCCTATTAGCCAGAAGGATGGGTAGTAACCCAGGTGAACGGGACAATGATCACAGCGCAGAGGGGACAGCACACCGTTGTGAGGAACGTGTCATGGTTCAGGGTGATACCGAGCAACCCGCCAAGGATTCCCGGTGACCAGGAAGACGGTGAAGACAGTGGGGAATCCGACCCTCCGCGTAGTCAGGCCGAGGGGATCGCAGGACCGGAGACCCAGGCAATGTCGCAGCCCGGATGCGAGGGCGAAAGTCCTAGGAGCCCCAGCCACAATGTGGTCCCGGAAGAGTCCGGCCCCGCTGGGCCTCATGGCGGCGCCACACCTACTCGACCGGAACCAGTGTCTCGGAGTCAAAGATACCAGCTAAGACAGAACCTGGCTCCCAGCCAAAAGCTGAAGGACTACGCCTGTCGAGTGGACGGCAGCAGGGGGATGCCAAGGAGGCCGGAGGCGCCCTGAGAACATTGGACACTGATGCTATAGCTCCGTATCTCTCTCTCTCTCTCTCTCTCTCTCTCTCTCTCTCCCTCTCTATCTCTCTCTCTCTCTCTATCTCTTTCTTTCTCTCTCTCTCTATTTGGCTCTACATATTGATGTTCCGTTGGTTGTTTGGCCGGCTAAGGGTTTGGAGGGATGTAGAGGGCCACATGGCCTCTACGCACCCAAACGCTCAGCCACGGGGGTATATAATAAACGGGCCGAGGTCGCACGTGACCTTCCGGCCGGAGTGTAGCCAAGTGTGGTCGCCTACCTTATTGTCCTGCCCCATAGTGTAAGGCCGCATGACCCGTCCCAGCACCTTTACAAGACGGAGCTCTGCTGCCCGAATTCAGAATTCTGCATAATCTTAGCAGCAAAGCTGATAGCCTGCATTGAAAGGACACTCAGTACCTTGCCGACAACATAAGATTCCCCTTATAGGGAGAAATGAGCAATGTGGGCGAAGCCAGAGAGCTGGTAGGAGACGACTGGAAAGACGGGGCCGCCATGGCAGAAACGACAATAGGGAGACTGGGAGACGCTCCCTTGTTGCGAGCTGCCATGTGGTGTGTAGCAGTGTCCTGCTGGATAAGGAGACGTGCCCGGTGGGTGAGAGGCCAGACAACATCGGCGGTTGACGCGTGGAGCTGAGCTCTGCGGGGTCACGAGGGACGGGACTGGTAGCCTTGAGTAGCAGGGTACTGTAGACCTCACCTAGTGCAAGGGTTCATAGTGGAGGCATCATGTTAGAAGACTGGGGTGTTCGGAGGGGTACGAGACAGGGCTGCACGCTCCCTCTGCTATTGTTTGCACTTGCAAAAGAACACCCGGCATCCACACTTAGGAAGGACTGTGAGATGATGGGAGTGAGAGTGGGACAGATGACACATCTGATTTCTTTGTACATTGACGATATGATGTTTTACCTGCAGCAGCCGGTGGAAGTGGTGCCACAGCTCTTGCCACATCTGGAGCTGTTTGGGAGAATTGTCGGACTTTGCGTTGATAAACGGAAATCACTGCTGTTCCCCTTGGGAGTGTGGGAGGGGAGGTTGGAGACGCAATTGCCACAGGTGGAACTCCACTGGGAATTGTCGTCCTTCAGATACCTGGGTATTATAGTTGGCCACAGCCTGGAGATTCAGGAACGCTTTGGAGTGAGCCCATTGCTGATGGGTCTGACTGGGTCCATTCAGTTCTGGAACATGTTGCCGCTCTCCACTATTGGGAGACTGGTGATCACTAAGATGGTGTTGCTCCCGAGATGTCTGCATATCATCAAGAAAGTACTGTTCACTCTTCCTGCAGCCTATTCCGAAAATTGGCTACTCTCAACACTGCTGGTGTGGGAAGGGAGGAGCAGAGTTGCACTTTCACAGCCACAACGTGCTCCACAGGAGGGGGACTCGGTCTTCCAGGCCTGGAGCTGTATTACTATGCCTCCAAGTTGCAATACGTTGCACAGTGGGTGATGGAGGAGGATAACGAGGAGCGAAGACTGCTGAGGGGCATGCGTGGTACACTCTCCTTGATGGTGCTGGTCATGCTTGGGAGGAGGATCCCTACGGGCACCCCACATCTGATACGCCAAGCTGCAGAGATATGGGAGCACGTAATAACGGGAGTACTTAAGAAATCACCCTTCACCAGAGATCTGGATATTTAGACTCTGCTTCCATTCCAATGCATTGACCAGGACATTTCAACAGTGGAGGATGGGTGGCTGTGTCACACTGGGAGATATATACCCGGGGGTCACGTGTCTGACATTAGAGGAAGCACAGGATGCATTTAGGGGGGGACAGAGTCAGTTCCTCCAATACGCTAAAATAACACATACGGCAAGGGAAATGTGGACGGAATTCCTGAACACCCCGAGGGGAACTGCTACCCTACAACTATTGTTAATGGCAGGCATCATGAGACACATAGTAAACGTCCTATACAAGACATTGCAGGAAGATAGGGTACAGAGGGAGACCCTTGCTAGTTGTGCGTAGTAGGAGGATTTAGGAGCCCCCTTGGAGCAGGATGCCTGGACATTTTTTTTTTTTTTTTTTTATTTTTTTTTGAAAAACCTTTATTGACATTTCAATCAATAACAAGTATGGGCCTACAACCCCCCGGGGCCGGCCGCTAAGCAGTCAGAGCAACAGAGATCAAATGTTAACACAGGCAGCACCTCGGGGAGCAGAATCTTCATGCTAATATAGTCTGGCCAGTGAACAGCGCAGGTAGGACACCAGGATAAAAAGGGTTTTCATTTTATAATGGAAAAAGACAGAAGGATCAGGTGCCGAACAATTTCCCAACAGCGATAAGAGGCAGGCAGAATGATAAACGTAAGCAATAAACAGCAATCTATTGGATCATTGGCGCAGACACAAAAATTCAGGATGGGGAAGAATATCATGCCCAGCTGCGCCTGCAGTCCCCTGCCCTAAAGCCCAGAGAACACCCCGGAAATTGTGGCACACATGAAAAGGCAACGATTCACAACAAAGGAGGTGTACCACGCTGATCCCAGAAAAAGAAAACAAGAAGAATCAGAGAAGAAAAAGGAGGCCATGGAAAAAAGAGATGAAAGACTAAAGAATCCCCTCCCCCAACCCCCCACCTCTGCAGATGAGTACGGCCCCCCCCCCCAGCAGTGTGCCTGTCGCCCTGGAACCAGACCCGAAATATAGAAGAAACAGGGAAAAAGGAGTAAGAAAAGAACCCCACCAGAAGGGGGGGTAGAGAGAATATTAATAAACTGGAGGAGGGCCTTCAAAACATGCCCCCGGCGTCTCCCTCCCGCACATTATGTTTCCCCCAAAGCAAACAGTAAGCAACACAAAATCGACCATGTCAAAGAAAGATGGGGAGCATTTTGCACCTACTATACCGACAGTTATACCATGAGAGCACGCAACCCCGAGCCCGCCCGCCTATTAGCCGACCACCACTGAAAGATCATTCTTATCCTTGGCCACTCTTGGCAAATTCGCCCATGCATACCCCTCGACCCGGCGCCATGTCCAATGCTACACGGTAAAGGAGCATCCAAAAACGACCAGGAAGCGACGCACCCCGGTGGGGTGGAAGTCTCTGAGTACCAACCCAGTCAGCATTATGGAGGAACGTCTTTCCCAGTGCTGCCCCAGGATCTGCACTGCACACAAGGTCCAGGAAGGCGGAAAAAGCCAGAGTAGACAACCGTTGCTTGAGTTTTCCCAGGGTCGCCGGAGGCCGCACACCGGACAAGGCCACCCCCCCCACTCAGGTCCAATACCTCCGGGACAGATCAGACCCACAGCCAGCCGATCACACAATAGTAGACTGTCCGGAGTTTCCAGCTGGTCACTAGGCACAGGGGTGGCCCCGACATTGTCATCCTGAGTGCAGTGCAGGAAGTCCCTGTGTATCGGAGGACAGGCAGGCTGCAACTGTCCCAACGCTGATGCCACACCATCAAGCCTACTCCCCAATACCCAAACGCCATGAAGCAAGGTGGAATGAAGGGCACCGAGAGCCTCGAGAAGGTCACAGTACCCCAGGACAGCTCTCTGTGATCGCTCCGCTACGCTCCCCAGAGTCGCACACTCCCGATCCTGCTGTGACCTGGTGGACAGGATGGTAGACTTCATCGTGACAAGATGGCCGCCGGGTAGGTCCAACCCGTATTGGGACCGGGACCCAGGGGCAAGCGCATCAAGGTCCATGTCGCTGGCAAGCAGGGTTCCGGAGGCAGACCAAAAATGTATCCGTTATGTAGTCACAGGCAACAGTCGTCCCCACCACGGACCAGCGCCCGCGAAAATCCGGGAGCAGCCCGCAGGAATCAGGGCGAGTTACAAGCGGCGTTCGGGCAGCTCACCGTCGAAGGCAGAGGCAATCACCGGAGAGTCGTGGAACTGCCACCCCGGGCATGCACTTGTTCCGCTCCGCTTAGTGGTAGGAAGCGACCACGGCGAAATGTAGGCCGATAGTCGCACCGATCCGGCAGTCCGACTCCACCCAGTCCCCAAAGGCCGCTGTTGTTAAACTGCCACCCGGCCAAGGTGTCCACTCGAGGTCCCGGCTCCAGGGCCGCACAGGCCGCAAATTGCAAATACCCGTTTCTCCGGCGGTACAACCGCCAGAAACTTCGGAGTCACTCGATCGGTTGCCGCTCTCATTCACAAACACGGGCGCATAGCGCAGGCTAAGGATCTAATGCAGGATATCCGTGCGGGATACGGAGGTTCACGGAGCCGGGAGTCTACGCTGCCGTCCCGGTCGCCATCTTGGCTCCTCCCCCCGATGCCTGGACATTTGAACTAGTTTGAAAAGTGTCTTGCTTCGCCTTTCAGATAATACAGAATCTCCCACAGGGTGGCTCAAAACCCAGACGGGGAAGCAGGAGACGTAAACACACAACAACACCTAGAAAAGGGTTTTATTTTACAAAATGCAGAGACTCTCTTTTTAGAATAAGGCTTTGGGTTTTATTTTACACAATACTCTCTAACAGAAAGGCTTTCCCAGATGCCAAATGCACAACATTGAAATACACACTTGGTAAATGCAACAGTTAGATGCATGAATAATAACATTAATAAACAAGCAGCAAATAATATGAGATAACACTCAAGAAAATATAATATGGGATGTCCTGCAAGAGATAAGGAAGATATATACACTGAATCACAAAGAAAACATCTCAAATGATCAAAGCCACTGGCCACACATCACAATGGCAATAATAAAAACTCAACACTTCACCTGGTGCAAACACTGCATCTTAGCCCACTCCTGACTGGGAGAACAACAGCCGGGGATAAGAGCCTCAGCAACCAGAGTTCCGCTATACCGAAGTAGACGCGTCAGTCCCCATTCGAATTCCAAAATCCCGGTTTCTACGTCAACAACCCTCAGCTTTATTTATTTTATTTTATTTTTTATTGTATTTTTGCATTTTCAGATACAAGAAAAAACATCTTACAATCAAGCAGATTATGGCATTGGCTCAGCATGCATTAAACCTATAAACTCATTGCATAAATCACAGTGTTGCAAAATACGTCGTCAAAAGCACAAATACATACAGACATGGCAATAGCAGGAAGCATATTATTGGGCAGGAATAGGCAGGGCAATATTGCAATGCACACCTGACAATCCTCAAATATCAGTAATTGACAACAGATAGGACGTGAGCGGCCTCCAGATATCTCGTGGCTTGGATGCAGTAGGTAGTTCCTCCGCATAACAAATGAGCTGGTCCCGGCAGTAAGTCAGCTCCTGCAACCATTGCTTAGTGGTGGGCACTTTCCCAGCAGATGGAGACCCTGCGCTTAGCCATCAATAACGCGATGGACACAAATTTCCTGTTGAATGATTTCACTTTAGCGCCAGCCCCTAGCAAGCACACCCCTGGACTGCACTCAACAGATTCCTCAACCATTAGGCTTACAATTCGTATGAATGAGCCCCAGTATTCACGCACCTTGGGACATTCCCAGGCCAGATGATAGAATTTAGCGCCTGATATACCACAGCGTTTGCAGGTGTCAGTTTGTCGCAGTCCATACCTGTGAAGTTGTGCAGGAGTGTAATAAAGTTGATGGAGATATTTGAAATGTACCAACCGCAAGTTGCCATTTTGCCATCAGTTGGCTCGTCAGGGAGCAGCTACGCAACCAATCGTCCTCGGAGAGCGGCTCTGGCAGCACAGCATTCCATCTAGCCATCGCACCGCACCCCCATATGGCAGCTCACCCTGCGACACTTTGTAAAGTCGAGTGACGAGTTTAGCCTTAGATTTAGCGGTGTAGAGAAGTTGAAACGCCTCAAGGGCCGGCGGCTCTGCGTGAAAGTGTGAGTAAAGTGCCTGCATAGCCGAGCGCAGTCTAGTATAGACGAAGAGATGCATGGCGGGAATCTCACCCCGGGTACCTATACTTTCGAACCCTCAGCTTTATAATCTCAAAACAACACTAGAAGGTTCGAGAATCGTCCTCCCCACACAAGGAATCTTACTAGGACTGGCCAGCTTCCAAGCAAGCATTCCATGGCAGGAAGAAGTTTCCATGTCCAGCCTTTATCTTGATGAAGCTCACGAAAGCCTTCCAGGGTACAATAAACAATATCTCACAAAAACAATTCTTGAACGTGATTAACCCAAACAACTTGCAAGCGTGGCTGTGCGTGCAGATAAAGCTCAATCCAGGCAGAGTCAGAATTCAGGATGACACGAAGCCATGTCAAAGCCAATAGAAAGAACTTAATACTTATCAATGTACAACACAATGCACATTTGTGTACCACTGGTTATAGCATCACATACGTCATCTCTCAATGTACAACACAGTGCACATTTGTGCACCACTGCTCATAACACTACACTTCGGGAACAAAATGTACATTCCACACCTCTCTCTCTCTCTCTCATGCTTTCAAATGCACATCCCACACGTTCTGCTCTTGGCAAGGCTGTCCTACTCCGTGACAGCTCCCACTGAAAGACTGCAAGATTACCAGAAAGAAACCCTAAGAGAAACAAGGCATATACAGAACGTCATACATTCAGGCTAGGATAAAATAACTGTCAGAACTGCTTTACGGAAGGGGGCGATTCCCTCGGAGGCAGATGACCTTGTCCCAATTCCAACCTGCCGAAGCCGGCGACAGGTGAAAACAACTGCCACCGACTTCAGCTCGGGGGAAGGGGAAGTGGAAGACAAAACAAGAGAGACTGCCTCTTGACTCTGGTCGCTCTCCTCGCTTCTATTCTCAGAAAGGGAGTCACCTGCAAGAGAGAACACAAACATATACTTGTCCAAGGTTCTCAATAGCTACTCTTGCCCTCTCTATTTTATACCCATTTACCTGTGTCTCAACTGAGGCTAGCTTCTCTCTATTAGCTTTGTCGGGATTGTGAAATAATCTGATGAACCGGAAGAACCAATATCAAGGGCTTGAATGTCACCTTATCTTTAGAGAGTTTCTCATATAAGAGACGTTGTGTAATCCAACAAGAAAAGATAAGAAAAATTGAGTTCCTTATAATAATTAGTTCTTCATCAAATTCTGAAGTCCAACTGTCCCTTTGGTTCTTTTCTGTTCTATCCTCTCTCAGCAACCTCTTGTGTTCTAGATAGAATTGTTCCTTGTCACTGCAACACCTCCTCACTAGACAGTTTCTTCTTGTCAGAATGCGTGAACTTAGAAGATCACTTGAACACTCTTACTTGTGATTCGGGGCTCTTCTCTTCACAGAAACAGCCCCCTTGTCATATCTCTTCTCCAACTCTCGCCTTACTTGCTCACCGGAGTTCTGAAGCTGCTCTGGCCTTCCGAAAATTTATTCTCTGGTAAAAGAATTGCAGAAAGCCTTAAAAAACTAATATGTTTGGAAAACTGCAAGGTTAGCATTCACTACTTCCCTACTGAAGTCTTTACGCTGCCTTTAATATTTTCTCTGAGGTACATCGCTGGGTTGACACGAAGCGTTGTGGAAAACGCTCCTGTCAGCGGTTTCAAATTCGTTGAAGTGCGCCGCGCGATCTTCGCGCATGCGCATTAGCCCATCCGGAGTGTCTCGAGGGAGTGCAACTAGACCGCGCACCACTACAGGAAGTGGACACGGTCAAGTCTCGATCCCCAGCCAAGGAGTGCTTCAAGTTACCAATCACCGCGCACAGGAAGGACCTCCAAACAGGACTAATCCTTCTCCAGCGCGGATACTTGACTGTGGGAATTTTTACGGAGACATGCCTTTTCTTGCCATCGGGATGCCTAGCATAAACGAGAGCGTTCCTGACAGTACTTCCCACCAAAAGGCGCTCCCTCAATCTAGGCTTTGCTGGATTGGCCTTATGAAATTCTCGGATCAGCCTTGGAGCATGAACGTTGGTGTGAGGCTCCCATGATCTTTCCTCAGGACCAAAGTTCTTCCAGTCAATCAGATAACACAATTTACCCTTCCTATACATTGAGTCTAAAATTTTATGTACTTCAAACTCTTCTTCTTCATCAATCAAAACTGGTTTAGGAGGTGCCTGACTTCTCAAGTTAGGTGGACTCTTTTTAAGCAGGGATACATGGAATGTTGGATGGACCTTGAGATAGGAAGGCAAATGGATTCTGACTGTCACTGGATTTAACATCTTGTCTACTTGGAAAGGACCAATAAAACGAGGCTGAAACTTTCGATTTTCTTTTAACCTGAGGTTCTTAGTGGATAGCCACACTCTATCTCCAGGGCTAAAAACTGGACTGATTCTCCTTTTCTTATCTGCCTGAGCCTTATAAGAAGTCTTAGCCTTAGTTAGATTTTCTTTCACTTGAGCTAGAGAGTTTTGAACTTCTTTTATGTATTCCTCAACTGCAGGGACTGGACTTTCTTCCTTTTCTAATATTAAACTAGGATGTCTACCATAATTTAAATAGAAAGGAGAATTCCCTGTGGAAGAATGCTTGGCATTGTTATAGGCGAACTCTACTGCCCACACTAATTCTGACCACTCAGCCTTTTGATCTAATAAATAAAGCCTGAGGTACTGTTCTAGATCTTGATTTACCCTTTCTGTCTGACCATCTGTTTCTGGGTGGAAGCTAGTGGAATAGCGGGCATCTATTCCTAACCTCTTGGTGAAAGTCTTCCAGAAATGAGAAACAAATTGTGAGCCTCGGTCTGAAATCAAAACCTTTGGAATTCCATGTAACCTCACAACATGTTGGGAAAACAACTGAGCCAAACTTGGTGCATTGGGAATTTTCTTAAGAGGGACAAAATGAGCCATCTTTGAAAAGGTATCTACCACTACAAGGATGGTATTGAATCCTTGACTTGGAGGGAGATCTACAATCAGATCCATAGAAACTGTATGCCAAGGATGTGGTGGAGTGGGCAATGGCATTAACAGCCCTTGTGGGGCCTTACGGTCTGATTTCCCTTTTAAGCATCGTTCACAAGAGGACACAAACTGTCGTATCTGCGGTCTCATCCCTGGCCAACAAAAATTCCTTTCCACTAATTCAACTGTCTTGCAAATTCCTTTATGACCCGCTAATAGATTGTCATGGCAGGACTTCAGGGCCTTTTCTTGGAGAGCCTTTGTTGGAAGATAAAGACGATTTTCATGGTAAGGTAAATTATTCTTTAGTTCTCTACCTTCCTCCTCCAAGGCCCATTGATTCATTTCTTCCATAGTCATCGTTTTCTTAATCTCGGTTGAAAAACCTGAATGATTTGTGGCTGATATAATTTTCTCCTCAGGAATGATAAATTGGGACTCCTGGATCTTTTCTCGGGAGTTGGAGTTGATTCTGGAGAGTGCATCTGCTTTAGCATTACTTGCCCCTGGCCGAAAAGTGATCACAAAATTAAAATCCGCAAAAAACAAGGACCATCGCAATTGCCTGGAAGTCAGGGTGCGAGCAAACTTTAAAAATTGCAAGTTTCGATGGTCAGTAAACACTGTGACTTTGTGCTTGGCTCCCATCAAGTAATGTCGCCACTCTACAAAAGCGCATTTCACCGCCAACAGCTCCTTGTCAGCAATTGAATAATTACACTCTGGTGGAGTCAACTTTCTGGAAAAATAGGCTACTGGGTGAAGTTGTCCGGTGTCCGAGTGGCGCTGAGAAAGAATTCCCCCAATAGCAACATCTGAAGCATCCGCTTCAACATAGAAAGGATCTTCAGTTCTGGGATGCAGCAAAACTGGGGCCTGCGTAAAAGATTTCTTTAAAAATTGAAAAGCCTCTTCAGCTTCTGTCCCCCAGATAAACTTCACTCCTTTCTTCAAAAGACGAGTAATGGGGGTTACCACACGGGAAAAATCTGGGATGAATCTTCGATAGAAATTGGAGAATCCCAAAAAACTTTGAATCTCTTTGACATTCGTTGGAGATGGCCACTCTTGCACTGCCCTCACCTTAGTGGTATCCATACTGACACCCTGAGGGGTGAGCACAAACCCCAAAAACTCGACTCTTTCAACATGGAACGCACACTTCTCCAATTTTACGTAAAGGTGATTTTCAAGCAACCTTGTGAGGATGGCTCTCACATGTTGCACATGCTCATCTTTTTTTTGTGAAAAAATCAAAATGTCGTCAATGTACACCACAGCCACTCGGTCCAAAAATTCTCCTAAGACATCATTTACAAAATGCTGAAAAGCGGCGGGAGCGTTACACAACCCATATGGCATTACTTGATACTCGAACAATCCATAGCGGGTTTGAAACGCCGTCTTCCACTCATCGCCTGCAGTCACTCTGATCAGATGATATGCCCCTCTTAAATCCAATTTAGTGTACACCTTGGCATCTTTTACTTGATCCAGTAACACTGAGATCAAAGGAAGAGGGTAACGATTTTTCACAGTCACTTGATTCAAGGCTCTGTAGTCCACACATGCTCGGAGATCTCCATCTTTCTTAGGGATAAAAAATAGGGGAGAAGAAACTGGGGACTGGGAGGGGCGTATAAACCCATTTGCTAAGTATTGGTCTAAGTAAGATTTCAAAAATTGATTCTCAGTTTCGGTAAGGGCATATATACGGCTGCAAGGGAGCACTGCCCCAGGCTCAATTTCAATCTTGCAGTCATATGGGCGATGGGGGGGACGTTTTTCGGCTTCCTTTTTGTCAAATACTGATGACAAATCCTTGTACTCCAATGGAATTTCTTTGGTTTCCACAGAGCAAATCTGAGCTGGATGATGGACCAAACTTTGAACTGGCGATTCTCCATTAGATCGGATCTGATCACTGAAACTATTTTCCTTACAGAAGGGGGAGTCCATGACAACTGTTCTCTTACTCCAATCAATGCTTGGATTGTGCTCAGTCAACCACGGAAGTCCTAGAATTAATTGAAACTGTGGAGCATCAATTAGATTGAACGTCATTAGCTCAGAATGACCATTCAATCCAATTAATTGAACTAATTCAGTTTCATGAGTGATAGGCCCTGAATATAGATTTGTCCCATCCACCGCCCTAACTGCCTCCAGAATTTCTTTTTTGACAAATTTGATTCCCTGCTGGCGGGCATATTTGATGTCACAAAAATTTCCGGTAGCCCCAGAATCTATCATCACAGAGACCTTTCTTATTTCCAATCCTCGAAACCTGATGGTAAAAGAGACTACCAAATGGGGAGCGGCAGACTGTAGAGTGTTCACAACTTGCTGAGGTTCTGGAGCTGACTTAATCATTGCTTCCACCCGCGCAGCTCCTTCTACGGGTGAAGCCGGTCTTTTCCCTGCTGAGAAACCTTTGGTCTTTTTGGGCACTCTTTTACAAAATGCCCTGCTGATCCACAATATAGACAGAGTTGCGCACTTCGTCGACGTTCTTTTTCCTCTTTAGTCAGGGGCCCTCTGACGGATCCAATTTGCATTGGTTCTTCGGTGGAAGCCCCTTCTGAACCCTTGTGAGTTTCCGTCTTTACTCGGTCAAAACGAGGAGGAAGAGGTCGAAAGTCTTTTTTCTTTTCATTGCGCCGCTCACTCAATCTGTGATCAAGCTGTAGTACCAAATCTATTAGTTCTGAAATTTCTGTGGGTCTGCGAGGAATTTGGGCGAGCGCATCTTTAAGTTCATCCCTTAACCCTCTATAAAATATGGCTGCTCTCTTTTCTTCAGGCCAATTAGTCTCTACAATCAATTTGTTAAACTGCGCCAAATATCCTACGAGGTCTCGAGTACCTTGTTTGAGTTCTAATAACTCGTTATCCGTAGCTTGGGATGCAGAGCGCCGATCAAAAATCCTAGAAAATTCTTTTTTGAAGCCTTCAAAATCATACAAAACAGGATCATTCCGGGTGACCAGAGACATAGACTAGGCGGCTGCATCGCCATTCAGATCCGACAGGACAAAGGCCACTTTAGATTGATCTTCAGCAAAGATCACTGGACGACATAAAAAGTGCAACGAGCACTGAGTCAAAAATATCTGCGCCTTAAGAGGATCTCCGCCAAATCTTTCCGGGGGTGCCAAAGGAATGATTGGCGAGATTGCGTGAATGACTTGAGTGGAAATGTCTGCAGAGGATGGGTAACTTGACGGAGGTGGAGGACCCTTAAAAACTGACCCTGACGCCACCAACTCATCTAATTTCTGCCTAGTTTGCATGGATTCTTGACTAGATCTCCTAACTTCCTCCCTCAGGGATTTGTTATCGTCTAGGGCACTATTTAATTGTTCCTGCATATTGGTCAAAATGCTAGCTAAGAATTTTAAATCTATACCCTCAGCCATACTGCCCGGGAGGGAATCTGCAATCCTCAATTAAGAGGCGGGCACTTCAATCTGTCAGAACTGCTTTACGGAAGGGGGCGATTCCCTCGGAGGCAGATGACCTTGTCCCAATTCCAACCTGCCGAAGCCGGCGACAGGTGAAAACAACTGCCACCGACTTCAGCTCGGGGGAAAGGGGAAGTGGAAGACAAAACAAGAGAGACTGCCTCTTGACTCTGGTCGCTCTCCTCGCTTCTATTCTCAGAAAGGGAGTCACCTGCAAGAGAGAACACAAACATATACTTGTCCAAGGTTCTCAATAGCTACTCTTGCCCTCTCTATTTTATACCCATTTACCTGTGTCTCAACTGAGGCTAGCTTCTCTCTATTAGCTTTGTCGGGATTGTGAAATAATCTGATTAACCGGAAGAACCAATATGAAGGGCTTGAATGTCACCTTATCTTTAGAGAGTTTCTCATATAAGAGACGTTGTGTAATCCAACAAGAAAAGATAAGAAAAATTGAGTTCCTTATAATAATTAGTTCTTCATCAAATTCTGAAGTCCAACTGTCCCTTTGGTTCTTTTCTGTTCTATCCTCTCTCAGCAACCTCTTGTGTTCTAGATAGAATTGTTCCTTGTCACTGCAACACCTCCTCACTAGACAGTTTCTTCTTGTCAGAATGCGTGAACTTAGAAAATCACTTGAACACTCTTACTTGTGATTCGGGGCTCTTCTCTTCACAGAAACAGCCCCCTTGTCATATCTCTTCTCCATCTCTCGCCTTACTTGCTCACCGGAGTTCTGAAGCTGCTCTGGCCTTCCGAAAATTTATTCTCTGGTAAAAGAATTGCAGAAAGCCTTAAAAAACTAATATGTTTGGAAAACTGCAAGGTTAGCATTCACTACTTCCCTACTGAAGTCTTTACGCTGCCTTTAATATTTTCTCTGAGGTACTTCGCTGGGTTGACACGAAGCGTTGTGGAAAACGCTCCTGTCAGCGGTTTCAAATTCGTTGAAGTGCGCCGCGCGATCTTCGCGCATGCGCATTAGCCCATCCGGAGTGTCTCGAGGGAGTGCAACTAGACCGCGCACCACTACAGGAAGTGGACACGGTCAAGTCTCGATCCCCAGCCAAGGAGTGCTTCAAGTTACCAATCACCGCGCACAGGAAGGACCTCCAACCAGGACTAATCCTTCTCCAGCGCGGATACTTGACTGTGGGAATTTTTACGGAGACATGCCTTTTCTTGCCATCGTGATGCCTAGCATAAACGAGAACGTTCCTGACAATAACACACCAAAGTTAATTAAAATAATGGTAGTCAAAGGTCATCACAGGGTGTCAGACCACAAGAGTGTCTCTAGCACTATACGTACTAAGCTAACACCATTCAAACTTAGCAGGATGTATGCAGGGAGATGATCAATGTGTCCCAGGTGTGGTATGGATGGAGCAGCATTTCTTCACATGGCATAGGAACGCCAGGCAGTCCAGCAATATTGGCTGGGTGTGGTGGATGGGGTGAGGAAAGGGACTGGTCTGATCCAAACGGCAACCCAACAGGTATGTCTGTTGGGTATTGTAAAGAGCTCCAAGAGGGGTAAGATGCGTTGGAAGTTTCTGCAGCTGGCACCGGTATTGCCAAAACACAGAGTGACCATTGGACGGTATAGAACTATGGCGCAAAGACGTGATGGAATGGGATCTGGCAGCGGAAGTGCATATGGAACTGGCTCATAGAGATGATAGATTGGAGGAAGATCTGGCAGGCTGGGCAGCCCTCATGGGTAATATGTCTCTGGGTGTGGGGGGATGGAGTTGAAGTAAAGGGGGATGAAAGTTCACAGGAAAGAGACACACAAGATGCATAACCCAGTGGACTCTGACATGTACTCCTGATAGCGCAGTGAAAAAAAATAGTTTAGAAGCCTGGTTGGTTGGGAACCACTTTAAAATGAATCTGATGCTAGGAATAATCGGGAAAATGTACAACTGTCAAATGGCCCAGGAGGGTGCTAATTGGGGATCTGTACTGAACGTGGATTTAAAGTTTACCTGTCTTCTTTCTATCCTGTTCCTATGCCTATGGGATGTAAACTTTTATAGGGAGAAAGTGGTACACAGGTGTATCCATAAAATGTGGCAATGTAATGAACTACTTACAAAATGTTGTGTAATATGATACCTAATAAAAAAGATTACACACACAAATTAAAGAATTGGCATTCTGAAAGTTTGGGAAGCGCGCATTGTGCTCTGACAAGTATAACTTTGGAACAATGATACTTACATGATGTTGTATCTTGCTTTTGCATATATATATATATATATATACACACACACACACACACACACACACTGTTTTTCGTTGATAAAGATACCCATGGACAAGAAAGAAAACAAAACAAGAAAGACAATCTGTTGAAACTACTTGTAAATGACGTAATAGTATGGTATAACCGTTTTCATTCTCGCTATTTTTTAAGGCTCTATATTTTTGCTTTTCAACCTAGGTTTAGGATTAGAATAATATATACATGATTGGAATGTAAGTATGTTTTTCTCTTGCAATTGTCTGATTCTTTCTTGTTAGTTTCTTGAGCCTTCTGTATGTAAAGGACAGTAAATCCTAAGGTATGTGTGAGAATACAAAGAATAGGTACTAAAGTCATTTGTTGCTATCACATCTACAAATACTCTCTTTCTGTTTTTAGACCAACACATTCAACAGTAGCTACACTTTCCTTCTTCCAAGTAGACGGAAGAGGGGAATAGTTAAGGTATATGGTTATGTGTGAAGTACAATTACCTTACGACACTCTTGCAGGATTTTGCAGTATCTTATGTAGGAGGAACATTACCTGGCCTGAGTAGACATTCGCACCACAGCACATTCTATCTGGGACAATTGATCTTCCTCTTCCTTTCCCCTTACCCCCGTCGAACTTGGTAGATTTTGACTATAGTTGGGTTGTCTTGGTCGAGGACGATGTTGGGAGCTAGCTTGGTGACTTCCTATCTCTCCTGCGGAAAATAAGGTGAGATCATGACACGGTGTCTCTTTATAGATAATTTTGCTTTTCCTTTAAGACTTGTACAGTTTGGTACATGTCAGTGATAGCGTTTGCAATGTATGAGTGTGCTTTAATGCATTAATCCATAAAAGTTATGTCCCTTGTTGCTCCCTGTCTTTTCTCAGAGTGCAGAACCAGTGTAGCACCTGTATACATCTATATTATTTCTCCTCCGTGGCCCAAAATTCCTGGCTGATTTCCTAAAAGCTTTTGACCTGGGCACCTCAAAACATACCCCTCAATCTTAATTGAGCACCCAGCATCCTTTCATTTTATAAAAGTGTCTCTATGTAGGCTTGGAGTGAAATAAGAGTTGCCTGGAAAGGCTGTGAAGGGAGATGTGTATGTTCCTAACTTCATACTAATGTTTAGCATGTCCCTTGTCCTCATAACCATGGACACTACTGGAGACAAAAATATATACTTGTGCCTTTAGGCCCTAGTTATCCAAGGTATCTCTCACAGAGACCTTTTTGCTATATATTAGCCTAATACGCACCACCTCTTATTAGTTTCTCCTTTCATAGCTTCTTCCTGCACTCACTCCATCAGATACAGGAGTTGCGTTGCTTGAA
Source organism: Triturus cristatus (assembly GCF_964204655.1). Lineage (NCBI taxonomy): Eukaryota > Metazoa > Chordata > Amphibia > Caudata > Salamandridae > Triturus > Triturus cristatus. The sequence goes on from NC_140589.1 coordinate 426,430,306, forward strand.
AATAGCATCATATATTTAGACATGCTCAGAACTCCAACCTTTTCATGGAGGGTGCTCTGTATTGCCTGCATTTGTCATTTCTTACCTGCCAGATATATTCATTTAGTAGTTTTGGGAGGCGTGATAGATCACTTTTTAAGATCCACAGTGGCAGTGCTTGAATTACAGTATCTGTATATATGTATGTATGTGTCATTTATAAGGCTCACCAAACCGAAACCAGAGGTATCCAGGTGCTTAGTACGTCCCTGGAGTGGAAAAACAGACAGAAAGAAGTACAGAACTCTAATTAGATCTTACAAAATTAATTCAAATATATAAATCTTCAACTATTTATGAAAACCTAACAAATTGTTTTGAGATCTAAGTAAGCTAGGCATGGTATTCCAAACTTTGGAAACAGTTACTGCAAGAGGTCTTCCCCCTGTTTTTGGTATCTTAGAATGCAAAGTAGCTGTTGAGATGCTGACCTCAAAGTTCATGATGGCATGCAACGAACAAAACTAGGGGACCCTTAATTTTCCTTTCTTGTGAAATAAAGTGTTTTGTGACATAAACATAGTGCCTTAAAATGGCTCCTGTTTGTGACAGACAGCCAGTGTAACTGACGAAAATGACTGAAATTGATGATTTGTGGTTCAGTCCAAGGATCAACATTGCGCTGCATTTTGAGCTACCTAGAATTTATGAGTTAAGTATTTAGGGAGACCAACCAGTAAGGAGTTACAATAGTCTAGCAAAGAGAGTATTAGAGCTGGGGCCAATGTAATCCCAGGGGAAGCTGGGAGACGTGGGAGAATTTATCGAATGACACTCATCAGGTGAATGCACATGGAAGTAAGTGTATATGAGGTATAAAAGTAAGATTTGAATCAAAAATGATTCTTAGATTTTTGGTTTGATGCTCTGGGATAGTTGATGAACCCAGGCTTGATGACCGCCAAGTGTGAGACCATAAACAAGAATTTCCAAAGATGACAACTTCGGTTTTTATCTCTATTCGGAGTGAGAGAATGACTTCTTATCCGGTCACTAATGGCTGCCAAACATGCAGAGAACTATTGTGGTTCTCCATCTAGTCTTAATATAAATTGTGTATTGTCTGTGTATGCAAAAAAAAGTTTGAGCAAAAGAATTAACCAGTCTCGCCAGGGGCGCCACATATTGATTAAACAATGTTGAGCTAAGAAGTGAACCCTGCGGCACACCCACCAAGCTGTATTTGATGGGAGATCGACAGTCACTTTGGTTGCAGTGTTTGCATGCACTTAGATGAGACAAATGCAAAACATTTTAGACTGTTCCTGTGACCCCCATTTTTGCCAAACACTCCAAAAGTATGATGATGTAGATGGTTTCAAAAGTGTCTGACATGTCCAAGGCTGCCGTTCCTGTCTCATCCAGACTGGAACGGATGTCCTTAGTGGCTTTTTCCAGAACTGTCTATGTACTAAGTCCCTTTCTAAAACCAGACTGGGATATATGAAGAAGTTGTTTTTTCTCCATAAATTTGTCCGGTTATTTATTCACTACTGCTTCAGTGATCTTACCAAAAAACAGGGAGCAGAGAGAATGGTTGATAGTTCAACATTGTTAAAGAGTCCAGAGAAGCTTTTTTCAAAAGAGTAGTGACCAAAGCTTCTTTCCATAAGCGTGCGACTCTCCCTGGCTGAATGGAGGAGTTGCATAATTCTGTAAGTAATAGAGCAAAGGTATTGGACTGGGTATACGTCTTCTGGGAGGCTGATTTAATATTGCCCCTGAATCTAATAATGGTATCTCCTGATGCTCTATCAAAGGATGACCATAGAAAATCCATTATGTTTATGAGGGGAGGTTTGGAGTTAGCTTCTTTCTGTCCTAAGGCATGCAGTAGTTTGTAATCTTATCCTGAAAAAGGTGGAAATATAGTTACACAGCTGGTGTGATGGTATAGTATGGCTTACAGGCACTTGAGAGTGATCCAGGATTTTGTTAATTTCAAAAACCTCTCTGGGGGGGTTTTGAGTTGGCAATTTGATTATGAAAATAATCTATAATTGTTTTTAATCTATCTTTTCATACGGGAATATATGAATCCAGTGTAGTTGCCTAAATTCTGGGGTTCCATTTTTCCTCCAAGCTCTTTCTAATCTCTTGCACACCTATTTGGCTGAGCAAAGCTCCGGAATGCAACAGGGAGCTGATGGCTCACTTTGGTTTGTTACAAACGGTTTTACAGGGATTAGCTGATCTAGGGATAATGTGATTCAATCATTCACCCTTTATTTTCCCTGCTTGGGTAAAGCCCCGGGCTGTGCCACACAAAGGGGAATCCCACTCCTCTATTTTTAGTTTTGGCCAGGCACTTTTCATGTATAAGACTTGAGGCCTAATTTATTATTATATCCAATGGCACTAGTAAGACTGTGGATGGGATATCTTTCATAATTTTGATGGAATAACCAATCCACTGAAGTCTACATCAGTCCCTTAGTCCCTTTTTCCTATGTTGTATCAATTAGATCGATTTTGATAAGAATACGTTTGTGATCTGTCCACTCTAAAACTCGGTCCTGGTTATGTCAATGAGCTGCGGGTGGCTGACAGTTAAGTCGAGTGCGTGTCTTGCTTTATGTGTTTCCCCTGTATTTAAAAGAGATAAATTCAAATCCAAGAGAGAGTCAACAGGATTTTGAGACTCCTACTTAGAGTTAGTAATTTGTTCTAAAAATCCCTGTCAGGGTCTAAACTCCTAATATAACCGTTTTTAGGTGTCCGCTGCAGACATCTGCAGCAGTTTGTTGACCAGACCTCTTGTTTTCATGGCTTTGTTGTCTTTCTCCCATCCCTGATTCAATAACTTTCCTCCATAATAATATATATCTCTCACCCAGGAGTATTTCGGTTTTACATTGTTTTGTTCAGTTGATTTGTGTACTGCTGCTGCTGAGTTATCTTGCATTCAGGGAAACAACTTTTTTCTTTTCTCTTAGCACTCCAGTGGAGTGCATTTGCTTTTTTCAACTCTTCCCCCTTTGTGATACTTCACCTTTTAACATTCCCACAACTCCCTTGTTCTCTTTATTGCTTCCTCCAACCCTCCTCAGCCTGCATCTTAAAAAAAAAAAAAATACACTAGTACCTCACACTCCCTGCTCCGCACTCTCTATCTGTTCCCAAATGCTGACCGCCAGTGCTGAACTGGCTTTTCATGTAGTCTGGCGTTGCCAGATGGACCATTGTATGACCTGTTTTCTTGGGCCTGTCACACACACTGGCCCTTTCAAGCTGGCCTATCTGGCAGTGTCAGACTGCCTGAAATGCCAGTTCAACACTGCTGGCCACACATCCCACATGTACCTATTCTTTGCTATAAGTGACTGAAAAACTAAATGGAAAATATACATAAATTCAACTTTTACGTTCCCCCCACACTCAATTAACTTACAACTCAATTTTTCAGAAACCTGGCATGGAAAAATAAATTATGTCAAAATGTCTTATACTTTTCATCAAATTCTATTTGAGTTATAAAGCAGATAAAAGTGTGTTTCAGAGAAGTGTTTCTTTAAAGCCCAGTATATAACCAATGATGATTTATCACACATTAGAACATTGGAATGTTGGGAGCTCCATTGTAGACAATGGAGTGCTCCATGCTTCTACGGGCCAGTAAAGGCCCTCAGAGCAACATTCCAATGTTTTACAAAGGCCTCTCAGAGCTCGAGGGGATTTAAATCCCCTCGAGCTTCGAGAGGCCTTTGTTTATTTGTTAGAACATTCTGCCCTCTAGTGGCAGAATTTTCTAATAGCCTGATAGCCCTTACTGGCTATTTAAGTCCCAGTCCCTTGTTAAAGCCCCTTGCCTTCGGCTCGGGTCTTTAACTCGGGAGCGGGCATTTAATAGCCGGTATAGCCCGCTATGGCGGCTATAGGCTATATTTGTAGGGTGATCATCTGTGGTGACTTGCCAAGTTGCTCTCCCATGATGTAATAGAACACTGTGGTATGGAAGTCCTGGGGAGCTGCCATTAGGCAGTTAGATCTGGCCCAAGTTCCTATCATCACCTGCTGCCAGTGGGTCTTTTGCATATACTTCTACCTTTACTTGCCTGCATGATGCTAAATAAATCCTTCTGTCAAGCAACAAGGTTTTACCTGCATCCTATGTCAACCTACAAAACATCATACATCATAACAATGGCGATGAGTGTAAAGAACCTGCTTCTGGTATAATATAGTGAGAAAAAAGCTACTTAATTTGACTTTTAAAAGATGGACACAGGGGGTGTGGCTTGATGCCCAAGGAATATATCAGCGACCGTTTAGCTCTCCACGGGACGACACAGGGAGATCTTTCTTCAGTGCGGCTTTCCTCACGCACCTCTCTCCCTCACAACGCCTGCCATTTCGAGAGGCGGCTGCCACTGAGCGCACTTGACAGATGAAGTGAAATTACTTTTCTTTGATTACACCAGTTCTAACAGGAGCATTTTCCTCATGGACCAGCAATCTTCTTTAGGTTTATTTCTTCAGTGCCTCCAGCACATTCAGTTTGACCGGCTGCTAATAGTACTTAGTTTTGGCTCTCAGTCGCAGATTATCTCATCCATTTCAAGGGTCTTTAATAATAATAATCCACATTTGTAAAGCGCGAACAATCACACGTAAGGGTCTCTAGGCGCTGGGGGCCGTCGGGAAGATTAGGCAAGCTATTGCCCAGAGTCACATGGTGCTGGGCTAATCTGCCGCCGGCGCCAGGGATCGAACCGTGATCCCCATATTCCGGCGTCAGTGGTAGGCTGACATTTTTTAAATTATCTGCAAAGTGTGTCTCTGGCCCTTTTCACAAGTATACCATGTACTTTCCTCCGTAATCAATAAATTTGAAGATGGAGGTTTCAATTTCTCCTGCAACAAGTTGACCAATTTCTTCCTCATCTGTATCTACAGGCAAGCCAATCCGCCTCATACAGATTGGAGAAAGATCCTCACTCCCCTACTAAACCTACCCCTACTGAACCTCGTCCTTCAGTGTCAATAGAAGTATTGGAGAAAATCAGGGCCCTGCGTCCTTACATAGGAGACATAAATGCAAAACCTCTGAGTCTTGACGACAAATAGTCATGGATGGAAGAGAGGATTTTGACAGGTGAGCAACACATCTCCACCTTGATCGACACTACTCTCAAAGGCAACCATCTCCAAACTCAAGTCTCTATGCTTCAGAAACAAGTCAAAGACTTGGAAAACAGAAATAGAAGAAACACTCTGCACATTTATGTTTTACTGTAGAGCTCTGAAGGCTCACATCCAATTCTATTCTTTAAATCATTTCTCCCTAAGTTATTGAACTCACCAGAGTCACCTTCCCTCAACATATAGCTCGCACACAGATTAGGTAATCTACCTACTGCTGCATCTATGGTATACTGTGAAAACATTACCACAATTCATACAATGCCCTGAACAGGTAACCATCCATGTGAGGCACATGTTTTCAACACCCTGCACTTTACGCATCCTTGAAGGTCACTACTACTGTTCATCTACATGATGTCGTTCACTACATGATCACCACACAACGACTTCTGTTGTTAACCATTAACCACCTAAAAATTATTTCAATTTCTTTGAACACCTTCAGTTTGGATGGCTACCTGTTTAGGGCATTGTATGAAGTGTGGTAATGTTTCACAGTATATTCAAAAATCACTGAGTTCTAGTTTGTGCCTATTCATGTACCTGTTATTTTATGTTGAATGTTAACTCTGTGTTTTCAGAAAAATACCCCTGATGAAGGGCAAAGTCCCAAATGCATTGGGCAGAATATAAGAATTGTGCACAAAAACATGGATATTACTGAGGGAAGTAGTAATTTAAGAACAAGTTCTAAAAAACGTATCAGTACGAAGAAGAATAAAAAACACTTGAAGACTCTTTTGAGTCAAACTTTATTGAATTCTACCATAGGTGTGACTTGGAGGTGCTCCCCTATTCAGGGACAGCGCTAATTAATTCATTTACCTTATCCTCATACCTAGGAGGATTCATCAACCAGCACCAAACAAACATATCAAATTCAGGTTCACTCGTGTGACACACACAACAGCCCAGGAGTGCGAGGATCCTTTTTCCATTTGGATGAAATCATTATATGTAATCCGTGTTGCCCATGCATAGTCCTGGACCCGTGTAAGGCCGTTCCCACCTCTGCTTGACTAAGTGTCCATTTTGTCGTCGTCCCCATCCCTGTCCTCTAAGTCTCCCCTTTCAGGGCCTGAGACCCCATCTGGGTGTTCCCAGCTTTCCAGCACCTCCACCCACAAATTTGCTATGGGGCGTTAACAGAGGCCATGGGCATCCTCTCTGCGGAGTATACTTTCCTCAGCCCTGGCCCAGGTGGTAACGTTACTTGCCCAAACCTCAACCGTCGGCCCCATCCGTGAAGTCCAGGTCAGTGCAATCCTGCGCCTTGCCAGTGTTAGGACTAGATCCAAACACAGGGTGCCTACTTTGCGTGTTTTGGGTCGGGAGAGATTCCCCAACAGGCAAGTTTCCTCTGTGCATGGTAGTATGCGCCCGACAGCTGTATGAAGACAAAGTAGCATTGCGTTCCAGTGACTCTGAAGTGTAGGGCATCCCCATGTCATGTGTCAAAAGTCTACATTGACACTGTGGGCGTTCCCGGGCTCCCCCCCAATAGATAACCTACAGCCTGTGTGGTGTGAGGTAAGTCATGTGTAGGAGGTTGAATTTTATATATTTCAATCTCGTATTGCGACAAATGCATTTAGGGTATGCCAACATTTTGTCCCAGTCTCTATCAGGGATGTCGTGACCTGGGATGTCTCTCCATCTGTTTCTGAGGCTAACCAGTGGTTTCTGTCCCATGTCATTAAGTGCTCTGTACAACCACGTCCCCTGACGTTGCACCAAGCCAAGGAAGAGAAGCAACTGGAGCACTGGCTGCTGTAGGGGTCCTCTTTACCCAGGTTCCATAGGTCCATTTACGATCACACCAATGCCTCATAAATCAGGCATTGTCCTCTAGGCAGTGCATGTTGCACACATAGTTCCTCCATCGGGATAAGGGCACCCATTTCAAAGCCATCTCCTACCGTCATCACCAGGGCCGCCACCCAGGCACGAAGCTGAGTCACCATGAAGCATCTGGCTGGGGACCCATGAGCCAATCCCACTAGTGGGATAGCTAGTGCATACAATTGTGCCCTGCCCATCCGCACCACTCCATGATACCAGCTATGTAGAGTAACTTGTAACAGGACGCTTGGCTGAGGTATACGCACAACTGGGCAAAACTTAGCTAATAAAAGTCCTTGATGAGGCGGCAGTCCCAGAGTATTTAGGGCACCCTGGCGTACATTATCCAGCCATCTGGTCACCAACTGCAGCTGCACCGCTATATAGTACACTTCAAAATCTGGGACTCCATGGCCGCCCACTCTGACAGGCGCCGCAGAACCACAAGGGACACCCTGTGATGACCTCTATCCCATACCAGCTCCCGAAGCAGGATGCCCAGCTGCCAGAACCACGCCCCAGAGACCTTAACTGGAAGGTTAGTGAAGAAATATAATAACAGTGGGAGCCTCACCATCCTAGAAACTGACAACCATGGCCATGAGTGATCTCCAGAAAGTGACGCAGGACTGCAATGATCGCACTACTCTGCCCAGGTTCCCATCACGCATGTCATCCAGCTGATGATTCACCTGGACAACTCACCTGTTATGATCATATTAGACATTTTACCTAACATTGTTAAACAAAACGGGTGAAGATTTAATAATGCAGTACTATTAGACACCTCCTTTACCTCCTCCTTTTCCTAATTTTTTCATGAATTTTTCCAACTAAATCTGACTAATGAGATTGCTTTTCACTCTATTTGGAATGCTTCAAAAGCATCAGCCCAAGACTTCATTATCAGATAAGTTTCCAGAAAAAAGAAACTTTCCACTACTAAAACAAATGACTTTTTTGCAAATATTAAACAATTAAAACATACATATTACACCTCTAAATCAAAAGATTGTCTATAAGAACTTATTAATGCCAAACTTGAGTTCAATAAAATGTCAGCTGATAATGCATCAACATAACTTCTTAAATTTAGTGCCAAATAATATGGGGGTCAAGACAAGTCAGGGAAATTTCTAGGAAATGATCTTAAAATAAAAAAAAGTAATCTATTATGGACAATCATCTGAATCTGCAAGACAAAGGCTCAGATATTTTAAGTGAATTTGTTCAATTTTATAAGACACTGTATACTCCAGGGTGCATTCCTTCTGACCCAGAAATTGTAAACTATCTCTCAACCATACAAAAATCTTTTCATATTCAACTAGCCTTTACAAAGCTAGAAGGAGATAGTACTCTATTAGAACTCCAAGCCACAGTATCTTGTCTCAAAACTGATAATTCTTCAGGCCTAGATGGTTTTACTGCTGAATTTTTCTTACATTTTTTGAAATTGCTCATCCCTAAACTCTCTCTTTTTAGTGACTCCTTTCTTCACACACAACTATACAATAATGGGGTAGCCCAAGGTACGCCAAAGGCAAGTCATTTGGATCTTTTTTTGATGTTGTTATTTGTCTCATCCCAAAAGAAGGAAAGGATCAACAACTTTGTAAAAATTATAGACCCATATCTCTTGTCAATGTTGACTACAAAATGTTCTCAAAAGCTTTAGCTCTCCGATTAGAATCTCTCATGTCCAAACACCTTGGGAAAAAACAATCAGGATTTGTTAAAGGGAGATACATATCTGATAAGACGTTTACTGTTTGACGTTCTATCTAAATCCATCTCAACGGAACCTCTAGAAGCAATTACTTTAGATGGTAATAAAGGCTTTCAACCGTGTAAATAGGTATTTTATTTTTCACACTCTTGAATGGTTTGGAGTTGGGCCGAAAATCATTACCCTTATCTCCCTTTTATATACTTCCTCCTAAGCGGCTATTTTTGCTAATGGTCTTCTCCTTATTTCACTTTGGGTAAAGATGTTTGCCAAGGTAGCCCCCTTTCACCTTTTCTTTTTATCCAGGCATTGGAACCTTTTATTTTCCAGATCAGACAAAATCCAGCCTTACATGTTTTTTTTGTAACAACCAACAGATTAAATTGGCAGTTTATGCTGATGACATTCTATTACTTATTTCGCAACACATTTGTCCCTTCCAGCTTTTTTAAACTAACTCCCTTCTTATTTTCTTGCTTCTGGTTATTAAATTAAATCACCATAAGTGGGAAATTCTACCCCTTAACAAATTTACTTTTAAACAACATTGTTGGATTCACGATTTCTCATGGAACTCAACAAAAATTAAATATCTAGGTCTATGGTTTTCTCATTCAATAAAAACCTCTATTTCACAACTGTATACATAAATTAACATTAGTCTATTGTTGATATTCTTTACATCTCTTCTAGTGGGGATATCTTGATACCATAAAGGTGATGCTAGTACTCATAGTTGCATACACTATATCTAATATCCCATTATATATGCTTTCCAAATCTTTTAAACAAATCAATTCTGTGTTTTCCTCATTTTTATGGAATTAAAAAAAACTTGTATATTCCTATTGAATTGAAACATTTTAAATCAGATGGTGGTGTAAATGTTCATGATTTTCCCTAAATATCATACATAATTTTCATTAAAACAATCTATTTATTGGATTTTATAATAAAGAGTATTTTCTCTTGTGGGCAGACCTGAAAATTATCTTATATCCCCTTTTACCTTTCATGAATATTTGGCATTCTCCAGAAGACCTCAGACTATCTTTCCTCCCCTCATTAAACACCTTTATACACCATTAGGGCCTATATTGTCATATAAACCTACCGGTGTTAACTCTTTCCTTAACTCCATAATCTGGTATAACACCCTACTATTCATGTAGAAAAATAAATTCCTAGGCAATCTCCAATTTCATAAGTAAACATCCATCGTATTTAAATTATAGGAAAACAAGAGAAAAAGCTAAAACATACATATAGTACAGGTGTTATGGATTTTATTTCTTTATGTTGCTCACATGATCAATAAACAATATATTTGACATACAATATAAATTTAAAAATAATGAATCAACAATAATAAAATTGCATCTACAATACAATATAAAATAGGTGGCAGCTAGTAATGAATATTGGCAATCGACGCGCGTTTCGGCGTACACAACGCCTTCATCAGGAGTAGCCACTTAGGTATCTATAATAATAAAAAACATATAATTGTAGACAAATAATATTTCTCTTTAAAACAAACACATAATACCATCCCTGTACAAATACTTTCTCGAGTTCCATGTTTTATAAATTGATATCATGTTTGTGATAATAGAAAACTCATGTAAATTCATTTATAAACATTCATTTATAAACATTCATTTATAAACATTCCAGACCAATGATATCATAGTTATAGAATATAGTTAAAGAGAAGATAGAAAAGAAACAGGGCAGAAAATTAGAGCAAGAGAAATAATCTTATAAGGATAAACTTACTTAAAAAATATAACAGATCAGTCATTTGAAAGAAATCCTTATTTGGGGTGCAGTCTATCCAGTATAAGTATTCGCTGTGGATATAACAGTTACAAAGAACAAAAATATTATTTATAATTGCGTGAGATAATAAATTGATGGTGACCATAGTGGAAACAAAGGTTCCACGTTATATTTAAATTGACGAGATTAATTAACTAAAGACTCAGAATTATATAATGTGACTTACTTTCACAAATCAAAGGATAAGAAAGATCATCTTTAGTGCGATCCTATTTTGATGCGATCCTATTTTGATGCGAGAATTAATAGAGAATCTAAAAATTATAACATGACATAATATTAATGTTTGTGTTAAATCCAGGTAAAAGTGATAGACTAATATTTTAACAGGGAGAACAGAAAAAGGACTACCTTCTGTGTCCCTTAGGAATCGGAGAGAAAATGATGATCCGAATAAAAGCCTTGGTTTGCGTGATAGCCTAATTTAAATAAAATCGGTTGAAGAAGAGTATCTAAAAGAAAAATAAACGAGTTATTTCAAAAATGGGTTGCAAAGCTAGCTTTCATTTGCTTATTAATAATAAGGAGAAAGATAAACTAACCATGGCTACAATAGCCTTTTAGTTAAACGATATTGTTATGATACCTCTACAGTTCTAAAGGGATTCCACGAATGGTATTTCTGGAACCTGAAAAGACACAAAAACCGAGTGTGGGCTTAATAAAGTGTCAACAAGAAGTGAATCTGATATAGAGTTTAACGTTGACTGAGCTAAATTTACCTTATAACGTTCTAGTCGGGCAGAAAATAGCCTCCGGCATATCGCGCAGCACAGAAGAAAACGAGATAGCAAGGGATGTGGACTCCCTCTACGAATATATACTCGTTGATAAATCATGTGATAGATCACATGACAAGTATTAGAGGAAAGAACCTTGCTTAGTGTTAAAAAGGCAGGTAAAAGCGAAGGCAGACTACACTGTTCGAACTACCAAAATTCAACAAATTTTATTGATATGCAGATATCAGCTCGACAGAGACAAGGACTCAAAATTGGTATAATGTGAGGAGTCCAAAAAAGAGTTATCATAAAAACAGCCATGGTTAGTTTATCTTTCTCCTTATTATTAATAAGCAAATGAAAGCTAGCTTTGCAACCCATTTTTGAAATAACTCGTTTATTTTTCTTTTAGATACTCTTCTTCAACCGATTTTATTTAAATTAGGCTATCACGCAAACCAAGGCTTTTATTCGGATCATCATTTTCTCTCCGATTCCTAAGGGACACAGAAGGTAGTCCTTTTTCTGTTCTCCCTGTTAAAATATTAGTCTATCACTTTTACCTGGATTTAACACAAACATTAATATTATGTCATGTTATAATTTTTAGATTCTCTATTAATTCTCGCATCAAAATAGGATCGCATCAAAATAGGATCGCACTAAAGATGATCTTTCTTATCCTTTGATTTGTGAAAGTAAGTCACATTATATAATTCTGAGTCTTTAGTTAATTAATCTCGTCAATTTAAATATAACGTGGAACCTTTGTTTCCACTATGGTCACCATCAATTTATTATCTCACGCAATTATAAATAATATTTTTGTTCTTTGTAACTGTTATATCCACAGCGAATACTTATACTGGATAGACTGCACCCCAAATAAGGATTTCTTTCAAATGACTGATCTGTTATATTTTTTAAGTAAGTTTATCCTTATAAGATTATTTCTCTTGCTCTAATTTTCTGCCCTGTTTCTTTTCTATCTTCTCTTTAACTATATTCTATAACTATGATATCATTGGTCTGGAATGTTTATAAATGAATGTTTATAAATGAATGTTTATAAATGAATTTACATGAGTTTTCTATTATCACAAACATGATATCAATTTATAAAACATGGAACTCGAGAAAGTATTTGTACAGGGATGGTATTATGTGTTTGTTTTAAAGAGAAATATTATTTGTCTACAATTATATGTTTTTTATTATTATAGATACCTAAGTGGCTACTCCTGATGAAGGCGTTGTGTACGCCGAAACGCGCGTCGATTGCCAATATTCATTACTAGCTGCCACCTATTTTATATTGTATTGTAGATGCAATTTTATTATTGTTGATTCATTATTTTTAAATTTATATTGTATGTCAAATATATTGTTTATTGATCATGTGAGCAACATAAAGAAATAAAATCCATAACACCTGTACTATATGTATGTTTTAGCTTTTTCTCTTGTTTTCCTATAATTTAAATACGATGGATGTTTACTTATGAAATTGGAGATTGCCTAGGAATTTATTTTTCTACATGAACATTACCCTGTCCTAGGAATACAACTATTTGCTGTTCAGGGGGTCCTTGTTTTTTCCCATTGATAACACCCTACTATTACATAAAACCATTTATTGGAAAACATGGAGTAAAAAGTTCTAATATGGGTTAATCAGTTATTTGTTAATAATTTATTTCTCACATTTCCTCAAGCACCACACCTTCTTAATCTTCAATCTTCTTTTCAAAATAAATTTCAAATATTACAAACTACTATATCTGACGCTTTTAATCAGTTTCAGTCCTGCGTTCCACATACTCCACTACTAGACTGGGTAATCTACTTCAGCTCCAAAAGCATCTACTATTTGTCATCTTTTACAACAAACCCCCATTGGCAGAGATAAGACAGACACTTAATTAGCCTTAGAAAAGAGACTTGGGAGTAACTTGTTCTATCATCACATACAAATATCGACAAAACTGCGGAAATCTTTTTGTGCAGCTAACATTACACTCTTTATAACAGACTTTTCATAACTCCTTCTACTGTACATTATATGTACCCGGATCTTTCTGACACCTGCTGGTCATGTCATTCACAACATGCAGACATTAAACACATATCCACTTGTTCTTTTGTTCACAATTTCTAGGTACAAATATAGAATTCTGTTTTCAACTCAACGGTACCTTCTTCTATTATTAATGTTTTCTTGGGTAGTTTATCTGGCGACTGGAAAGATGGTTCATTACATATACATATAATACATCGATTGCTGGCAGTTGTTTTTCATCAAATAACAAAGAACTGGAAGGGCTTCACCCAATTATCATTTCAAGCTTGGTAGTATGTAGTTTGTTATAAGCATAGATTGGATACAGCATAAAGTCATCCTTTTTCACTTTCTGTGAAACGCACTGCTGTAGATCCCAAATCACGAATTTTCTAAACAAATATGCAAAACCTACTTTTCAATGTCAAGAAGTTCTTCAGCCTCCATGATTTCCTTTTTTCTTAGAGATGATTTCTCCTTATCTCTAAATTGCTTTAAATGATTGAAAATGTCTTATGTCATTATCAGATTGTTTTTATTTTGAACCATGTATACTTTTCTTATCATATTATCCTTACTTTCTGTTTCCCCTCTTTCCTCTAGCCCTTAAATTGGATTTCCTATACCGGTTTCCATAAATTATCATGTTGTATTTTGTTTAATTATAACAAAACTTCTTTCAACTAAAGACGAAAGGTGTGCCAGCTGTTCCTGAAGATAACTGTTAAAGAAACTGTGGATAGCAGTAAAGGAATGCTACCACTGATGTTGGTTGCAAAGATGTCTCTTCAGAATACAGGAGGTTTTGTCACTGCTATGTAGTCAAAGGTACCTCCACCCAGTTTTTAGGTCGAGCCTGGGCAGCGCATGCACTGCTCTATTGAGGTATGGAACAGAAGCTCCACCCATCTTTTTAATTGGCTCCTGTTAATGTCTTTTCAAAATCGTTACTTTTCATTCGTGAATAGGATAAGTAGTCCGTCCTTGGTACCGCCTTGTCTGCATTTGTAATCTTCTATAAGGACTGGACTTTTTACTTGTGTTGTTACACGGTCTGCTTTATGTAGTCGGTTAGCACCATTTTCTTTAATGATCTTCCCCTATTCCACTCACGATGTCACAGCACGCCGCCCACTTTTATATTGTTAATAGTAATGTATTTATTTAATTTACAGAGCGGTCCCCTTTAAATATAGCGGCTGCGCTTATTCATTTAATTTACTGTGCGGTCCGCTTCCTCTTTTGCGGCCACGCTTATTTATTTAATTTACAGAGCGGTCTGCTTCCTCTTTTGCGGCCACGCCTATTTATTTAATTTACAGAGCGGTCTGCTTTCACTTTAGCGGCTGCGCTACAGAACATTTCTTTCTTAATTTTTTCTTTTCAGGTAAAAGTACCCTATTACACGCTTTCACTTTAAAGTTGGCCGCACCCTTTTTTTTAGACGCTGCTCACTGTAACTTGAATACAGCAAGCAGCATCTAAAGAAAGGGGCGCGGCCACCATTTGCAAGAGTTTGAGCTATTGGCATTAGAAATGACAATGCTTTTTATATATATGTTGCTTTAGACAAAATATAAATAAAAGGCATTGTCATTTATAATGCCAATAGCTCATACTCTCACACAAGGCTCTCACACAAGGCTCTCCACGACCTGGGCCCCAAGTACCTCAACGACTGCCTGACCTTCTACGCGCCCACCCGCCAGCTACGATCGACCAGCCTCGCCCTCGCCGCCGTACCACGCATCCGCATAGCCACCGCCGGAGGAAGATCTCCTACCTGGCAGCCAAGACTTGGAACTCCTTCCCCATCCACCTTCAGTTGACCCAGGACCATCTTTCCTTCAGGAAGCAACTCAAGACCTGGCTGTTCGTGCAGTAACTTACCCCCCTCCCCCAGCGCCTTGAGACCCTTCCGGGTGAGTAGCGCGCTATACAAATGTTTGATTGATTGATTGATTGATTGCATTGAAAATGCTTGTTAAAACAAAGCAATGTCCCCACTAGAAGGATGGTAGTTGATGAGACATATTTGTCTCTTTTTTTCAAAATGTTATTGATGGTTCCTGTGCTACCTGTTGGCTGGAAGGTAAGTGAACCTGAAATTCGGATTTGCACGAGGGTTTCCTATAGAATCAAAAGGTCTTTCATTATTGGAGGACACTTTGTGTAAAGAAAGTTTGACTTTAAGGGAAGCGGTTTAATTCCCACACAATTTCTCGGGTTACTGTGCATATTTCGAGTTTAGTTTGTCCTCTCTTTATATTATTTGACAGGCTATTGCCTTCAGATCCTGAATTTTGTCAGTCGGTGTGGCGCCTTTCCAACTGTGGTCAACTCGATATTTTCAAGCCGGTGTGCTTTCTTACTTCATGCACCCCTCTAGAACTTTACAGCTGCTGTCATCTCTGCACATTTCAATTTTTCACTTGCTTGTCTGGTTTCATTTCCGGTTTTCCCTATGTCAGCTCCGATTGCAGCGTGGTTGCTGAAGTCTGTGATTTCTTTGTATGGTCTGTGCTCACCTTTGATTTCCGACAGTTTTAATGTCTGTCGTGTCGGATCTGTGCCAATGTGTTTTGAATGGCACACCACCACCTGCTGGGGCGCTAAGATGCTGGACAATGGCCGTCCCGCAGTGTCTCTGAATGGTCTCCTTCTCCTTGCAATAGGCCTCTGGACATCATCCTTGAAAGGTGGAGAGGCGGGGGGGGGGGGGGGGAGGGGGGGGGAGACCACTCCCATGTACCCTAATTGCAAGGAGATACCTTTCTTTGAGTTGGATCGGCAGGGAAACAACAGGACACACGATCGGTGCGGGGCCCCATGCTGGTAGGCTGAGTGTGAGGCCCTGGGCAGCTGCCCACACTGCCCATGCCTAGCGCCGGCCCTGAGCTGCACCCCTGGCAGACATGGCACCCAGCCGCTGGTAAGGTGAAATCTTATACTATTCCTTCGGCTTCGACTGGCTATTTTAGTGTGCGGGCCCGCACTAACCAGCAGGTTACCTGATTTCAGATGCAGCCGGCAAAAAACAAGCTCCAACATTTGCCTCGCAGTCTCTGCCACAGGTGCGCGAGCCTCTGAAACCTCGAGCCAGATGCCTGCCTCTGGCTCAGCTCGAGCTCGACACGAACCGAGCTTTCATTGGTGGATCTGGTATAGTGGCTGTAACTGCCGAACCACGTTTACAGGATACCTGTTGAATCCCGCTGTCGGCTTAGTATCTTGTGAATAGGGCAAATCTCCTTGTGCCGAAAAACATTCACGTTTGTGTTCTTGGGAGAGGTTCATGCAATGTAAATCTGCCCATAATAAAATGTGTATTCTGACTATCGCCCATGCTCTTATCTAATCCCTCAAAAATTAAGTACTAAACATTAACTTTGATGTCAGAAAGAGATGTTTAATTTAGTGGCTGAATTGTACAGTGTGAAACTGGAAAACCTGGGACCAATCCCGCCTTTCCTCCTTGACCAAACTGTGTGATCCTAGGCAAATACTATGTTTCACAATATCCTTTTTGTTCATAATCACATTTGAGAGCACATTAAAATATGCGATTTCAGGATATGCGCTGTACCAAAACTTCTACCGTGTTTGATTTATTAGCCAACAATCTTGCTTAATCCAGAATCTAGGTCACAAACAGAGAACACATGATAGCTGACTGGCTTTTTACTTCACTGATAGAATTTTCATCAGGGAGGTGCAGGAATGGTTCTCGAGTCATGTTTAAAAACTCACTTTTATTAAATACTGAGAAAGAAATCTGATGTACTAAGGTAAAACGCTTCTAAGTGTTAAAGAATACACTTTCTTGAATGTTGATGACCCCTTATCATACTCTACCATGTTTATTGCATGATTGGCATGACAAATATTTTCAAGACTCCCTGAAAGCAAGACGGGCGACCACTGAACGGGATTTTTCCGGTTGGAAAATCCGTCCGGTAAATTAGATTTAGGCTTGTGCTTTAAGAGCAGTACGGCCTCGTTCCAGGCCTCTGCCCGACCCTGTCCTACAGCAATGGGAGAATATGCAATTCTCCCTTGTGACAGGCCATAACCTCCTCTTCCTTCTGCCACCCTCCCTGCACCAGTTCCTCACCTCCTATTTACCTCATGCTCAGAACAGGTGTCAAATGGGAGTGTTGATACCAATAGAATTTGGAATTCCATGTGGAATTTCTTCTGAAAAAAACTCAGCAAGTTATTCCTCATTTCATGGGGATTATCTTGTAATTGCACACTACTGGCAGAGTGGCACTGCAGAGCCTCAGTTACATTTCACACAACGAGGGGCATAAAGCAAAGTTGCTGTGTTGCATGAAAGGGAGACAGTAGAAGTGCACCAGATCTACTAAAATAGGGAGCATTTCTGCTGTCTCCTAGTGCTGGTGCACTGTGTACTGTCTATCCCCAACACAGCCAGCCATGGTGCAAGCGTGTTTGCGTTACAGACAGGGATCCCTTCCTGCACAAAAACAATCCTTCGAAGCAATTTCCTCTTTCTATATGTGTTGCAGAATGCAACACACATGGAAAGAGGAAGTAACAAGGAGAAATAAATATATGACTCCTTGTTACATCTGCTTCAAGGAGGCGTAGCTTTTTGGCCCAACCTTAGGTTTACTCAAAATAGTAAATCTGGGATTGTATCAATATCTTTGGGTGGATGCATGGGAACGCTCATGCTCTTCCAGAGGAAAGCCTCCCTGATGCAAAATAATGCAAGGCAGCACTATGTGCTAACTTGCGTTACTTTGGTCTTTCCTAAACCATACATAGTCACGCAAAGTGACTTTCCATTGCTTACATGCACAAAAGGGTTTTTGCATCGAGGCTGAGCCATAAAAGTGACACAACCCAATGCCAAACCTTATTAAATCTGCCTCCCGTGGTTATGGTGTGGAGATTCCCCCTGGCCAGTAGCATGCAATTCGTAATTAAGGCCACAGTGGATAAAATAAGTACCATTGAACAGGGTAGTGCAGGGATACCCCATTGTAAGGTTTGCTGTGGAAGTGTACTCAGGTTCTTTCAAGGGTGAAAATACTTTAACAGGACTTGTGTAAAATATCTTGTTACAGCTTAGACTTTCATAAATTACATTCATTTAAAAAAAAAAATATTTTAATTGGCATTTGTAATCGTACACAGCAAAACATTGAAGACATGAATAATAATACAATACGGGTGACAGAAGTTTGAGCTAGGTACTACCCAACCGGGCAGTAAACATGCGTCGGACGGCAATGTTACATCACATTACTCTAGGGTGTCCTCATACACCCCAGAGGATGTCATGCTTCATCATTGGGCCTGCTCCTCGTCGGGCCGGCGCTCCAATGCCCGATGGGCTCCCACGAAGGCGCTCTTAAGCGGAGATTTTTTTTTGATGAAGCTGTTGGGTGTGTGAGGGTATGTGGGCAAGGTAGTGTGGTGACCGGCGCAAGGGTAGGACAAAAGCTAGTTGCCACGTCACCCTACGGTACGAGCAATAAAGTGTTCTGCTGACACTGCCGAGTCATCTCCGACCTCAGAGTACAGGGGGTCTCAGAACTCCGGCCAATCGGCCAGGTGAAAAACAGCAACGTTGGTTACATCATGACGTCCAGAACCAGTATTGCGGTGGTGTAAGAGTTGGGATCACCTTCTCCTGTTTTTTCACGGTCCTGATGAATTGCCACCAGACCAACTAGAGGCTTTTTTAGGCAAGGAACATGTCGACCACTTGCACCAGAGGCACAAGTTACTTCCTTGTGTAACAATATATATGTAAGAGACATTAGTTAGTGATAGATTCCTTACCTTAGAATATCCCCAGGTGCCAGACTGGATCCGGAAAGTTTTTTGTCAGCAGTACCCCTGCGTGTCGGAAGGCGTCGTCGTGCGGCTCCGCGTAAGTCACTGGCATCGTAGCCGCCGAGATGACATCATCGGAGCTACTTAGACGTGCCCACACATGCCGACATCAGTTCTGTACACAACGTTTCTGCGCCAGGAGCGCAGGGCCATGCCAGAGACCGACTACTGCTGCAACAGAACTAGGGCCCTAAAAGGGATGACCTGAACCCTAGAGAACAGTTCGCAGAACGGGGAGGATGGGCGGGCGGTAAGGAATCTATCACAAACTAATGTCTCTTACAGATATATCGTTACACAAGTAACTTGTGCATCTGAAAGAGCAATACCAACCCCGGTGGTGGGTCTGCAAAGTGAGATTACACCAGAAAGTCACGGAGAACCGAACGCCCAAAAAAGCCGTCTCTCCGCACTTGACTGTCAAGGCCATAGTGCTTAGTGAAAGTATGCAAGGAGGCCAAAGTGGCCGCCTGACAGATGTCATGCAGGGGGACACTGCGCCCCAATGCTGTAGTAGCTGCCGTCACCCTGGTAGAATGGGCGCGCAGCCCAACCGGAGGTTACTTTTTAGCCAAAGAGTAACAGGCTTTAATGCACAAGACAATCCATCGGGAGGTAGTTCGCTTGTGCACAGCCTGGCCTTTTTTGGCACCTAAGTAGCCAACAAAGAGCTGGTCATCCACCCGGAACTGTTGTGTGCGGTTGAGATAGAACGAAAGTGCACGCTTTGGGTCCAGACAGTGGAGCCTCTCCTCTTCTCTTGAAGGGTGTGGAGGCGGAAAGAAAGTGGGCAGAGTGACAGTTTGCCCGAGATGAAAGGCAGAGACTACTTTTGGTAGAAAGGAGGGACGCGGTCGAAGCACAACCTTGTCCGGATGAATCGCCAGGAAAGGAGGTTTGCAGGAAAGAGCCTGGAGCTCACTCACCCGCCGAGCAGAGGTGATGGCCACCAGGAAGACAGTTTTCAAAGTTAATAACCGCAAAGGACAGTTATGAAGAGGCTCAATGGGAGTGCACATCAAGTATGTGAGAACCAGGTTCAAGTCCCATTGAGGTATCACAAAAGGCATAGGAGGGAAAAGGTGAGTAAAGCCTTTGAGAAATCTATTGACAACTGGAGACTTGAAAAGAGAGCACTGATCAGGCAGCCTAATAAAGGCTGAAAGAGCAGAAAGGTATCCTTTGATAGTGCCCAGAGCAGAGCCCTGCTGGCCCAACGAGAGAAGGAACAATAGGACCTTAGAAAGAGGGGCAGGTTAAGGATCTACAGCTTTCGCTGTGCACCATGCCACAACTTTTTTCCACCGACAGGCATATACCGTTTTAGTGGAGGGACGCCTGGCTGCCAGAATTACATTACAGACTTCAGGAGGCAAGTCAAATGGAATCAGCTGTCGCCGCTCAATCTCCACGCAAGGAGGTGGAGGCAGGACCGGTTCGGGTGGAGGACCGTCCCCTGTTGCTGCGACAGGAGATCCTCCCAAAGAGGCAGTCGAATCGGGGAATCCATGCTCATACTGAGTAGCTCGGGATACCAAACTCTTCGATCCCAGTCCAGTGCCACAAGAATGACTTGGATCCGGTCACGTCTGATCTTCTTCAGCACTCTGGGCAGAAGTGGTATAGGCGGAAAGGCGTACAACAGACCGCAACTCCACTCGCGCGAAAAGAGTCTCCAAGCGAGTGCGCCTTGGAAATTCCAATGCGCAGAACTGCTGACATTGCGCGTTCTCTTCGGTGGCGAATAGATCTAACCAAAGTTCTCCCCAGTGCTGAAAGAGACCTTGTGCCACCTCGGAGTGAAGACACCATTCGTGCTCCAACATGCACCTGCGGCTGAGTTAGTCCGTCCTGGCGTTCAGGGTACCTGCCAGGTGTTGGACCACCAAGGAAATGCCTTGATGTTCCAGCCACGTCCAGAGACGTAGAGCCTCCTGACATAGGGTCCACGACCCCACCCCGCCCTGCTTGTTGCAGTACCACATGGCGGTGGTGTTGTCCATGAACACCTGCACTACTCTCCCCTTGACAGAGGAAAGGAATGCTTTCAGTGCAAGTAGGATCGCCCTGAGCTCCAAAAGGTTGATATGGAGCGTGGACTCCGCCGAAGACCAGAGGCCTCTGATCTCTGCCTCTCCCATGTGGCCGCCCCATCCCAGGAGGGACGCGTCTGTCACTACTGTGTGCTCCGGTGGGGGAAGGGAGAGGGATCAGCCGCTGACCCAACGCTGGTTCGTGAGCCACCACTGCAAGTCCTGTGCAGTGCCCTTCGAGATCAGGACGTAGTCGGACAGGTTTCCCCGATGCTGCGTCCACTGGAACTTCAGGTCCCACTGCAGAGCCCGCATATGCCATCTGGCATGATAGATCAGCAGGATGCAGGAGGCCATGAGGCCCAGCAGCCTCAGGGTGTTCCTGACCGAAACCCAGGACCAGGGCCAAAAGATCGGAATCATAGCCTGAATGGACTCGCTGTTCGGGAGGATAAACCCGAAACTGTGCTGTATCCAGAACCGCTCCGATGAAGAGGAGCTTCTGAGACAGAATCAGGTGTGACTTCGGCGCATTGATGGAAAACCCCAGCAAATGCAGGAGGTCGGCCGTAGTCTGGAGGTGGGAGACGACTGCCTGGGGCGAGCCCTCCTTCAACAGCCAGTCGTTGAGATAGGGAAGACTGAAACCACCGATCTGCGCAGATGAGCTGTGACCACCGCCATCACTTTCGTGAACACCCGAGGGGCGCTGGTAAGGCCGAAAGGGAGCACAGTGAACTGAAAGTGCTCGTGGCTCACAGTGAACCGCGTAGGTAACACCGGTGGGCTGCAGGATGGGGATATGAAAATAAGCATCCTGCAAGTCCAACGCTACCAGCCAGTCTTGCAGGTCTAGGGCAGACAAGACCTAAGAAAGCATGAGCATCTTGAACTTCTCCTTCCAGAGGAAGCGATTGACGTTCCGGAGGTCTAAGATAGGGCGCAGACCTTTGTCCTTCTTTGGAACCAAGAAGTAGTGGTAGTAACAACCACGACCTACTTCTTGTGTCGGAACGCGCTCGATGGCCTCCTTGGCCAAGAGGGCCACAACTTCCTGCTGGAGAAGTGCCAAGTGTTCCCCCGACATTCGGCGATACGGAGGTGGCATGGCTGGAGGGGTAGACTCGAAGGGGAGGGAGTAGCCCCTTCTGACTATTTACAGAACCCAACTGTCTGAAGTGATGGTGCGCCAGTGGGGGAGGTGATGGCGAATCTTGCCGCCCACTGGCGTCAGGTGGGTCTGAAACACTGGACTAGGAAGGTTTTGAGGGGGCGGCAGCAGGAGCGGTGGTGGATTGACCTGCTCGCTGTCCTCGGGACCCACCACGTTGGGTCTCACATCCGCGGCTGCACTGAGACTGCAGCTGCGCAGGCCTGCGGGTCTGAAAGAAACACGATTGGGCGCCTTGACCCTGACCCTGAAAGGAGTGAAAAGCAGACCCCGAGGGGGTGCGCGTGGTGGCGAGACCCAAGGACTGGGCCATAGCCCGAGAGTCTTTAAAGCGCTCTAGGGTGCTATCCGCCTGGTCACCAAAGAAGCATGTGCCATCGAAGGGCATGCCCAACAAAGTGTTCTGAACATCTCCGGAGAAGCCAGTTGTTCTGAGCCAAGCGTAACGGCGGAGCGCCACCGTTGAGGAAAGTGCCCTGCCGAGTGAATCAGCTGTGTCAAGTCCACAACGGATAGTGAATTTAGCAGCATCTCTCCCCTCGGTAATGGCCTGGGAGAGCACCGCCCGAGCTTCCACAGGGCACTGAGGCACCACCTGTGCCACCGTGTCCCACACAGAATGTGAATAGCGGCCCAACAGGCACCGCCCGCAACCCTGAACTTGCAGAAGTGAAAAACTTTTTCCCAAACTGCTCCAGTTTCTTAGATTCCTTGCCCAGAGGGGCAGAAGGGAATGCTCTCGGCGAGGCAGAGGCCTGGACAACCAGACTCTGAGGCGTCGGGTGTTGTGTGAGAAAGCTGGGGTTGCCCGGTGCCGGGTGGTGGCGGCGCACCACACCCTTATCCACAGGGGCCCCTGTGTTGGGTTTGTTCCAGGTGCTCAACAGGACGTCGGTAAGTGCGTCGTTGAAGGGCAGCAGCGGCTCCGCAGAGGACGACGCTGGCTGCAGTACCTCAGTCAGGAGATTGGTCTTGATAGGTACAGAGGGGAGCTCGAGGTTAAGAGCCTCAGCCTCCCTACACAACACTATGGAAATGTCCCAACCTCCTCCGTAGCCACTGAAGAGGGGGACAGTGTACCAGGATGTGGAGAGAAATCCAGATCCACTGGACCTTCCGTGTCACCTTCCCATTCTGGCTCATCCTTGCATTGAGCTGCGAGAGGGTCTTCAGACCCCTCCCAGTACTCCCCTTCGTCCACCGGTTGTTGAAGAGGCTGGTAAGGACGAGGTGCCCGGGGGAATGGGATAAACCCTCCACCCAGAAACGGAACCAGGGGGTAATAGACCAACCCCGGTTCTGCGCCGTCCAGCGCCCCATTCGATGCCATCCCCGGAGCCTGCGGCGGCACCGCCTGGGCCGTAGGCAGCGCCGGAGATGGCGGCAGCACCAAGGCCAGAGCCGGCGCCACCGTAGGGTATCGTGCCTGCGTAGCCGGGGCCAAAGGTGGCGGCACGGGGGCAGAACCACCCAACGGGACCTCGTGGCCCAAAGGTGCTCCGGAGGGACCCGATGGGCCAGACAAACAGCTCATGGCCGACAGGAAAGCCTGTACTTTGTCCGGAGTCGCGTGTGGGACTGTAAAGGGCGGATAGGCTGCAGGCAACAACGGAGGCTCCATCTGAGTCGCGGGGGAGTGACCGCCCGCTCCCTCCACTGCGTCCCGCGACCGGTGATGGGTAGACGAAGAGCGGCGTCGCTTCTCCGACTTCTTATGGCGACGTGACTTACCTGTCCCAGAGTCCAACGAGCGATGGTGACGGCTCCGCGACCGGGCTCTCGACCTCCCACGTGAGTGGGACCTCGACTGGCGCAGAACCGATTGCCGGACCTCCAATAACTTTCGGGAACGCTCCCACAAAGCTTTCAGCGACATAGCCCGACAAACAGGGCACGCTTCGGGGTCATGGGCATGCCCCAAGCACAAGAGAGACACGTCGTGAGGGTCCGCTAATGACATGTTCCGACGGCTGGTCCTACAGGACTGAAACCCGGGCATCCCTACTGCACCAGGAGTTGAGTACTCAACCAGATAAGAGAAACAAGTTCTCAGAAACCAAGTTAAAATATTAACTAGGGGTACAGCTCTCTCTCTCTCGGATCTGCGCTTGCTGGCGTGGAAAAAAAGCACTGACGTCAGCACGTCTCCAGCTCCAGCAACGTCATCTTGGCAGCTACGACGCCAGCGATGTATGCAGAGCCGCACAACGATGCCTACCGACGCACAGCGGTATTGCTGACGAAAAACTTTCCGGATCCAGTCTGATGCCTGGGGATATTCTAAGGTAAGGAATCTATCACTAACATGTCTCTTTCAGATAGACCCTGCAGATCATTGTTTCCAGGCAGGGCTCACAGTTTTTAGTTAGGTTAGTGCACCCCCAGAAAAAAGTTAACGACAAGGGCAGTACTAGACCTATTTTAAACTACACTGCACACTCACCACACTACCTTGCCCACATACCCTCACACACCCAACTGCTTCATCAAAAAAAGATCTCCGCTAAAGAGCCCCTTCGCGGGAGACCGTTAGGGTTCACAATTAGGAACTGCACTTTGAAATTTTTCATATCTTATCTAGGAGTACATGTGCAGGACCTGGTTAAAAAACTCCAGGTTCCTTCTATTTAAGAAACATCACATTACTAATCAGGGGGAGCGTACAAAATATGCAGATGTGTAGTCAATCAAGCATCTGCCGTGCCCTTCTGTCTCTCTCAGGAGGGCAGCAGCTTAATAGTGTCCCCCGATTCACATATCAAAGATGTATCTTATTCACCATATTACCCATTCCCTGGGTCCTACTAAGTACTAATGTGCATTATAATAAGTACTGGTTACTCCATGTGTTAGATATGCCGTAAGTTTCTCTAATTAATGACAAATATAAAAACCCAAAAAAGGAAAACTACCTTGAACAGTGCATGCAGGTTCTCCATCTCTGAGGATCTCAATGTTAGGGGTGGTGACCTGTATTCGCTCAGCAAAGTGGAACAAGTCTAGACCATGTTGATGTCAGCTAGCTCCCTGTGTTTTCTCTAGGCGCCTGCAATGGGGGGGGTGGGGAATGTATGACGATACAATGCAAACATTTACAACGCATGCCTTTACAACTGAGTTTTTACATTGCAACATCCATTACAACGCATGATTTTACATCGAATTCCGTCACAACGCATTTTTAGAAACTACATTTACAGCGCATTCCATTACAACGCATACCATTACAACGCATACCATCACAATGAATATTACTTTTAGGGCAACAGTAGGGTAAGTGTTGGATAGTGTAGGGGTAAAAATTACTATTCCCACTCCCGTGAGTGCAATAGTAGGGTAAGTGTTGGATAGTGAACAGAGAAAGGGCAAACGGCAGACCAAGGTCAAGCACATCCAGTCCACATGTACAATAAATTAGAAAGCAGTGCAATCACTTTCTGCACCCACTGTCCGGAGGGGTTAGTAGTAGCCAAATTTTCAAGAAGAAATGGAAGGTGCACTCGTTGTGAAGTCAAGACACGCAAATAAGAATCTGTTCCAAAATTGCTTCTTTTTATTCAATCAATCCTTAAAACTGGCACACAGCCAATGCGTTTCGTTCCCGATTTTTGCCAGAGGGAACTTCGTCAGGGCTCCTATATATTCAGCCGGTTATTATGCCGCTGTACGAGAAGACGCTGTTTTATTAGTATATACAGCATGACTTTACATAAAGTCCCTTGACGGAACAGTGATGACTGGATCATTTCTTCATTCGATTTTATTACACAGGATTTTTGTAAGCCTACAACTCTGAGGTGCGAGATTCCACAAAACATACTGCTACTAAGGCTAATTCTGCCCTTTGAGGTCCAATTTCATCATATATACTTCTCACTGCCACCGACCAACTGAATATATAGGAGCCCTGATGAAGTTCCCTCTGGCAAAAATCGGGAACGAAACGCGTTGGCTGTGTGCCAGTTTAAAAGATTGATTGAATAAAAAGAAGCAATTTTGGAACAGATTCTTATTTGCGTGTCTTGACTTCACAATGAGTGCACCTTCCATTTCTTCTTGAAAATGTAAGTGTTGGATAGTGTAGGGGTAAAAATTACCATTCCCACTCCAGTGAGTGCAACAGTAGGGTAAGTGTTGGATAGGGGAGGGGTAAAAATTACTATTCCCCATTACTTACCTTATATTGCGTTGTAATGGCATGCTTTGTAGTGACATGTGATGTAAAGACTGTGTTGTACTGGCATGCGATGTAAAGGATGTTGCGTTGTAATGACTGAATTGTAACGGCAGTGCGATGTAATGATTGTTGTAAAGGTTGTTTCCCGGGGGTGGGTGGGGGGAAGGGGGAGGGAGAAAGGGGAGGGAGGGCCAGAAGGACACGACCAGAGCACCTGGGTTATTCAGCGACTGGGATATTCCCTCCGCGGCGGATGTTACACATCCCCCTCCCCCACCCTAACACCCAGTTTCCTATTCTGGTGCAGTCTCAATGTCATTTTCCTCACTATTAGTGTGGTTCGGATGATCCCAATTAAATAAGATGTCTCTCCATCCTTCAGCAATTGGTCACCTACCCAGGCACCTCAGCTCCTCTCCACTCAAGGCTCTACCCTCTGTAGCTGCCCATCTAGATACCTCCTGGGTCCATGTGTTGATCTGTGGCTCCATGCTGATTTCCACGAGATCGCGATACGCCTCTTAGCTAGGGCCAGGGACAAATCAAGAAATCGACTCCCACATTACATTTTGATGGTCTAGGATAGAGACCAAAAAGGCAAGCAAACACCGAGCGGTCCAATGTACGGTTCAGTGTACCAATGATCTTGGCTAGCTCCGCGTCCCAGAAATCTCACAGGGAAGTACAGCTCCAAGTTATATGGAGGAAATCCGTGTCTAAGTGGTTACATCATGGGCAACCTCTTGGCTCCCCTCTAAAGGCAACCCGAATGCGGCGAGGGGTCATGAACGTCATGTGGACATAATTAAATTGTAAGTATTTTAGACGGGTGTTGCAGTAGATTTTCTTGGGTGATTCTAATATGCGGCGCCATTCTACAGCAATCAGTGTCCTATCAAGGGATCTCTCCAATCTCTCCCTTAGATTTAGCATCAGATACAAGGACGCCTCCAAGAGTGATGCATAGAACCACTTTACTTGATGCCCAGCTGTACCCAGCGTGAGCAACGAATGGAAAACCGTGTGAGTGGCCAGTTACTCTCTCCCCACAACCTCCCAAATGTTCCTACCAGTGCTTCATACATAAGAAACTGGCCACGTACTCACCCACCAATTCAGCAAAGAGGAGTAGACATTTATCTTGAAAACAATCTCCTGTTGTCTGAATCACGGCCTCACTCCAAGGTGCCAGTTGCTCTGTCCCCAAGGTCGCCTGGAGTTCTCCATAAGGTAACCCCACCAGTGGTAATTGCGGAGAGTACCTCGGGATAACCAGTAATCGTACCATGCACCTTCTCCAGCACTGTAAGGCTGTGGACTGCAATGTCGAAGTATAGGGCAACCTCACAGCCTGATTCAACAGCTTGTCCAGCAACAATCTTGGGCGTTGTCCTGGTTCTATCACATAGGTTCCATCCTGGTTCACCCCCTCCAACCACTGCGCCACCCACTGTAACTGTGCAACCAACTGATAGAGTTAAAAATCTGGTACTCCCAGTCCTCCTTCTCTCATGGGGCGCTGTAGGGTCTGAAGTGCCACTCTACCTCTCCCATCTGCCCAGATGAGGTCTCGTACTAGCGCATCTAATAGCCTGAAAAACCCCGTGGGCATCATCACCGGTAGATTAGCGAAGAAATACAGTAGGTGGGGCAGCATAACCATCTTAGTCAGTGAGATTATGGCCATTAATGGTAGCCATAAGAAGCTCCAAAAAGCCACACTAGAGCGGAGCGAGCAGTGTCCTGCCCAGGTTACCCTCTCTCATGTCCTCTAGCGAGTTAAAAATCTGGATGTCCAGATATTTAAAGGTTCAGGAGGTCCAGTTATACTCAGCAGGGAGATCCCATGGTCTAAGAGAAGGTCCAGCCACCGGGATCAAATGTGTCTTGTGATTGTTAACCCGAAGGCCTGACAGAAAACCAAAGCTTTTCCCGCCCCTTTCACAGCATCTCTCAAATAGATTAACAAGTCGGCATACAAAGAGATCACATATATTCTGTCATTCAATGACATCCCCGGGCCCTCTCCCCCTTTGCGAAAATGTTCGCCAACGGTTGCACCCCCAAAGCAAACAAGAGCTCTGACTGAGGGCATCCCTGGCGGGTCACGTGCGATATGGTGTACTCAGGAGCGATGGTACTGCCAGTCTTAACCCTCGCTGTTGGGGAAGTGTATAACAAGTGGACCCAAATCAACCACCCTGTCCCCAGCCTAATTTTCCACATGACTGCATTTAAGTAATCCCAGCTCACCGTATCAAATGCTTTCTCCAGATCTACTGAGAGAAAGGCAGCTCGTGACAGCGTCCTGCTCTCCGGGTGGTATAGCACAGAGTACAATCTACGTAAATTATACGACGTATTACTGCAGTGGATGAACTCAATGTGGTCACAGTGAATCAGATTCCACATGTGGGGGAGTAACCTACGTGCTAATATCTTACTTAATATCTTAAAGTCGGTGTTAAGCATAGACAGGGGCCTGAAATCCTTCGCCCCTGCCACCTGACCCACAGTCTTGGGGAGCGGGACCACCAACGCAGACCACGTGGAGGACGGCAGGAATACCAGCTGAAGGGCCTCACTATATATAGTTACGAAGCGAGGGGCCAGTCCAGCAGCGTACTTCGCATAGAACTCGGCCGGCAGGCCATCCGGGCCCGGTGTATTACCACTGGCCATCAGGGCAATTGCACCCCTAACTTCCTGCAAGGTAACCGCCGCCCCACTTCCCTCCCCCACCCCAACTCCTCCCCAGTCTCGTCATCCACCACTCTGGGAGCCAGCAGGGCCAGGAATGCGTAAATCTCCCCCTGCGGGGCGGTATATAACCGTTCATAATATCCCTGAAAGACTCCATTGATCCTATCCAGGTCGTATTCAATCATGTCATCATTGGTTATTATACAGGTTATCGGGTAACCCCGTGACTCGGGTATAATGAGCCACGCCAGCAAGTGCCCAGACTTCCCTTCCTCACCTTGCACTTTGTCCATGTATGCTCTATAATCATGGGATCGTAACCTCTCCAATACCTCATTATATTGTTTCTGTCTAGTCTATAACTGCTCATGCACCTGTATCCCCCGGGCCCTGCATATTATCCAGTGTACGCATGTCTCCCTCCAACTCAAAAAGCTCTCTGTGTAGGTCCCTTTGTATCCTGGTCATCTGCCCCATGCAATGCCCGCTCACCACCATTTTAAAGGCCTCCCACTAAACTAGCACCGTAGAGGCCATATCTATGTTTTCAATTAAGTAAGTATCTATTATGGATCATAGGGATTCCACAAACGGAACATCCTCCAGTGCCACAGGGCTAAGCCTCCATGTAGGCACTGGGGGCCTCTGCCTGTGAACGTCGTAGTATATCAGCAATGGTCTGTGATCCGAGAATGTGCGGCCTAGATATTCAATACATTTAATGAGAGCACCAATAGTTGGTAAACACCAGAACGCATCTAATCTTGTGTGGAGGTGGCGTAAGTGGTAGTGAAAGGAGTATTCCCTATCTCCACCATGCTGTAGCCGCCACACGTCCTGCAAGTCCCAGTGTGCCATCCACTCCCTCCTTCCTGCCGCCAGTCTGTGCGCCTGAGCTCCCGCTGGGGGGGGGGGGGGGGGGGGGGGGAGGGAGGGGGAGGGTTGGGACCGGTCCAGCTGGACAGCCGCACGTAATTAAAATCACCCCCATCACTATCTGCCCCACCCCTATATCCGCCACGTGAGTGGAGCGGGAGGACAGATATGCCAATTGGTCATGACTGTGGGCATAACAGTACCATAGTGGAAACTCTTGACCTAATAATCACCCCACAACCAACACATACCTCCCATCTTTATCGATTAGTGTGCGTGTTGCTTCAGACGGGACCCCCGGCCGTATCCATATCAACACCCCTCAGGCATACGCTGAGACCCGTCCTCTCCATCTTCCCCTTAATTTCCCCACCTCACTCTGAACCAGATGTCTCCTGTAAGAAAGCAATCTGCACTCCTTGGCGTTTCAGAAATCTGTGAATATTATGGCGTTTAGTCATAGACCCCATCCCCTAATATTCCATGTGAGTAACTTCAGGTCTTGGTGTATGGTCATC
The DNA here is from genome assembly GCF_964204655.1 of Triturus cristatus. Lineage (NCBI taxonomy): Eukaryota > Metazoa > Chordata > Amphibia > Caudata > Salamandridae > Triturus > Triturus cristatus. The sequence goes on from NC_140589.1 coordinate 426,461,033, forward strand.
ATCTTGTACAGTTCCAAACCCCACCCCGCTTGAGGAGTCCCACCTCCGCCAAGCTAATAGTGTGCAAAACTGAGACATCCCTGCATGCATGAAGAACAAAACTAATCGAACATAGGAATCCCCAACTTAAAACAACTCCCCTCCCCCAGGGCATCCTGGCAACAGCCATCTGCCCAAACTCCAAGTACACTATTGTATAAAACAATGAAGACCCAAACACAGTAAGGGTCTCCAGCGGAAGTCGCGGCTTCGCAAGGTTGCCTGCTCCAGCATGTGCATCAAAAGTATAAAACAAATTTCGGCATACTAAGGTGACTCATTCACCGGCCCAAACTTACAACCAACCCATGCTGGCCAGCGACTGTCATATAATGTAATCTGCAGTGTGCGGGGTCACCACCGGGAACTCCAGTCTATTCTTGTCAGAGGAATCCGTCTCCGAACCCCCCAGTTCCCTCATGGATCTTGATCCCTCCTCAAACGGGGAACCACTTTTCCGGGCAATTTTTGCCACCTCTTGTAGAGCCGCCGCCCTTTCCCGTTCTGTCTGCGAAGAGTTTGGCTTCTTCGACTCTATGCCTTCAGATCGCCTCTGGTAGCATTTCTTGGGACCGCGGCCTCTTGCCGCTCGTTGGGGTTTCGGTTCTGGCCTTGGTTTCTCAGCGCGGTAAGCCTCAATCCAATCCCAGGCCATTTTGTGGTCTTCGCAAAAATGGGTCCGACCATCTACCATGATGCGGAGCTTGGCTGGGAACTGGATGCCCTCATCCCTGAGCGTTTATCCTCAATGTATGAGGCATGCTTCCATTGGACCTCCAGGGTGTAGTCGGGAAACATGGAGACTTTGGCGTTATCTACCACAAAGGAGCCATCTGTGCGAGCTTTCTGAAAAATAACGTCTCTGCCACCTGGCCCACAGTCTTTTAGTGCAGCAGTCTGGCCACAACTAGTCACGGAGGGCTGCCCAGTGCCAGCGGGCGGGCACTCTTTGTGCCCTTTCCAGGGTAAAGAACTGCGTCAACACCCCTGGAGCAACCACATCCCTGAGCCACGGCTCCCGGTATGCCACCATGTTGCCCTTCTCAATCCCTTCTGGCAGGCCAAGGATTCGTGCATTGTTGCGGCGGCTACATCCATCTCCGTTTCTTTGCCTGCCGTTCCAGGGTCTGGACCCTGTCAGTTAGTTCCGCCACCTGTATCGAGAGTGCCTTATGAGCAGGTGTTAATTCCTCTAGTCCGGTCTCCACCACGTTCACGCTTTCGTAAAATTTTTTGAGTTCCGCACAGAGTCCAAGGCCCACCGATACGGTGCTGAAGTCCTGATGAAGGGGGGTCTTCGTATCGGATATGGCCTCCAGGATCTTGGACAGCTGCTGCTGGATAGGACCCACTTGTAACTGAGACTCAGGGCTACCCAGAGCTTGCTCCCGCTGGTCTTCCACCTGGTCCGGGGTATTCCCGGCATGCTTCACCCGCGGCTTACCCATCTTTGGGGTCTCAGCCAGGGACTGCACCCCGCCACCACGGAACAGTTCCAAGGAGATTGCCCCCTCAGTCAGTTCCACACCCTGTTCTACTGAGGCTTCACTCTCCAGCAAGCACGGGTGAAGGTGGGAGGATCACATCCAAAATACAAAAAGTCAAGGGGGAGCGGTCCTGCTCCAAAATCAATCACCGGCCCTCCAAAAACACCAGTTCAGCTCTCTACTATATGCTATGCAACGGACCAATTCTGCCGGTAATCGTTAAATAGGGCCCCTCCACACTATCCCTATTTCACCAGTGCATTACTCCTATTTAGTACCAGTCCAGCAGCCTCAATTCCGTCCAGTGTCCTCACTCCGCTGGGTAGTTTCCACTTGCTGGCCCATGGATCTAGGGCACCGCCGCCACTGTCATCCACCACACTGAGGGGATTCAGCCAGTGAGAGGGGCTAACAGCACTCCCTCCAGTCTCAGGCCCTCGCCACTTCGAAGCACTTATGTCATTTGTGGAGCAGTGATCTACCCTGTACTGGGGTATCAGCAGCAGGCCATCGTCTTCACATTCAGTCCGAGGGCCTACAGTTTCCCAGGGCCCCCCTCGCCGGTCAGTAGGCCACACCTTGCACGGACCCACTTACGCTCCTGTCTGTTCCTTGGTTCTATCTTTCCTCAGTGGTCAGTGGGTGCAGCAAGCAAGCCCGAACCGGCTGGGGGCATAAGCCCTTCCACGGCTCTGCCACTACCAAGGCCAGCCGCTACACCCCACTTTGCCGGGGCTTCCCACGCCAGTCCATTAGCCACTCCTTCGAACACCAGTTTTCTTGCGCCCTCACTCTCTGGCACCAAGTTACGTGGCACTTCTGCTGTCCGGACTCCGCCAGTGCTCCACTCCTCTTCGTGGCTGCATCATTGCCGCTGTGTGGGCCTCACCTCATAATCTTCGGGACACGCCGGCCTCCGTCTGCACACGGCCATGCCCAAAGCCCACCGTCTCGGCGCGACCACCAACGCACAGCCGGACTACGCAGTTACCCTGCGTCTGCAACGGGCTGGCCCCAGTAGCTCTAGCCCCACCTCAGCACTCGAGCCCGGGGCTCCAGCCACAGGCGATCCACCAGGCCTCACCCCAGCAGCAGGCAAAGCCGCAAGCCCAGCACCGCAGCAGGGACCGCCACCCCAGTTCCCGGCAGCTAGCCCACTATTTTAGGCCGCTTGGGCTAGGCCAGACCTCTCTGTGTGCCGGATAAATTAAGGGCCGGTGCAGAGCTCCTTGCTAACGCATCCCCCATCTTCGGGTCTTCGACACGCCTCCTCATAAATTACATTGATGTTACGTGCTTACCCTTCCATTCCATTTTTTCTAGTCCCAGAGAAGTTTTTGTGCTCTGGGGGCTAAATATTCATCAAGGGTCCCCATAAATGATAACCATGAACAGTGGTAGCTGGGTAAGTATAATAGTGGGGGGCACAAAGTGATTGAGCGAGTAGTAGATGTACCGTGGGATTTGTGGTAGGCAAGAGATTTCCCTGGAGAAAATGTAGTAAAAATGGTTCAAAGTAATGCATCTTAGGGTGCTATTTGTACGGATAGGAAATAATGCAATGTGAAATTGACATGCACACGTGTATACTTTCTGGGCGTGTTCTACAATTACATCACAATAAGTGCCACTGATTGACTATTAGTCCTCTGTCATTGTTAAATACACTCAACATAATACCACTCAGTGCCACATAATTCCACTCTACTCAATGCAACATAAACGCACTCCCGACCATGACAATTTCCCTAAGCATAATTTCACTCAACACCACAGTTCCAGGCCACACAATTCAACTCCACACATTTCCAATACACACCACATAATTACACACCAAACAACATATTTCAACTCCACAATCCACAATGTATCGCCAATCCACACCATATAGTGGCACCACCTGAGCACCAAACATCATTCACCACCACCATTTTGCATCAGCGCACCACCTAAGCATACCTAAACATCACCTAAGCATTACGTCAGTCTGCCCTCGGAATCTGGCATCTGTTGATTCTCCCCTAGAATCTGTCCGCTGCTTGTGTTCTAAGTAAATTGCTGTTTTCCAACCTTCACTCCCCCGTTATTTATGTCCCGCTCCCCCATAACAAAAAAAATTATAACAAACAAGCATGAAAACAGGCAGGAAGAAGTTGCCAGCAGTGCAAGTACAAAAAAACACCATAAGACATTTTTTATGTTAAAATCTTTTTTTTTTATCAGGTTGTTCAGTTGTATATAATGTCGTCTTGGTTTGTATAAAGGTAACAAAAATGCAAATGCTTAACACTTTTTATTATAACTTTTCAACATGATGCACAGCAGCCACAATGCTCTACAACATAGCCAAAAGTTCTGGCTAAACACATAAATCCCAAAGGCGAGACCTATTGGCAATGCCAATGCTTGTTGTAGAGTGTAACTGCATCATGATGCAGTGTTCACTAAAGAGGGGAGTATTCAGATGTTTCCTAAATGGGAGCTGTGTTGGGACTGTCCGGATGGATATGTGGTATTGTTCCAGATCCTTGGTGAATATATGGGGAAGGCATTTTCCCTATTTTCCTTTTTGCTTTCCATCTTCCACCTGAAAGGTGTCCTTGCTGTAGGTGTGTGGAGAGATGGTAAGCTTGTCATCCAAGTAGCCTAGGTTTCATGGCTTTTTAGATGTATCAGCTGGTTTTGAAGTTGATGCGGATTGGCAAGGGGAAACCTATGGAGTTTCATCTCAGTGGGGTGATGTGGTCATATTTCTTCAAGCCAGCCCTCATGACATGAGCGGCAGCTAGTAGGATTCCCTAAAGGGGGGCCTTTTGGATTCAAATTCCAAAATGGTTTTCCCATACCCTGTGCAATGAAAGGTGTGTGGCACTGAAGATTTCTGAACAAGTAAGATATGAAAGCAAACAAAACAGTTGAATATAGCTTGAGTTCTATTCAAGGCATCACTTAAGTGACTGTAAAATACCAGAATACAATTGAATGCTACAAGGGTTTAATGACGTGCCCTGAGCCATGACTAAAAGACCCCTATCTACATCCTCTGCAGCCTTTAAACGTTCGGACAATTATTAGTATACAGTTAGGTGGTTCCGGGTAGCATTTCCTTTTGTACAGTGGTGTGATGGAGATTCAATTAACAGTTTTGAGATATATGGCTTGTCCAGTATTTATATGCCTAAACCAGAAGAAAAATTGGATACACAAGCTGGTGCTTTCTCGGTTTTCTGAAGGAGGCCCAATGCAGGTCTGCATGTGGGAAGTCCTAGTCTGTAGAACTCTAAGCAAAACAATAGCCTGGAGTGCTTACTACAGTAGTTATAAAGGCTGAAATGAATTCAAGCACTTACCCTTCATAGTCAAGCCCCCTAAGAACAATGGGTATTCCAAGATGTGGGCTCTGTACCTCACTGTCCCATGGGATGCAATATGTACCTCACTAAGGAGCCCTAACAAGACAGACCAGTCTGGGGTTGCTTTTGTTTCCTTTGAGGGGGGAATTGACATGGCGGGACTGTCCGTCCCTCTCAATTGGATGGGAATGGGAACAGCGTGGGGAGAGTTAAATGTGGGAAGGTGTGGCCTGCGCTGCTGTGGGGCACCAAATTGGTGGCTGTGTGTGGGCTCTGGGCAGCTGTCAGCACCTCCCATGCTTAGTGCCGGCCATGAATACTCTTGCTGATTGCTGCAACAGACTGGCAAAGTTACTCACACAAATGATCTCGATAATCGGGTCAAATATGGACTCAAAACAAGTAAAGGGTTGATAGCAGAACTCAAATAACAGACCATCAGCTCTCAAATCCTATGATAAACAGCCGTGCTCCTGCACAGATGACCCAATCCTTGCCCAAGTCAGGCCACAGCACAATGAAACATGGTTCAACATTATTAATGGATTCCCCAAGCAGGGCATGACATTTTCTTTATAAAAAAAAACATGGATGTAAAGCCGGTCTGAAAAACCTGTTTGTAAAAGGCAGAATATTATAACGAGGGGTCAACAACCATTCTACCATAGTTGGCCAAATTACTAGAGAACCCTAGAGCAGGCCAACTGAACAAGAATGCATGCATGCACCTACAGATTGATGAGGGGGCCATTTATTTGGCGGATGCCTGGATCGGAACATAAAAAAAAATTGTGTTTGCCCATGCAGTAGATGGAGAGTAGGAGGGAAGCAACGGGGAGTTGAGGGGTGATGGAGTAGCTGAGCTTTGAGAGAGTGCTTTTTGGAATGCTGAGCAGTCCAGCAGTACAAGGCAACTGCCGTGCCCTCCCAAATTGAAAAGAAATAAATAAAGTGTTTTATTTGACGAACCGTGAGGAGTAGGGGGAGCAATAAATAAGCGGGTGGGGTCCAATGAGGGGAAACAACAAGGGTGGCTATTTGGGGGAGGAGCAGCACATGAGAGCGAGAGAGAGAGAAGGAGGGAGAGAGAGAGAACGCAGTACTCTCCTAAATTTATTAATGAAAAGAAAATAGTAGTTCCTTAAATGCGAGCAGTGGAAGGATACAAGTCAGCCTACCAAAAGGATGGTAGAGAGGATACGCTCCAGGGAGGGACAAGCACAGGAAGGCAAGCCATCGACTAAGAAGCAAGCAAAGGAGAGTGACAATAAAGCCAGTCACTGGTAAGCAATGGGCGGACTCCAAGTGGATGCAGAATTTTCTGCATATTTATGGATTTGCTGCATTTGTCGGTCACATAATTTCTCAACTTCAGAATCACCTGCAGATTTTAACAAAAAAACTGATTGTTTCTAGTTCAAATGGATTAAAAGTTACTAAAAACATAGTAACTCATGTTGCTGCGCAATGGAAGGCCCTTCACAAAGGTTGCTTATTGCTGTGTTTGTGTCTTAAACTGGTACTAAGGCAATGAAACCTTCACAGTGTTAATGTGCTTAAAAACAACAAAATAATGGAGTAATACCATCAAAAAAAGTGCCGCATTACGCCACATAAGGAAAATGCTACTTACCCAGTATGCATCTGTGGAGGTGTAGACCATGTTGCTGCTTTGCATATATCATCTATGACTATATTTCCTAAGAATGCCATAGAGGCTCCTAGTTTGCGTGTGGAGTGGGCTGTAGGGGGAATTGTTAAAGTTCTTTTTGATTTTGCATAGCATATTTGAATGCACTTCTACCTTGCAATGCCTGATTTTGATATAGGATTGCCTTTATGTGGTGGAGCAAAAGCGACAAATAGTTGTTTTGCTTTGCAGAAAGGTTTTGTCCTTTCTATATAGTAAAGAATAGCTCTTTTCACATCTAAATTGTATAAAGCACTTTCTGCCACAGAATCAGGTTCTGGGAAGAACACAGGCAGCTCAACAGATTGGTTGATATGAAAGGCAAAAATGACTTTTGGTAAAAATTTAGGGTTGGTCTGCCGAACAACTTTGCTTTGGTGTACTTGTTAGAAAGGTTCTTCTATGGTTAGTGCCTGAAGCTCACCCACTCTCCTCAGAGATGTGATAGTTATGAGGAAAGCTACCTTCCAAGTAAGAAAGTTTATTTCACATTTATGCAATGATTCAAAGGGTGGAGCCATTAGCCTGGTGAGGACAATGTTGAGATTCCACACTGGAGCAGGTGGAAGTCTTGGAGGAATGATTCTTTTAAGTCCCTCCATAAATGCTTTGATGACAGGCACTCTAAAAAGAGACATATGTCTGTTCTGTAGGTATGCAGATGTAAGAGTATGCTAAATTGGAACGCTGCGGATGCAGTAAATAGCAAATGATGTTTTGAACTGAAGCGTCCAGTGGATCTATTTGATTGTTATTGCAGTATATCACAAATCGCTTTCACTTTGCTCTTGTGGTAGGACGTCTGATCTCTTTGATAATATTTATACAGTCTGGCGGAAGCTTAAGGTAGCCAAACTATGATTTCGAAATGATCGGCACGCGTCGCAGTTTTTCTCGTCGTGTTCCGAGGACAAACAGAGATTGCACACTTCGTGCAAGTCGGTGCACGGCAACTTAGTGCGATACCCGGGAGAGAGCTTGATTGGAGTCCGTTCCATCGACTGCTAGCAAGCTCGGCGCAGTTAGGCCCAACGACTCTCCACGAGTTTTCCGATCAAAGATTGGGAATGCGATCGAGAAACAATACAACCGAGGGTAGTGGATTGCGTGTCGAAGGGAACCCGAGAAACGGTGCCGAACTGTAGCGCAGCAATTCACATCCAAACCCGATGGCGTAAAAAAAAAGAATCTAACAATGGAGCCGATGACCATGCGCACTATCACTGAAAGGAGGAGTATGAGAAAGTGCCATCTTTCTTGCATGGTATGCCCCCACTGAATTGCTGATGTACTTTGACTGAGTGTGCCCTGGGCTCCTGCCAATCAGGTGCCCAGGGCCTGTGTCCCTTCCCTAAAACTGCATTGAAGCCTAAACCCAATTGGCATCTCTGGCCACATGTCAGCCCCTGGTAAATGGTACCATAGGTACCCAGGGCACTGTGACCAGAGAAGGCCCCTAAGGGCTGCAGCACTTATTGTGCCACCCTTAGGTGCCCTGTACCCTGACACACACACACACTGCCTTTGCATGTTGAGAGTCTTGGTGCAGAACAAAACAGAGAGTCGACATGGCACACATCCCTGTGTGCCATGCCCACAAACACACTGCCCTGGCATACCTCAGTCACCCCTCTAACTGGGTGCACTATGCCAGTGGTAAGGGTACAGGTGCATGAGCACTGTACCCCTACAGTACCCATGTCCATTCCTGGGCACTGTAAGTGCAGTGCTGCCATTAAGAGTATATGGTGCTGGGAGGTAGTCATCACGAACTCCACAGCACCATAATGGCTGCACTGACGACTGAGAAGTTTGGTATCAAACGTCTCAGCACATTAAACCCACACTGATGTCAGTGTGGGATTTAATGTAAAATGCACGACAGAGGGCATCTTAGAGATGCCCCCTGAACCTATCCAACAACCAGCATCCTGACTGAGAGGCTGCATAGGCTGCCACCCAGCAGACATGTTGCTGGACCCCTGGGTAGAGAGCCATCCACTCTCGTGGGTCTGCAACAATGCACATCCTGGGCGAGGTACTAGGTCTCCTCCCCCAGGATGGGCAGGGGAAGCGTCAAAGGCATGCCGCCTTTGTTAGCTTCTCCAGGCCACTTGCTGTATTCAGCAACTGACCCCCACCGGTTCTGACCCCCACTCTGGCAGGAAGATCGGCGGGAAAACCTAAGTGAGGAAAGGGGGTGTGCCAGCCTCTGCCAACCCCACCCCTCTTTACCTTGCCTCCCCCTCAGGTGGGGGAGGCAAGGTAAAGCACAACTCTGGGCTCTCGCCATCTTGAGGATGGGGAGCCCTACCCAATCAGGACTATGCTCCTGCCCCCTCCCACTGGAGCGTGGTAGACTAGGGGGTGTACCCACCCCAGGGAAGGGACCCATTGGTCCCTGACCTCTACCTACCTGTAACGCCCCTAAATGTAGTATTTCGGGGCACCCTGAACCTTCCTTCCTCAGATCCCGAATCCAAAACAAGATAGAAGAACAAGAAGTAAGAAGACCTGCCGCGCAGCTGCTAACAAGAGTCCGACAGCAACTGACTTGGCCCCAGCCCTACAGGCCTGTTGACCCTCGAACCTGCTCCTGCTAAATCCCGGCATCTCCAGTGGTCAGCAACCTCAAAAACCCCGGAGGACCTGACTGCCTTGCTAATCTACCAAGACTGGGACTCCCACGAGCAGTGGTCCTGCTCAAAAACAAGCAACAACCCCTGGTGCCAGCCAGGAACCGCGAATCCAGCACACTCTGCACCCACCGAGCCCGGCCTGTGCCTGAGTGAACAAAGACCCCAAGGACGTCCCCCCGGCGACTGTGACCAAGAATCCAGCACCCAAGGACCCTCCTCGATGCTCCTGACGAAACCTGCAGCCTCAGAACCAGGGACCCCTCCTACCGCAGCCAGCAGAGGGTAAGATTTCCCGACTCGAAAAGACACCCCTGCACCCGGCGTCCTGCGGCCCCCTGTGCCTAGCTCCTGGGTACCGACCTAACCTACAGCTTCCCAACTTACCTCTCGAAGTGGTGGTCGCACCTGAAGAATCTCCATCCCAGAGCTTGCAGCCTTTGTTGACCGTGCAGCTTCTCCATTGAAATACATTGAGTGCCCGACGGCTCAAAAGCACCCTGCACCCAGCCGCCCGAGTGCTCCTGGAAGTGCAACATCTATCCTATCTTACTTCCCCACTTGCCCAGTGTAAGTGTCCAGGAGCCCAGCTCCCACAGCCACGTGGCCTGGCAGCCACCAACCAAAGGCCCCCTGCCCGCCATAGGCTAACATTGGGCCTAACTCTCTCTGCACCCAGCTGCCCCTGTGCCGCTGAGGGTGTACCAATTGTACCTACCTGACCCGGTTAGACCCCTGAGACTATGCCCAGAACCATAACTCTGCCAGTCGAGTACTTACCTGAAAGCCGATAACCTACATTTTCTCCATAGGGTAACATTGACTGGTTTCACTTGGAAATTCTTCTAAGTGTCGAGTTTTGAAACTTTAAAATGTTCACTAAAAATCGCCCAATCAACGAAAACGAAATGACTCACCTGTTATCAGGAGAGATCCCAGTGCTGGATCTTGGTGCCCAGCACTGAACCTGAAAAGTAATTACAACTGTACTTACCGATAACTTGAATTTCCTACATAGGATAACATTGCCTGGTTTTTGCCAGAAATTCTACTAAGTGTCGATTTTTGAAACAAACAAATATTACCTAAAAATCGCCTGTGTATCAAAAACGATTTCTTTTAACTGTTTACAGGAAATGCACCATGGTTGAATCCAGGATCCAACCCTGAGTAAGAAAATCATACGCAAAGTAATTGAAATAGCATTTACTTAAAAATCCCCATTGAGCTCAATGTTATAATTGTGTTTGAATTGTGTTGCCTATTGCAACAACTGTAACTATTGCATTTAAAAGTCTATTGCTTATTGAAAGCACTCAACTAGAGCATTTCATTCTGAGAAAGTATTTTGATACCTATTGTTGGTTCTAAAATAAAACAACTATATATTTTTATATACAAAACAATTGGCCTAGAGTTCAGTTCTTGAGTGTGTGAGACATTTGCTGACTGAGTGTGTACAAGTGCTTTACACTGTCCTCCGATAATGCCTTACTGCTCGACCAAGCTACCACTTTAGAGAGTAAGGTTATATCTAACTTTAGCCTCTGCCAAACCTCTGGGGACTGTGGACTCTGTACACACTGAACCATACTTTGGTGCAGTATATACAGAGCCACTTTCTCACAAGGAGTCACCTACTCCGTGACTGGGAAAGACTTCTTCAAACAAAAACAAAGTGCAAACATCTGGACCCAACACTAGATGGCAGGCTATGCACAGCATGTGATCTACAGCTCACATGCCTCGAACATTGCATTTTCTTGTAACATATTTATGTCAACCATTTTGCATAATTTGGTACTTCCCTACCCCATAATTTCAGTGGCCTTGGATATGGTCTACAAGAGGTCTTTCACAATCACACTGCTAAAAGCTGTCTGTAGGTGAGACCTAAAATCCATACCTCAAAGAAGAACCATATTGGTTACCCCAAATCTAGTTTTAGACCAAGCCACAGCTCAAAAACATTAACTGACAAATACTAAAGACCAGTACCAAATGATAGACAGAGTCTAGACTTGCCGACGCATCTTACTACATCTCTGAAGCATTGGACCTCACTGAACATTACATGCTCCTACATACCCTAAATGTAGGTTTAGGAAAGAGGACTAATGAAATGGCTTTCTTATTATCATAGTAACCAAAAAGATGGAAATTCATAGAGGCGTGCACTGTTATCGTTCTTATCCTGTGCCCCACAGGATTTTACAATGTTTTATCCTTTAATTATTAATCTCAACATGGAGCCCCTGGGTGACCTAAGTGATGTTGTCATCGCCTTCCGCCAATATGCTGACAGTACTTGGTTTTGCTTTAGAGCCCACTGTACTGTAGATTAGTCATCTCTCACAAAATGCTAAAATAAATCAAATCATGACTTAATTTCAGTAGGCAAACTCAGTATCAACTCCTCCAAACCATCGCCAGATAATAATTAATTCACTGGCACAAAACTGGTTTGCCTCCCTCCGTTAAGGAATTACAACTATGTTAGTAAAAATGCTAACTCTTTGTGATTCACTCTCAACGGTAGACTCCATGTAGGTGATTTAAAAAAAAAAAAGTAATCAAAGGTGGACAACATCAACTAAAGATGTTAAGAAAATAAGACCTCTTAAGTGTAGCCTAATGCCACTGGTTCAAGCCATGGTCCTAAACTATTATAGCTATGGTGAGCACCTCCTAACTGCTCTGACCCTATCAAAGATGACACTCCATATCAACATTTCACATTGCATTTCATCTTTTTGACCGAACCAGCCTCAAGCACCATATCCCTAGGGGTGGGCAGAAAACTACGCTCCGCCAGCGTAGCAGATAAAGCCAGCCACCCCTGCTGACCGGCCCGGTCCCTGCTTCTGAAAGCACCCAGGCCGGGGAGAGCCTCCCCGGGCCGTGGTGGACCCCTATCTCCAGTGCCCGGACCCTCAGCTGGCTTGCAGGATGGGGGGCTCTAGCACCCCGGGGCCTGCCGGACGGAGCACGAGCCCCGCGCCCGGACCCAGCTTCCGAACCCTAGCCAGACCGGGGAGAGCCTCCCCGGGCCCCGGTGGACGCGCCCGGACCCTCGGCTGGCTTGCAAGACGGGGGACTCACGCACCCCAGGGCCCGACGGACAGAGCACGAGCCCCGGGCCCGGTCCCAGCTTCCAGACCCTAGCCAGGCCGGGGAGAGCCTCTCCGGGCCCCGGTGGACACCCTTCCCCAGCGCCTGGACCCTCGGCTGGCTTGCAGGACGGGGGGGGCTCACGCACCCCGGGGCCCGCCGGTCAGAGCACGAGTCCTTGGCCCGGTCCCAGCTTCCGAACCCTAGCCAGGCCGGGGAGAGCCTCCCTGGGCCCCGGTGGACACCCTTCCCCAGCGCCCGGACCCTCGGCTGGCTTGCAGGACGGGGGCTCCCGCACCCTGGGACACTGGCACGGAGCACAAGCCCCGGGTCTGAGCCCAGCTTCTGAACCCTGGCCAGGCCAGGGAGAGCCTCCCCCGGACCCGGTGGAACCCCTGTCCCCAGCGCCCGGACCCTCGGCTGGCTTGCAGGATGGGGGGTTCCCGCAACCTGGGACACTGGGACGGAGCACAAGCCCCGGGACCGGGCCCTGCTTCCGAACCCTAGCCAGGCCGTGGAGAGCCTCCCCGGGCCCCGGTGGACACCCTTCCCCAGCGCCCGGACCCTCGGCT